>NC_064848.1:7077489-7719989 GCF_024139225.1 Suncus etruscus | reverse complement strand
CCCAACACCCTCCCCCAATAAAAATAAAGTTTGAATATAAGGTCTGTAGGCCTGTATAGAATGCTGAAGGAAAGATACTTGCCTTGCACACTGCTGACCTAGGTTCAACCCCCAACACTACATAGGGTCCCCTGAGCATTACCAGGAGTCATTCCTTAGAGTAAAGCCAGGGTCTGGGGAGATATGGTAAAGTAAGGGAAATGCTTGCCTTGCAAGTGGGCAACCCAGGTTTGATTCCCAGCACGCCATATGTCCCCAAGCCCTTCAGGAGTAGGTCATGAGCACTGCCAGGTCCTTTCCCCTTCCACCCCAAAAGAGTTAATCAAATCTTAACAATTGTGAATGTGGCATTTTATATTAGTGTAGAAGTATACATTAAGTGACTTCATTGTCAAAGTACTGTTTTTATCTCTAGCCAAAAACACTTCTAAGGGCCTGGAGAGATAGCACCTCGGTGTTTGCCTTGCAAGCAGCCGATCCAGGACCAAAGGTGGTTGGTTCAAATCCTGGTGTCCCATATGGTCCCCCTGTGCCTGCCAGGAGCTATTTCTGAGCAGACAGCCAGGAGTAACCCTGAGCACCGCCGGGTGTGGCCCCAAAACCAAAACAACAACAACAACAACAACGAACACTTCTAAATTGATTTGTGAGCTAAAATAGCCAGGGTTTTGGATTTTGGGTTTTTTTTTTTTTTTTAATGGTTTTTAGGTCACACCCGGCTGCACTCAGAGGTTATTCCTGGCTCTATGCTCAAAAATCGCTCCTGGCAGGCTCGGGGAACCATATGGGATGCTGGGATTCAAACCACCATCCTTCTGCATCAACTGCAAACGCCTTACCACTGTGCTGTGCTATCTCTTCGGCCCCCGGTTTTTTTTGTTGTTGGATTTTTTTTCATGAATGTCATTTTTACTTGAAAGACCAACTGATGGTTTCTCAAAATTGGGTATTTAATGACAAAAAATTATTTTACTTATTTATATTTTTAGTTTTTGGGCCACACCCGGTGACGCTCAGGGGTTACTCCTGGCTATGCGCTCAGAAATCGCTCCTAGCATGGGGGAACCGTATGGGACGCCGGGGGATCCAATCGTGGTTCATCCTAGGCTATCGAGCACAAAGCAGATGCCTTACACCCTGCACCACCGCTCCGGCCCCCCCCCTTTTTGGTTTTTGGGTCACACCCGGCAGTAACACTCAGGCGTTACTCCTGATTCTACGCTCAGAAATCGCTCCAGGCAGGGTCGGGGGACCATATGGGATGCCGGGGATTTGAAACACGGTCATTCTGCATGCAAGGCAAATGCCCTACCTCCATGCTATCTCTCCGGCCCCCCCTATTTTTATTTTAATCACAGCCAGTGGTGCTCAGGGATTAGTCCTGGCTCTGCGCTCAGAAACCTGTCCTAGCAGACTTCTGGGGACCATATGGGATGCCGAGGAATCGAACCAGGGTCAGTCCTGGGTTGGCCACAGGCAAGGCAAACGTCCTTCTGCTGTGCCATCGCTCAGGCCTGGAAAAAAAAATTTAATGGATAAATGAGCTTGTTCTTTCTTCTTTTTTGGTTTTTGGTTTTTGGGTCACACCCGGCAGCACTCAGGGGTTACTCCTGGCTCTACGTGCAGAAATCGCTCCTGGCAGGCTCAGGGGACCATATGGGATGCCAGGATTCGAACCACCATCCTTCTGCATTCAAGGCAAACGCCCTACCTCCATGCTATCTCTCCAGCCCCAAGCGTGTTATTTCAAGGAAAACAATTGACTATTAAGCTTTCAGACAAAGATAATTTTGAAAAATGTATTTCTCCTCTTTGTTTTTGTGGCACACCAGTGGTGCTCTAAGGATCACTTGGTGCCAGGTAGGGATCTAACACATTATTTGGGTGATGACAAATGCCAGTGCCACCTGAATAAAATATGTGGGGGATGTAGGGTTGAGGATACCAAAGATCAAACCTGTATGTTCTCATCTTCAAAACTGCTCACTGAACTGTCCCTGGGAACTCGAATTTTTATCTAGAATTAGTATTAGTTAGAATTTTTTTTATCTAGAATTAGTACTTCTTTGAAACAATAAAGGAACGGAAGAGGTCATCAACCTTCTGTGGAAGAAAAGTATTTTCAGATGTAGTTTTTAGGTTCCTATCATCACTCATCAGCTTCAAAGTTAATAGCTTTGCTGAAAGAAGGTGTGGTGAATTTCAAGCAGGCATGGGATTGTAGAGTGAATACTAGGAAAGCAGAAGAGATGCTTCATTCAGCCAGCACAAACCTTTGCCAAGGTCATTGACATTGCTGTGTGATTTGTCTTGGGAGTTTATTTCTTTTTAGGAGAATTTTTTGTTTTTTGTTTTTTTGAGCCACCCTGGTGATGCTCAGGGGTTACTCCTGGCAATGGGCTCAGAATCACTCCTGGCTTGAGAGACCATCCTGGACGCTGGGGATCCAACCAAGGTTTGTCCTGGATTGGCCTTGTGCAAGGCCCAAACACCCTACCACTGTGCCATGGCTCCATCCCCTTTGTTAGTGTTTCGATCTGACACAGAACTACTCTATAGTAGTATTTATTTTGTAGTATTTATTCTAGTGCTCACTGGAAAAGCCTCACTCCCAACCTTGACTTGATGCTCTGTGGTTTAAGTTTTCTGCGAATAATTGCAACATGTAGTTTCTAAGAACTGTTTATGTCTGGCTGTGGTGCCAAAGCTATGTTTCTTTCCCTTGCTTTTGTCTGTTTTGGTGGGGTTTTATAGAGGGGGATGTCATTTTTTTGTGTATGTTTGTTTTGAAGCCACACACAGTGATGCTCAAGGCTTATTCCTGACTGCTCAAGTGTCACTCCAATTGCCCTTCACCTCCCTTTTCCTCCCTCCTACCATTATCATAAAGTGTACTGTTGTTTGGGTATTTATTAGAATATTCTCTTGCATTTTTACAAGAAATTTGTAAGGAGGAGGAATTCATATTTCTTCCTCTGTACTCAGTTTATTTTATAATTTATCTGCCCCAACTTCTAGCAATTTTCCTAACACCCCCCTTCCAAAAAAAAAAAAAAAAACCAACTTTTTTTTTTTTTTGTGCCACACCCGGTGACGCTCAGGGGTTACTCCTGGCTATGCGCTCAAAAGTCGCTCCTGGGGGCCAGGCGGTGGCGCTAAAGGTAAGGTGCCTGCCTTGCCTTCGCTAGCCTTGGACGGACCGCGGTTCGATCCCCCGGTGTCCCATATGGTCCCCCAAGCCAGGAGCAACTTCTGAGCCCATAGCCAGGAGTAACCCCTGAGCGTTACCGGGTGTGGCCCAAAAACCAAAAAAAAAAAAAAAAAAAAAAAAAAAAAAAAGGTCGCTCCTGGCTTGAGGGACCATATGGGACTCGGGGGATCGAACCGCTGTCCATCCAAGGCAAGGCAAGGCAAGGCAAGGCACCTTACCTCTAGCGCCACTGCTCGGCCCCAAAAAACAACTTTTTTTTTTTTGGCCACACCCGGCCGTGCTCAGGGGTTACTCCTGGCTGTCTGCTCAGAACTAGCTCCTGGCAGGCACAGGGGACCATATGGGACACCTTAGGTCCTGGTTTGGCTGCTTGCAAGACAAACACCGCTGTGCTATCTCTCCGGGCCCCAAAAAACAACTCTTAATTAATATTTTCTTTAAAAAGAGTAAAGATGGGGCCAGAGCGATAGCACAGTGGTAAGGTATTTGCCTTGCACGTGGCCAACACAGGATGGACCCCAATTTGAATTCCTGCTAATATGGTTTTCCGAGCCCACCAGGAGTGACTGAGCAAAGAGCCAGGAGTAACCCCTGAGCGCTGCCGGGTGTGACCCCCCCAAAATAAACAAAAACAAAAAAGAATAAAGAAGGGCTGGTGTGATAGAACAGCAATTGGACATTTGCCTTGCACAAGGCCGAGCCAGGAGTAACCCCTGAACACTGTCGGGTGTGAGTCCCCCTAAAAATAAAATAAAAGAAAGAAAAAGAGTAGAGACTTTTCTCAAAACTCTTGTTAACAGGGACTGGAGTGATAGCACAGAAGGTAGGGCACTTGCCTTGCACACAGCCAACCCTGGCTTGATCCCTGGCATCCCATATGGTCCCCTGAGCACCACCAGGAGTAATTCTTTTTTTTTTTAAGCAGTTTATTGATTGATTGATTGATTGATTGATTGATTGATTGGTTTGAGGGCCATACTCAGTGATGATCAGGGGTTACTCCTGGCTCTGTGCTCAGAAATCGCTCCTGACTTGGTCACATGCAAGGCAAACACTTTACTGCTGTGCTATTTCTCTGGTCCTAACCAGGAGTAATTCTTAAGCAGCCAGGAGTAATCCCTGAACACTGCCAGGTGGGCCTAAAAACCAAACAAAATTTTTGTCAACAAAATAATTCAAATAATTGAGGATTTTAGGTTAAGAGATTAATAAATTGACAAGTGAGTTATTTATTTTTATTACTAGTTTATGTTCAGAGAGATAGTACTGGAAGTGAGTAGTTTGAATCCTGGCACTGCGGTCCTCTAAACACAAAACCAGGAATAGCCTTGGGCACCTAATATGGTCCCCACAGAAACCCAAAACAAAACTTACACAGATGAAGTGTGGGGTGGGTTGCTTATCTGTTCGTACATGGATAAGGATGATATCTCTTGTGTTTTATTGTGGAAGGTAAATCACTGAAATCTTTAAGGGCCTTTGGAATTATTGAAAAAAAAAATACCACCCTCTTAATCCAGTATTTGGTATCTATTTGACATTTTGGTTTGAATGAAATTTTATTTATCTCGTAGTTATCTTATTTGGTGTGTGGTTTAAAGGGAAGTTTGTTGTTAGTGTTATGCAGTTGTCAGTGGAACCTGCTGCTTACTGAATGTGAAAGGAAGGAGAGGATCCATCCTAAAAATGTCTTCAGTGCCTTTTGTACCCCTTAAAGTATGTCGCAAGCTTGACATTTTCTTCTATGTGTGGGAGTAGCTGGTCAATGAGTAGTTATTTTTGTGGGAGATTATTCTTTCTGGTGCTCATTTCTCTTGTCACCTTCCCATCAGCACCCAGATTCCTAATAGGTGCTATTAAACTAATATTCAAAGGTGAATTAAAAAGAGGATCAGGGGCCAAAGAGACAGCACAGCAATAGGGCGTTTGCCGTGCACGCAGCCGATTCAGGACGGATGGTGGTTCGAATCCCAGCATTCCATATGGTCCCTCATGCCTGTCAGGAGCAATTCCTGAGCATAGAGCCTGGAGTAACCCCTTAGTGCCGCTGGGTATGACCCAAAAACAAAACAATAAAAAGAGGATCTTTGGGACCAGAGTGATAGCACAACTGGTAGGTATTTGCCTTGAATGGAGCCGACCTAGGATCAATCCCTGGCATCCCATATAGTTCCCCCAAGCCTTCCAGGAGTGATTTCTGAATGCCCTATCGGCAGTAACCCCTAAGTATGGCTGAGTGTGCCCCCCCAAAAAAGAAAGGGATCATTAAACGGTAAAGGAAGTTAGCTAGTGGGGAACTTCATGTCTTGGTGCTGGTGGTGCACGTGGTGGTATCTGTTTCCCATTCATACAGCCCTGATCAATGGAGGGAGGTAAATTTGAGAGGCGAAGAATTGGAGCTTCAATTCTAGGTAGCTAATGTTTCATTTCAGAGATAAGTTCTTGTATTATTTCTTTTTTGTTTGTATTTTAGTTTGGGGGCCATACCTTGCAGTGCTCAGGTCTTATTCCTATCTTTGCTCTCAGGGATCACACTTCTGCTAGACCTCTAGGGACCAAATGGCATACCAAGACTGAACTAGGGTTGGCTGTGTATAAAGCAAGTGTACTATCTATCTAGCCTTATATTCTTATTTTTTATTTTCCTTGCTGGCACCAATCTCCTGACAATCACTACTTTTGTGTATGTGAAAGCTGGCAGAATGCCCCCTTTGTTGCATATTTCTTCTCTTCCAAAGAGTGATAAATGAAGTTATGTTTGTTCCGAGTAGTCAAATATCAAATCCCATAAAGCCGCTGGAGTTATTAGATTACTATCTCAGAGCTGCTTATTATACACTGTGTCTTAATGTAGATTATAGATGTGACCAAATGGTAATTAGTGGAGCTGGAGCTGTAATTAAACATTGCTGTACTGCTCTGTGATTTCTCTTTAGACATATAAGGAAACAGAACAGTTCCAAACCCTAAGGTGGGTTTCCTCACTTCTCCCTACCCTCAAGAATTTCTTTTAATTAGCCAAATAATTTAAATAAAGCCATTCTCACACTCACAGAGATTCCTTACCTCTGATCTGTTAAGAGTGGCTTGTGCACATATCCATTAATCAGCTCCTCTTACAGGGCAGTTTTGTTCTTAGTGGTCAGTTCAACTAATTAAGTTTTCTTTTTTGGTTTTTGGGTCACACCCAGAGGCGCTCAGGAGTTAACCCTGGTTCTGCACTCAGAAATCACTCCTGGCAGGCTCGGGGGAGACCATGTGGGACCATATGGGATTTGAACCGCTGTTTGGCTGCATGCAAGGCAAACGCCCTACCACTGTGCTCTCTCTAGTCCCTAATTGTTTTCTTAAGCAAACTGCTTTAAATGCTATCATTCAGTTTCCAGTTTATATTTTAGATATTTCTGGATTGGTCAGTGCAGGTTTAGGTCAGTCTCTGTGAGAAAAAAGACCTTGCAGAAATTTCTTTTGTTAATGGAAGAAAGGCATAGGAAAGGGAAGAAACTAAGCAAAGGAAGTGTACAAATTGACTAAAATAGTTTGTGAATCTTTGTTTCAGGTCTTTTTCAAAGAAAGACAAACAGAGGTAATGCCAAAAGTCAAGGTGGATAATTTATTTATTTGGTTTTTGTTTTGTGGGCCACACCCAGCAGCGCTCAGGGGTTACTCCTGGCTCTGTGCTCAAAAATCGCTCCTGGCAAGCTCGGGGACCATATGGGATGCCGGGATTCGAACCACCATTGGTCTTGGGTCGGCTACTTGCTAAGCAGAAGCCCTACCATTGTACTGTCTCACCAGGCCCTAAGGTGGATGATCTATATACACTAATTTTCTCTTTCTAACAAATTTCAGGGGTAAAATCTGGGGCCAGAGAGATAGCACAGCGATGGGGCATTTGCCTTCCCCGCAGCCAATTTGGGACAGACCTGTATAGACCCCCCAAGCCTGCCAGGAGCGATTTCTTTTTTTTTTTTTTTTTTTTTTTTTTTGGTTTTTGGGCCACACCCTGTGACGCTCAGGGGTTACTCCTGGCTATGCGCTCAGAAGTTGCTCCTGGCTTCTTGGGGGGCCATATGGGACACCGGGGGGATCGAACCGCGGTCCGTCCTAGGCTAGCGCAGGCAAGGCAGGCACCTTACCTCCAGCGCCACCGCCCGGCCCCCAGGAGCGATTTCTTAGCACAGAGCCAGGAGTAACCCCTGAGCGCTGCTGGGTGTGGTAAAAAAAAAAAAAGGGTTAAATCTATTAAGCCATCTTCCAAGCATTATCACTTCTAAACTCACACAGAATATATTAATAGCTGGGGCCAGAACTGTGACACAAATGATAGGGCATTTGCCTTGCACGCACTAACCTAAGTAAGAGGGACCGCGGTTTGATCCCCCGGCGTCCCATACAATCCCCCAAGCCAGGAGCGATTTCTGAGTGCATAGCCAGGAGTAATCCCTGAGCATCACCGAGTGTGCCCCCCCCCCAAGAATATATTAATAGGGGCCAGGCGGTGGTGCTAGAGGTAAGGTGCCTGCCTTGCCTGAGCTAGCCTTGGACAGACCACGGTTCGATCCCCCGGAGTCCCATATGTTCCCCCAAGCCAGGAGCAACTTCTGAGCGCATAGCCAGGAGTACCCCTGAGCGTTAACTGGGTATGGCCAAAAACCAAAAATAAATATATATATATATTTATATATAATATTATATATAATATTAATAGCTATCTTTCTCCCTTCTTCCCCTCTCCCTCCCCTTTCCTTTCCTCATCCTTCTTCTCTTCTCCTCACCTCTCCTAATCTAAAGTTAGAATAGAAGATATAATAATAAAGAGTAGTTGTCCCTTAACTCTGAGTCATTTCTCAGACTGATTAATTACAAGCTGTGAATCTAGGCTACCCAAATCTACACTACCTAAAATGACATGTAAAATTTTGGATTGGACTGGATAGTGGATAATCTATGTGCACTAATTTTTTCTTTCTAACAACTTTTTTTTTTTTTTTTTTTTTGGTTTTTGGTTTTTGGTTTTTGGTTTTTGAGTCACACCCGATGGCGCTCAGGGGTTACTCCTGGCTGTCTGCTCAGAAATAGCTCCTGGCAGGCACGGGGGACTATATGGGACACCGGGATTCGAACCAACCACCTTAGGTCCTGGATCGGCTGCTTGCAAGGCAAACGCCGCTGTGCTATCTCTCCGGGCCCTCTTTCTAACAACTTTTAAGGGTAAAATCTGGGGCCAGAAAGATAGCACAGCAAGAGGACATTTGCCTTGCATGAGGCCAACCCGGGTTCAATCTGTAGGGTTCCCTGAGCACTGCCAGGAATATATCCTGAGTACAGAGCCAGGAGTAGCCGTCTGAGCATCACCAGGTGTCCCCCCCCCCCCCAAAAAAAAAGACTGGGTTTGATTCCAGACACAAAAATAGGGCCAGAGAGATAGCACAGCGGTAGGACCTTGGCTTTGCTTGCACCCGACCCAGGACGGACATGGGTTCAATTCCCGGCATCCCACATGGTTTTGCGAGCCTGCCAGGATTCATTTCTGAGCACAGAGCCAGGAGTAACCCCTGAGTGCAGTCAGGTATGGCCCAAAAACAAACAAACAAACAAATAACTAGCAAATTGTATCCATAAGAAACAGGTGATATATCAATAGGAATGACCCCATAACACACTACTGGATGTAGCCCCCGCAAAAAAAAAAAACAAAAAGGAAAGAAAAATAATAAATATAGGTGTGGCCCAGAAGGAAGGAGAGAAAGAGGAGGGTAGATTAGTTCTTTCAGAGTGTGCTCTTCTAAAGCATTTAGTTTGTGACTGTATCATGAACTCAACTTGAAAAAAAGGACCTTAGTCTTGTACTCTAGCATCTTTCACTCTGTACTATGGCAGGAAAGAATATAAGATGTCAAGACTAGATTAAGTAAAGAGGTGTTTCCCCTGTGCTTTCTTTGCAACTCAGCTCCTTCTTTCTTTTTCTCCACAGATGGAATCCCCTGTGGCCACACCAGCAGTGCTGCCTCTACACCTTTTGGTGCCAGTGGTCAATAATGACATCTCCTCCCCCTGTGAGCAGATCATGGTCCGGACCCGATCAGTTGGGGTCAACACATGTGATGTGGCTCTAGCTACAGAGCCAGAGTGCCTGGGTCCCTGTGAACCTGGGACCAGCGTCAACCTGGAGGGCATTGTGTGGCAGGAAACAGAAGATGGTAAGTGTTGTGTGTGACTTTTCTAGTCCTTTAGGCTCTTGTGCAGGGGATCTAATTGGTGCTTACTATAAGAAATTACTAAGATTTATTGTGTCTTGTGATCTGATAGTACCTATGTAAGGATTGCTGCAAACTCACTCAGCTTTCTGAGATTATCAGGGCTAATTTGTTCCAATAATCACTTGGTAATACAGGAAATACAGGAGCGGAGGAATTTGCCTTACATGTAGCTCAATCCCTGCACCACAAGTCCCCACAAGCACTGTTAGAAGTCACTTCTGAGAATCAAATCAGGAATAATCTCAAACATGGCTGAGTATGACCCTAAATAAACTTATAAGTAATGTTTTCTTTTCTTTTCCTGTTTTTTTTTTTTTTTTTTTTGGGGGGGGAGCACACCCAGTAACGCTCAGGGTTACTCCTGGCTATGCGCTCAGAAGTTGCTCCTGGCTTGGGGGACCATATGGGATGCCGGGGGATCGAACCACAGTCCATCCAAGGCTAGCGCAGGCAAGGCAGGCACCTTACCTCTAGCGCCACCGCCCGGCCCCATGTTTTCTTTTCATAGCAGTTCCGTAGCATGGACTTAATACTTAAGTAGTCCTATGATAGATGATAACCAGATAATTCAAACTGTGTCTATACTCTCCATACATTGTCATTTAAGTGGAATAATTCAAATATGGATGAACTTTTGGGTCAGAGTTGAGGAGGAAAAAAATAGTAAAAGGACTGCTGTGGGAGTCAAGGAGTCAGTCTTTCCTAAATGGAGTTAGTGTTGGCTTCATGAGTGTGCAACCTAGAATCACAGCCAACAGCTTCTCACTGGTAGTTCCATTGCCCAGCTACCCACACCAGGCATCTGGCAGGAAGTTCAAGTTTGGGGGTGGAGTGGGAAGATTTGGGTCACACCTAGTGATGGTCAGGGACTGTTTCTGGCTCTGTGTTCAGAAATAACCCATCAAGGCTCATAGAGCTCTGCTGAGAACTTGAACCAGAGTTGTCTTACGTAGTACAAGACAAGCACCTTATCCTGCACTAACTCTCCAACCTCCTAAATACAGAATTCATGGGGCCGGAGAGATAGCATGGAGGTCATGCCTTTCATGCAGGAGGTCATCAGTTCGAATCCCGGCGCCCCATATGGTCCTCTGTGCCTGCCAGGACAATTTCTGAGCGTGGAGCCAGAAATAATCCCTGAGCACTGCCGGGTGTGACCCAAAAACCACAAAAAAAAAAAAAAAAAAAAAAAATACAGAATTCATAGGCCTTGGCAGTGAGGAAATGTTTACATGGTTTTGTTTTGAAATGCCCCTAAGCATTTGGCTCACTTTTGATGTTGCTGTCCAGTACTACCCTTCAGTTTCTCGTATGTTCCATTTGCCCTCAAGAACAGACTATCTTTTGTTTTAGAAGTTCCTAAAACTGAAAAAGCTAGAGTGCAAAGGAACCTGAAAAGAACATTTCAGATTCCAAGATCTGTTTATTCCTTCCATGTGGAGGCAATGTAGTTTTAGCACATACATTCTTTTTATTGTTATTGGTTTTTTTTTGGGGGGGGGGGCACACACCTGGTGATGCTCAGGGTTTACTCCTGGCTCTGCACTCAGAAATTGCTCCTGCATAGGGGAACCATATGTGATGCCAGAGGATTGAACCACAGTCCCCCCAGATCAGCCGAGTCAAGGCAAGCACCCTACCACTGCTCCACCACTCCAACCCCACATACATTCTTTTTTTTTTTTTTTTTGGTTTTTTTTGGTTTTTGGTTTTTGGCCCACACCCGGTGACGCTCAGGGGTTACTCCTGGCTATGCGCTCAGAAATCGCTCCTGGCTTGGGGGGACCATATGGGACGCCAGGGGATCGAACCACAGTCTGTCCTACGCCAGCACTTGCAAGGCAGACACCTTACCTCTAGCGCCACCTTACCTCTAGCACCACCAAGGCAAGCACCCTACCACTGCTCCACCACTCCAACCCCACATACATTCTTTTGATAAAGAAGTCAAGGGCCTTAGGGGGCCAGGCTATAGTACAGCAGGTAGGACACTTGACTTGCACACAGCGAACCCGGGTTTGATCCCGATGTCCCATCCGGTTCCCCAAGCACGTGAGGAGTGATTTCTGAGCACAGAGCCAGGAAGTAACCCCTGAGCATCCGCTGGTTGTGGCCCCAAAGCACCCTTCCCCATGCTGCTGCCAAAAAAAAAAGACATAAGATCTGAAATATTTGGGGGTTTTGTTGGTTGGTTGGTTTTTGGGCCACACCTGTGACGCTCAGCGGGTTACTCCTGGCTATGCACTCAGAAATCACTCCTGCTCAGAACTCTTTGTCAGCCCGCTAGCAGCTCCAAAAGCCAGAGCCTGCCAGCTAGCTGTCCAAAAGATCCTGAGCACTTCACTGGACAACTATTTATTAGGCTTTCAACAGCGCCCCCACCTGGAGGGGTCGTAGGTGGGGACAACAGGCAGAGATAAGGATATTATAGAGAAATACTATAAAGGGCCTCCACATATAACAGGGGACCATATTGGACGCTGGGGAATCGAACCGTGGTCCATTCTAGGTCAGGTATGTGCAAGGCAAATGCCCTAACCGCTGTGCTATCGCTCAGGCCCCATTGGAATTTAAATAGCGCCATATGGTCCACCAAGCATTGAACATGCATAGTCCCTGACCACTTGCCTGGTGTAGCCACCCAAGGGAAAAGTGTTCATTTTCTTGTGATATGGTTAGAAAAGAGGATGAATGGGGCTGGAGAGATAGCATGGAGGTAGTGAGTTGTCCTTGCATGCAGAAGGTTGGTGATTCGAATTGTCTTGGCACCCATATCCCCTGATCCTGCCAGAGTGATTTCTGAGTATAGAGCCCAGGAGTAACCCCTGAGCACTGCTGGGTGTGACCCAAAAAAAACCGGAAGGAAGAAAGGAAGGAAGGGAGGGGAGGGAGGGAGGGGGAGGGAGGGAGGGGAGGGAAGGTGGGGAAGGTGAATCTCAGGGTCCCTCTGCATGCTACCAGTCTTTTAAAGTTAACACCCCCCCTCTTGAGGAATTGTAGAGACCCAAAAGAGCACAGCTACTTAAGTTTTTATGTTTTCTTTTTTGGTTTTGGGTCGCACCGGCAGCGCTCAGAAGTTACTCCTGCTCTAGGGCTCAGAAATCGCTCCTGGCAGGCTCGGGGAACCATATGGGAATCCGGGATTCGAACCACCGTCCTTCTGCATGAAAGGCAAACGCCTTACCTCCATGCTATCTCGTCCAGCCCCATGTTTTCTTATCATTGACAGAAAGTCAGGTGTTGGGGCCTGGGGAGAGATAGCACAGCGGCGTTTGCCTTGCAAGCAGCCAATCCAGGACCAAAGGTGGTTGGGTTCGAAGCAGGTGTCCCATATGGTCCCCCGTGCCTGCCAGGGAGCTATTTCTGAGCAGGACAGCCAGGAGTAACCCCTGAGCACCGCCGGGTGTGGCCCAAAAACCAAAAAAAAAAGAGAGAGGAGAGAGAGAGAGAAGAATATAATATTAAAACAAAAGTTTAAATTGTGTTAAATACAGGTAAAGAGGGGGCAAGAACAATAGCACATACAGGTAGTGCATTTGCTTTGCATGCAGCCGACCCAGGTTCAATTCCTGCATCTCTTATGGTCCCCCTGAGCCTGTCAGGAGTAACCCCTAAATGCTATTGGGTTGTGGGCCCCAAAACAAAAACAAAAAAAACAAAAAAAGCTGGTAAAGAGGGGCCAGATTGATAATACAGCAGGTAAGACTCTTACCTGTCATGCAGGTGACCTGGTTTGTTTTGTTTGTTTGTTTTTGGGTTTTTTGGGCCACAGTCGACGGTGCTCAGGGGGTTACTCCTGGCTGTCCTGCTCAGAAATAGCTCCTTGGCAGGCATGGGGACCATATGGGACACCGGGATTTGAACCAACCACCTTTGGTCCTGGATTGCTGTTTGCAAGGCAAACGCCGCTGTGCTATCTCTCCGCCTGTGACCTGTTTTGGACCCTTGTCATCCTGTAAGAATCTCAGAGTCCTCCAGGAATAACTCCTGAGCATTGCTGGATGTGGTAAAAAAAAATCTGATAAAGAGGAAGGTAGCTGAAATAAACTGTAATTCAATATATAATCTAGAAATCACGAAGTGTTGTTTCTGATTTTGAAATGGCATCTGCTTTGGGCCAAAAGTTCGACTAGCCAGAGTCTGTAAGAAGGACAAACAGCTCTGTGCCAGCCAGCAACCCTCTGGGCTTTTTGATGCAATATTTTGCATATAGACAAAGACATCTGTTAATTTTACCCAGCTTTAACAGGGCCACTTTTTCTAAGAAAAAGATGTTTTTTTTTCCATTTGTTTGATAACAGTGATCAAACCAAGGGCTTCACAGATGTAAGGCAAGTGTTGTACCACTGTTGCTGTACATCTCTAGTCCAAGATACTTTGAACCTGTTCAAACTTTGCAAAAGATTTTATATAAAACTTTCATCTATTTTTTTTTTTGTTTGTTGTTTGTTGTTTCGGTTTGTTGTTTTTTTTTTTTTTTTTTTTTTTTGGTTTTGGGTCACATCCAGTGGCCTGCTCAGGGTTACTCCTGACTCTGTGCTCAGAAATTGCTCCTTGCAGGCACGGGGGACCATATGGGGATGCTGGAATTTGCACCACCATCCGTCCTAAATCAGCTGCGTATAAGGCAAACGCCCTACCACTGTCTATCTCTCTGGCCCCTAAAACTATCACTGTTTTTTTTTAAAGAACAATGAATACTGGAGTCAGAAATATTACAGGCAGTGAGCTGCTTGGCTTGCTTTACATGCTGATTATAGATCAATCCCTGGCACCACATATGATGCCTGAGCACCACTGAGAGTGGCCCCAAACCACAAAAACAGTGAGTACTTTTTTCTCCTCAGGATTTGTCATCCATCTCTGCCAGGAAGCTTTGAGTCCAGATTGAGGGTATGTGGGGGGCAGGTAAATGGTTTATTTATTTATTTATTTATTTATTTATTTATTTATTTTTGGTTTTTGGGTCACATCCCGACAGGGCTTACTCCTGGCTCTGATACTCAGAAATCGCTCCTGGCAGCTCAGGGGACCATATAGAATGCTGTGATTTGAACCACCGTCCTTCTGCATGGCAAGGCAAACACCCTGCCTCCATGCTTTCTCTTCGCCTGGTTTACTCTTACTGACTTCCCAGGATGCCTTTTTAAATGAACTAGAAGCCTCACAATTTGCTGCTATGTATATTCATGTATACATTTATTTTGTTTTGGGGACCCAAACCCAGTGATGCTTGGGTTAGCTCCTGGCTTATGCACCTCAGAAATCGCTCCTGGCTTTGGGGGGGACCATACAGGATACCAGGAATCAAACCCAGGTTCGTCCTGGGTCAGCTGCGTGCAAGGGCAAACACCCTTCCACTGCACATCACTGCAGGCCCCTATAATTATACTTTATGTTGTTTATCACTTTCTCTATCTTAGAAATTCTCTGGGCCTGGGAGGAGATATCACAGCAAGCGGTGTTTGCCTTGCAAGCAGCCGATCCAGGACCAAAGGTGGTTGGTTCGAATCCCGTGTCCCCATATGGTCCCCCGTGCCTGCCAGGAGCTATTTCTGAGCAGATAGCCAGGAGTAACCCCTGAGCAACGCCAGGTGTGGCCCAAAAACCAAAAAAAAAAAAAGAAAAGAGAAAAGAAGGAGAGGAGGGAGGGAGGGAGGGAGGGGGAGGAGGAGGGAGGGAGGAAGGAAGGAGAGGAAGGAAGGAAGGAGGAAGAAGGAAGGAAGAAGGAAGGAAGGAAGGGAAGGAAGGAAGGAAGGAAGGAATTCTCTGAGTTCAGGGACTCTTCTTACCATTGTATCCCATAATGTTCCTATAATAGGCACTGAAAGGATACTTAATTTTACTAAAGCAATGCTTACATGTATATTAGGTCATTTGATCTATATACGAAGGAAGAAGGAAGGAAGGAAGGAAGGAAGGAAGAAGGAAGAAGGAAGGAAGGAAGGAAGGAAGAAGAAAGAGAGGGAGAGAGAGAAAGAGAGAAAGAAAAAGGAAAGAAGGAAGGAAAGGAAGGAAGGAGAAGAGAAGAGGAGAGGGAGGGGAGAGAGAAAGAGAGAGAAAGAAAAAGGAAGGGAAGGAAGGAAGGAGAGAGAGGGAGGGAGGGAGGGGAGGGGGAGGGGAGGGAGGGGAAGGAGGGAAGGAGGGAAGGAGGGAAGAAAGGAAAAGAAAGGCAAGGCTTTGGGCCATGCCCAGCAGTTATCAGGGTATACTCCTGGCTCTATACTCAGGGATGATAGATACAATGGGCTTTGACACCAGTAGTTATCAGGGTTTACTCCTGTTCTGTACTCAGGGATCAATCCCAGCCAATGCTCTAGGGAATTATATGGGGGTACAATGGATTGAACCTGGGTCAGCTTCTGCATGCAAGGTAACCACACCTGCCCCGAGTACTATCCCTCTGGTCAATTTTTTATTTTATTTTTCTTGATTTATTGGTTTTTTCGGTCATACCCAGCTGTGTTCATGGGGTCACTCCTGGCTCTGCACTCAGAGAATTTACCCCAGCAGGCGCTGGGGACCATATGGGATGCTGGAGAATTGAACAGGGGTTCCCCACCCCATGTCAACCGCATGCAAGGCAAATGCCCTACTACTGTGCTGTCTCTCCGACCCATCTAGTCCATATTTTAACAAAAATATTGCTTAGATTTCATGTCAAATACTTCCCAAAGTTCTACACATCTGAAAGTCAGAATAAACACCACTTTTTTTTTTGTTTTGTTTTTTTTGGGGCCACACTCGTTTGATGCTCAAGGGTTACTCCTGGCTATAGCACTCAGAAATTGCCCTATGGCTTGGGGGGGACCATATGGGATTGCCAGGGGGATCGAACCATGGTCCTTCTTGGCTATTGCTTGCAAGGGCAGACACCTTACCTCTAGTTGCCACCTCGCTGGCCCATAAACACTACTCTTATTTTTTTTTTTTTTTTGGTTTTTGTGGGCTACACCTGGCCGTGCTGAGGGGTACTCCTGGCTATCTGCTCAGAAATAGCTCCTGGCAGGCACGGGGGGACCATATGAAAACACTGGGATTCAAACCAACCACCTTTGGTCCGTGATAGGCTGCTTGCAAGGCAAACGCCGCTGTGCTATCTCTCCGGGACCATAAACACTACTCTTAACCAGATAGAATCACTCATTATATTAAATATGTATGATTTTTCATACCATGTTTTCTATTGTGTTTAAATACTAAGTGCTGGGACTGGAGTGATAGCACAGCAGTGGGGGCATTTTCTCTTGCATGCAGCCATACATATGGTCCCCTGAGCCTGCCAAGGGCAATTTCTGAGTACAGAGCCAGGAGGTAACCCTTGAGCGCTGCCAGGTGTGACCCAAAATAAACAAAAATACCCAACTGCTGGGAGCTGAGAGATAGCATGGAGGTGTAGGGTGTTTGTCTTGTATTTCAGAAGGGGATGGTGGTTTGAAATCCTGGCATCCCATATGGTCCAGGAGTGATTTCTTTCTTTTTGGTTATTGGGTCACACCTGGCAGTGCTCAGGATTTTACTCCTGGCTCTGCGCTCAGGAAATCGCTCCTGGCAGGCACAGGGGACCATATGGGATGCCAGGGATCAAACCCGAGTCGGCTGCTATGCTCTTGCTCCAGCCCCAAGATGTACAGTTTTTATTTCAATACTAAATGTGTCAAACTATTAGAGAAGAACTCTTTGGAGGAATAATGGTGTCTTAGAGGTATAAAGGTGGTACAGAACAAAATCACTCTGAAATAGTCAGAGCATTGGTTTTTGTAGAACAGATTGGTATGTACCATAAGCTCTAGCACACTTACCTGGAGAGAGTTGGTGGGTGGTGACACACTCACTAACTCACTCATTCACCCTCCCACCCACCCTTCGCCAGCTCCTTGCTAACCTGGCTCCCAGGAAAACAGTCCTAAAAAGCCTCACAGCCATTGTCTGGCACCACAAGTCTTCATGGCAACAGATTCCACATGGCAGTGACGCCATACAAAGAAATCAGTATTGATTTTTCTCATCCTTACCTCACTGACTCAGTAGCCAGCACACCCAAAAACTCCAGGGCCATGACAGTGTCTGTGCATCTTGAAGGGCTGTTATCTGTCACTAGACAAATAGTGTAAACCCTGCAGCCTTCTGGAAAAATCATACTGATTATTTTGAGTTTAGTTATAATTAGATCTCCAGAGGGGACTCAATTTTCTGTTCTTATCAAGCACTGGCCATGGGTTTGCCAGAGAAGTTCCAGCTCATTCATTAAGACTTGTGACATTGGGGCCGGGCAGTGGCGCTGGAGGTAAGGTGCCTGCCTTGCCTGCGCTAGCCTAGGACGGACCGCGGTTCGATCCCCCGGCGTCCCATATGGTCCCCCAAGAAGCCAGGAGCAACTTCTGAGCGCATAGCCAGGAGTAACCCCTGAGCGTCACGGTGTGGCCCAAAAACCAAAAAAAAAAAAAAAAAAAAAAGACTTGTGACATTGATTTTGTATATTTTGAGGTAAATTCAAAAATATCTATTTGGTTACTAAAACTATCCTTTAACAAAACAGTACCTTCCCGATACTTTATTTTGTTTCATCTTTTTATTGTTTTTCCACTTTTGGACCACACCTGGTAGTGCTTAGCACTAATTTATATATATATATATATATATATATATATATATATATGCTCACAGATATGTATAACTGTGTTCAAAACTGGTAATATACCTAGATTCAGCTTTAAGGTATGATTCCATAAATGGTCATGGTCCCATTAGAGGTGTTTACTTAACTAATTTCAATATTTGTTTCCTCATTGGTAAATCAAGTATTTGTTCTCCACCTCATTGCATTCTGTATAGTCCCTCTCTCCCAAGCTTTACAGAACAAATAAATCCAGACCCATCAACTTCTTTTGTTTTGTTTTGTTTTTGGGTCACACCAGTGGCATTCAGGGGCTACCCCGGCTCTGTGCTCCTGGCAGGCATGGGGGAGGGGCGCATATGAGGTGCCGGGACTCGATCTGTTGGAATCAGCTGCGTGCAAGGCAAATGTCCCACCACCATGCTATCTCTCCAGCCCCCAGCCCATCAACTTTATCTACTTAGCAGCTGGAGAGCCTGTCCCTGGATAGGGTGGAGAGGTAACCTAACTCCCCTGGCTGAGGCAGCTTTGCACAGTGGCCTGTTTTGTCTTCCATATTTGGGCTTTTTTAAACCAGCTTTGTCAGTATTGGTGTTGAATTATAGTGGTAAGGCAGACCTAGGTACTTGTAGAGGAGTAGGGGACAGGGGAAAAGAGAAAGTCGTCGTTTATAGATAGGCTCTGCTACTTGAACAGGGAATTTCAGTGGTCCAGCCCACTGATCTTGTGCTTACTCCTGCTGCATCCTTTATTTCCCATAGCTGCTGCATTTCTGGCCTTCTCCATAACAATAAGCTATGAGAAAAGGGCTCTGATGAAAACTGGAGTAGATCCCTCTTCCACAAATAGTGTGTTTTTCTCTGGAATAAATATCTTCATGCCTAGAAGACCGCTACCAAATAATTTTCTACCCCCAGTGAACTCTAATCTAATAATTTTTTTTTTTTTTTTGGTTTTTGGGCCACACCCGGTAATGCTCAGGGGTTACTCCTGGCTATGCGCTCAGAAGTCGCTCCTGGCTTGGGGGACCATATGGGACGCCGGGGATCGAACCGCGGTCCGTCCAAGGCTAGCGCAGGCAAGGCAGGCACCTTACCTCTTGCGCCACCGCCCGGCCCCTCTAATAAATTTTTTATCCTGAACCAATTTAGTGAACAACCTTCTTTCTCCTTATTTGATTGCTTATCCCCATCTTTCAAAATCTCCCATATCACTCAGTACATTTGAAATACTGTGTGTCTTCCCACTCAACCAAACTCCCTTCTACTTTTCAGTGTTTAGCCTGTTCCTTAGAATTACTCAATAAAAATATCTCTCCAAATCCAGCCAGTGTGGAAGCAGATGAGATAGAGATATGGAAACCTGCCTTCTCACCCTTAAGCTGTTGGTCACATTAAAGACTAGACTGGTTCTACTACGAGGGTGGCAGGTGCCTGGAAGACTGAGCTCCTTGCTTTATTTATTTTTTTTGCTTTTGAGCCACACCTGGTGGCATTCGAGTTACTCCCAGCTCTGTGCTCAGAAATTACTCCTGGCAGGTTCCGGAACCATATGGGATGCTGGGAATCAAACCCAGGTTCTTCCTGGATTGGCCGAATGCAAGGCAAATAAATGCCCTACTGCTGTGCTATCTCTCTGGCTCCTTGTTTTCTTCGTTTTAGTGGGGTTAGAGCCACACGCAGCTGTCCTTGGGTCACTCGGTTCTGTGATCAGGATTCACTCTTAGCACTGCTCAGGGGACCCAAAGTGGATGATACTGCCCCCAGCCAGGAGCTGGTTGGGATGGGGCTAATTTCTAGTACAAACCAGGAAAGAAGCTGTAGAGTTCACTTCCATGCAGTTCCAGGGGGACTTTATATTTGTAGTTTAAAGAAAATAGATTCAGGGGCCAGCAAGATAGTAGTATATCTATCATGTAGCTTGCATGGGGTCAACTCAGGTTTGATCCTCAGCATCCCATATGGTTTCCTGATCACTTCCAGGAATAATTCCTGAACACAGAGTCAGAAGTAACCTGAGTGTTGCCTGGTATGTCCCAAAATATAAAATCAAATTAAAAAAATAGATTTCCTGGGGCCGGAGAGATAGCACAACAGTAGGATTCAGTAGGGCATTTGCCTTGCACGCAGCTGATCTGGGACAGACTGTGGTTTGAATCCCGGCATCCCGTATGGTCCCCCGGGCCTGCAGACGATTTCTGAGCACAGAGTTAGGAGTAACCCCTAAGCACTGCCGCTGGGTATGACCCCCTCAAAAAACTTAAAATAAAATAAAATAAATAGATTTCCTGAGATCACTGAATTTTTTTTTTTCTTCTGAAAAAGAAGACACGTAGCCACATAAGTTTGGGAACCTCTAATCTAGATACAGGTGGTAGAAAGAAAGAGTTTCCTTGTTTACATGATCCAAGATTTCCACATTAGGAAGCTCTGAGCCTTTTTAAATCTTGGTCTTCTTGTTCAGTCTAAAAGCAGTAAAACTGCAGACACATCTGATTCTATCTCGTCCTCCAGGTTGTTCAGTGAACACAATACCCTTCTGGTTCCCTGTGGTTTTCAGGCCAGTGTTGCAGCTGGGTGGCCTCCGGCTGACCTCTGTGGGTAAAGGATGTGCCTCAGGGTGTGGTGACCCGACATTTGTTGACTTATTCATGTAATTTCTAGGGCCAGGAAATTTGTGATGGGAGGATGACCTCTATTCAATCTTGCTTTCCCTCCTCCCTGGCCTCTTGATCCCCACAACGTTGGGTGCAGCATCTCACATGTGATGAATGTTCCATTTTGGCTTATACCTCTTCTTTTCCCATATATAGTTTTAGCAGCACAGATGAACCCATCGACTCCCTGGATCAGCAGCACTTTTTGAACTGGTTCTCTGTGATCTTTTTGCTTGAAATTTTGTGGAGAGAAAATACCAAATAATCATAACAATGTGAATGAATGAGGGAAGTAGAAAGCCTGTCTCTGAGTACAGGCAGGGGTGAGGGGGGTGGGAAGGAGGGAGATTTGAGACATTGGTGATAGGAATGTTGGACTGGTGAAGGGGGTTGTTACATGACTGAAACACAACTACAATCATACTTGTAATTAAGGTGTTTAGGTAAAGATATTAATAATAGTAAAAAATAAGTTCTGGGGCTGGAGAGATAGCACAGAGGTAGGCTGTTTGCTTTGCATGCAGCTGACCCCGGATAGACCTGGGTTCCATTCCTGGCATCCCATATGGCCCCCTGAGCCTGCCAGAAGCTATTTCTGAGTGCAGAGCCAGGAGTGAATCCTAAGCACCACGGGGTATGGCCAAAAACCAAACAAATAAACAAAAAGAAAAATAAGGGGGGGCGGTGAGGTGGCACTAGAGGTAAGGTGTCTTCCTTGCAAGCGTTAGCCAAGGAAGGACCTCGGTTCGATCCCCCTGCGTCTCATATGGTCCCCCCAAGCCAGGGGCGATTTCTGAGCGCTTAGCCAGGAGTAACCCCTGAGCATCAATCGGGTGTGGCCCGAAAACCAAAAAAAAAAAAAAAATCTTGTGGCGTTGCCCTTAAGTTGATTTGAGGTTCTGTCTGCCTGAAGTTTTGTAGCATGTGACTGAAGAGAGAGCACAGTGGATAACTTGCCTTATTCGTGCCAACCCAGCTTCAGTCCCCAGCACCACATGGTCCCCCCAAACACTGCCAGGATAAGCCACGGCCAAGTATGGCCCACAACTCCTTCCCCTCCAAAGCTTGATTGCTTAGCAAAGCATTCTAATAATTTCCATTGCAGTAGACAAAATGTGGGGACTGGAGGTTTTTCCCTGAAGTATGGCTAGTTTTTCCCTAAATTCCTGATACTAATTACATGATAATGCCTTCAAAAAGAGAGAGGTTTGTCAGATAACCATCACTTTAGGGGGTGAATTTTAGCTAATAAAAAAAAAAAAACAAGCCATTTTCCCTAAAGTGTCCCCCTTTTTTGGAGGGGGACTTTTATTGGGAAGCACACCCAGCATGCTCAAGAGTTACTCCTGCTCTACACTCAGGAACAACTCCTGGCAGATCTTGGGTGACCATATAGGGTGCCCAGGGATTGAACTCTGGTCAGCTTGCGCAACACATGCACTCTAGCCTCTATACTATCTCTCTTGGTCCCTCATTATCACATTTACCCTTTAGCCTACAGTACTGATGGGAACCTTTGTTCGGAAGAAATAGTGCACAGAGGGGGCTAGAGAGATAGTAGAGTAGTAGGACATTTGCCTTGCACACAGCTGACCCAGGACAGATAGTGGTTCGAATCCCGGCACCCGATATGGTCCCCTGAGCCAGACAGGAGCGATTTCTGAGCACAAAGCCAGGATTAATTCCTGAGAGCAGTCGAGTTATGATCCCTCCCCCAAAAAAAAAAGAAATAGTGCACAAAAATGTGCAAAATCCTTTAACCATGGGCAAGATTAAAATAGTTGGGTGATGGAATAGTTGCACTGGTGATGGGTGGTGTTCTTACATGAACTGAAACCCAAACACAATCATGTATGTAATCAGGTGTTTAAATAAAATATTAAAAAAAATATATGATACTTTTTCTTTTCTTTCTTTCTTTCTTTTTTTTTTTTTTTTTTTTTTTTTTGGTTTTTGGGCCACACCCGCTTTTGACCGCTCAGGGGGTTACTCCTGGCTATGCGCTCAGAAGTTGCTCCTGGCTTGGGGGACCATATGGGAGACACCGGGGGGATCGAACTGTGGTCTGTCCAAGGCATGCACAGGCAAGGCAGGCACCTTACCTTTAGCGCCACCAGCCCCAGCCCCCTTTTTTAAACTTTTTTTTTATTTATTTTTATTTTTGGTTTTGGGCCACACCCGGCGTGCTCAGGGGTTACTCCTGGCTGTCTGCTCAGAAATAGCTACCTGGCAGGCACAGGGGACCATATGGAACACTGGGATTCGAACAACCACCTTTGGTCCTGGATCGGCTGCTTGCAAAGGCAAACGCCGCTGTGCTATTTCTCCAGGCCCTATGATACTTTTCTACACCCAAAAAAAAAAAAGTCTGTTATATTCCAAACCTCAGCCAGGGGGTAAAATAAATTCTTCTATTCTTCTAGATGAGGCTACCACAGAGGTAACAGCTGTCCAAAGCAGCTTTTCTTATAAAGCCTTGTTCCTTCCCTCTCTTTCCTAGCTCTCTATTCCTCTACTGTTCTACTCTAGATCATATGATAAATGGAGGCTTACTGCTTTTCAGACGGTCTCTTTCTCCACTCCTGGTTTCCAAAAGGACTCATATTAATTTAAAAGCTAATACTAGCTGGTAGATTCAGACACTTCGATGCTTGCCACTGGTGATGTACCTCCTCCTTAGTCCTACCCTTAACACAGATAGGCAGATGTATCAGTCATTCTACTTTATGTCCAAGCTGAGGAAGGATCATCCTACAAGTGTAGGTAATCAAACCAGGGATGGTGGGTGCCAGGTGCAGGGAAGCACTTTAATGCTGTACTATCTCTGTGACCTCCTTAAGAAAGAAATTGAAATTGCACGGAACCCATATTCTAAACATTTGATAAATTTATCGGTTTCTAAAAGGCAGGTATAAAGGTTAAGAGAAGAAACTTTACTTAGGGAAGCAGTGAAGAGCACAAACTGAAATCATAGGTCAACTTGTAGAAATAGGATTAACACGAGCACTTTGGCACCACATAAAGTGTGTCAGCGATAAGCATCAGTATTGGAACCACTCCCGTTAGCACAAACATTAATTAGGCTTTAGCACTTCTCATTTCTTTAACTAGCTAAGAAAGCATGAACTTTCAAGGGATTTCTTTTGTTTGTTTTTTCCCCATTCGACCTTACTGTTCACAAGCTTTCTGAGCTGCATTCATCTTTTTCTTTCTCTTCTTCAGTCAGGGCTCGCCAATCAGACCTGACAGGAAGCACATTGAACTTTTTATTTTTCTAACAGCAGCTAGGCCACTGCTACTAAGTCTGGCCAATAGATGACTTAGATAAGATGCTTTTATTTAAAAAGAAAGAAAGAAAGGAAAGAGAAAGAAAGAAAAGAAAGAAAGAAGAAAGAAAGAAAGAAAAGAAAGAAAGGAAAGAAAGAAAGGAGAGAGAGAGAAAGAGAGAAAGAGAGAAAGGAAAGAAAGAAAGAAAGAAAGAAAGAAAGAAAGAAAGAAAGAAAGAAAAGAAAGAAAGAAAAGAAAGAAAGGAAAGAAAGAAGGAAAGAAAGGAAAGAAAGAAAGAAGAAAGAGGGAGGGAGGAAGGAAGGAAGGAAGGAAGGAAGGAAGGAAGGAAGGAAGGAAGGAAGGAAGGAAGGAAGGAAGGAAGAAGGAAGAAAAAGAGAAAAAGAAGGGCTGGAGAGATAGGCATATTTGTAGGGCATTTGCCTTGCATACTGTCAATTCAGGACGGTATGGTGGTTTGATTCCCAGCACCCCATGTGGTCCCCCGAGCCTGCCAGGAAATAACCCCGGAGTGCCCACCAGGTGTGGTCGGAAAACCCCAAATAAATAATAAAATAAAAATTAAAAAAGGAAGAAGTAAAAAAATTTTAAAAAAAAAGAGGGGGGCGGGGCCGGAGAGATAGCATGGAGGTAAGGCGTTTGCCTTTCATGCAGGAGGTCATCGGTTCGAATCCGGCGCCAGCCATAATGGTCCCCTGTGCCCTGCCAGGAGCAATTTCTGAGCCTGGAGCCAGGAATAACCCCTGAGCACTGCCAGGTGTGACCCAAAAACCCAAAAAAAAAAAAAAAAAAAAAAAAAAAAAAGATGGAGGGGGGGGGGGAAATAGGCTACTTGCTTTGCGTGCAACAGACACTGACCCAGGTTCAATCCCCAGCTTTCCATATGGTCCCTGAGCCACAACACAGCCTATTGGACCCCCAAATAAAAGAACAAGCTAGAGAAGATAGTACAGAGGTTAAGGCACTTGCCTGCATACTGACAGCCAAAATTCATCCTTGGGATCACATGGACCCTACCCACCAGCACTGTGGAGGTCACCGCTCACTGCAGCATGAGGAACAGCTTTTGAGCAACCTAAGAGTGGCCTAGTTCCTAACCAGTCCCAAGTAAAAAATAAAGAGCAAAGTGAAAATAATAACAAAAAGGGCCATACAGGGATCAAATGGAGCCAGCCCATCAAAAGACCAGAGCAATGGGAATGGAGAAATAGTACAGCAAATAAGGTGCTTGCCTTGCACTCTACTGACCTGAGTTCTATCCCCACCACCCATATCATCCCCTTTGCCCTCTAAGAGTAAGGTGTGGTGTGTTGGCCCCTAAAACAAAAACAAAAATCTTGGGGGCCGGAGAGATAGCATGGAGGTAAGGCATTTGCCTTTCATGCAGGAGGTCACTGGTTCGAATCCCGGCGCCCCCATATGTCCCCCGTGTCTGCCAGGAGCAATTTCTGAGCCTGGAGCCAGGAATAACCCCTGAGCACTTGCCGGGGCCGTGACCCAAAAAACCAAAAAAAAAAAAAAAAAAAAATTACAAAACAAAAATATTCAGAGTGAAAAAGATAGTCAACCAAATGAGAAAAATATTTGTGAATCATTTTGAACTGATACAGGATTTAATTTTTATATGTATAGAGAACTGCAGCTCAAAACCCATTCATAAATGAGCAAAGAGGAGCCCGAAGCTGGTGGCGCAAACGGTAAGGTGTCAGTCAGTCTTGCCCGAGTTAGCCTAGGAAAGACAGTGGTTTGATCCCCCAGCCAATATGGTCCAATATGATCCCCCCCAAGCCAGGAGCCGATTTCTAAGCGCGTGGCCAGGAGTAACCCCTATGTGTTATCAGGTATGCCCCCCCCAAATGAGCAAAGAATTTGAATAGATATCTTGCCCAAAAGAAGATAATTGCAGATAGCTAATAAGTATGTATAATGATGCTCAGCATCATTACTCACAAAGGAAGTGCAAAACAAAACCACCAAGGGATGGGCTGGAGAAATGGCATAGAGGTTAGGGCATTTTCCTTGCATGCAGAAGGATGGTGGTTCAAATCCCAGCATCCCAGGTGGTCCCCGAGCCTGCCAGGAGCAATTTCTGAGTGTAGAAGCCAGAGTAACCCCTGAGTGCTGCCGGGTGTGACCCCCCCCCCAAAAAAAAAAAACGAGGGTTGTGGATGTGATTAGAGGTAGCCTGTGAAGAACCTGGTTTAATTCCCCAGTACTGGGGGGGTGGGGGGTGGACAACACAGAAACACCATGAAAGGTATTTCTGTCACTCATACAAATATGGCTTTGATCTTTTTTCTTTACTGTGAGGGGAGGGACATCCAGCAGTGTCAGGGCTTACTCCGGCTCTGTGTTTCAGGGATCACTCCTAGCAGGTTTGCAGGTCTAGGTTGCTTGCCTTGCAAGCTTCTGACTGGGCTCAATCTCTGACACCCCACGTGGTCCCCTCAGCCCACAAGTTCTAAACACTGCTGGATATGGCTCACAAAAAAGTACAAGATATATAAAGCTTGGGGGCCGGAGAGAGATAGCCCAGTGGTAGGCTTTTTGCCTTGCACACAGCTGATCCAGGATGGATGGTGGTTCAAATCCCAGCATCCCATATGGTCCCCTATGCCCGCCAGGAGCAATTTTTGAGCACCCCCAGGTGTGACCCAAAACAAACTGTGTGTGTGTATGTATGTATGTATATCTAGACATACACACATACACACAGGTGTTGTGGGGGAGAGTGAAAGGTGAAAGTCACTGGTAGAACCACTTGCCTTATGTATATGAGGCCCTATAAGGGGGCAGTGTATTGATTTGGATTTAGTTGCTGACTTTTCAAATTATTTAGCTGTGTGTAGATAGCATTAGGACACATTCTCTCTAAGCTTCTATTTATTTCTCTTTCTTTGGGGGGGGGGGGTTAGATGGACACCTGGTGGTCCTCAGGGGTAATTTCTGGTGGTCCTGGATGTGGGGATAATGATCCGGGCCATCTGCATTCAGGGCAAGCCAACACTAACTCGCCAAGTTACTATTCCTCCAACCTCAAAATCATTTATTTAGAATATAGGGAAAAGGTAATAGAGGACCCAATAAAGTTAGAAGAAAATTTTTTATCCCCAAGTTGAACTGTGTGTGAATCAGGTGTGAACTGAATCGCTCCTGGCAGGTTTGGGGGGGACCATATGGGAATGCCAAAGAGTCCCTAACCACTATCCGTCCATCAATCGGCTGTGTGCAAGGCAAAGGCCCTATTGTAGTACTAGCTCCTCCAGCCCCTAAAAACAATAAAATCTCTTCCTCCCCCCCCAAAAAAAAAAGGGAAGGGGCTGGGGAGATAACATGGAGGTAGGGCATTTGCCTTGCATCGCAGAAGGACAGAGGTTTGGCGGTGGTGTGACCCCCCCAAAACAAACAAAAATAACTCAATAGGGGCCGGCGAGGTGGCGCTAGAGGTAAGGTGTCTGCCTTGCAAGCGCTAGCCAAGGAAAGGACCCACGGTTCGATTCCTCGGCGTCCCATATGGTCCCCCCCAAGCCAGGGGCAATTTCTGAGCGCGGTAGCCAGGAGTAACCCTGAGCATCTAACGGTGTGGGCCCGAAAAACCAGAAAAAAAAATAACTCAATAAAATCTTACGTAGTTGTGGAATAATAACAATATGTAGTCATGTGAAAGATGTAAAGAGAGGGGGGCGTAGGATGACGCAGTGGTAGGGCATTTGCCTTGCACGGGGGCTGACCTAGGACAGACCCACGATTTCAGTCCCCCAGTGTGCCCCCAGCTAGGAGCAATTTCTGATGCCAGAAGTAATCCCTGAGCATCACCGGTGTGCCCAAAAGCCAAATAGAGGGGTGGGGCAAAGGGATCCAGAAAGATAGCACAGAAGTAACCCATGAGCGATGCTGGCTTTGGCTCAAAAACCAAAAGGGGGGGGATTATCCAAAAGAAGCAGTATACGTCTTGATTTCATTTTGGGGGGGAGTTTCGGGGGTCACAACCCAGCAGTTTCCAGGGGTTACTACGCTCAGATATTGCTCCTGGCAGGCCTCGGGGACCATATGGGATGCCGGGATTTGAACCACCATCCTTCTGCATGCAAGAAAAATGCCCTTGCCTCCATGCTATCTTTCCATCCTCTCAAAAGCCTTTTTAAATAAAATGAAACATGTCAGGAGCTAGAGTGGTGGCACAAGTGGTAGGGCGTCTGCGACTTGCATGTGCTAACCTAGGATGGACTGCTGTTTGATTCCACCACCCCACCACCACCACCACCACCACCACCCACCCCTGGTGTCCCCTTTCCCCCAAGCCTGGAGCAATTTCTGAGCACATAGCCAGGAGTAACCCCTGAGTATCACCGGGTGTGGCCCCCCCAAAAAAAGAACAAAAATATGTCAGAAAGCTAGAATCCACAAAGGTTAGGGTGCTTGCCTACTACTGACCTGGGTTTAATCCCCTTTGGATTCCCTGAGACCCTCCAGGTGTGATTCCTGAGTTAAAAATAAGATCTGCACATTAGTTGGCATGCCCTTACCCCCCGCAAAAAAAAATGTGATAGAAAAACTAGACGTTCATCAATAGGAGCGTTTATTTTGGTTGTTATATAAATGTATTTATTTGAACATAATTAAACATGATTACATTTTGATGTTAACATAGATAAATCACAGATTATAATGTTGAGGTCAGAAAGATAGAACAAGGTTTGGGAGTTTGTCTTGCATGTGCCAGGTGTGGCCAAAAAAGAAAATGGAAAAGAAACTTGTAATGTTGAGAAAGGTAAGCTAAAATTCCCAGATTGATCCCAAGTAGAAAGTTTGAAAATAAAATCTTACAAACTTTGGAGATGGGGCCGGGTGGTGGCGCTAGAGGTAAGGTGCCTGCCTTGCCAGCGCTAGCCTTGGACGGACTACGGTTCGATCCCCCGGTGTCCCATATGGTCCCCCCAAGCCAGGAGCGACTTCTGAGCGCATAGCCAGGAGTAACCCCTGAGCATCACTGGGTGTGGCCCAAAAACCAAAAAACCAAAAAAAAAAAAAAAAAAACCCAAAAACTTTGGAGATAAGGCATTTGCCTCGCATGCAGAAGGACAGTGGTTCTAATCCCGGCTTCCCATATGGTGCTCCAAGCCTGCCAGGAGTGATTTCTGAGCCTAGAGCCAGGAATAACCCCTGAGTGCTGCCGGGTGTGACCCCAAAATAAAAAATAATAATAAATAAATAAATAAATAAATAAATAAAAAGAATGATTCCTTGGGGCTGGAGTGAGCAGTGGCGCAAATGGTAGGGCATTTGCCTTGCACATGATAACTTAGGATGGACCGCAGTTCAATCCCCTGCGTCCCATATGGTCCCCCAAGCTTGGAGCGATTTCTGAGCTCATATCCAGGAGTAATTTCTGGGGCATCAGTGGGTGTGGCCCAAAAACCAAAAAAAAAAAAAAAAAAAAAAGAAGGATGCCTTGGTACCTATGTTATAATACAGGGGTTAAGGCACTGATCCCTGGTTGTTGTTGTTGTTGTTGTTGGTTTTTTGGTTTTTGGGTCAGACCCGGCAGCACTCAGAGGTTACTCCTGGCTCTACGCTCAGAAGTTGCTCCTGGCAGGCTCGGGAGAGACCAAAATGGGATGCCGGGATTCAAAACACTGGTCCTTCCTGCATGCAAGGCAAACACCTAACCTCCATACTATCTCTCCAGCCCCTGATCCCTCCCTGTTTGATCTCCATCACCACTTATGGTATCCAAACACCTCCACGAATGACCTTCTCAAAAAAATTTTAAAAACACAAGAAAATTTGCCTTTACCTGACCACAAAATCTTTGCTCCAGTAGGCAGCTCCTAAGGACAATTCTGACCCAATCTTGCTTGTGCTATGGGACTGAAAGAAGCCAGCCTTCAACTTCTTCCAGAAACCAAAGTGGTTTGGGCCCGGAGAGATAGCACAGCGGCGTTTTGGCCTTGCAAGTAGCCGATCCAGGACCAAAGCTGGTTGGTTCAAATCCCGGTGTCCCATATGGTTCCCCCATGCCTGCCAGGAGCTATTTCTGAGCAGACAGCCAGGAGGAACCCCTGAGCACCGCCAGGTGTGGGCCCAAAATCCAAAAACCAAAAAAAAAAAAAAAACAAAGTGGTTCAACCCCCTGGAAAATGCTTATCTCAGCAAACAAGCATTCTGCATCAAGTCTCCTTGTCTTTGCAGGGATGTTGGTGGTGAATGTAACGTGGAGGAATAAGATCGTACGGTAGGCACACTTCTAGACTGTACCAGGCATGATTGGGCACCCCCCAGGTAAGCCCCTGATGTCTAACTCCTACTTTTATGAATCTAGAGCACAACAGCTTTTCAAAAGATCTCCAGTTTGCGGCGGCAAGGGAGCCATTGCTACTCATCTGCTATTCGAGAACAAATTAATTGAAATTGACAGGGAGGAGATCCTGTTTAAGATTTTATTTGGAATTCTTTTCCCCCTCATTTGCTGACCACCCACAGCAGTGCTTGGGGGCTACTTCTGTCTCTGTGGTCCAAGATTAAGCCCAGAGGTGTGGGTGGGCCATGAGCATGGGGAAGGGAACCATGTGATACAGGGTGCTGAACAAGGGTCAGCCATATGCAAGACCAGCCTTAACTCCTGTACTCCTAGTGATACCTGGATATTTTTTTGTTTGTTTGGGGTTCTTTTTGTTGGTGTTATGTTGTTTTGTTTTGTTTTTGGGTCACGCCCGGCAGCACTCAGGGGTTCCTCCTGGCTCTATACTCAGAAATCGCTCCTGGCAGACTCGGGGGACCCACATGGGATGCTGGATTCGAACCGCCATCCCTTCTGCATGCAAGGCAACACCCCTACTTCCATGCCATCTCTCTGGCCCCCATTTGTTTTTTGGTGTTTTGTTTTGGGCCACACCCGGTGAAACTCAGGAGTTATTCCTGGCTCTGTGCACAGAAATAGCTCCTTGGCAGCTTGGGAACCATATGGGATGTCAGGGATTAAACCTGGTCAGCCACATACAAGGCATATGCTCCTAGCCTCAAGGGCCCTTATGATAACTTTTTTTTTTTTTGGTTTTTGGTTTTTGGGCCACACCTGGTGACGCTCAGGAGTTACTCCTGTTTGGGCTCAGAAATCGGTCCTGGTTTGGGGGACCATATGGGACACTGGGGGGCTTGAACCTCAGTTTTCGTCTTAGGTTAGCTTATTCAAGGCAGAGGCCCTACCACTTGCACCACCGCTCCCAGCCCCATGATAGCTTTTTTGTTTGTTTGTTTTGGTTTTTTGGGGTCACACCCAGTGGCACTCGGGCTATGCCTGGGCTCTGTGCTCAGAAATTGCTCCTGGGAGGCTCAGGAAAACCACATGGGAGTGGCGGGGATTTGAACCACCATCTAACCTGGGTCAGCTGTGTGCAAGGCTAATGCCCTACTGCTGTGCTATCTCTTCGGCCCCCATGATAGTTTTTTGATAGAAGGTATATCTCAGAAAATTTTCCGGAGGACCATGTGTTAAGGATTGAACCTGGAACTCCCACACACAAAGTATGCATTCCAGCCCTTCTTTCAGTAACTTACATGCAAAACCATTGTGGGTATATCAGTCCTTTCTTTGAAGGGATGTGCAGTCTCAGATTCAGTGCCTTATGAACTCTTCCTTGGCCCCTTCTTCAATTTCTGTGTGTATGTATGTGTGTGTGATTTTATATTTATTTTATGTTTTGGGGCCATGCCCAGCAGTGTTCAAAAGCAAAGGGGCTCACAACTAGCAGTGCCAGAGAACCAGAGACTATCAGGGTTGAGCCTAGGCTTTTCACTTGGAAAGCCTGTGCTCCAGCACTTTAACATCTCCTCACCACCCTCGTTCAGCTGTTCAGCTTTTTAAACTAGACGGTGTGGGGTTTTACGATCTTCCCAGGTTGTAATTGTATCTTAAAACTGACATCTTGGGGGCCAGAGAGATAGCATAGCAATAGGGCATTTGCCTTGAATGACGGACCTGGGTTCGAGTCCCGGCATCCTATATTAGTCCCCAAAGCCTGCCAGGAGCTATTTCTGAGCACAGAGCCAGGAGGTAACCCAAGTGCTGCCAGGTGTGGCCCCAAACCAAAAAACCAAGAAAAGGAAGAAAAAAAAACCATCTTGACATCTCAACAAATGGCACATTACAGCTTGTTCCCAATAGTAGTATCTGTTTGCTAGGGCTTAGGATCCCAAATGGGTGTGGGGCTGGTTAGAGAGAGCTTGCACATGCTCAGGAGTTGGTCCCTACCACACTTCCCACAATGCCAAGGCTCCTTTAAGAGTCATGCTATTGAAAGTGATAGTTGCATCCAGACAGTTCTGGTGGCTGCAGCTAAACTCAGGTTTTGAAGTTTTTTTGTCTTGTTAATAATCCTCCGTTTGTCCCTTGCCAAGGTTCTGTGACTCCCCCACCAGTGACTTAGAAATGCGCAATGGTCGGGGTAGAGGGCAAGCGCAATGCGCCCCAACAGCAACACACCTGTCAATGAGGCTGCCACAGCCTCTGACAGCAAAGGGAGCAGTAGCAGTAGCAAGACCCGGGCAGGAGCCAACAGCAAAGGTCGCCGGGGCAGCCAGAATTCTTCCGAGCACCGCCCGCCTGCCAATAGCACCCTCTGAGGATGTCAAAGCCAGCCCTTCCTCGGCAAATAAGCGGAAAAACAAGCCCCTCTCTGACATGGAGCTGAATTCCAGCTCAGAGGACTCCAAGGGAAGCAAACGTGTCCGCACAAAATTCCATGGGATCAGCCACTGGCCCCCTCCCAGGGACCAAGGCGGAACCCACTATTGTAGACAGAAACTGTCCCTCCCCTGTCCTCATTGACTGTCCCCATCCCAACTGCAACAAGAAGTACAAGCACATCAATGGACTCAAGTACCACCAAGCTCATGCCCACACGGATGATGACAGCAAGCCCGAAGCAGACGGGGACAGTGAATGTGGGGAGGAACCTGGCCTCCACGCTGAGCTTGGCAGCTGCAACGGTGCAACCGTGGCACAGAAAGGTTCCCTGTCACCTGCCCGCTCAGCCACCCCCAAAGTTCGACTTGTTGAGCCCCATAGCCCTTCCCCCTCCAGCAAGTTCAGCACAAAAGGCCTCTGCAAGAAGAAGCTGAGCGGAGAGGTGGACCCTGACCTTGGGGCCTCCTCCAATGATGGCTCTGATGATGGACCCGCTGTCATGGACGAGACGAGCAGCGATGCTTTCGACTCCGCGGACAGAAAGTGTTTGGAGAAGGAGAAATGTAAGAAGCCCACCAATCTAAAAGCAGAAAAGCTGCCTGCTAAGAGCCTGAAGTCAGCACGGCCCATTGCCCCAGCCATTCCCCCACAGCAGATTTATACCTTCCAGACCGCTGCCTTCACAGCCGCCAGCCCTGGCTCCTCCTCAGGCCTGGCCACCACCGTGGTCCAAGCCATGGCCAGCAGCCCCCAGCTAAAACCCATTCAGCCCAAGCCCACCGTGATGGGGGAGCCTTTCAGTGCTAGCCCTGCCCTGACACCCGCCAAGGACAAGAAGAAGAAAGACAAAAAGAAGAAGGAGGCCGCTCGGGAGCTAGAAAGCCCTCTGACTCCTGGGAAGGCCTGTCGCACTGAGGAAGGCAAAAGTCCTTTTAGGGAAGCAGCTGATGGGATGAAAGTGGAGGGGCTCCTCAATGGCTCCTCGGACCCCCACCAGAGCCGCCTGGCAAGCATCAAGGCCGAAGCAGACAAGATCTACAGCTTCACAGACAATGCCCCCAGCCCTTCGATCGGAGGGCAACAGCCGCCTGGACAGCACCACCCGACCCAACCCCTAACTCCCTTACATGTAGTGACCCAGAACGGAGCCGAGGGCAGCTCTGTCAAAACTAGCAGCCCTGCCTACTCTGACATCTCTGATGCCGGGGAGGATGGTGAGGGCAAAGTAGACAGTGTCAAATCCAAGGACCCTGAACAGCTGGTCAAGGAGGGCGCTAAGAAGGCACTCTTTCCCGCTCAGCCCCCAAGCAAAGACTCGCCCTATTACCAAGGCTTTGAGAGTTACTACTCTCCAAGTTACGCACAGTCCAGCCCCAGCGCGCTCAACCCCAGCAGCGGGGAGAGCCAGGCCCTAAAGACAAAGAAGGACGAGGAGCCTGAGAGCATGGAGGGGAAGGTGAAGAGCGACTCGTGCGAGGAGAAGAAGCCCGAGATGAGCAGCTCCAGCCAGCAGCCCTCGGTCATTCAGCAGCGACCCAACATGTACATGCAATCCCTGTACTACAACCAGTACGCCTACGTGCCGCCCTATGGCTACAGTGACCAGAGCTACCACAGCCACCTGCTCAGCACCAACACAGCCTACCGACAGCAGTATGAAGAGCAGCAGAAGCGGCAGAGCCTGGAGCAGCAGCAGCGGGGGCTGGACAAGAAGACAGAGCTGAGCCTGAAAGAGCGAGACACTGTGCTCAAGGACGAGTGGAAGCAGAAGCCAGCAGCCCCACCCACGCTTACCAAGGCTCCCAGCCTCACTGACCTGGTCAAGGCAGGGCCCGGCAAAGCCAAGGAGCCAACCACTGACCCCGCCAAGTCCGTCATCATTCCCAAACTAGATGAAGCATCCAAGCTCCCCAGCCAGGCACCAGAGGGACTTAAAGTGAAGCTGAGTGAGGCCAGCCACCTTGGTAAAGAGGCCCCCGAGGCCAAGGCAGGCACTGAGTGTGGCCGACAGGCAGAGGTTGGACCCAGTTCTCTGGTACCGGCAGGTAAAAACTTCTGGCACAGGTGGAGATAGCTCCCTATCTCTATCCTCCTCTTCCCTCCCTTCTCTTCCCCTCCTTCCCTTTTTCTCCTGTCCTTTGCTCCCTTCTCCTCTCCTCACAATTCAAGGCTGCCCTGACTTGGGGTGGGGATGGGGTCAGGGGGAACATAACTCATTTGGGGAATTCATTTTTTTTGGTTTTTTGGCTCACACCCGGCAGTGCTCAGGGGTTACTCTAGCTCTATGCTCAGAAAGCGCTCCTGCAGGCTCGGGGGGATCATAGGGATGCCGGCATTCGAACCACTGCCCTACATCCATGCTATCTCTCTGGCCCCTTTTTGGGGGAATTCTTGGTTAAAAACTAAAAGTGTTTTCCCATATGACAGGAAAGATGGGTTTAGACAGTGTTGCCTTCTCTGGAGCCGTGGAGTCGGTGTCCACTGTTTCCTCCCTGTGGACAGAGAGAGGAGCCTGTGGCAACTTTGTCACTGTTTAGACCACAGCACACTCAGACCAGAGAGACTTGGTGGGTTGTCTTTGTTTTGTGTTGGTTGTGGGGTGACTCTCCATTATGCTGGGGGCTGGCTGTGGAACAGCTTCATGGCCCGGTCAGTCCCAGCCACCTACCTACAAAGCATGTGCTCAGCCCAAAGCTTCTTGAACTCTCTCAAGGCCCAAGAAGATTTCATGGGGAGAAAGTAAAACCAAGAAACTTGGTCTCACATCTTACTCTTCCTGTGAGACTCAGAAATTTTCTTTACCTCTTTGATCAGGCTACCCTTTTACCCTGATTGGCACTTTTGATACCCTTGGACTCGGTGGGCTGGCTCACTCTTCCTAGAGACACAAGGGTGCCTCTTTTTGTTTTCCTCATGGCTTGTTTCCTTTGGGGTTTAGGGAGGCAAATTTTCTAGTACTTGACTGACAGAACTGATTATTAGTGAAAATCAGTAGGGCCCCATAGTGCTTGGGGCCCAGTGCTTGGGGCCTAGCAGTGATCTATGCCATGTTCTGACCCTAGGAAGCAGAACCCCGAATGTGGACCTACGTGTATCCTGCCAAGTACTCAGACATCAAGTCAGAGGACGAGCGGTGGAAGGAGGAGCGGGACCGGAAACTGAAGGAAGAGCGGAGTCGGAGCAAGGACTCTGTCCCCAAAGAGGACGGGAAGGAAAGCACAAGTGGTGACTGCAGCAAACTACCCATGCCGGAGGAGTCCCGCCTCGGGGGCAAGGAGCCGCGACCCAGTGTGCACGTGCCCGTGTCGTCCCCCCTCACTCAGCACCAGTCCTACATCCCCTACATGCACGGCTATTCCTACAGCCAGTCCTACGACCCCAGCCACCCCAGCTACCGGGGCTTGCCTGCTGTAATGATGCAGAACTACCCAGGTGAGCAACCCCGGAAGCACCACTGGGAGCTTCATTTGCTCAGCCCTAAGCTTGCTGAGGCTTGGATAGGTGATGCCCTGTCTTCAGTGGCCTTTTGTGATGTGCCACATGACCTTCAATTCCTCATTGATTACTGATTGCTGCTGTAGGATCACTTCTCTCTCTCTCTTATTTCACTGCAATTTTCAGGCATCTGGGACAGAAAGTAAGCCCCCTGTTCCTCAGCTGGGAGTTGTAGACTCTGTATCTGAGTCTGCAGAGCATTGTGGGGTATGCAAAAAAGACGAGGCTAGAGCCTCTCCTGAAAGAGCTTCACCTAGGGGTAGCTGGGCAGATAAATGAAACAAATGAGATTCAGCGCTTGCATTTATATTTGTCAGACTGTGCATGGTCAATCTGGGGGGAGGGTAGTGTGGTTGGGCCACGCCTGGCAGTGCTCAGAGATTACTCCTGGCTTTGTGCTCAGGAATCACTCCTGGCAAGCTCAGGGGATCATATGGATGCCAGGTCGAACTCGGGTTGACCACAAACAAGGCAAACTTCCTACCGCTGTGATCCAGCCCCACGTGGTCAGCTTTAAGCGAAGGCTGTGGCAGGAGGTGGCAGAGTCAGGCAGTGGGAAGTCAATTTGAGAGCAATCAATAAGCAGATAGATGTTCCACTGTTTGGGGGGGTTGGAGGGACTTCCTCCTGGCTTTGCACTCCGTGATCACTCCCAGTGGGACCATATTGAGTACCAACATGTCAGCTACATGCAAGGCAAGCATCCTACCTGCTGTATTGGCTCTCTGGCCCTAAAAGGTTCTGATTACAGTGCCACCGTGAGTCTGGAGGGGTAGGGGGCAGAGCAGAGTGTATCCACAGGTTCTGACTCACGAGGAGAGTGCTCACAACTCAGATTATGCATTGAATCTCATACTGGAGAGTGATGTCCGCTCTCATTCCTCAGAGCTGCGTCTCCCACACGAAAGCAGCTAGGACAGTCTCGCTATTCTGACAATGTTCTAAAGCAGACTCCAGACAGGCCAAAGTAAGCATTTTTTTTTTTTTTTTTTTTTTTTTTTTTGGTTTTTGGGCCACACCCGGTGACGCTCAGGGGTTACTCCTGGCTATGCGCTCAGAAGTCGCTCCTGGCTTGGGGGACCATATGGGACGCCGGGGGATCGAACCGCGGTCCGTCTCCTAGGCTAGCGCAGGTAAGGCAGGCACCTTACCTCGAGCGCCACCGCCCGGCCCCGAAAGTAAGCATTTTAGACAGCAGGAAATTAACTCAGCCTGCTGGTGTGTCTTCCTCCCCTGCTCCAGCTAGCTTCAGGGAATGAGTTTTCTCTGAAAAGGGGAAGAGGGACCAGAGATATAGTACAGTGGGGCAGGCACTTGCTTCAGATATTATGGTTCCCCTAGCACCACCAGAGTGATTCCTGAGCATCTCCGCGTATGGGTGGGTGGGTGGATAATAAAAGAGAGTGAAGGGTTAAGGCACTTATCTTGCATGCAGACAGCCCCAGTCAGTACCCTGGGAAGCCCAGAAAACAAAACTGGATCCAAACAACTAATATTAATGATGGTGTTGGCGCTGGAGCAATAGCGCAGTGGTAGGGTGTTTGCCTTGCACGCGGCTGATTCAGGATGGACCTTGGTTCGATTCCCTGTATCCCATATGATCCCCAAGCCAGGAGCGATTTCTGAGCGCATAGCCAGGAGTAACCCCTGAGCGTCACCGGGTGGCCCAAAAATAAAAAACGAAAACGAAATTATGATGGTGACTGAAACAACTAATATAATGATGATGGTAATGATTATTTCTATGGCTAGGAAAGTGGTTCAGCACCCCTAACTTCCAGATCCCATCCCCAGCATGGCCAGTAGCAGCCCCCCACAAAGAAAATAGTGATAATAATAATGAGACTGCCTCCTTCCCCCTGGTATGTGGTCTTTGCTTGTCTTCCCTCACAAACACCCTAAGTCAGTGTTGTATTTTTACTGGGGTGGAAACTAACTCAGAAAGGTCCGTCTGAACCGCGGTCCGTCTCCTAGGCTAGCGCAGGTAAGGCAGGCACCTTACCTCGAGCGCCACCGCCCGGCCCCGAAAGTAAGCATTTTAGACAGCAGGAAATTAACTCAGCCTGCTGGTGTGTCTTCCTCCCCTGCTCCAGCTAGCTTCAGGGAATGAGTTTTCTCTGAAAAGGGGAAGAGGGACCAGAGATATAGTACAGTGGGGCAGGCACTTGCTTCAGATATTATGGTTCCCCTAGCACCACCAGAGTGATTCCTGAGCATCTCCGCGTATGGGTGGGTGGGTGGATAATAAAAGAGAGTGAAGGGTTAAGGCACTTATCTTGCATGCAGACAGCCCCAGTCAGTACCCTGGGAAGCCCAGAAAACAAAACTGGATCCAAACAACTAATATTAATGATGGTGTTGGCGCTGGAGCAATAGCGCAGTGGTAGGGTGTTTGCCTTGCACGCGGCTGATTCAGGATGGACCTTGGTTCGATTCCCTGTATCCCATATGATCCCCAAGCCAGGAGCGATTTCTGAGCGCATAGCCAGGAGTAACCCCTGAGCGTCACCGGGTGGCCCAAAAATAAAAAACGAAAACGAAATTATGATGGTGACTGAAACAACTAATATAATGATGATGGTAATGATTATTTCTATGGCTAGGAAAGTGGTTCAGCACCCCTAACTTCCAGATCCCATCCCCAGCATGGCCAGTAGCAGCCCCCCACAAAGAAAATAGTGATAATAATAATGAGACTGCCTCCTTCCCCCTGGTATGTGGTCTTTGCTTGTCTTCCCTCACAAACACCCTAAGTCAGTGTTGTATTTTTACTGGGGTGGAAACTAACTCAGAAAGGTCATGAACACCAGGATTGATTCCTGAGTATTGCCAGGTGTGGCCCAAATACAGGACAAAAAAGTCGATTTGCTTCTTAGTCTTAAAGCTAGGGTTTAAATCCAGAGCATCTCCCGGAGAGATAGCACAGCGGTGCTTGCCTTGCAAGCAGCCGATCCAGGACCTAAGGTGGTTGGTTCGAATCCCGGTGTCCCATATGGTCCCCCGTGCCTGCCAGGAGCTATTTCTGAGCAGACAGCCAGGAGTAACCCCTGAGCACCACCGGGTGTGGCCCAAAAACCAAAAAAAAAAAAAAAAAAAATCCAGAGCATCTGAACTCCAAATCTCAGGACCTTCCCATTGCCCATCCACCTCCCCAGGATGGATCCTGAGACTGGGATCTAGCAAGGAGCTCAGTAAGGGACCTTCTGGGAAACAGCTGGGAGTTCCTGCAGCAGAAGGTGGCCCCTGCCCCAGGGTCTGCTGTCCTCCCACTTCCTGTTCTCTCCTCTGCCCCAGGTTCCTACCTGCCTTCCAGCTACTCTTTCTCCCCATATGGCAGCAAGGTCTCTGGGGGAGAAGAGGCAGACAAGGCACGCGCCAGCCCCAGTGTCAGCTGCAAGCCCAGCTCGGAGTCCAAAGCTTTGGACATTCTGCAGCAGCATGCCAGCCACTATAAGAGCAAGTCCCCCACGGTGAGGCCATCCAGCACCTCCCCTCCCAAGGCATCTCGGGGTACCTGGCTCTCCGGGTGCACCTCTCACATTTATGTATTTGCTTTCCTTTTTAGATAAGCGATAAGACATCTCAGGAGAGAGACCGGGGAGGCTGTGGGGTGGTCGGGGGTGGTGGTAGCTGTAGCAGCGTCGGGGGTGCAGGCGGGGCTGACCGGAGTGTGGACCGGCCCCGCACCTCCCCTTCTCAGCGCCTCATGTCCACACACCACCACCACCACCACCTGGGCTATTCACTGCTCCCAGCGCAATACAACCTGCCCTATGCAGCAGGTAAGGTGGGCCACCCATGCCGCTCTCTTATGCCCTTTCTTGTTGTGTTTTTTTTTTTTCCTTTGGTTTGGGGGCCATACCTAATGGTGCTCAGAGCTTATTCCTGGTAGGTCCAGGGAACCATATGGCCCCTGGGGAACTATCCTCTACTCTTAGCCTCTCATCAGCACAGGGGTTCAGCAAAGCCCATGCAACTTGGGGAAGTCCCAGGAAGTGTCTTTGATTTGCCAGATAAAGAAGGGATTTCCCTACAGGAAAAGATGACTGAGAAATGGCTTTCTTGCCCTTAGATTGGGTGTCTGGGTTTGTACATAGGAGGCCATGCTCAACGCTGGCTCTTCTGCATGATGGTGTGAGCTTGGCCTGATGGGGAACATGATGGGGAACAGTCCTGCTTGCTCTCCCTCCCTCAGTTTCCTTCTGTTGTTTCTGTTCAATGGGGCCTCCCTATACCTGCCAGGGCATGGCTCTCACCTGCTCTCTGTCTTTCCAGGGCTTTCCTCGACAGCCATTGTCGCCAGCCAGCAAGGCTCGACTCCATCTCTCTACCCACCCCCCAGGAGGTGAGAATGGTAAGTAACAGTGTCATTCGGGCACTCACCTCCAGCAGGGGCATAGGTTCCTGCTGAGTTTAAGTGAGGGGCCGCTGAGTAGGGTTGGGATATGGAAATGAGAGTGTTCTGGCCAGGCTTTTCATCCTTCTCTTTTGAAGTCCCTGTACTTGGTGGAAAGGCCCTGGAACACTTAGAACTGATGTGGCCAGCACCTCTGCTGTTCGTGTTCCTGGAGCGCCACCTGCTGGTAGTCATGCCAGCTGCCTGAGTGTCATGTTTTCTTGCAGACCACCAAGTGCCCGGACACAGCTTCACGGTGCACCCAAGGGAGGTGCTGGAGATGCCGCTTAGACCTCAGTTAACTGGTGTTGATCTTCCTGTTTGCTGTTCCTGCCATGCCAGAGGCAGACCCTCGGCTCTCCCACCTCCACCAGACTCCTGGACTCTGACCAGCCTCTTCCTCAGGAGCTGGAGGGCTGGTTCTTGGCAAAAATATTTATTCTCTTGACCACAGTCATGAGTGCAGTGGCTTCTGGAGCCACCAGGGCAGAAGGGCCTCAGCCCCACGAAGTCACTGCTCTGTTCCCCAAATCCCTGTTGGTGCTGGGGGTGGGGAGGAGCGCAGCCCTGGGTCAGATCTGAAGACAGCACATCTGCCACCACCAGATCCCTTGTCTCTCCAGCTGTGGGGGCCTGGAGGAATCAGAATCTCAGGAAAGAAATTGGGGGGACTGTTTTCTCTGTCCTGGTGAAAATAAGGTCTTCAGACTTGAAGGCTTCTCCCCTTTGACTTGAGCACATCTGCATGCTCAGCGCCACTCGGAAGGAAGGACACGAGGTGCCTCCCACAATGCCTGGGCTGCCCATCAGGCGGGGGCCCGAGGGCACAGGAGCACTGGAGTTGGAGTGTGCACGGAGCCTGTGGAAAAGCACCTGCGTCCCCCACCATGTCCTGCTGCTTCTTAGCCCCTGACTCTGTACCCTCTCTCCCCTCCTGGTGCCTTTCCCAGGGGTCCCATGCTGTTCTGTCTTTCCTACTGCTTGGCTCCCGAGCCTCGGGCAGGTGAATCGTCTTTTCCCAGGTGGGAGGAGCTTGGAGCTGTCAGGCCAGGCCATCTCCACACAGGCTCCCTCGGCCGTCTCAGCCCGGGTGCCCGTGTAAGTGGTTTCCCTGGGATCCCCATCTTCTAGAGGCCACGGCCTGAGGGTCTGATCCATTCAGTCTGGGAGCCACTGCACCCTCCCAACCCAAGTTACGTGGTGTGGGGTTCACCGGATACTATAGCTGTGTTGATGCTCTTGTCCTTTGTCCTCCCATCTTTGCTAGACCTTCTCTCTGGATTGGTCCCACCCAACGTCAGAGATGGACATTGTTGGGACCTGGGAGCATAGTAATTGGGCCCCACACAGCAGCTCCCCAGAGTCCAGGTGTCCCAGTCTTCCCTCCAGTTTCTACATCTTTGTTTTTGTCCAGTTTGGTTTCTGTACCCTCCCCAGGCCTCTGAGCAGTGACTTCCTATCAGCATGGAAGTAGTTATGGTGTAGACAACTTGACCCACCAGACTGAATTTCAGTCTGATTGTGGCCTTCCAGCTTCTAGCGACTGCCCAGCTTTGTCCCAGTTTTTAAATATCGTTGTGTGTTTTGTGCCTGTGGCGCAGCTCTGTATATACTGTAAAGATCCGGGCCCAGGCCAAGCCGTTTGCTTTCCCCTGGGCTGGCTCCACTTTATTCTTCAACACAGAGAAGAGGAACCTCCATGGGTTGGGGCAGCCTGGGTTGGCATAGGGACCAACCCCTTTTTTTTCCCAGAAGAAATGATTCTGGGCGCTTAACTCACTCGAGCCAAGGTTAGTGAAGCAGCAGTCTGGCCTGTAGGCACTAAGTGAAAGGATTGCTTTCCTCAGGAGCAGGACCCCGGACATAGGTCTGCCCCGTGACCCGGTCTGAGGAGCCCCGGCCTCACTTCGTAAGCAACACTGGGAGCGTCCGGCACGGGATTTCTGCTGGGGCCCTCAGAAGCCTAGGCCACTGCCCATCCCCTCACATCTTCTCTATCCTCCTCTGACCAGGGCCGGGCGAGCACCCTGTGAAGTGAAAGGTGGTTCTTGAACCTCTGCTCTCAGGTGGGGCAATGGGCAGGGCTCCCCAGAAGGGCTAGAGTCACTGTGCGTGGGCTTTGAGGTCACCATGTCACAACTCCCCCGTGTCCCCTGCCGCCATCCCGACTCAACCGGGCAGCTAGTTGGCCCCACAATTCTGGGCCTCTGTTATTTGCTTTCTCACTAGGGCATCCCAGGGAGCTTCCCGGTGACCCTCTGCCGCAGGCCCCATCCCCAAGCCCCCCTCCTGCCCCAGCCCACCCGTTTGCCTTGGTGCTCAGCCCCCTTTGGGAGCAGGTTGGGGCGAGCTGGAGGCCCGGGCCGGAGGGTCGGTGTTACTGTTCATAGCTTTTGTTCCATTGGCGTTGCTGTTGCATTTAATTTCAGTCTTCCTGATTCTTCCCTTCTGTAAAGTGTACATTACCAAGTTCCTTGTTTTTTTATATATATATATAAATATATATATATACAAACTGTACTCTTTTTGCCTTTGTACATTCAGGCAAGAAGAGAAAATAAATCTTTTTAAGAGACAATCACAAATCTGTGAGGGCTGCTGGTTATTTCTCCTGGAGTCCGCTGCCTGAGCTGCCTCCTTCCTCCACCATTCCCCTCCCCAGCTTTCCTGATCTTCCCAGCCTGCTTCAGAGGTAGCCCTGGCCCCTGGTGAGCTGGACCCCAGCGTCCTGACAGTGGCGGTATTTGACAGCCTGACCACTGGCTTCCCTGCAGCTGGGCCTATCTCTTCTTCTCCCTTAGCTCCCATTCACCGAAGTGGCTTTGGACAGTCAATTGTGAAACTATGCAGCTGGGATCTCTCTGCCTAAGCATTTGCACTACTTACCCTGCCTGGGAGTTAGAACCAGTGATCTTAGTATGAGGGAACCTGGCCCCTACATGCACTCCCACCCTAATTCCAGCCTCATGCTCTAAATACAGAGCTTTAGAGCATCCCTCTCTGCTCTCCTCTCTAGCCAAACAAAGGGCTAAGGGTTTATGGGTCAAAGGCATTTGGTCAGCATTTCAGAGGGTGGTATACTCTGAAGCACCCAAACTGTTGTTCCCCCATAACTTTCTTCTGCTTCTAACTTCCTCCTCCCTCCCTTTTTAACCTTTCTCTCTACTTCCTAATCTTAATTGGCTTTGGAATTGAAGTATATTTTTTAAATTATTTGTTGTATTTATTGAATAAAGTTTTTAATGTCCCTGTTCTTAAATTTAGACTTAGTTTGCCTTTCACGTATCTCCCCTATCTCACCAAAACCCCCCCCCAAATTCCCATCTTCTGTTTTGCTATATCAATTGGAATACAGATTTTGGAGATCTCAATTTTTTTCCTTTCAGTGGGCTTATCTAGCAAAGGTTTTTGCTATCTTCATATGGAGTGCCTGTGTTTGCAATTCAGCCCAATTCAACTGTTTCGAAGAGGATTTATCAGCAAGTGTAGCAGGAACTCAGGGCCAGGAAAGAATTGGGTTTTGCTGCCTTACTGTCTTTGGTGATTCTTTCTTTGGTTTGGAATTTCACACATTTTTAGAGTCCTAAATGGCCTCTGTTCAGTTGGCCAGTCAGCGTGCCCTTAGATTTCTGCTGAAAAGTGCTCACTCAACCATATTTTGGTCAGATTTCTGCTGAAAAGTGCTCACTCAACCATATTTTGGTCACTGCCTTTTATGCTGCTTATGGACAGGACGGGAGGGATGTTTATTTTGGGTTTGGGGCCACACCTGGCGATGCTAAGGTTCACTCCTCCTAGCTCTGTACTTCCAAATGACTACTGGTGGGCTTACAGGACCATATGGAACACATATGGTGATCAAGTGCTGCAGACGTCTTGCGTCCCTAAGCAAAACCTTAGTGGGATCAGAAAACTACACGAAAGAAAGCGGGTTCACGAGGCGGACGAATATGAAATACGAAATAATTGAGACCACACAAAATGCATTGTATGGGGACCCACGTCTATGAGACCAGAGACAATTTTACTTTTCAGCCGATGACATTTTAAGCACAACTCTGGTATGCAAGGTAATTTCAGGGAAACAAAGGGCAGAGGATCCTTAGGAGGGACAACACAATGGTACTGGACCCTAGAATCTACATATCAAATAACTACCCAATGTAGGTGAGAAAGAGCCCTGCTAGAGGTATGCAGAACATGAGCTGGAGATGTTTTTTTGGGTTAGCAAAAAAACAGGTTTTTCAAGAAACAGGAGGAGAGAAGCAGGTTAAAAGGAAAAGAGAAATTGGGAAAATTATTGTTTACTATCATGGAGCTAGACCCAGAAAAACAAGTTGCTGGTGCCAGGTTATACTCAAAGTAAGAGTTACAAATAAACTAGCCAGCGGGGAGCTTTTGGCAGGCTTTCTTTGGTACTGAAATTTCTTTGTGACTATAGGATAGCTAAGGCCGAATTTCTGTAGTCGAAAAGGAGACAAGGGCCCAGAGAGATAGCACAGTGGCGTTTACCTTGCAAGCAGCCGATCCAGGACCAAAGGTGGTTGGTTCGAATCCCAGTGTCCCATATGGTCCCCCGTGCCTGCCAGGAGCTATTTCTGAGCAGACAGCCAGGAGGAACCCCTGAGCACCGCTGGGTGTGGCCCAAAAACCAAAAAAAAAAAAGGGGGGGAGACAAAATCAAAAGGAAAAGAGAAAATGTAATGCCACAGCCATGTCAGAAATATAGCCAGTAATCCATGTAAGGGTCAATGATTGACTTCTCCAACGGGCCTTCTGGCAGATATTTCTTGGGAGGAAAATTAGGCACTGCACCAGGAAAGCCAAAAGCCACGTCTGGTGCGTGTTTCCCTAATAAATAGAGACATGCATGCTGCATGCCTCTACAAGTGTGTGGCTGCATGCAAAACAAATGCCCTGCTTCACTGCACTATCGCTCCAGCTCGTGGTACACATCTTCAAGCTCTTATTTTCAAATGAACCTCTGTAGGTTCTACGCAGACTTGTGAGAGTAGAGGTGCTGAGCATGACTTAGCATGACGAAAACAAGATTAACACTAACTGAAAATGGGCCAGATTCAGGAGAGGCCAACTTAATAGCAGTTACAGAACTAACTGTAGGAGATGCATTTCATCATTTGGGGCAGCAGAGCAAAAAGAGGAGAAAAGCAGTAAGTCTTTGAGAAATTGAATAGAAAGAATGAGAGACTGTAGTCACCACTAAAATGCCACTGGCCTACTGGGGATGTGATCCATGATATAGGGAGAAAAAAAAACACATGTGAGCTTCATTAAAATGGCTTGAATTCACAGTGTGACCTGTTTATTGAAGGAGGCTGATGTGTACAACACAGCCTGTCTCTAGGGGGTTCTGACAATGTGGCACGGAAACCTAGCAACCCAGTGTAATGTGGCCCCAGAGACCACGGCCTTTGCTCAGGTGCGTGTCAGACCCCTCAGGCTTTAGACCAAAGATTCCCAAACTTGTTTTGCTGAATCAACCCTTCATCGCCTCCCTGGAAATCTACCTTCTGTGATCCAAATCTCACTCACTCTCTGAGGTAGCTGCTATTGTTGGTCTCTGGATCACTTAACATCACCTCGGGACATTGTCACGGTGGTGCTTTAGACTTAAATGTACAGATGGCAGGGAGATGATTGTGGGACAGGAATAGAGAGCAGAACAACCACAACTTTAAATCAGTTTATTGACACAGAAACACAACACATTTGCCTTCCTGGCACCCCGCCCCCCTCACTCAATCTTGATCTCTCCCATTTTCTCCTGCTTAGGACATGCTGGCCACCTGTGCACACACTGCCGACCCCTGGTTGTGGAGTAGGGTCTCAGCAATCACTCCTTAGAACCTGGTGAGGGCTGCAAGTTTGCACTAACCAGGCAGAGGCCTCCAGTCCTGAAGAACGGTTCCGCATCAGCCCCAGGCCCTGAGCTGCAGCTCTTCCTCCCCTCTGTGACCCTAGGCAGGAGAAACCGTGGGGCTGGTCCTGTAGCCAAGATCATGATGTGTTTGACAACCGGGGTTTGCTAGTGTTTCTAAGGTTCAGGCACCCCCAAAAAAGCCCTGGTGGTGAGAGTGAACTTCAGTATCCCTATTTAAAAATGCACTGATAACATGAAACAGATTAAGCCAGCTTAACCAAATGCCAGAAAAACACTAAACTGTAAAAGAAGGGTTGGGCTGGGACCTGGGACTGCCAGACACTAATGCACAGAGAAGCCCAGGTGTGGCTGTCAAAAAAACAATTCTGAGGCCACTGCCTAAGGGCTGAAAAGGCCAGGATGAAAGGAAGCAGGAAAGAAAATACACATCTTAAAACTGAAAAACCCACCAACAGGGGATGCTGCACCCTCGGGGCTTCCCACCAGCCCTCCCACCAGCCCTCGGGCCTGGCCCGGCCCCTCCAGGAAATTCCTCCCCAGGCTAGATAGAGCACATCACACAGCGCAGATAAGAAGCTTCTAGTGCCAGTTCAGAAACATCTTCGTTTACTATTGGTGATTACATGTGAATAATATGTTTATACTGTTCTTTATGGAAAACAATTTCAACCAGTCAACTCCGAGAACATAATAGGCAACCCTCACCCTGAGCCCCTTGGCGTCCTGCCCTAGACAGCAAGGAGCCCCCTTGTCTGTCCTAGGGCTACATGGCTTCCCTTCTGACCTCACTGCAGCTCTCGGACAAAGCATCCTCTGACCACTAGTCCTCATCGGACAAGTGCTGGTCCAGGGGGTAAACCATGAACATCACATCTGGCCGAGAGGGGACACAGGGATGGCCTGGGCGCACAATCTCAAAGCCCAAGAAGCTGAAGGTCTTTAGAAGTGGAGCTGCACAAGAGAAAAAGAAAAGGTTCTGAGAAACCCCTAAACAAAGCTCGGGAAAATTAACACTAGGTCTTCAGGAACAAGCCTTTGGGACCTAACCCTCCTTCCCGGACTACATTTTCTTTTTTTGGGGGGCAAATTTGGCCCCGCCTCATGTGGGGTGCCGCTTCCCTCTTTTATCCCAAATGTCTGGAGGAGGGTTCAGAACATTCAGTCCTCTCTCACCTCTGTCTTCCCGGCCTTTCCTGAAGCAGATGAAGACATAGTTTACTTTCATCTTCTCTTCAGCAAACTCTAGCAGTGCTAACAATCTGCAAGAAGCCAAGCAGCAATTCAGGCCCATTCCCACCTCAGAATCCCCACCTACACAAATGAAATAGTTGGGGGCTCAAAGCCAGCATTATAAATAGGAAAGACGCTCCTGCGTAAAGCTTCCAATTTTCAAGACCTGTGTGGCCCTGAATTCAGAAATAAAGTCGCAGTCTCAAAAATGGTACTCAATGATCTTTCCCTCGATAATAGGAAAAGGGCTGTTCCACTCAAAATAACAATCCGTTATAAAGCAAACTTTCTGCTGTGTTTTTGCCAAGAATGATCACCCACCCTAGAGGGACTAAGGATGTGGGGTAGAGGGGACCTAGTTCAGGAAGCTGTCCCACAATGTGCCCCACTCTGTCCTCAGTCTTCTCGACAGTATTATATGGTGGTTCAAGGAGGATTTCGTGTCTACCACAGCGAAGAGACCACTAGGTGGTTAAGTGACATGGAGAATCTGCTTTATGTAGAACACAGCAGACCTAGTCTACTGACTAGAAACAACCTGTTACAGAGTGTTTGCCTGAGAAGCTGAGAGCTGGAGAGAAAGCAGACTCCCTACTTATCCCACTCAATGGGTGGGCAATGGGACCTTTCTTGCCCCTTTACTCCTCTGAAACCTTCCCTTCCACCCACCTTCTCCTTACCCTTCTTTGCTCCCATCAGCTAATAATCCATCTGGGATTTCTACAAACAGGTTCTGGCTGGACAGGACTGCATCCCATGAGGAGGCTTTCACCTCACTGACCTCATACTGGAAGTGGACGATGTGAGGTTTCCCATCATTTACAGGGAGGTCCTGGGTCACAGTGAGCTTCTCGTCCTGAGAGACAGGTTCAGAGGACAGGTCACTGTTTCAGCCACATCACATATTCCCAACCTAGGAGGTGCTGGCAGGCCACTGGGTCCAAGTGGGTAGTGGTACATGCTGGCTACATGTAGCCCCTTTTCACAGAGCAGACCCACAAAGGGGTGAGCAGTTAGTTGGCGTGATGTAACAGTGACGATCACCATACTCAAAACTGCAGGTGGGCCGGAGCGGTAGTGCTAGCGGTAGGGCATCTGCCTTGCACGCGCTAACCTAGGACATACCGTGGTTCGATCCACTGGCATCCCATATGGTCCCCCCAAGCCAGGAACAATTTCTGAGAGCACAGCCAGGAGTAACCCCTGAGCATCAAACGGGTGTGGCCCGAAAAAAAAAAAAAAGTACTGATGTCCCCCATTTTATTTATTTTTGATTGGAGGACAGAGTAGTACTCGGGATATTCCTGGCTCTACACTCAGTTATCATTCCTGGTGATGCTCAGGGAATCATAGGGGATGCTGAAGATTGAACCCACATCAACTGTATACAAGGCAAATGCCCAAAACTGCTGTATTATTATTGCTCCAGCCCCCAAAGTCCCCACTTTAAATCAAATATACTGAGGAACCAGATTAATAAAACAAGTGATCTCAGGCACCCAGTTAATAAACAGCAGGGCTGGTATTCAGAGACCTTGCACAGGGAAGGCCACGTTCGACTGCAGCACCACACAGTCCCCTAGTACGAAAACCGAGCACTGCTGGGTATGAGTCCCAAAACAAAAGCTCCTGCCTCAGCTCCAAACCATGCCATTAAGTCCCTTCCCAGAGGAAAACATGTAATAAATGGTCAAATCAAATCTAGGGACTGAGGCATTGTGAGGTCTCCTGCAGCTCTTAAGGCTTGGGAGACACAAAACCAACTTTCAGACTCAATCTGTGCAGACCAGGGTTTTGGGAGGGCCAAGACCCTGACACAAGACCCTCCTGACATGACACCACATGCCAGGGCACTGCACACTAGCAGAGATCAAGGGTCTGCTGGTGCCAAACCCTTGGGCCGAAGTAGACTGCTAGAACCCATCCTATGGCCCCTCCTGGCTGCCCAAGCCCCCTTACCTTATAGATGAGAGCTGAGAGAGAAGGATCCCTGCCGCCCCCTCGCCCACCGGGGATCTTCGACAGTGGGTGAGGGGCATCAGGAGCACCACAGAGGCCCTGGAACAAGGTGCCTGCAGCACTGGAGCTGGGGACAGCTACTCAAAGGCAAAATACTACTGCAAGAGAGCAGAGAGAGAGAGACATGAACATTGCACTGTGAGTCCATATGGTCACCCTCTCCAGCGGAAGCTTCTAGAACTACTGTTCTTTAAGGACAGAAATCCACCATTGGCAGATGCCAATCCCAGTAGAGCTAAAGGAGGTCCCACAGGAAGAGTCTGGCCAAGAGAAGCACTTCTCAAGCTGCAAGACCTTAGGAGGGCCCGGTCTTGGTTTCCTTGATGGGTCAAGAGCTTTTCATACTCCATCAACCCTGGTCCACACCCCAACAGGGCCCCACCACCACATGGTAGTCACAAAGCAACCATGATCACTCAGGCTAGAACGAGGGATGATTTATTTGGAGATGCCTAGAAGTTCCATGGGCTAAGGAACTCAGGTCACTTCTACCAAAGCACTGGACAAGAAGCTATCTTCCAGGCAGAGAGAGGGCAGAAGAAAAGTACTTGGCTTTGCACACAGCTGACCCTAGGTAAGTTCCCAGCACTCATATGGTCCCAAAACTAAAGTAATATAAAATAAGACTTGAAGGATTCCAGGAAAGATGGAGGCAAGAACCAGCATCAGCACCTGGGAGTGAAAAGCCACCTTCTCTGGGGAGCCTCCTCACTTCCAATGAGGCTGATGGGAGCTGTCAGAATCCCTGCCACATGGCACAAGCCAGACAGTGCACACTGGACAGGAAAGAAGATGGGATAGAGGACATGTGGTGCAGGGGCCAGAGCGGTAGGACATTTGCCTTGCATGTGGCCAACCCGGGAGGGACCCGGTTTGATTCCCAGCATCCCATATGGACCCCCAGCCTGGCAAGGGTGATTTCTGAGAGCAGAGCCATGAGTGGCCTGAGTGCCGCTGAGTGTTGCCCAAAAACCAATCAATAAAGTTTAAAAAATGTTTAAGGGGGGCCCAGAGAGATAGCACAGCGTCATTTGCCTTGCAAGCAGCCGATCTAGGACCAAAGGTGGTTGGTTCGAATCCCGGTGTCCCATATGGTCCCCCGTCCCTGCCAGGAGCTATTTCTGAGCAGACAGCCAGGAGTAACCCCTGAGCACCGCCAGGTGTGACGCAAAAACAAAAAAACAAACAAAAAAAATGTTTAAGGGGCCGGAGAGATAGCATGGAAGTAAGGTGTTTACCTTTCATGCGGAAAGACAGTGATTCGAATCCCGGCATCCCATATGGTCCCCCCAGCCTGCCAGAAGCGATTTCTGAGCATAGAGCCAGGAATAACCCCTGAGCGCTGCCGGGTGAGACCCAAAAACCAAAATGGGTATGGTGAGACTGTACAGGAGCAATGGGCAGGCAGATGGAGCCTGTTTATGGCACTAACTCACTTCATCTCCTGCTTTCAGAGGAATCACTCCAACTGATGTTGGAGTGATCAACCCTACTGCTGTCCAACCTGTCTTAGCTCTGGGCAGGGGCAAGGGGGCTAGGAACAAACTTGGCACCACATGCCAAGCAACTGCTCTAGTCCATGCCCCACTGGGTTCATTTTGACCTACAAAGAGTAAAAGTCAGAAGCCAACCTGCTAAGAGGTCAGAAAAAGGTAGGTTTTCCTTTTTTAGCTCCAAAATCCCCTTTGTCTTCCTATAAATAATCCCTCTAGCCTGCCCTCTTCCCAGTGCTGCCTATGAGCTGCTGCTAATCCCAGCAGCTTGTTCTTGCTCCTCTTCAGATAAACGCAGTGTTCCTCCATGGTAACGAGTCACATGACTACAAATGGCTGGCACACAGCCTCTGAACGTCCTCTCCCCACTGAGCCCGAAGAACATGCCAATGTGTGGGAGGGGTGTCCCAGGCACCCACCTTCCACCCCCAGCAGTCAATCCTGTAAGAAAAAAAAAACAAAACACTGGAGTTTGGGATAAGCTTCACTGATCACAATCTATAATTACCTTCACTACCTAACATAATGCTCTAATTTTAGCAAGGCGCAATGAGTGGAAAATTGATTTTTTTGGAAAATAAAAAAGCCCAATTCTTATCTCTGGAGTGAGAAGGGAAGGAGACAGGTACATGTATGGTATTAAATGAAGGGGCCAGAGTAGTAGTAAAAGGGATAAGGCACTTGCCTTGCACAAGGCCAGCCCAGGTTCAATTCCCAGCATCCCATATGGTCCCTCAAATCTGCCAGGACAAAACCTTGAACACATCTGAGTGGGGCAAAAAAAAAAAAAAAAGAGAGAGAAATGTGTGTAGAAAAATATGCTGCCAACCTGAACAGGAACAGAATTATAAGAGGATCCTGAACCGAGGAAAAAGCAGTTTCTAAGCCCAAATCTTTCCGTCCCCAGCTCTTCACTTCAGTCAGGATTCATCTGGCCCAGGCCTAGAGGTTTCCATTCCTCCCTTCCATCCAACTCAGCTCAATCACCACCACAGGATAACCTAAGCAGCTAGTCTAGAGGCTAAAGAGATCGGGCTGATTAAAGAGGATCAGATGGATCCCACTGAACTCAACATCCAGCTGAGCTGCTCCTGCTTCAGAACGGAAGAGGCAGGAGATTAGAGCCTTTTTCGTGTTCTTGGCCTTTCTGGAGTTCAGCCTGCAGAAATGCTGCTCCGGCAGCTGACCTGCGCCTGACTTTAAAGTGACCTGTGAAGCTGCTGTCTGCAATTAGCTGCCACTGTTAGCAGGTGATCCTTTCGCACACTGGCTTTGAGACAGCAGATGTATTCCTGGGGACTACTGTTGGCAAATCACATTTTTATCATTCAAATCCTATTTCTAAGTCTCCAGGGCGGCCACTCTTGAAAGGAAGTAACCTTCAATCCCCGTGCACGTCAAGGCAGAAAGACTCCCCTGCTAGAGCAGCACTTCCAGCTGGCTTTCTGTCAGTTTTCATTTTTCTATTTTCTCAAGGCAGAAAAGAGATGAGCATAGGGATTTTTTTTTTTTTTTTTTTTTTTTTTGGTTTTTGGGCCACACCCGGCAGTGCTCAAGGATTACTCCAGGCTGTCTGCTCAGAAATAGCTCCTGGCAGGCACGGGGGACCATATGGGACACCGGGATTCGAACCAACCACCTTTGGTTCTGGATCGGCTGCTTGCAAGGCAAACACCACTGTGCTATCCAGGCCCAGAGCATAGGGATTTAATATAAAGTAATGGTGGGGGCCAGGGAGACGGCTCAAAGAGCATGCTTTACATGTAGGCAGCTAGTTTTCTTTGTAGTGGTTGTTGCTGGGGTTTTGAGGACACACCTGACGGTGCTCATGGACAAGGCAAGTGCCTTACCCCAAGCACCTGTGGGAGTGATCTTACAATGAGAAGGGAGTGTTTTGTGTGTGTGTGTGTGTGTGTGTCTGTCTGTCTGTCTGTCTCGCACCACCACCACCCGCCAAACAACAAAAGACTGAGGTCCACAGAGTGCAGTAAATATTCCTTGTGAATACCTTGCCTTTTACTGACCCCCAAATTTTAATCCCACACCACATATGGTACCTTGAGGAGAGCCTGGAATAAGTAGTTAGCACTTCAGGCATGGCAAAAAAAAAAAAAAAAAAAGTAAAGTTCACTCTGTGGCTGACATCATTTACTTAACTACTTGAACGCATGTACACCTTGATATATTTTTGTGACCAGGTTTCACTGGAATGAGTGGTTTAAATTTGTTCTAAGTCTATACCTTTTCTATGTTCTGTGACCTGTAGGGGGTGGAGTGGGGACTCAGAAGGCCTTGTAGTGACCTACCTCGTGATATCAAATGACATGACAAACACACAACTGTCAGCTTTTACCACAGTTCCCTTCTTTCAATCTCATCTGACTCATTTGTTTTTGTTTTTGTTTGTTTGTTTTGGCCACACCTGGTGGTGCTAAGGAGTTATTCCTGGCTCTTGCACTCAGGAGTCATTCCTGGTGATCTCAGGGAACCATACAAGAAGCTGGGGATTGAACCCGAGTCAGCCATGTACAAGCTAGCACTATTCCCACTGTTATCGATCCAGCCCCTACTAGGTTTATTTTTAATGTGTGCCTAAGATTAAACAGGGAGCAGAGCCACATCCCCAGCCCAGTCCTAGATGCAGCTTCCCAGATGGCCCCCAACGGTGCCCTGCCTTCCTACTTGGGGCCTCAAAAAGTCCCTGATGATGGGTACTCTGCACGGGGGCCTGTCCAAGGTGCCACCACACTCAGCTAAAAAGCAACAGGCAGAGGCCAGAGCAATAGCACAGCAGTAGGACATTCGGTTCGATCTCCGGTATCCCATATGGTCCCCCAGAGCATCACAAGAAATAATTCCTGCGTGCAGAACCAGGAGTAACCCCTGAGCACCGCTGGGTGTGGCCCCCAAAACAAAAAACAACAGGCAAGGCAAAAGGGGGTTTAAAGCCCACGTCCAGCCTAGAGAACCAGGATGGCTGGTTCTCGGCAGCAAAGGGCCTGGTCAGATGCCAGGCAGAAGCATCTCATTGCCAGGGATGCGCCATGAGCCAGAGGGAGACAACTCTGCAAAGCACGATTCTGGAGATGACATCACCACTCTGAATCACAGTCTAAACACCAAAGTGGGTTCTGGCTGATTCTCCCCAAGAAAGGAACCCACAGTGGCAGCCAAGGTAGCTGTGCCTCTGGGGTCAATTTAGCTATTACACAGCTGATGTTGTTCATCCTCCAGCAAAATAAGGTTGAACCACAAATGACTACAGGTGGTTGGAGAACTGGGTAATGTTCAACAAACCACCCCACCTTGCTGGTGAAGCCCCTCAATCAGGCCTGACTGTTAGCAAATCTAACTTCCCAGGAGAGCCATTTCATGGTTAAAGGCCTAGGAAATCTAATCCTATACAAAGCATTTGATCCTACTGTTGCTAACAGGAAACCACCTGTTTTGTTTGCTCCAAATAATAAAATTCTGGCTCATCTACTGGGCCCTTTCTGGCCTATAGCTTGATTTCTATGAGGTTTCATATTCACAGCCTTTGGAATCAAGGTGCCAACTTGACTCACCCCTCTCAAAAAAGGATGAATTATACATTTTCCTTCTAGAAATGTACATATGGAGCATCCCTCTAACCCATTCTTCAGTCCTTTTGTTTTATATTTCTGATCTGAGCAGCTCCAGAACTAAATTTGTATTTCTTGGCAGGGTAAAGAATTACTATTCTTAGTCCACATTGCCTTCCCAAGTGCCTATATTCTAGATGGGGATTCCTGTTTTTTCTTTTTTGGTTTATCACAGAAAAAAAAAATGCCACTTTCTCAAACACGCCTAATACACCAAAGTGTCCAAGCATGCAGAATGTCAAAACACCACATTCTCCGGGCTAAAGGTAGAAACTCCTTTCCCAGGGGCTCTGGACAGATCTCATCGTGCTCTCATGCCCCCAACAAAACCTCCTCGTAACCCTAACTGCAGAGAGCGGCTTCTCTTCATCCTGCATTGGCCCTGGCACTAAGCAGGCTCCATATGTATAGTGGCAACAATTGCCCCGTAATTCGGGGAGGACAGAAGGGCCGTGAAGTTGAGAGTACCAGAGATGACCCCTGACAAGTGAGTTTGTACCAGTGTCCTCTTCCCTGTCCAGCGGTTCCCAACATGCCTGCATCTCTGCACCTATGTCCCCAGGAACCAAACTCCCTTTTACAGGAAGCCTGAGAAGTTGGCACCCACCCTCCAACCACGACGAAGCCCCAGAGAAGCTCCCTCTGCTGATCCAAAACACCAACACCACAGCCTGGTTAGTACATCCAGCTCTAGCCAGGGGCCTCTAGTTCTAGATTAGTTAGGAGCAGGTCAGCAGAGAATGGGAAAGGAGAACAGAAAGGCGCCCCAGGAAACCGGACACCCCACGCACTCCACCCCAGGCAGAGCCTGCTCCAGGGCTCCTCCCCACCTGCCACCACAGCCCAGCCCTACAGCTCCAGAAAGCAGCGGCTGGTCACTGCAGAAACCACGGGCCCACAAGAGCGAACCCGGCCCTCTCCCGAGCACTGGCTGGGTCTGAACTGGGACTAGGCTTCCGCGGGCCAGCTTCTCCATGTCAGCATGGAGGGGAGGCCCTGAGTGTCCAAGCCCCTGGCACCAGTCATAGCCCACTGCAGGGCTGAGCCCCACCACAGGGCCCCTTCCTCCGTCCTCAAGTGTCCACCACAACAGGCACCTTCTGCCTCCAGCACCACCTAAGCACCTACCATCCCCACCTCCTCAGCTCCACAGGGTCTGGCTAGACAGAATGGGGTCAAGAAGACGAGGAGGAGGTCAATAGGACCACAGTAGAAGGACATTCCTTTACAGTCTCAAAGATAAACATCCCCTTTCAGCAGGGAAAGGGCTGCCCCCACAACAAGAATATGATGAGATGGGTTGGAGGAAGACTGGGTCCCAAATCTAGCTGCACATGAGGTCCAAAAGCCCATACTGGGAACAAGAAAAAGTAGAGGCATTATAGTGCCTGCAGCAGTTAAAAACCACACTCACTGGCCCCTAGCATGGCCAGGGGTCACTCTAGGGCACCCAGGCAAGAATAGCCCGGGAGACCACCAGGTGTGGCCCAAAACACACACGACTGGGAGCGCTTTGTGTGAGGTTCTGAGTTCAATCCCTGGCACCACACATACAATACAAAAATAAAAATATTACTGGGGGCCAGAGCTGTAAGGCTGCGTACATATGGTCCCCTGAGCATCACTGAGTGTGGCACCAAATATTTACATATATCTGTATATATATGCAATTAAAAATTACTAAAATCAGGTTCCAGCTCTGCCCAATTACACACATCTTGGAAGATGGGGCCAAGATGCGGCCAGAGCGAGGAAAGGTGAGAGAGTGGGGGTTACGCCTGAGGGTGCTGCTGGATGGAGTGCAGAGTGGGGTGGGCAGAGCAGGCCCAGGTCTGTGAGGGGGGCTTCGCAGGGTGTGCAAAATGCCGAGCCCTGGGCCAGAAGGGCCGCTGTGGCCCACCCAGGCTCACTGGGGAGCAACAAGTCTAGAAGGGAAGGCAAGGCAGAAGCATCAAAAGTCAGCTCGGGATGGAGTCCTGCGGGGGAGCCTCTTGGCGGGGGGGGGGGGGGGGTCCTCAAGTGGCTTTGGGGGAGCGAGGGGAGTCAGTAGGACGACAGACAGGGGTGCCCAGAAATGGGCCCAGATCGACTGGGCCCAGCCTGGCAGGGCTGGAGGGGAGGGAAATGGGGGGCAGAAGGGGGGCGCAGCTTGCTCTGGGTGGGGGTGGGCGCCTCTGAGCGAGGAAGGAAGGAAGGAAGGAAGGAAGGAAGGAAGGAAGGAAGGAAGGAAGGAAGGAAGGAAGGAAGGAGAGAAGGAAGGAAGGAAGGAAGGAAGGAAGGAAGGAAGGAAGGAAGGAAGGAAGGAAGGAAAGAAGGAAGGGAGGAAGGAAGGAAGGAAGGAGAGAAGGAAAGAAGGAAGGAAGGAAAGAAGGAAAGAAAGAAGGGAGGGAGGGAGGGAGGGAGGGAGGGAGGAAGGAAGGAAGAAAGGAGGGAGGAAAGGAAGGAAGGAAGGAAGGAAGGAAGGAAGGAAGGAAGGAAGGAAGGAAGGAAGGAAGGAAGGAAGGAAGGAGAGAAGGAAAGAAGGAAGGAAGGAAAGACGGAAAGAAAGAAGGGAGGGAGGGAGGGAGGGAGGAAGGAAGGAAGGGAGGGAGGGAGGAAGGAAGGAAGGAGAGAAGGAAAGAAGGAAGGAAGGAAAGAAAGAAGGGAGGAAGGAAGGAAGGAGAGAAGGAAAGAAGGAAGGAAGGAAAGAAAGAAGGAAGGGAGGGAGGGAGGGAGGGAGGAAGGAAGGAAGAAAGGAAGGAAGAAAGGAGGGAGGAAAGGAAGGAAGGAAGGAAGGAAGGAAGGAAGGAAGGAAGGAAGGAAGGAAGGAAGGAAGGAAGGAAGGGTCCGAGGGCCCAAGCAAGTCGGGGTGCAGCAGCCCCGAGAGGAGAGGGCGAGGGCGAGGGAGAGGCCGGGCCAGGCGCCGTGCGGGGGGCCAGGGGAGGCCGCACGTTCGTTCCCGGCCGGGGGATGGGTGACAGGACGGGCCGGGTCGGGCCTGGCCGGGCCCGGGGTGTGGTGTCGGCGGGCTCGGGCCCTCCAAGAAGAGGCCAGGCGAGGCGAGGCCCGGCCTGGTGCACCCAGCAGTGAGGCCCGGGCCGGGCCGTTACCTGTCCTGGGTGTTTATCATCGTCGGCGGCTCCGCTCAGGGTGGGAGGCGCGGCGCGGGGAGCGGGAGCGACGGGCGGGCGAGCGGGCGAGCGAGCGAGCGGGTGCGGGGTGGAGCGCGCGCGGCCGCCGGTCCCTGCGGGCTCAGTCTCCTCCGTCCGTCCGTGCGGAGCGTCGCGCCCAGCTCCCAGCCCAGCCGCTCCTGCCTCGGCGAGCGCCTGCCTCCGACTGAGCCTGCGCGGCCGCCGCCGCCCGCCCCGCCCCCGGCCTCATCTGCATAGCCACGCCCCGCGCCGCGCGGTGTCCTGGGAAACCGGCGCCCACAACAAAGGGCGCCGCGCCGCGCCGCGCCGGCTCTGCGCAGGCGCGCCGCGGGTGGGCGGGGCGGGGCGACGAAGGGGCGGGGCGGTTAAGGGGCGGGGCGAAGGACCACCACCCCGGCTCCCGCTGCCGGGTTTTGGCTCGCGGCCTTGTGCGCAGGCTCCTCCCTACCCCTCCCCTCCCCTCCCCTCCTCGGGTGGGCGGGGTTTGTCAGTTTCCTGAGCGTCTCCGCCACCTACCTCCTAGACGTCACTGCGCGTCGGAGTGGGGCTAAGACTAAGGCATGGGGAGACCCCCAGGGGATGTTTTAGGGTCAAGGAAGGAAAGTGGGAAGGTCAGCGCTCCACTTGAGCACTGTGCTCTGAGTCTCACCCCCAAGGCGAGTGGTGGCCTAGCCCCAGCTCATCCAGATCAGAGAGACCTGCAGTTTGAAGGCCTGTCTCAAATCAAGGCCTTCCTCGGTGTTACTGTGAAGCAGATTTCCCTGGGTCCCATCACTGTCCCAGCGGGGTCTAGTCGCAGATCAGCGTCTACGGGACAGGCTCAAGACCATAATCTGCAGGCCCCAAGCCCAGACAATCCCATCCCTGGAAGAATTCCTGGCTCCACAGAATTCCAAGCAGAGGAGTGACCAGCTCAGACCACCTCCCATCCCACTCATCATTCAAATACTAGTCTAGAGCAGCTGTTTCAGCGCCCCTCCAAGCACTGGCTAAGCTAATACCCAGCCGTCAGCTACTAAAGAAGTTCCTGCCTCGATGTCACAATCTGATCAAATGGAGAGACAAAGAGGCCATCACAATGTAGGCAATTGCAAGCTCGGGGCCAACAGATCGTATAAGGTGTTTACTTTGCACAAGAATGGCCTGGGTTCAATCCCCTACACCTCATATGGTCCCCTGATCACCACCAGGAGTGGCTTCAACCCCCACCCCACCCAAAAATGTAGGCAAGTGCTCAGTCTGAGGGATGATGGAACAGAGAAAAATGTAGCAACTGGAATTAGGAATGGTTTGTGGAAAAGGAGCCAGAGAGACAGGACAGTAGCTCTTGCCTCACATGAGACCAAGTTAGGTTCAATCCCTAGCACTCTGGAAGCACAGCTGTCCCTGGAAGCACAGCAAGGAGCCAGGAGTAACCCCTGAACATCACTGGTTGTGCCCCTCCCTCAAAAAACAAAAAACAAAACAATAAAAAAAAACCCTATGAGTCAGATAATAGTACAGGGTAAGTTAAGGCACTTTCCTCAAAGGCAGCTGACCTGGGTTCATTCAATATCTGGCACCCCATATGATCCCCTGAACCCATCACGACCGATCCCTGTACACAGCCAGTGTGTCCCCATAACGAACAAACAAAAAAACACATGGTCTGAACCAGAAAACTTGAGTGTCTATTGTCCCTCTTACTGAGTTGTTGCTCTCGACTTAGGCACAGTGGCCCTTTGTGCCAAGTTTCCCATGTTGTGAGGCTGGAAGTGAACCCCTGGGGACTCATTTCACTGGAAGAGGTTGTAGCCTTCCAAATGCCCTGTGTGTTTGGTCCAGCCACATGGAGGCATAAATCACGAGACAATGGCAGAAGAGAGACTGAGGTTCAGGACTCAGCCCTTGTCTGGAAATACATGGGAGTGTAAGTAGAAGGCTTTGAGGGTTAGTCCTGTGACAAACCCACTGGATCCATTTCATCCCACACTCCAATGGGAGCAGGACCAGGCAGGACAGGAGGAGAGGGAAGATTGTTCCAGGGGTATCCAGAACCTGTAAAGAGCCCCCATTCACCTGGCCAGTGAAGAAAGGCAAGGCCTTCTGGAGTACCAGAGCCCTGAGTGAGTAAGGACAGCCCCTCCCAATCTCAGAATCAGGCCAAGCAGTGTGTCAGAGCAACAGGAAAAGCAAGAGAGAAGTTCCCACAACTTCACAGCCCCAAGAGACTGGAAATGGCCATGAGCATGTTCTCTGCCTCTGAGAGTGGCACGTGACACCACCCAGCCTCACCCAGGCACAGCCCCAAACACTCCATTCACTGCAGAATTCTTTCAGCCACCAGAGAAAAGTTCTAGGAAATATTGCCTTTCTATCCCCGACACTTCCACTAATCCAAGTCTTCATCACCGCTCGGCCTCAGGGACTGAAAAGACAGAGCAGCAGGGAAGGCACTTGCCTTGTAGGCAGCTTACCCCAGGTTCAATCCCCCGAGCACCACTGAGCACAGAGCCAGGAGCAAGCCTTAAGCAACCCAAAATAAAGCAAACAAAAAACTTGACTCTGTCCATCTTCCTGAAATCATACCCAAATGGGGGGAAGTGGGCCAAGGGACCAGCCTAAGAAAGGGGAGAGTGTCTTGTTCCCCTTGAGAACCACTGGGTGGTAGAGAGGTAGAGGGAGGGGAGCAGGAGTCTTGGCCAGGCCCGGTGTCCACTCAGATGTGTTGCATTGTTTTGGATTTCCTTCCCTGGAAGTAGTAGGGGGATGGTGGCTGTGGTAAATGGAGCTGGGTGGAGCATCTATTTGGGGGGGAAGGGGTTTAGGCAGTTCCCACGACCAGATGCCCTTCCGGCTGGCCTGGGACTGCATGGGAAAAGGTCTTGGACACTCAAGGGATATGTGTGTGTGTGTGTGTGTGTGTGTGTGTGTGTGTGTGTGTGTGTGTGTGTGTGTGTGTGTGTGTGTGTGTGTTTATTTGGGTCTGGCTGCCTTGTTGGATTTGGTCCCAGGCCAATGTCTCCAGTCTGTTCCTGTCCCAGGAGAGATCCTCAGATCTGCCTGGACTGAAAGAGACCTGAGGCCCAACTCCCCAAGGAGTCCTGGCTCCCATGACTTTTGATTGGCTGACTTCCTTGGATTTATGAGGATGCTTCTGGAACCTTCTAAGGCCCCCGCTTCCTGGCAGAGTTCTGTTCCTAGCTGAATGTTAAAAAACTGGTGGGAACCGGACGTGCAGTGAAGTAAATTTTCCCTGAGAGGCTTAGAACCTTCTTGCCCTACAGGGAGCCCAGGGCCCACAGAGGGCTGGTGACTGCTTAAAATAGAGATGTGGGCCCACATGCTTCCTGTAAACAGTCTTGGGCAGCACAATAAACATTTGGGGTGAGCAGTAAAACTCTTCCATTAGTGCTCAGAGGATTCCCCCAAATATATATCCAGCAGTACCCAGCCAGGAAGGACCCCAGGCCTCGGCATGTAAGGCATCTGCTCCAATACTTTTACGAGCTCCTAGCCCCAACACATTACGTTTTTTATTTTGGTTTTTGGTTCTTGGGACACACCCAGCTGCACTCCTGGCTCTGTGCTCATAAATCGCTCCTGGCAGGCTCAGGGGACCATATGGAGTGCTGGGGCTCAAACCCAGGTCGGTTGGCCGCAAGCAAGGCAAACGCTCTACCCTCTGTGCTCTAACTCCAGGCCCCAACAAAAATATTTTGAACAAATAATGAGAAATTGAGAATATTTCATTTTTATTATTGTTTTGGGGCACACCCAGCTATGCTTGGGGCTTTCTTATGACTCCATACTCAAGGGTCACTCCTGGTGATGCTCAGGGTACCTGATGAGGTGTCCAGGATTGAACCCAGATCAGCTGAATCAATGCAAATGCCCTATCCACTTAGAATAGTCCTAATTTATAAAGTCTCTTGAAAAATCACAAGTAACAATTAACATTGATGCTCTATTTCCCCTATAGTGATCAGACTTAGCCAGAAGTGTCCTCACATGCTAAGAAAAGCATGTGTGGGCCGGAGTGATAGTGCAGTGGGTAGGGTGCTTGCCTTGCACGGGGCTGATATAAATTTGATTCCTGATACCATATATAATCACCCAAGTCCACCAGGAGTGATCACTGAGCACCAAAGTAAGAGTAAGTCTGGGGGACCAAATGGGATGCCAGGAATCGAATCAGCAGGCCCCTCCCGAGTTAGCTGCATGCAAGGTAAATGCCCTACCGCTGTGCTAGCTCTTCTTGCCCTAAAAATTTTTTTTTTTTTTTTTTTTTTGGTTTTTGGGCCACACCCGGCGGTGCTCAGGGGTTCCTCCTGGCTGTCTGCTCAGAAATAGCTCCTGGCAGGCACGGGGGACCCTATGGGACACCGGGATTTGAACCAACCACCTTTGGTCCTGGATCGGCTGCTTGCAAGGCAAACGCCGCTGTGCTATCTCTCCGGGCCCTAAAAATATTTTTAATCTTGACTCCAACCCTGACTTGTTGTGAAAAATAGAAACAAGTTACTTCATCTGTGGATGGAGCAAAAGTATAGCATTTGCCTTGCTTGTAGCCAGCCCAGGTTCTATTTATAGTCCCTAAATAGATCAGGAGTGATCTCTGAGCACAGGGCCAGGAGTACACACTGAGTATCACCTATTATGGCCCAAAAACAAGCCAAAAAAAAAAAAAAAAAGGTACTGTGTCTGCATCTCAGTTTCTGAATCTGCAAAATGGAATAATAACTTACCTCTTGTGGGGCCGGGCGGTGGCGCTGGAGGTAAGGTGCCTGCCTTACCTGCGCTAGCCTAGGAGACGGACCGCGGTTCGATCCCCCGGCGTCCCATATGGTCCCCCAAGAAGCCAGGAGCGACTTCTGAGCGCATAGCCAGGAGTAACCCCTGAGCGTTACCGGGTGTGGCCCAAAAACCAAAAAAAAAAAAAAAAAAAAAAAAAAACTTACCTCTTGTTTTGTTTTGTTTTTTTGGCTATTGGGTCACACCCAGCAGCAGTCAGGGGTTACTCCTGGCTCTGCCCTCAGAAATCGCTCCTGGCAGGCACAGGGAACCATATGGGATGCCGGGATTGGCTGCGTGCAAGGCAAACGCCCTACCACGTGCTCTCTCCAGTCCCCAACTTACCTCATATGATTGTGAGGAGTAAATGATTTATATGATGGTGCCGGAGAGATAGCATGGAGGTAGAGCATTTGCCTTCCATGCAGGACAGTGGTTCGAATCCCGGCATCCAATATGGTCCCCTGAGCCTGCCAGGAGTGGTTTCTGTGCTTAGAAATTGCTCCTGGCAGGCTCAGGAGACCATATGGGATGCCAGAATTCAAACCACCATGATCCTGGATGACTGCTTGCAAGACAAATGCCCTACCACTGTGCTATCTCTTCAGCCCCCTCCCCGCATATCCTAGTAGCATTGTGCTTAGTTCCACTCTATCTCACTAAGATCTCAGCTTTGTACCCAAATCACATTTCTCAGAGCCAGGGAAATAGCACTTGCCTTACTCGAAGCTGACTTAGGGTTCGAATTCCCTGTACTATATACAGTCCCCACATACCACATGGGTCCCCTGAGCACAAAAACGAACACCAAATCACATCTCTCATTTTCTCAGTGAGCAAATCCCAGTTGTAAGGAATAACGGAGGTATCTTTCTTGACCAATTTTAGCTCCTTTTTCTCACTTTCTGTCCTCTCCTCTCCTTTTCTTTCCTTCCTTCCTATGCTAGGAATTGAACTTTGGGTATCACTCATTCAAGCCATGTGCTCTGTCTTGTTTTTGTTTGGGGGCCACACCTGGCAGAACTCAAGGGTTACTCCTGGCTCTGCACTCAGGATTCACTCCTGTCAGTGATTGGAGGACCACATGAGGTGCCAGGGATCAAACTCAGGTCCACCACAAATGCTGTGCCTTTTGTACTATCATTCTGAGGTCATATGAGTCCAGGATAGATCCTAAGCCTCTTAGGATCAGGTGACCCAGACATTATTTTATTTTGCAATTTCAATTTTTTTTTTTTGGTTTTTGGGCCACACCCGTTTGATGCTCAGGGATTACTCCTGGCTATGCGCTCAGAAATCGCCCCTGGCTTGGGGGAACCATATGGGACACCGGGGGATCGAACCACGGTCCGTCCTACGCTAGCGCTTGCAAGGCAGATACCTTACCTTTATAAGCGCCACCTTCCTGGCCCCGCAATTTCAATTTTTTAATTATGCAAGCAGCCGATCCAGGACCAAAGGTGGTTGGTTCAAATCCCGGTGTCCCATATGGTCCCCCGTGCCTGCCAGGAGCTATTTCTGAACAGACAGCCAGGAGTAACCCCTGAGCAATGTGGGGTGTGGCCCCCCAAAAAAAAGCCAAAAATCAATTTTTTAATTATAAAACACGATTTACCCAGTTGTTTGTAATAACTCATTTCAGAGGCCAGACCAATAGCACAGCAGATAGGGCATTTGCCTTGCATGGATCCTACCATGGATTCAATCTCAGGCCTCTGATTTGGTCCCCTGAGCCTACTAGGAGAAATTTCTGAACTCAGAGTCAAGAGTAACCCCTGAGCATCGCCGGGTGTGGCCCCAAAATAAAACAATAAAAAGTCATTTCAGGCATTAACTATTCAAATATCAGTCTCACCACCAGTGTGACCCCTCCCATCACCATTGTACCCAATCTGGAATCTACCACCATAGCTTACCTCCAAAGTTACTTTGTGTTGCTTGTTACAACACAAGGGCAGATAAACAACACAGTCAGTTTGAACTGTTATAACTGTCCATGGTATTACTAAAGTCAGTGTGGCTAGTGCTGGTTTATCCTTCTATGTTACTGGCTAGGCTCATGGGACTTGGCAGATTTCTATGTAACTTTTCTTGGGGGGCACACCCAGTGACGCTCAGGGGTTACTTCTGGCTTTGAGCTCAGAAATCGCTCCTGGCTTGGGGGACCATATGGGATGCTGAGATTCAAACCACCGTCCTTCTGCATGAAAGGCAAACACCTTATCTCCATGCTATCTCTCCAACCCCTCTATGTAACTTTTCTATTAGATTTCCTGTGATACTGCTGGGCTGACAAAACTAAGTTGCTGCCGGTGTCTCAATATGAGACCATTGCAGTCTAGTAGGAGGTCGAGGCTTGGGAAACAACCCCAAGAAATCCCATACCTGGCCTTAACAGCTGGCAGTCGGTGACCACAATCCCCACTGCTTACTACCAGACTGTTTCCTGCCCTGCCCTGCCCCCTGGTGCCCTTTGGAGGCATTACCAACACCGAATGCCACATGTCTCACACACACACACACACACACACACACACACACACACACACACACACACATGCACACAGTAAATGAATGGAGTTGTTTATTGACTGGTCTGTGGGCTACAACTGACAGGGTTCAGGACTTACTTTTGGCTCTATGCTTTTGGTGGGCATGGTTGGGCAACCATACTAGGTGCTCGGGACAAGTGCCCCATCCACTCTACTATTGCTCCAGGCCCTTGGAGTTTTTATTCAATGGAGAACCAGGATGTGCATACTTCACAGAGCCATCCACATGAGTGAAATGCCCTGTGTTGTCTAGGATCTGAATAAATGATTAAAGCAGGTAAAGGGAATATGGCAGCTCTTGGCTGGCCTAAGCTGCTTTTGTGTGAAACAGAACAAGGACGGAGTAATAATACACACGGACTGGGACAACTAGGACAGCTTTTGTGAGCAGGCAAAAATAAATCTCAGTACCAGAACCAGAGCAATAGCACACCAGGTAATGTGCCTTGCAAGCAGCCAACCCAACTTCAATCCCCAGCATCCCATATGGTCCCTCAAACACCACCAGGAGTAATTCTGAATACAGAGCCAGGAGACCCCTGAGCTAGGTATGGATGGGCGATACATCACTAGGTATGGCTCCAAATTCAAAATGTAAAATAAAAATTGTGTGAGGGCCAGAGAGATAGCATGGAGGTAGGGGTTTGCCTTGCATGCAGAAAGATGGTGGTTCAAAACCCGGCATAAAATATGGTTCCCTGAGCCTGCCAGGAGTGATTTCTGAGCATAGAGCCAGGAGTAACCCCTGAGCGATGCCGGGTGTGACCCAAAACCAAAACGAAAATTTGTGTTGCAGAATGACAGGGAATGAACAAAGCTTACATTGTTCGGGGTGGTGGTGGTAAAGACCTACAGCACTTGGGGACAATATTTGATTCTGGGCATCAGATCAGGACTGGTTGTGTGCTATGCAAGCATCTTAGAGTTTACTCCATCTCTCTCTCTTTTTTTTTTTTTTTTTTTTTTTTTGGTTTTTGGGCCACACCCAGCGGTGCTCAGGGGTTACTCCTGGCTGTCTGCTCAGAAATAGCTCCTGGCAGGCACGGGGGACCATATGGGAAACCGGGATTCGAACCAACCACTTTTGGTCCTGAATCGGCTGCTTGCAAGGCAAACACTGCTGTGCTATCTCTCCGGGCCCCTCTCTCTCTTTTTTTTTTTTTGGTTTTTGGGTCACATCCGGCAGCACTCAGGGCTACTCCTGGCTCTATGCTCAGAAATTGCCACTGGCAGGCTCGGGGGACCATATGGGATGCTGAAATTTGAACCACCATCCTTCTGCATGCAAGGCAAACGCCTTACCTCCATGCTATCTCTCTGACCCCTTACTCCATCTCTCAGCATAGGGTTTTTGTTTTGTTTTGTTTTTGAAGGAAGGCAGTTGGAACTATACCCCACCCTGTGCTCAAGTTTCTCCAGGTCCAACTGTCATTTTCTATCCAGTGTCTGCCCAGAAGCAGGCTAGGTATATCCTCAGTGTTGCTGCTCCTCTCTGCCAGAGTGGCAGTTGGGGGGGGGGGGGCTGCCACACCTAGTGGTGCTGGGGGGGGGGAGGGTATATGCAAGTACCAAGACTTGAACCTGAAAAAACGTGGCAACATGGGGCTGAAGAGAGAGTACAGTAGGTGAGTTTCTCGCCTTGAACAAAGCTGGCTGATAAAGGTTTGATCCCCTGCATCCCATATATTCTTCTGCATATAACCGGGGTAATTCCTGAGTGCAGAGCCAGGAGCAAACCCTGAGCATTGATCCAAATCCCTACCAAAAAAAGGGAACGGGGGAGGGGGAGGGAGCCAGAGCAACAGTACAGTGGGTTAGGAGCTTGCCTTGCGCATAGCTGACCTTGGTTCAATACCTGGCATCCCGTCTGGTTCCAATCACTGCCAGGAATGATTCCTGAGTACGGATCCAGAAATAACCCCTGAACATCGCCCAGTGTGGGTCCCCCAATAAAATACAGGCTTTAGTGTAGAATCTGAATATACAGAAATCAGTTATGATTCGTGATTGATTTGTTGACTTCACTCCATGGCTGGCCAAGGAAGATGCACCTAGATCATTAGAGAAAAAGAACCCTGGAGCTCTTCAAAAGAATAGAAGGTTGGGACTGGAGCAGTGGCACAAGCGGTAGGGCATCTGCCTTGCATGCACTAACCTTAGGATGAACCGCGGTTCGATCCCTGGCATTCTATATGGTCCCCCAAGCCAGGAGCGATTTCTGAGCGCATAGCCAGGAGTAACCGCTGAGCATCACCGGGTGTGGCCCCAAAACCAAAAACCAAACACAAGAACAGAAGGTATCACAATCTTGTGGCCACAATAGGGCGCGCGCTTCAAGCCAGTCTCAAGAAACTGAGAACTTTTTGAGCTACCCTGGGACGGACAGGCCTGAGAGGTAACACTGGGAGTCCAGGGGAACTTGGGCCTGGCCAGACCCTGAGGATGATTTAGGGATCACAGTGCAATCCTCCAGGCTGAGATCCTTCCTCCCCAGTTCTCTTGTCACCTGAAGGATGAAGGGAACATCCAGCTTCCTAAGGCATCCTCTCTGCAAGACTCAGATCTCTCTGGATGTAGTGTCCAGGGAGAAAGCCACCCAGTGTTGGCTGACTGGGTCTGTCCTCAGTGCACCAGCTGGCAGGTTCTGCCCCTCCAGCTGTTTCCATCCCAAGCCCTTTAAGTCTGAGATATGCAGCCAGGAACAGCACTCCTACATGGTATTTTAGTTTGGTTGATTTTGAGTTTGGGGCTACACCTGGAGGCTTTCAGGGTTCACTCCTGCCAAGACTCAGACCATATGGGGTACTGAGGATGGAATCTGGGTCAACCTTGTGCAAGGCCAGGGTCCTACCTGCTACGTCATCTCTCCAGTCCCACAGGAGAGTTTTTGTTTTTGTGTCACACCCAGCAGCGCTCAGGGATCACTCCTGGCTTTACGCTCAGAAATCGCTCCTGACAGGCTTGGGGGACCATATGGGATGCCGGGATTCGAACCACCGTCCTTCAGCATGCAAGGCAAATGCCCTACCTACATGCTATCTCTCCAGCCCCCACACAGGAGAGATTTTAATTTTTTATTTTTTATTTTATTATTATTATTATTTTTTTTTTTGTGTGTGTGTGTGTGTCACACCCGGCAGTGCTCAGGGGTTATTCCTGGCTTCACGCTCAGAAATTGCTCCTGGCAGGCACGGGGGACCATATGGGACGCCGGGATTCGAACTGATGACCTCCTGCATGAAAGGCAAACACCTTACCTCCATGCTATCTCTCCGGCCCCATTTTATTATTTTTTTTACAGGAGAGTTTAAAATGTGTTTTTGGGTCACATCACTTTGGCGATGCTTAGAGCTTACTCCTGACTTTGCACTCAGAATTACTCCTGGAGTGCTTGGGGGACCAAACACGGGTCTATTGCATGCAAGGCAAGAGCCCCATGCATCGAATTATTACTCTGGCTCTGTTAGACTCATTTTAAGTTGTCACAGGAGGCTACAGAAGACTTTCACTATGGCTAATTTTTGCTTACTTTTATTTGTGGGGGGGGGTCATACCTGGTGACGCCTAGGGGTTACTCCTGGCTGTGCACTCAGAAATCACTCCTGGCTTGGGACCATATGGGACACCTGGGGAAATCGAACCGAGGTCCACCGTCCTGGATCTGCTGTGTGCAAGGCAAATGCCCTACTGCTGCGCTATCACTCTATCCCTGCTTGTTTTTTGACTGGCCAAATTTTTCACTTCTCCTTCTCCCCCAAATCAGTTATAAGTTTCAGAAATTGCAGAGTTTGGGGCCAAGTGATAGCTTAATGGTAGGGCATTTGCCTTGCACGTGGCCCACCTAGGACGGACCCAAATTCAATTCCCAGCATCCTATATGGACCCCTGAACTCACCAGGAGTGATTTCTAAGCGCAGAGCCAGAAATAATCCCTACGTAAACAAAAACAAAAAAAAAGTTCCAGAAGTTTGACGTTTTAGAAGTTAGGTCCTTTCAGAAGTTAGGTGCTACAAGACTGCCAAGAAACTTCTTTGCAATAGCAAAAGTAACATTTGGGCGGGATTCAAGTGGCAGCTGCAGAGAAAATATTTAAATATTAGTAGTATCAGATTTAAATATCAGTATTAAGTAGTAAGTTGGGTGCTTGTCTTGCAGGTGGTCAACCCACATGCAATCCCAGGCACTTTTTGTTTTTGCTTTTTGGGCCACACCTGGTGACGCTCAGGGGTTACTCCTGACTGTGCGCTCAGAAATCACTCCTGGCCTGGGGGACCATATGGGATGCTGGGTGATCGAACCGAAGTCTGTTCTAGATTAGCGCATTCAAGGCAAATGCCCTACCACTTGCACCACCACTCCAACCCCCAGGAGTGATTCTTGAGTGGCGAGCCTGGAGTAACCCCTGAGCATTGATAGATGTGACCCAAAGATGAGAAAAAAATGGCGGCACCAAGATGGCCCACTAAGGAGCTGAGCATCACATCACATCTCCTGCAACTGGGAAATGAGTGGAGACTTAGGGCCATATAGCACAGGGGATAAGGCACTTGGATAAGGTGCTTGCCTGACTTGTGGCTGACATCCATTCCATCCCTGGTACCAAGTGGTTCTGCCCCTCCGGTGTGACTCAATATCTCTCCTAAGTGGGGGCATCAGCACCTACCACTGGGCCCTGTCAGCATTCAAATGGCAGGACCAGGGGCCTTCAGGAAGGGGAGAGGGCCTTAGTGCTGCCAGGGGCCCTGGGCATCCTCAGTCCTTTCTGAGAAAAGCTTCTAGCAATCACTGGGAATCAGGATGGGCCCCACACTCATTAAGGACTAGGGGGCTTCCACAAGAGAACAGGGAGGAGAGGTATGGCTCTTGCCTGGAACACATGGCCCTGGCTTGATCCCAAACACTGCCATGTTCTCCAATCGCTGTTGGGAACAATTTCTGGGGACTGAGCTGGGAGAATCTCTAAGCAAGGCCCAGTGTGACCTTGAACAAAAAACATGACAGAGACCGAGACCAGCCTTCCTGGTCCTCACAGGAGGCCTTGGGACTGGTAGTGACCATGGTTGGGTTTATCTGCTGAGAAGGGCCCCAGTTCTGCTGTAGAGCCCCCAACCTGAACAGCCTTGGGGCCTCCTAGACCTGACACAGGCCTGGCTGGTCATGCGTGAAGGGCCTTCAATTACAGCGCAGCTTTCCCAGCCTGGGTGCCCCCCCACTAAATAAATAATTCACTAGCAGCTCCTGACAAATAGGTCAGGCAGGGCTGGGCACTGGGGGTGTTGCTGGTTGAGAAGACCTGTGGGGAGCAGTGCATAATCTGGAGAGGCACTGGGCCTTGGCCTCCTGCTGAGCAGGCTCCGCTCTCCTGACAGGGACCTCCCTCCAGGCAGGGCTCAGGGCTAAGATTCAGGCACCAGTACCCTCCCAAGTGTAATCCCATCTTCTCTGCTCCAGCCAGGCAGCAAGGACAGGGCCCACAGGAACAGATTCAGGTCAGAAGAAAGAGGGGGAGGTCAGGTAAGCACAAAAGCCAAGGCCAAAATTCTGGTACTCGAAATATTTTTTATTTTGCATGTCATAGATTATCCACTTTCACATTCTTAAATGCTCAGCAAGACTTCCACGTCTGAAAATGGCCAGACAGCCACAGAGCAGTGGCCAAGTGACCACTAAGCGCTCACAAAAGAAAAGAAAATTGGGATGAAAAGAAAATTGCATGTTTTTCCTTCATATTCCTTAAACAAAGGCTCAATGCTGAAGAACGGAAATTCTTTTCTTCTTCATGCCTCAAAGGAAACATTAAACTTATCTGACAGAGCCAGTGAGGTCTCTTCAATAATTAATTGCACACATGAAAAACCCTTTAGGATACATAAATATTTTGCCACACAGGGTGCAAACATATTTTTATTCTGGTTGATTCTGAAGTCTGGAAACAAGGGGGACCAGTGGCAGGAGTGGGGTGTGCTGTGCCGGAGAAGGATGCTTCCCACCTATAGTTGGCCAACAGGAAGGAAGAAGTGAAAACACCAACACTATCTTCGCCATGTGCTTGCTGCTATTCAGCGTGTGAAGTGTATAGGTGTGGGGGTGGCAAGTGGGCCAACTGCAGGGCTTGCCCTGAGAAGTAGGGATATAAAGAGGGGTGTGGAACAGGGGTATAGATACAGGGATTACAAAGCACCGCTGGCAGGTGACGTGTGTTAAGAACACCGTGCTCAGGTACACACAGGGCAAGTGTCGTGCTAATGCCAAAACATGTGGGTTATGAACCTCTTTCCCCGAGGGGGGCTACACAGCAGGTTTGGATCAGAGGTCAGCCCTTGCCTGGCCCAGCAGGAGGCCTTGAAGAGGGGCTTGGAGGCAGGCCAAGGGAGACATCCACTGAGATGGGCTTAAAATCCAGTCTTGTAGGGAAGCGGAGTTTTCCACAGGCCACCTGGGGGCAGCAGAGCTGGCGGATTTTGTCCTTGGAGGCACTGGATGGGTGTTGGCAAGTGACCTGCCGTGACCTGCCTGGAAGAGGGGCCTTTAGCTGAGCTAGGCCTGCAGCAGAGTGGGGTGAGGGGTGGGAGAAAGGGAGAGCAGAGCCCCATGCAGGCTGGTGCTCAGGGGAGACACCTTGCACTGACACTTACCAAAACACTAGCAGAACTGGCGGGACTTCCACCCTGGCTGGGCACTGTCAGAGGCCAGGCACCAGCGCACCTGCAGGAAAAGCAGCATCAGAGCAAGCCCTAGGGCCTCCCTGTGCAGACAGATAGCAGCATCCTACAAAGCTCTGCTGCTATCCCCTTGGTCACCTCCAGGGATCACCGTGTCCATCCCAACCACGATAGCATTGCCCGGCCTTCCTGCTCCACAGGATCAAGGGTCCAAGGAGGGGCGGGCAGAAACAGTAGCATAACAGGTAGTGCACTTGCCTTGTACATGGCTCACCTGGGTTCTGGAACTACATATAGTCCTCTGAGCCCCACCTTGAGTGAACCTGAGCTCAGAGACAAGAGTAGGTTTTGAAGTACCACCAAGTATGGTCCAAAAGCAAGCAAGCAAGCAAAATTTAAAGTATAAACAAACAGTGTAGCAACTCTAATGCCAAATATTCTGAAGAAATGTTAAGTCATTAAGCTATATGAAGCCTAAAGTCTTTTTTCTTTTTTTTTTTTTTTGGTTTTTGGGTCACACCCGGCAGCGCTCAGGGGTCACTCCTGGCTCTATACTCAGAAATCGCTCCTGGCAGGCTCAGGGGACCATATGGGATGCCGGGATTCGAACCACCGTCCTTCTGCATGCAAGGCAAATGCCTTACTGCTGTGCTATCTCTCCCTGAAGCCCAAAGTCTTTATGTGAAAAACAAAATACAGTAGCTGGAGAGATAGCACTGCATAAGGCACTTGCCTTGCACGTGGTCCGTCAGCCTGTGTTCAATCCCTGGCCCCACCAGGAATAAGTCTCGAGTACTGCTACATGTAGGGAAATCAAACAGAGTTGGGAGTAACCCTGAGCACCCAGCACTCCACTAAATAGTAGGGGTTGGAGTGCACGTACCCCAAGTGGAAAAGGCCCAGAAATTCCACTATGTGGTTCCCCAGCACTGCTGGGAGTGGCCTCCAAACAAAGGAGTCTTAACGGAGTATGACCACATTGACCTTGGTCCTTGTGGAGTCTGAGGGAGTTGGCTGGGAGCCATTCCCACACCCCATTCCCACTCCTATCCCTGCCCTGTCACCCCTCACCATAAGCCTCTCGGTTACTGTGCAGGATCAGGTCCCCAGAGGCAGCCAGTGAGGGGGCAAAAAGCCCATCGATGGGCAGGACTCCAGAAAGACTTCCCTGGGTCTGGCACAGAAAGAGTTGTGATGAAGGGCCTGAGTGATAGCACAGCGTGGGGCAATCTCACCACTTGGGAATATTTTTATTTACATAAAAGATGTACCTGAAGGGGACCAGGGAGATGAGGAACATCAAAGTTGAAAACTAGCCCGGGCCCAGGACCAAGTCAAAGCATAGCTGGTTGGGTGTTTACAGGTAGGACATTTGCCTTGCATGCAGCTGACTTGAGTTTGATGACCCAGGTCCCATATGGTCCCCAGCTTGCCAGAGTGCAGAGCAAGTAGTCCAGAGTGCTGCCAGGTACTCCCAAGACAACGCCCTCAAATATATATATATATATACAGGATGCAGATATTCAGGTTCTGGGACTAGGCCTCAAGCCCCTCTGATGCTGAAATAGGTAGAAGGCTGGGTCCTGAGCACAGTGCAGTCTTCTTGCCCTGCCCAGGACAAGGGTCAGGCCTCCCACAGGACTCCAGGTGTCTACCATTGTAGGTGAATCTAGGTAAAAGCCTAAACAAGTGTTTTCCCCCAACTTCCTTTTTCCTTAACCTTTTCCTTTGAGATGTAAAAACTCACTGGATAGTTGCTTTTGTATTTGAATTGACTTTCCCCCCAGCAGGGATTAGGGGTTGGTTTGAATAAGAAAAGGCTGTCTGCTTTTGGGCTACAGAGAGAAAGCACATGGCACAGACAGCACTGGGCAGTGAGAGCACAGAGCAAATGGAAAAAGCACATGGGAAAGAAAGACTTAGGAATAAAGCGAGCTGACTTCAATGAATATCTTTTATGACTGCTGTGTATTATTTATCTGCTACTACCCTGCTTATCAGACTCCTCAGCCTAAAGGGTTAGAAACATGGTGTTTGAGGGGTCCTCATCTAGTTTGTAGACTTTATATTTTCTCTCTCATTTTTTTTTTTTTTTTGGTTTTTTTGGGTCACACCCGGCAGCGCTCAGGGGTTACTCCAGGCTCTGTGCTCAGAAATAGCCCCGGGCAGACTCAGGAGGACCATATGGGATGCCCGGGTTTGAACCACCATCCTTTCTGCATGCAAGACAAATGCCTTACTGCTGCTGTGCTATCTCTCCGGCCCCCAGACTTTATATTTTTTATTTTTATTCTACACACAGTGACTCAGATACTGTGGTCAATCTGTTCTAGCTATAATACCTCTGGAGCATCTAAATGACCAGGCACAAAACACAGGGTTCGGGTCAAACCCCATTCTTCTTCTGACCCAGGGACTGTGAGGACACACCAGAAAGTGGCAGAGAAGTTCTGGAGTGAGTCTGAGTGGCTTCAGGGTCATGGCCTTAGTGCAGGGTTTTCTGACATGCGCTCTGGTTCCTGCTTGCAAACAAGCACACAGCAGAGAGAATCAAAACAACCCAGTTAGGGGCCGGAGAGATAGCATGGAGGTAAGGCGTTTGCCTTTCATGCAGGAGGTCATCGGTTCGAATCCCGGCGTCCCATATGGTCCCCCGTGCCTGCCAGGAGCAATTTCTGAGCCTGGAGCCAGGAATAACCCCTGAGCACTGCCGGGTGTGACCCAAAAACCACAAAAAAAAAAAAAAAAAAAAAATTTAAAAAAAAAAAAAAAAACAACCCAGTTAGGCCAAGTGATAGTACAATAGTTAGGGCACTTGCTCTGCAGATGGCAGACCTGATTTCTTCGATCCCCAGCACCCTTTATGGTTCCCCTGAATCCTGTAGGAGTTATCCCTGAGCACACAGCCAGAAGTAAGCCCTTAAGCACAGCCAAGTGTGGCCAAAAACAAAACAAAACAAAACAAATACGCACTATGACCTGTGAGCCCAGACTGGCAACACTCTGACTTTGTGAAAAGCAAGGTCTGATATGGAAAGCAAATGGCAGTTGCCATGGCGGAGTGTGCAGACGCCATTGGCAGGATCTGTCCACAGCTCAGGAAAACATTGCTAAACCAAAAGGCAGGCAGGAGCACATGTAGGGCCAGGCCAGATATATGTACAGCTTGTAGACCTACCACATTGTCATCAGAAAAGAAAATGCTAATAAATATATTTTTTGGAGAAGTTGGTTTTGGAGCCATACCTGCTCAGGGATCACAGGACCTCTGGGTGTTAGAGATAGAACCTGGATCAGCCACGTGTAAGGCAAATGCACCCCCCAACTGTCCTTTCCCTCTGGCCCTTGGTTTCTAAGATGACACCACCACACCATAGCATCACTCCAGCAGTGCCAGGTTCCAATCATGTGCCCCCAGCCTTCTCCTTGACCCAAAAGCAGTGACTTTCAGAGTTAGGGATAGTACAGCAAAGATATTTGCCTTACATACAGTTGACCCAGGTTTAATCCTCATACAGTTAGTTCCCCAAACACCTGGGGCCGGAGAGATAGCACAGTAGGCCTTGCAAGCAGCCGATCCAGGAACTAAGGTGGCTGGTTCGAATCCCGGTGTCCCATATAGTCCCCTGTGCCTGCCAGGAGCTATTTCTGAGCAGATAGCCAGGAGTAACCCCTGAGCACCGCCTGGTGTGGCTCAACCCCCCCCCCAAAAGAGTGATTTCCTAGCCAGGAGTAACCCCTGAGCACTGCTGGGTATGGCCCAAAACAAATAAACAAAACCAAAATAAAACAAAAAACAAACAAACAAACAAAACAAATCAATAGACAATGAATATGAGTAATAAATTTGAAAACCCAATAGCAGGGGCTAGAATACTCCAGCAGGTAGTACGTTTGCCTTACACGCAGTTGACCTGTGTTCGACCTGTGTTCAGTCTCCTGAACCTGCCAGGAGCGCAGAGCACTGCAGGGAGTAGCCCCAAAACAAACCAAACAAACAAACAAAAAGATACAATAGCACACCGGTAGGGCAGACCCAGACGGGCCCAGGTTCAACCTCCAGCATCCCATATGGTCCCCTGAGCCTACCATGATGGATTTCTGAGTGCAGAGCCAGGAGTAAATCGAGCACTGCAGGGCATGGCCCCAAAACCAAACAAACAAAGACACAATAGAAGGGATACCATGTCTTGGGGCCGGGCGGTGGCGCTAAAGGTAGGGTGTCTGCCTTGCCAGCGCTAGCCTAGGACGGACCGCGGTTCGATCCCCCGGTGTCCCATATGGTCCCCCAAGCCAGGAGCGACTTCTGAGCGCATAGCCAGGAGAGTAACCCCTGAGCGTCAAACGGGTGTGGCCCATTAAAATTAAAAAAAAAAAAAAAAGGGATACCATGTCTTGACAGAGTGAAGCAGCCCTGTCAAGGGAAGCCAACTTGAGAGGAAACAGCTCTGTGAGGAAAGTAGTTTTGCCCGAGGTAAATAGAACTGAAAAAAGCCAGACTAGGTGACACCTAGCTGGAGACTCCATTCACTTTTTTTTTTTTTTTTTTTTTGGTTTTTGGGCCACACCCGGCAGTGCTCAGGGGTTACTCCTGGCTGTCTGCTCAGAAATAGCTCCTGGCAGGCACGGGGGACCATGTGGGACACCGGGATTCGAACCAACCACCTATGGTCCTGGATCAGTTGCTTGCAAGGCAAACGCCGCTGTGCTATCTCTCCAGGACCGAGAGTCACTTATCTTGGGGGAAGTGGGAATGGTAGGTGACAAGGGAGGCAACCACTGGAAAAGCACCTGTCCCCCAATTACACCCCCACTGCAGAACTGGCCTCTCTCCCCTGGTCTGCATGCAACTGGTCAGTAAGAACAGATCTAGAGGACATGCCCTCCTCACTGCACAGAAGTCTGCTCCACAGAGGCCAAGGAGAGGTGCTGTCCTCCCTTGTTTGGTTCTACCACCTCCCCTGGATAGCTCCCCTGTTGGTGGGGGCACCCTGGTTGCACATGTTCTGCCCTCAGCACCAGCTGAAGTCACAGCTGGCAAGACAAGCTAAGAGAGGTAGCTGGTCAGAGTTGTCCAGGTCTGAACCTTCCTGCCTGGACTGATTGAGCACAGAAGTCATTGGGTTCCCCAAACCAAAGGTGACAGATAAGCCCTAGGGTGGAGCTCTACTCCTCCTGTGCTGACTGGTACCACCCTGCATCCCCCCCACAGTACAAGCCACTTTTCAGTGACCTCAAGGCCCTTTCCAACATTCCTGAAGTGTAGGTCCAGGAAATGTGAGCCCTGGACTGATCGGGACACAAAAGCACACAGTCAGCAAGCACATGGAGTGTCCAGACCTGCCACACTAACATAAAACACTCAATACACAGCATGTCTGGTGTACTTAACAGACACTCAGCAAGCAGAAAGTCCTGGAATACCAACTAACATGCAAACACTCATCGTGTCCCGGCATGCTAACACTTCCCAGGCCAGGAGGCAGCTGTGATACACAGACCCCCTGAAATCCCTGCAGAGAGGTCTTAGGGTGCTCTTCAGACTGAAATGTGAGTGCACCTGTGCCCCCATGATCTCCCCATCACGGGCTTTCTTTCCCCTGTCTGCCTCCTCTGCTCCAAGACTGAGAATGTCAGTGGGAAAGACACAGTTCCCAGGTTCACTCATGTGCATGCAGGGCTTACCTGTGCATTCAGGGTGGTGGTGGCAGAAGCAGTGCACGCTGGGTAGGTGAAGGCAGCTTGAGAAATGGCAGGGGCCAGCTCTGTGGTGTACAGAGGGTAGGGGGCCCAGGCCTCTGGGGATGCAGCGATAAGGGGAGCCCCTATCAGGTCATCTGCAGAGACAAGAGCCCCCCTGAGAACACTGGGCTCCCACTCCAAAAAGAGACACAGGTACAGACCCTTCCCAGGTGATTTCAGAGAGGGGAGCCATTCATGCACAACACAGAGACACGTTATGTTACATATATGCACCTCTCATATGATGTATACCTCATCATCAGAAGGTGCCAGGGGCAGACAGCCCTGTGGGTGCAGCAACAGTCGTGGGAGAAACTCCTAGGAAAGGGGCAGGGGACTGGATGCCCACCTGATGCCCACCACTAGCTAGGGCCCATCTTGCCACTCACAGGGGTCCTGGGTGATGAAGTGTGCACCGAGGGCAGGGTGAGAGCTGGTGGGGTTCGGTGTGGCTATGAGCTTATTCCTGGCCATCTTGGTGTTGGCTTTGGCAAACTCTAGCTTCAAGGTCTGAGAGTTCTCAGGATCAAACCGGATACCCTAAGAGGAAGGAGAAGAAGGGAAGGAGAAGCCTTCTTCAGCTGCACAATCCAGGCTGGGGTGCAGCAGCAAGTCTAGCAGACACAGGAAGGCAGAGCCCCAAGAAGACAGACAGCTGGGCAATGAGGACACCTGCAGGTTCTGTCCTAGGGCAGGCTCTGCAGAGGTAGAACAGGACCCTTTCCCACTACCTGGAAGTCCGTGGGCCAAAAGAAGATCTGTTCTACTTACATTCAAGGCGTTCTTGGCCACTTCTGCTCTGGGCCGACTGTCAAAGCTTACAAAACCAACAGGCTAGTGGTAGGCGAGGGAGAAAGAGAGATAAAGAACCTTGTAATTCTCTCCATTGTCCAGCTCATGCCACAGCTCATCACTGAAATAGATAGCTTTATTATTATTTTTTTGGTTTTGGGGTCACACCCAGCGACGCTCAGGGGGTCACTCCTGGCAGGCACAGGGAACCATATGGGATGCTGGGGTCTGTCCTGTGTTGGCTGTGTGCAAGGCAACGCCTTACCACTGTGCTATATGACTCTAGCCCCTGAAATAGGTTTTTGTTTTGTTTTGTTTTGTTTTTTGTTTTGTTTTTGGGCCACACCCGGCAATGCTCAGGGGTTACTCCTGGCTGTCTGCTCAGAAATAGCTCCTGGCAGGCACCCGGGGGGGGGGGGGGGGAACCATATGGGACACCGGGATTCGAACCAACCACCTTTGGTCCTGGATTGGCTGCTTGCAAGGCAAACGCCGCTGTGCTATCTCTCCGGGCCCTGAAATAGTTTTTAAGAACAGGGAAGTCCCACAACTACTGCCCACCCCCATTTGCATCTGGAAGAACAAAGGTTCTTTGTACCCAAAGATTCCCACTCAGGTACCACTGTGAGGATGGTATCAAGAGCCTCAGGGCAGAGCAATAGTACAATGAGTAGGGCATTCATTTTGCATGCAGCTGACCTGGGTTCAATACCCAGCACCCCATAAGGTCCCCTGAGCACCACCAGGTATGCTTCCCCACCATCCCCCCCAAAAAACACAAAGATCCAGGTATAAGGGTCAAAGAAATAGTAAAGGGGTGACTCTTGCCATGCACAAAGCCGATCTGGATTAGCTCCCCATCATCCCATCTGGTTACCCCAGTCTCACCTGGAGTGATTGATACCTAAGCTCAGTGCAAGGAGTAAGCCCTGAGCACTGCCATGTATGGTCCAAAGCCTAATCCTCTTCCCCCCCATAATCAAAAAGTGTCTGTTCTAGGGCCCAGGGGTGGGAGGGAATTCCTCCATGGTAGGGCACAAACCTTACATGTGCAAGGGTCCAGGCTCAAGCCACATATACAGCACAACACTACACAAGCACTGCAGCACAACAAATCACACAACTCCCTATACCTCAACTTCCCCCAGACCCTGTTCATAGGGTGAAAGGTGTTCTTTAGATGTTCATAATGGTGTTCATTAGGGATCAGTTCCAGAATTTTCCAGACTAGAAAAGTGGACATCCCGGAGAGATAGCACAGCGGCGTTTGCCTTGCAAGCAGCCGATCCAGGACCAAAGGTGGATGGTTCGAATCCCGGTGTCCCATATGGTCCCCCGTGCCTGCCAGGAGCTATTTCTGAGCAGACAGCCAGGAGGAACCCCTGAGCAACGTCGGGTGTGGCCCAAAAACAAAAACAAAAAAACAACAACAAAAAAAAAAAGTGGACACATGGGGCCGGAGAGATAGCACAGTGGTAAGGTGTTTGCCTTAGACACAGAAGGACGGTGGTTCAAATCCCGGCATCCCATATGGTCCCCCGAGCCTGCCAGGAGTGATTTCTGAGCGTAGAGCCAGGAGTAACTCCTGAGCACTGCTGGGTGTGACCCCAAAAAAAATAAAAAAAATAAAAGTGGACACCAATATGGCTCCTAAGGGTGCCAGACTCAGTCTCCGGAGCTAGAAGTCATGAACAGCCTCAGCACAGATGAAGTTGGCCCAGGGCATCAGGAGAGACTCAGCCCAGGACAGACAGACAGACACAGGTCCCTGTGCAGGGACCATCTCAGGAACAGGCCATGACCTCAGAGCTGCAAGTCATATTCCTGAGCAGCCACTGATGGTCCTTGAGACTGAGGAGTGGCTGGTCTGAACTGGAAAGAGAAAAATTACCTGTTTTGAGGTGAACTTGATGAGGGAGCCTTCATAGCCCTGCAGAAAGAGAAGTGCCCATCAGCTACTGCTTTATAATACTCTCCTCACTCTCCCCTGCTGCTGCACACACACACACCCATTCCCTCTCTCCCCAGCTCAGCAACACCAGATTTCTCATGAGCTGGCATAGAGGCTCCAGGCAACACAAATTAAAACTGCCCCCCCTGGAGAGATAGAATAGAGGTAAGGCATTTGCCTTGTATGCAGAAGGTTGGTGGTTTAAATCCCGGCATCCCATATGGTCCCCTGAGCCTGCCAGGAGTTATTTCTGAGCATAGAGCCAGGAGTAACCCCTGAGAGCTGCCGCATGTGACCCAAGAACAAAAAAAACTGCCCCCAGCTTAAGATCCACTTAAGAACCCAGCTCCCATCCTTGAGCCTTTTCAGCGACAAGATGAATGTTTCAGTTTCTTTTTTTTTTTTTTTTTTTTGGTTTTTGGGCCACTCCCGGCGGTGCTCAGGGGTTACTCCTGGCTGTCTGCTCAGAAATAGCTCCTGGCAGGCACGGGGGACCATATGGGACACCGGGATTTGAACCAACCACCTTTGGTCCTGGATCGGCTGCTTGCAAGGCAAACGCCGCTGTGCTATCTCTCCGGGCCTTCAGTTTCTTATATGGCTGAGTCACCGAGACACCTCTGCATCTTCCTTTCCTTGAGAGGAGGGGCTCTGGGTTGGAACAGTAACTGGGGCTCAGATGACCAGGAGAGAAGTGAGTGTCCTGCTGCAGCCTCTTGCTGTCTTGCAGGCAGCCCAATACATCATCCACCCAGCCCACCCACGGCCCATACTCACCTTGAATGGCCTGAAGAGCAGGTAAAGTTCTCTGGGCTTAATATCCACAGGAAGGCCACTGATGAACAGCGTCCGGACCTGGAACATTGAGAGCTGTTGTGATGGTCTGGCCAGACACAGGAGGGAAGAACTGCCGATTTCCTGAGCTCTGGCAGCCTTCACATACCTGAGCACTGTTTCACAATGGTGAGCCCTTCAAAACCCCTTCTGGACACTTTCCCAGGTCAGAGACAGTATAGCGGTTAAGGCACTTGCCTTTCACACTGCAGACCCAAAATTGATCCCCAGCATTCCATATGGTACCCCAAGCGCCCCAGGAGTGATTCTTTTTTTGGGGGAAAAGATCACATCTAGGGGGCCGGGCGGTGGCGCTAAAGGTAAGGTGCCTGCCTTCCCTGTGCTAGCCTTGGACGGACCGCAGTTCGATCCCCCGGTGTCCCATATGGTTTCCCAAGCCAGGAGCAACTTCTGAGCGCATAGCCAGGAGTAACCCCTGAGCATTACCGGGTGTGGCCCCCCCCCAAAAAAAATCACATCTAGTGGTGCTCAGAAATTACTTTTGGAGGGCCCGGAGAGATAGCATAGCGGCATTTGCCTTGCAAGCAGCCGATCCAGGACCAAAGGTGGTTGCCCCTACCCTGCTAAAGCCATGCCTGCTCCTTCCATCACCCAAAAATCAACATTTTCCCGATAGCCCTGCCTCATCACTGACCCTCTACAATTCCCTCTGGGAATGATGAATCTGACCAAACTTCAGATCATGTGTCCTACCACTGAGGTATACCCGTTAGGTCCTAGAACTGACACTTTTTGATTTTTTTGGGTGGGGGAGGCACAGGCTTTGGACCATACCTGGCAGTGCTCAGGGCTTATTTCTTGCTGAGCTCAGGGATCACTCCAGGTGGGACTGGGGGTAACCAGATGGGATGATGGAGATCTAATTCAGGTGGGCTTCATGCATGGCCAGCGTCACCCCTTTACTATCTCTTCGACTCTTATACCTCGATCTTGTGAGTTTTCTTTCTTTGTGTGTGGTTTTTTTTGTTTGTTTGTTTGTTTTGTTTTGTTTTGGTTTGGTTTGGTTTGGTTTGGTTTTGGTTTTCGGTTTTTGGGTCATACCCAGCAGCGCTCAGGGGTTATTCCTGGCAGACTCAAGGGACCATATGGGATGCCAGGACTCAAACCACCATCCTTCTGCATGCAAGGCAAATGCTCTACCTCTATGCTAGCTCTCTGGCACCCTGTGGGTTTTCTTTTGAAGGGGTGGGGAAGCATACCTGGCAGAGTTCAGGGGACCATATAGGGTACTGGGAATTGAACCCAGGTTGGTTGCCTGTGGTTTGTTGGGCTGATATCACCAGGGCTTTTTGGAGCAAGTGCAGGCACCTCCCCATCTTCCTTCTTCAGGGAAGTCTGGTATGTCCCCTAAAAGTACATGTCCCTAAAAGTCATAGAATCAGTAATAGTGCTTTGAATCTCTGGACAACTTCATTTGCTTAATGCTGTTAGTTGCAGATTAATTGCTTAATCTGGGGCCAAAGTGACAACACTGTGGTTAGGGTGTCTGTTTTGCACACAACTGACCAAGTTTGACACCCATGTTTGCCAGGAGTAATTTCTAAAACACAAACCCCTGAATGCCACCAGGTATGGCCCAAAAACAAAAACAACAAAATTGGGGCCAGAGAGATAGCATCATGGTAGGGTGTTTGCCTTGCACACAGCTGACCCAGGATGGACCCACTATCTCTGCTACATCTGCTGTGGTCAGGTCACTTGGCTGTGGATTAGAGGTTGTGCTTTTCTGGGGTTCAGGAGATCCAAGCTACAGAGCTGCCAGGGTTGTTTCGGGCATGGAAGGACTGTATGTGCTGGGGATTTACAAACCCCTTCAGGACTGCTCTCCACAGACAGAGCCACCAGGCCACGGCCATGAGCCATGTCTTATACTATCTTCCTCTCTACTCAACATCACTGGGTTGAAAAATTCGTCTAATAGATGGGACTGTGCCTCAGTGGCATTTGCCTTGCATATGTGAGGGCCTAAGTTAAAAAAAGTTTACTTGCCCAAGTTTACCCCTTTGCAAAAAGCAAAGAAGGTAAAGAACTCTCTCTCTCTCTCTCTCTCTCTCTCTCTCTCTCACACACACACACACACACACACACATACACACACATACACACACACACACACACACACTCAACACAGATAGCTACAGGCTGGGGAGGTGATTTAAAAGGCTGAGCAAATCCTTTGATATGGAAGTCCAAGCTCAAGCCTGACCACTGGTGGCCTCCAGCATCTACAAAGAGAGACCATGAGTCATGGGGGGAGAAAGGCACAACCCCCACAAATAAAATAAAGGCAAAGCTTCTGTCCTGAGGATGAAGCTAGTGGTTCCTTCTCTTTCTGGGAGAGCAGATGGGGTCAGAGCAGGATGGGCCTCAGTTCACCCAGACGCCATCCCTGCTGCTGCTAATTTTAAACCCTTCCTCAAAAGGCCCTTCTAGCCAGACCTCCCCAGAGGCTTCTTAAAATGGCATGTTCCCCCCCTTCAAAAGAAAATGGCATGTTCCCAGCAAGTTGGATGAAAGATGGACAGATTGATAGATGGGGGTATGTCTCACCCTCAAGGCTCAGAGCCTTGCTCCAGCCTGCTCCCACCCCTGTTTCTGTCTGAGGGCCTTGTCCTGTCACAGCCAGAAGCTAGGAATGAAGTGTGGGAGTCACACCCTGACTTAGGACTTGTTCCTGCACAGCTGTTCAGGTCCAGTGGAAAACACCTAGAACCTGTTTTGGTTTTTGGTATTTATTTATTAGTTTATTTTGTTTTTTGAGTCTCACCCCCAAGGTGCTCAGAAGTTACTCCTGGCTCTGTGCTCAGAAATCACTCCTGGAAGGTACAGGGGACCAAATGAGATGCTGGGATTCAAACCACCGTCTGTCCTGGATCGGCTGCATGCAAGGCAAAAACCCTACCACTGTGTCATCTCTCTGGCCCCGTTTTGATTTTGGGGCTACTCACAAAACCAAAACCACACTTTTTGGTTTTATTGGGTGGTGCTCAGGGATTACTCCTACTGGGGCTTGAAGGGGATTTCATGGGGGGGGGTGGGCATGAGGGGAAAGGAGGGCAGAAGGCGGGAGGTACAGGAGCATGTCACATCCTGCAGAGCAGATTGGGGTGGAAGGTGGTTCAGTCCCTTAGGTTTCATAGCAGGGTGTGTGCAAGTACACAGAAAGGGGATGTAGGAATGGGTCTCCAAGGGCCACTCGGGAGAGGTGGATGGAATGCAGCTACAGGCCGCACAGGCCCAGGACTTATATGGCCTGAACAGGGGCAAACATATCTGTCACAAGGGCTAGGGAGAAACTCCAGAAGGCTGAATCCCAGCTCAGGGTCTGTGACAGGGTCTTCCCTATCCCTGTTCACTCCAAGCCTGAATTACATGGGGCTGGGCTCTGGTACCCCCCAAAGCTAGCTCAGTTCATTCACTCCGACCTTCAGATCAGCCTGTGGCCCAAACCACTAGCTAAGGATCAGGAAGCAGCCAAAGGCAAAACAAGGGTCATGACCAGGCTGTCTCGGCCAAATGGCTATCATTCATCTGAAAGTTAGTCCTTGTGGGACAGGGGAAGCCAGAAGGGTACTCAAGTAGGACTGTACAAGTCAGGAGCGTGTGAGCCTGGCAGGTGGTGAGACGCCCATGATCAGAAAACAGTGTGGGGCCCGGAGAGATAGCACAGCGGTGTTTGCCTTGCAAGCAGCTGATCCAGGACCAAAGGTGGTTGGTTCGATTCCCGGTGTCCCATATGGTCCCCCGTGCCTGCCAGGAGCTATTTCTGAGCAGACAGCCAGGAGTAACCCCTGAGCATGGCCGGGTGTGGCCCAAAAACCAAAAAAAAAAAACAGTGTGTCAGGCACAACCCCCTGAACAACACCGATGAACCCCAAGCACCTCCAAAGGGTGCCTGGACAACAGGATCCATGTGACCACAACTTCAGGACATGGCTCCTGGTTAGCACCAAGACCAAATGTGCAACCTGCAGTTATCCCAATCAGAATGGCAATGGGAGAAAGGGAAGGAGGGTCTGAGGGTTCAATCCCAAGCACACCCTGGTGTTACGTTACAGCTTTTTGTTTTGTTTTGATTTTTTGTTGTTTTTTGTTTGTTTGTTTGTTTTTTGAGTCACACCCAGCAGTGCTCAGGGGTTACACCTGGCTCTACATCAGAAATCTCTCCTGGCAGGCTCGGGGGACCATATGGGATGCCAGGATTCAAACCACCGCCCTTCTGCATGGAAGGCAAATGCCTTACCTCCATGCTAGCTTGTAGCCCTGAGTTTATTTTTGGGTCACACCCTAGCGGCGCTCAGGGGTTATTCCTGGCTCTGGGCTCAGAAATCACTCCTGGCAGGCTCAGGGGACTATATGGGATGCCAGGAATCAAACCAGGTCTTCCTCGATCAGGCAGGTGCAAGGCAAATGCCCTACCGCTGTGCTCTCTCTCTCTGGCACCAGGTTACAGCTTATTTTACATAAAACAAAGATCATCCCCAGTTCCTTATGTTTGTTTACAACTTGGATTTATTCCTAAACAAAGATTGTCTTACTTGTAAACCTGGGTGGGACTGGCTCAGGATAGCCTGCCTGATGTCCTTATTGCCCCACCCAGGGATGGTCTCTGTACTCAATAAAAACAGCAGTTCTGGCAGGCAGCTTGCTTTCCATATGAGGTAGAAGACTGCTAGACTACAAGAATTTCACCCTCAGTCTGGTTTGGATTATTTCATGCACGACTCTGAATCAGACTAGTTCACCTGGGCACATGGTGATTTATGGCACGTGGGTGATTTTACACTCTCACCCCTAGCTTCTGGCAGGAATGACAGTGTGTCACCTGAGCAGAGCAGGAGTGATCCATCACAGTTAGGTATGGCACAAACCAAAGGAACAAAAAAGGAGGCAAGCATTTCCTCATACTCATTCCCAGTGGGCTGAGCACACCTCAGTCAGCCCAGGGCAAACCAGGAGGGTATTAGAGAGGGAAGAAGGGAAAATTGCTAATTAAGAGCCAAGGCCATTGGGGCTAGAAGAATAGTACAGTGGGTAGGGCATTTGCTTTTGCACATGGCTGACTAGGTTCGCTCCTCAGCATCCCATATGGTCCCCTAAACCTGTCAGGAATAATTTCTTTTTTTTTGTTTGTTTGTTTTTGGGTTACCCGCCCGGCAGCATTCAGAGGCTACTCCTGGCTCTAGGCTCAGAAATCGCCCCCAGCAGGCTCGGAGGACCAAATGGGACCCCGAGATTCAAAACACCGTCCTTCTGCATGCAAGGCATGCACCTTATCTCCAAGACACTCATAAGGACACTGAGCCTAGTCAGCCAGGGTGGTCCATTCTCTGGGCTGTACAGAATGCTAAAGATGGTTCCACAGACAGTGGCATGGAAGATAAACCTGCACACCCTCCCACTACACATCAGCATCTCTCCAGGAGGCAACAGGGACCAAGGAGAGGAGGCAGTGGCCATAGGGGGCCACAGAGCAATGTGTGTGTGAGAGCAACCAGGTCCTGCCTAGGAGTCAAGGGACTGAAAAAAATTAAAACAGGGCCCGGAGAGATAGCACAGCGGTGTTTGCCTTGCAAGCAGCCGATCCAGGACCAAAGGTGGTTGGTTCAAATCCCGGTGTCCCATATGGTCCTCCGTGCCTGCCAGGAGCTATTTCTGAGCAGACAGCCAGGAGTAACCCCTGAGCACCGCCGGGTGTGACCCAAAAACCAAAAAAAAAAAAAAAAAAAAATTAAAACAATTTCTCCCACCCAGGGGAACCACTCAGAGGCTTAGAATAAACTTTATCAATCCCGATTACCCCACACTGAGTACTTGACATGGGCAGCCCACTGTTCCATTCTGGAATCTGTGCTATATCTGCAAAGCCCAGAATCAACCCCAGCAGTGCAAGCAGTCAAATGTGCGGGAACAAGACAACCAGGAGGTACACATGGGTTACAGGTTTGTGGGCATGAAAGTGAACCCCTAACAAGCACAACTATAACCAATGAGCCTTCACATACACTCTGAGCCCTGTAGGCACATGGCACAAGCGAAGGAGTGCAGACATTGGAGAACATTACAGCCATGTGCGCCATCTGCATTGATCCCAACATCAACCACCTCAACAAAAGGAAAGGAGGACAGAGGGAGAAAGAAAGAAAAAGCAGAGGGGGCGGATAGTGCAGGAAAGGAACTTGACTTACACACAGAAATTTAATAACCAGGTATGGACCCACCCTCAATAAAATACAGAAATGATGGACTAGAGGAGGTGTGGATTAGACCCCAAAAACAGCGCACAGGAGCCACTTAGTACTCAAGTTGGGAAGGGAACAGCTGGAGTATTACAAGATGATCAGAGCACTAGCATAGGAGGGTAGGCTTCTTACCTTGTAACAGCCACTTCCTGCCTACCCTGATTCAAATCCCAGCACCACCTATGATTCCCAGACCACAGCCAGGGACAACCCAAAATCAAAATCCAAAATTAAAATTTAAAAGAAAATCAAAAAGGAGAGGGAAATAAAAGGCAACAAGGCCATGTTTGCACAGGGCAAGCTCCATAGACTCATTCCCTTTTCTTGAAAGAGATGTAAATCAAGCCATGAAAAAAATCATTGGTATACTGGCCATGCAGCATAAAGCTGGCAATCTTGGGAGAAGAGGGCAAGCCAAGCGCGTCACCCATTCCATCCTGTTCCCCTACCCCTACCCCTGTCTATCATCCACAACTGCTGCTTTGCATATGGCCCTGCCTCATCACCTCCCTAAGATTCTCTTCAAGGACACCAATCTGACCAAACTTCAGGTACTCTGGTATTTGGGCTAATATCAACAGGGCTTTTTATTTTTATTTTTTTTTATTTTTTTTTTTTTTTGGTTTTTGGGCCACACCCGGTGACGCTCAGGGGTTACTCCTGGCTATGCGCTCAGAAGTTGCTCCTGGCTTGGGGGACCATATGGGACGCCGGGGATCGAACCGCGGTCCGTCTCCTAGGCTAGCGCAGGTAAGGCAGGCACCTTACCTCGAGCGCCACCGCCCGGCCCCTCAACAGGGCTTTTTAGGAGCGAGTGTGGTAGGCACCTTCACAGCCAGGCCCACATCCCCATCCTTCTTTCTCCAAGAGACCTGGCTGCTGAGAACATGCCTCACAAAAACTGTAGTATCAGGAATAGTGCTTTGAATTCCTGGACAACTTCATTTGTTTGATGCTGTCATCCCTTAAGAACACACAATTACAAAAAAAAAAAAAAAAAAAAAAAAAAAAAAAAACCAAAACACGCACAATTTAACAGAATGAACAGCTAACAACAAGAACTTACTAAACCTTCCACCTTTGTATTAATGACTTCATTGGAGATATAATACTTTTCACAAATGTGCTTGCCACTGTACTTTTTCTTTCTTTCATTTTTTTAAAACTAACTTTCTTTCTTTCTTTTTTTTTTTTGGTTTTTGGGTCACACCTGGCAGTGCTCAGAGGTTACTCCTCCTGACTTTGGCTCTGTGTTCAGAAATTGCTCCATGTTATATAACTACACACACACACACACACACACACACACACACACACACACACACACACACACTCTGCTCAATTTGACTGGCTTTAAAAAAAAAAAAAAAAAAAAAGTTGCTCCTGGCAGGCTCAGGGGACAATATGGAATGCCAGAATTTGAACCAAACTTCTATCCTGGATCGGCTGTGTGCTATCTCTCCAGAACAATACCGAGTATCACCAGGTACTGCCAGGGAGGTTCAAAATCTATAAAAGCACTCTTGGCTCTAGAATAGAGCGAGAAAAAACTGACTGGAAGAGGAGAAACACACGTATGAAGGGATGAGGGGCCGGGACCAAGCAGTCTTAGGTGCATTGGTAGTGTTAAGAAAGGACCAAAAAGATAGCATGGAGGTAAGGCATTTGCCTTTCATGCGGAAGGTCGGTGGTTCAAATCCTGGCATCCCATATGGTCCCCCGAGTCTGCCAGGAGTGATTTCTGAGCATAGAGCAAGGAGTAACCCCTGAGCACTGCCGGGTGTGACCAAAAAAAAAAAAAAAAAGGACAGAACTAGGGGCTGGAGAGAGAGCACATCGGCAGGATGTTTGCTCTGCATGCCACCACCACAGGACAAATGGTGGTTCAAATCCTGGCATCCCTTATTGTCCCCCGTGCCTGCCAGAAGCAATTTCTGAGCACAGAGCCAGGAGTAACCCCTGAGGGCTGCCAAGTGTGACCCAAAACCAAAAAGAAAAGAAAAAAAAAAAAGGACAGAACTAAATATCCAAGCCAAAGGCAACAACAAACAACAATGGAATCAAGAGACCCAAATTTTAACAATCTAAACTTAACATGGGCCTGTTATACTGGCAGGCTGGAGGGCAAGGAGGGCGATAAGGAATACACTTGGGGAACATTGGTGGAAGGAGGCGGACTCTGGTGGTGGGATTGGCCCTGATTCATTGTATGTTTGAAACCCAATTATGAAGGACTTTGTAAATCACAATGATTTCAATAAAATTAAAATAAGGGGCTGGAGAGATAGCACAGGGATAGGGCGTTTGCTTTGCATGCAGATGATTCAGGACATATGGTGGTTCGAATTCCAGCATCCCATATGGTCCCCCGAGCCTGCCAGGAGTGATTTCTGAGTGCAGAGCCAGGAGTAACTCCTGAGTGTTGCCGGGTGTGACCCAAAACCAAACTAACTAACTAACTAACTAACTAACTAACTAACTAACTAAATAAATAAATAAATAAATAAATAAATAAATAAATAAATAAAAAGGAAGTTAATCTAGACTAGAGCAACAGCACAGTGGATAGGGCATTTGCCTTGCATGTGCTGATTCCAGTCAACTCATTTGGTATCCTGAGCCTGTCAGGAGTAATTTCTGAACACAAAGTCAGGAGTAAACCCTAAGCACCACCAGATGTGGTCCAAAAACAAAAAAGTTTTTTTTTTGTTTGTTTTTGGGCCACACCCAGCGGTGCTCAGGGGTTACTCCTGGCTGTCTGCTCAGAAATAGCTCCTGGCAGGCACGGGGGACCATATGGGACACCGGGATTCCAACCAACCACCTTAGGTCCTGGATGGGCTGTGTGCAAGGCAAACACCGCTGTGCTATCTCTCTGGGCCCTTTTGGTTTTTTTTTTTTTTTTTTTTTTACAAAAAGGTTTTAATTAAATTAAAAATAAAAAGGACTGGGGCCGGCATGGTGTCTGCCTTGCCAGCGCTAGCCTAGTCCCCCAAGCCAGGAGCGACTTCTGAGCGCATAGCCAGGAGTAACCCCTGAGCATTACCGGGTATGGCCCAAAACCCAAAAATAAATAAATAAATAAATAAATAAATAAATAAATAAATAAATAAATAAATAAATAAATAAAAGGACTAAAAGTAAATAAATTAATAAATAAAAGGACTATCGGGGCTGGAGAAATTGCATAGCTGTAGGGCATTTGCCTTGCATGCAGCCAATTCAGGTGGTTCAAATCCTGGCATCCCATATGGTCCTCCATACCTACCTGGAGCAATTTCTGGACGCAGAGCCAGGAGTAATCCCTGAGCACCGCAGAGTATGATCACCCCAAAAAATAAATAAATAAAAGAATTATTAAAGAGGCCAAGGAGATAACTCAAGAGCAAGTCCTGATTTCTATTCTGGGTACTGTATATCCTCAGGCTCTACCAGTTCTACACCAGGGAGCTTTGGGGATCCCTGATTACTTTCAGGAATGGCAGAGACCCCCTCCGAATGCCTGGCTGGGGGGCCCTTATTTGTTTTTGATTTTAGGCCACAACTAAGTGTGCTAAGGGGACCATAAAATATGCCACCAAAGGGGCCCGGAGAGATAGCACAGCGGCGTTTGCCTTGCAAGCAGCCAATCCAGGACCAAAGGTGGTTGGTTCGAATCCCGGTGTCCCATATGGTCCCCTGTGCCTGCCAGGAGCTATTTCTGAGCAAACAGCCAGGAGTAACCCCTGAGCACCGCTGGGTGTGGCCCAAAAACCAAAAAAAAAAAAAAAGATGCCACCAAGGATTAAACTTCTGTTGGGTGTTTGTGAGGCAAACTTCCTGCCAATTTACTATTTCTCCAGTCCCAGGTGCTGCTATTAATAAGTAAAAGATAGTACGTTAAAATGCTTGCCTTGGGGCTGGAGAGATAGCATGGAGGTAAGGCGTTTGCCTTAGAAGGTCATTGGTTCGAATCCGGCATCCCATATGGTCCCCCGAGCCTGCCAAAAGCGATTTCTGAGCATAGAGCTAGGAGTAACCCCTGAGCGCTGCTGGGTGTGACCCCCTCCCCCCAAAAATGACGCTTGCCTTGCACCCAGCCAACCCAGGCTCATCTTGGCGACACAGGGTTCTTCAAGCCCCATCAGGAGTGATCCCTGAGTAGAGCCAGGAGTAAGCCCTGAGCACTGTCAGGTGTGAAAACCAAGAAGGGGAGAAAGAAAAGAGCTTCACTTCACTCGGCACCTGTTTCCTCATTATAAAGTGGTGAAGGCACACAATGCTTGGAGATGGATACCAGGCACAAACACTACATATGGGTTCCCTATAATTAGCTCAGCATGCCATAAAGTTCTCTGAACAGAAGAGACATGTCCACAATACATCCAGGAACCTGGGAGGTTGTTCTTCCAAAACCCCAGGGCTCTGTTCAGGTGAAAGGCCAGAAGCAAACAGCCAGTCCCACCCACACTGCCAGCAGACAGCCCCGACATTCCAGACTGTCAAACAACAGAGAAAAAGAGATATACCCCAGCTTGTACTCACTACCCCCCACCTGGCCTGTAGAGACATTCTGCAGAACCTGAAGAAGTGGTACCAAGCCTGCAAGAGCTGCTGACCAGCATCACTGCAACAGGTGAGCAAAGAAGAGGAAGGAGAATGGCCAAAGTCAAGGAAGTCAGGTTGACTCAAAAACCCAAAAGAAAAAAAACAAAAATAAAATAAAAAACAATGTGACTCGGAGATAGCACAGCATTAGGGCGTTTGCCTTGCACAGGGGCCGACCCAGGGACTCAGGGCATATCTGGGTTTGATACCTGGCATCCCATATGGTCCCCCACAACTGCCAAAAGCGATTTCTGAGCACAGAGCCAGGAGTAAACCCTGAGCACCAAAAACCAAAAAAATAACAAACAAAAAAAACCATGAGGTTGAGAGCCCGAGTGATAGTACAGCAGGTAGGGCACTTGCTTGGCATGCTACTGGCCCAGGTTTGATCCCTGGCACCACATAGGGTCCCTCAAGCACCTGAGTAGAGAAAGAATAACCCTGGAGAGCACCCCAGCTGTGGCCCCAAAACAAAAGACTCAGGCCAAGCCACCCACTGCCATTTACCAGTGACCTTTCTAGAAACACTAAGCTGACATGAAATAGCCATAACTCAGGCCAAGTTTGATCCCTGATGTTATATATGTTCCCCTGAACATTACCAGGAGTCATCCCTAAAATGCAGAGCCAGGTGAAAAGGCCTGAACACTGCCAGTGTGGGCCACGTCCCCCAAAAATTCACAACTCCCAAAAAACTGAAACGTATGCCTGCCATACACACACCCTAAGATTCCAAAGACCACCTTCCCTTTAGAGGACCCCCAAAACAATAACTGTAGCTTAATCATCTTTGCATAAGTACACCTTATACTTTATATTTATACAATTTACATATATATATATATACATACAATATATGTGTGTGTGTGTTTTTGTGTCACACTAGCTGTACTTAGGAGTTAACTCCACGTGGGCTTGGGGCAACCATAAGGGGTGCCAGGGATTGAAACAGGATAAATACATTAAAGGCAAGCATCCTACTCGCTGCACTATCTCTCTAGCCTAACGTTTTCTTTTCTTTTTGGTTTTGGGTCACTCCCAATTTTGCTCAAGGCTTACTCCTGGCTCTGTGCTCAAGGATCACTCTTGGTGGTTCATGAAGGCCTATATGGGATGCTGAGTATTGAACCTGAGTCAGCCACATGCAGTGCAAATACCCTAACCTCTGTACTCGTGTTCCACCCCAATATTTCCAAGTTATGGGTCTTCCTCCCCAAGAGGGCTATGACTATCTAGCTATCTACAGCAATGGCTAAGACAAGACAAGCTTCTGATCTGGCAAAATCAGGAGTTAAACCTGGCTTGGGTTCACATGCACGTTGAGTTCCTTCACCTGGAGCTCAAGCAGTCGACATCCCAGGCCTGGGCAGGGAACAGCTTCTATACTGGCACATACCACTCCTCATAGCCCTCCTGTATACTCAAAGCTTCTAAGATCTCCAACCCCCATAGGAAAAAAGCCAACTTCCCCCAAGTCCCAATGGTGACTGACCTCAGGCTCTTCATAATGTAGCCCCAAAGTTGCTGCAAACAGAGAAAACTACTGGTGGTGACCCAAACAGTCATGTAGCCCACAGTGCTCTAGGATTCTGCAGAGGCCAATCACTCTCCTGGAAACATCCCCACTCCACCTGCTCGTGGTCCAATCCCTGGCACACTGCTGTAACCCTGGCAGAATACCTTTAACTTTACCTTTAGCTTAGGCTGCAGCTAAGACTACATCAGATAGCACAGTGGTAGGGCATTTGCCTTGCACGTAGCAGACCTGGGACAGACCCAAGGTTCGATTCCCGGCATCTCATATGGTCCCCTGAGCCTGCCAGCAGCAATTTCTGAGCACAGAGCCAGGAGTAACCCCTGAGCACCGCTAGGTGCGGCCTAAAAAACAAAAAAACAAAAACAAAACAAAAACAAAAAAAAGGGGCAGACAGACCATGAAAAGCAGACAGTCCAGGATTTTCCTTCAAAACCTAAGCAATGGAGTCTACTTCAAAGTAGGGGAAAGTGGGGCTGAAGCGGTGGCAAACACGGTAGGGCATTTGCCTTGCACGTGCTGACCTAGAACGGACCACGGTTTGATCCCCCGGCGTCCCATATGGTCCCCTGAGCCAGGAGCGATTTCTGAGCTCAGAGGCAGACTCCTGAGTGTCACCGGGTGTGCCCCCCCAAAAAAAACAAAGTGGGAGGAAGGTCTGAGGCCCTTCTAGCTCAAGTGCATTCTGGGTCCTTTCCTAGCTTCCTTCCCCCAGTTTTGTCCCAGAAAAAGACAGGCTGACCCCCACAACAGCTGCAACCGCTCCCCCATTACCTTGGGGAAATGAAAAAACGTGGATGATCAGGGTGACATTAAAGCTCCTAAAGCCCAGGGAAACCAGGTGGCACTTGGCATGGGTACCAGTGTCCAGAGCCACCCCAAGCTGAAGAGATGTCAGTCCTTCTGACCCCTTCAGAAATTCTCCATGCCACCCCACCACCACCACCAAAATAAGTTGATCAGTACCTGTGTGTGTGTGTGTGTGTGTGTGTGTGTGTGTGTGTGTGTGTGTGTGTGTGTGTGTGGTTTTTGGGTCACACCAGCATTGCTCAGGAGTTACTCCTGGCTCCACACTCAGAAATTGCTCCTGACAGGCACAGAGGACCATACGGGATGCCGGGATTCGAACCAATGATCAACTGCATGAAAGGCAAATGCCTTACCTCCATGCTATCTCTCTGGCCCTGGTACCTGGACTTTTGAGAAGCCTCGTTCACAGGTGCTCAGCCGCTGAGAGAGAGGAGAGAGAGAGAAGAAAGAGAGGAGAGAGGGGAAAAAGAGAAGAGAGAGGAGAGAGAGAGGAGAGAAGAGAGAGAGGAGAGAAGAGAGAGAGGAAAAAGAGGAGAGAGAGAGGAGAGGAGAGAGAGAGGACAGAGAAGAGAAGAGGGGAGAGAGGAGAGAGAGGGGAGAGAGAGAGAGAGGAGAGTGTGTGAGTGTGTGTGTGTGTGTGTGTGTGTGTGTGTGTCTGTGTCTGTCTGTCTATCTGGTGGGGTGACCTGTCACCCACCACCATTCCCACCAAACCACTAGGCCAGTAGCTGGGAGTGCGGGCAGGGCATAAGCCGCTCTTGTGGTTTCACCCCAACCCAGGGGAAGGCAGTTTCGGGAGGATAAGAGGCTCTGCGTTTCCCGGGCATGCCAGGGTGGGCAGGAAGGGGCGCTCATCCCCCCAAGTCCAAGACCACAACGGAGGCCACTGGGGCCGGCAGACCGACCCCCACCTCCACCAACTTCGCTCCGGCCCGCAGTCTGGATGGAAACTGCCGCTCCCCGTCGGGGCCTCGCCTCCCCTCGCCATCCCAGCCCACGTGTGCCCCTTCCACGGGCCCATTAAGCACCGCCGAGCACCTGGCACTTGGCAGGTAGCAGGGGCCACGGAAGGCGGGCACCCGGCTGGGCGTCTTGGGGAGGGCGCGTGGCGTCTCCTGCCCGACCCCAAAGCGCGCGAGGTCTCCGCAGGGCGCAGGGCGCACGGTGGCCGGGCCAGCACGGGTCGGGCCCGCGGCCGGTCGCAGCTCCAAGGTGACGGCGTGGACTGTGCAAGAGTGGAAAGTGCAAGAGGGGGGGACAGCCGCTGGGCTGACCCGTCCAGCCCAGCCCAGCCCAGCTTAGCCCTGGCCCTCCGGCGAGTCCGGGCCCTGCAGCGGGCAGCAACCCCGGCTCCAGGGCGCACGCCTGCCCCGGCCCGGCCTGAGCCCTGGAGACGGGGGACAATCCCCGGGGCTCACCTACCTCCTCTTCCGGGGCGCCCACCTCCTCCTTCGGGGCGCCGGGCTCGTTGTCCGCAGGTGGCTCCAGGCGGCTCATGGTGCGGGCACGGGTGCGAGTGGCGCGGACCGAGCGGGCCAGCTGGGGCCGAGCGGGAGTGTCCGCCTCCGGCTCCTTTTCACTGCGCCCAGCGGGTGCGCCCGTGGCGGGGCGGAGCGCGGGAGGCGGGGACCCGAACTGGGCTCAGCTGGGGCCCAGGGACCCGCGCCCCGTTGCCGTTGCAGCTGCGGGTCCCGGCGCGCTCCGGCGTCCCTGGCGCAGCCTCGCCCGCCTTGCAAACTGCGACGCCCGCGGACCCCCAACTTTATTTGTTGTTGTTGTTGTTGTTGTTTGGGGGGCTCACACCCGGCAGCGCTCAGGGGTTCCTCCTGGCTCTGTGCTCAGAAATCGCTCCTGGCAGGCTCGGGGGACCGTATGGGATGCGGGGATTCGAACCACCGGCCTTCTGCATGCAAGGCCTTGTCTCCATGTTATCTCTCCTGGTTAGGTTTATTTTATTTTATTTTATTTTATTTTATTTTATTTTATTCTATTCTATTCTATTCTATTCTATTCTATTCTATTCTATTCTATTCTATTCTATTTGGTTTGGTTTGTTTTTTTGGGCCACACCCGTTTGATGCTCAGGGGTTCCTCCTGGCTCTCTGCTCAGAAATCGCTCCTGGCAGGCTCGGGGGACCATATGGGATGCGGGGATTCGAACCACCGGCCTTCTGCATGCAAGGTAAACAAGGCCTTACCTCCATGCTATCTCTCCGGCCCCGGACCCCCAACTTTAGTCGGTGCCCACAGGGTCCCCTCTGTCCGGCCCCGGAGAGGACCAATTTAGGCGCCCGAAGCCTGCAGGACTGGAGTCGAGGGGCCCGGCCTGTCTGGAGGGAGATGGGGCCAATGGGGCCAGGTTGTAGGGCGCACACCTGCACCCGGCCTGTGGCTTTGCTGCGTGGCCTTGAAGAGATCAACCAGTTCCTCTCTCTCTGGCCTCCAGCCCCCTACCCGCCTTGGGGACCCCAGTGTCCGTTACCTCCCGGGAGGACACCCCAAGAGACCGGAGTGCCACCTACATACACCCTGTCCCCCACTCCTCGAAAAGGACCCGCGGAAAGGGCTTCTGCCGTCCGTTTGGAGGGGGACCCCGCAAACTTTGAGGCCGGGACCCCGGGGATATAGGCTGCAAGGTTGGCTTTTCGGAGAATTCTGTCTGCTGAGCGGGGAGCAGCGGTGCCACGTGTCCCCAACGTCCAGCCCGGGGGTGGTCCTCGGGTTTGGGTGGGGTGCAAAGCGCAACCTCAGCACAGCAGGGATGCTGCTATGTTTGCTGGGATAGAGGGATTAGGACTGGGCATCATCACCCTCTCGCAGCCAGCCGGGAGGTGCCCACCTGCTAACAGGCCTACAATTACTGAATTTACGGGAGTTCCACTCCGCTGTCTCGTCGCCCCAATATTTGCGTCCGTTTTGAGCACCCGGCGGGGTTCTGGGCTTACTCATGCTCTTTGCTCAGAGATCAGTCACTCCTGGAAGGGCCGGAATCGAACCCTGCTGGGCCCGTCGGGGAGGAGTAGAAAACAAGCTCTAGAGGGATGCTTCTTTTTGTTTTGTTGTGTTTTTGTGCTCAGAAATCGCTTCTGGCTTGGGGGACCATATGGGACGCCAGGGATCAAACCAACGTCCATCCTGGGTCAGCTGCATGCAAGGCAAACGCCCTACCGCTGTGCTATCTCTCCGGCCCCTCCTTGATTGGATTTTGAATTAATTTTTAGTCATCTCACACCTTTTACCCTTGCCAATACTTTTTCCCCACCTCCTATTTGCCGATACTTTTGCCATCTCCCACATTCAGTTTAAAAGCTGTACTATGAGTACTGGATAGTACAGCAGGTAGTGAGGTTGCCTTGCAACCAGATTCACCTGGTTTGATATCCAACATATATGGTCCCTGTGCACAGAGACGAGGGTAAACCCTGAGCACTCCTGCTGAGTGGTGGAAGGGGATTTTTTTTTTTTCCAGAGGGGGGACCGGTTGCACCAGTAGTACAGCTGGTAGTGTGCTTGCATTGCATGTGGCAGACCTGGGTTCCATTCCCAGCATCCTATATATCTCCAAAGTCCTCCAGAATAATCCTTGAGCATTGCCAGGTGTGGCCTAAAAACAAACAAAAACACCCTCCTGGGACAGAGAGATAGCACAACAGAAAGGCACTTGTCTTACAGATGGCTGATCCAGCTTCTAAGAACATAGAATCAGGAGTGAGGGCCAGAGCAATACTTCAATGGGTAGAGCATTTTGTTTTGTACTCAGCCAACCTGGGTTTGACCCCAAGCATCCTATTGGGTCCCCCATATACCACAAGGAGTAGTTCCTGAGAGCAAAGCCAGGAGTAACCCCTGCTGTGTATGGCCCCCCAAACAAGACAAAAAATAGAATCAGGAGCCAAGCAACAAAAGAATCTCCTCTCCTCATAGGTTGGAGAGATAAGCTTACAGGGTGTGATGCATGCATGATTTGCATGTGACTGACACTGGTTTAACTCCTTACAACCCAAGAACAGCTTCCTAGGAGCCAAGAGGTGTTAGGTGGTGGTGAGGTGAATGTACAATACAAACTTGATCTGGCAACTCTACCATTTGGCATTGCAGATAATTTCCCATCGCCCGCCCCCAACCACAAGCAGAGATGTACTAGCACCATATTTAAAGCCGTGTGACCCCTATGGGCATCGCAGCTAGATATGACCTATGACCCCTATGAGCACTACTTGACCCCTCTAATCACCATAACCAGAAGAATGTGGAGAGAGCCACAGCTCAAAGTGCAACTCCCAGTGAGTGGAATCCAAATGGGTGGCAGGGGAGACAGCTATGGTTGCTCTGCATTGTAAAAACATTCAGTTTAAGGCCTGATACTTCACAGTCCCCCAAACACTGCTAAGTGAGCACCCCTTAAAAAGAAAAGAACAGGGCCCGGAGAGATAGCACAACGGTGTTTGCCTTGCAAGCAGCCAATCCAGGACCTAAGGTGGTTGGTTCGAATTCCGGTGTCCCATATGGTCCCCCGTGCCTGCCAGGAGCTATTTCTGAGCAGACAGCCAGGAGGAACCCCTGAGCACCGCTGGGTGTGGCCCAAAACCCCCCCCCCAAAAAAAAGAAAGAAAAGAAAAGAACAGTTGGAATGTGTGGGACTCTTGGTTGTGAACATTGACCGTGGTCCTGCTGCTGTTTGGGGTGTTTTCATTTTTTTCTTTTTGCTTTTGTTTTATATGTTGTTGTTGGTTTGGGGCCACATCCAGCAGTGCTCAGGGTTTCCTCCAGGCTCTGTACTATCTTTCCAACTCCTACAGCTAACCCACATTTGATCCGTCAACACAAGGTCCCTGAGCTCCACAAGGAGTGGTCCATTGAGCACCACTGGGTGTGGGCCAAAAACAAAGGGGAAAAAAACAATTGGGTAGATAGTTCAAAGGGCTAGGCTCATGCTTTGGAGCCCAGGTTTGATCCCCAGTACTACTTGGTCCCCCAGCACCAACAGGACCAGTCCCCAAGCATCGCCAACCCAGAGTGTGAAAACACTATCATTTCACTGCAAAGTACCTGTCTGCTCCCCTTGTCCTCTTGCCTTTTGCATATCAGGATGATCTTGAGCTGTCCTGAGCACCTTGAGGCAGGAACACTCTGGCAGAAACACCAGTCTCGGTGCTGCCAAGCAATAGTTTGGCCAATAGGGTGCTTGCATTGCATGTGATTGACCAGGGTTCGATCCCCAGCATCCCATATGGTTCCTGGAGGCTGTCAGGAATAATTCCTTTTTTTTTTTTTTTTTTTTGGTTTTTGGTTTTTGGGCCACACCCGGTGACGCTCAGGGGTTACTCCTGGCTATGTGCTCAGAAGTCACTCCTGGCTTGGGGGACCATATGGGATGCCGAGGGATTGAACCGGTCCATCCTAGGCTAGTGCTGGCAAGGCAGACACATTACCTCTAGCGCCACTGCGCTGGCCCCGAAGGAATCATTCCTAAGTGCAGAGCCAGGAGCATCACTGCATGTAACCCTCAAACAAACAAAAGAAAAGAAGAGAAGAGAGGTGAGGAGAGGAGAGGAAAGGGAAAGGGAAGGGAGGGAGGGAAGAAAGGAAGGAAGAAAAAGAAAAGAAACACCAGCCAGCTGAGCCTGAGCTGGTGAGGAAGTTCAAACCCTACACTGCCTGCGGGTCTACAGCTGTTTCAAATACCACATTGCATTGGCAGTTCCTGATGCACCACCATCAAGTGTATGTTCCTGCTAATCATCACAACAACAAAGGAGTAAGGAAGGAAAATAAAACATCCCCCCAAATTTAACTATCAAAAACCCAAAAGGGGGGGTGGAGAGATAGCATGGAGGTAAGTCGTTTGCCTTGCATGCAGAAGGTCGGTGGTTCAAATTCCGGCATCCCATATGGTCCCCTGAGCCTGCCAGGAGTGATTTCTGAGCGTAAAGCCAGGAGTAACCCCTGAGTGCTGCCGGGTGTGACCCCCAAACAAACAAACAAAAAACCAAATGGGGGTTTTCATAGGTCAAGGGTTTCCAAGTTGCACTCTGGACTCCCTCTGGTCAGATCACCACCCCCACCCCAGTTCACACACCAACAGGATTCAGTGGCTGAAATCAGCTCACCTGAGATCACAGGGCGAGTATGAGGGTTCTTTCCTACTCACCATTTACCAAGTGGTGGCCCAAAGGCTGAAGAGACCCAGGCAACTGAATGCCTCATATCCAATGCCTGACTTCACATGGTCCCCTGAAACCAAATGAGACCCCCACTCATTGCCACTGTGCCCCCTCCCAAAAAAGACCCAGTTGACTTGTTTATTTTTTGTTTTTGTTTTGAGGCCGCACCCAGGGATGAGCAGGGATCACTCCTGGTGGAAATCAGGGGCCGTATGTGGTGATGGGGTTGGCAGCAGCCACAAGCAAGGCTAGTACCCTCCTGTGATTCTACTTCTGAGGCCCCTATTGTTTTCTTTTTCAGAAAAACAAAGATGAAAAGGACATTCGCCTTGCACATGGCTGACCCGGTTCAATATCCAGCATCAATTTGATGCCCTAAGCACTGCCAGAAGTAACCCCCCAGCACAGCTGGATATGGTTTAAAAAAGAAAAGAAAAAGAAAAAGTGGGGCCAGCGAGATAGCATGGAGGTAAGGCATTTGCCTTCCATGCAGAAAGAATGGTGGTTTGAATCCCGGCATCCCATATTGTCCCTCGTGCCTGCCAGGGGCGATTTCCGAGCTTAGAGCCAGGAGTAACCCCTGAGCGCTGCTGGGTTATGACCCAAAAACAAACAAAAAAAAATTTAATTTTGGGCAAGATTAAATGATAACTTTTTTTTTTTTTTTGGTTTTTGGTTTTTGGGTCACACCCGGCGGTGCTCAGGGGTTCCTCCTGGCTGTCTGCTCAGAAATAGCTCCTGGCAGGCACGGGGGACCATATGGGACACTGGGATTCGAACCAATCACCTTTGGTCCTGGATCGGCTGCTTGCAAGGCAAATGCCGTTGTGCTATCTCTCTGGGCCCAAATGATAACTTTAAATGCTGAAGTTTTTCTGGGTTAGTCCTTCCCAGGGAACTGAAAGTCACAGTGATGCTTCCATGCTTCCCTTCAGTTTAGCTCTTTCTGCGTCTCTAAATGATAGGTCCCCCAGAGCAAGAGAGGGTTCCCCATCCCTTCCCCAGGCCAGACAACCACTGCAGGTCCTCTCACCTCCCCTTACCTTGGCGCTGACTCCCCACAAAGGAAAGTAGGTGCTCTCACACTTGTACAGGATACCTGGGAGAAGGCACAGTCCTCTGGGAACTGGGATTCTGCCTGGAGTGGGCTGGACCAGGGGGAAGGAGGAGTAGGTGGGCTGATGACTGGGGTTCCCATGTTCCCAAGCCGGCGGTTCACAAGTGGAGGGAGCAGGAGTTGGGAACTTAGGAGCCAGTGGTGGGTGGACGGGGCAGTGCCAAACATAGGAGTGTGCTCTTGGCACTCAGAGTTGAAGTATTGCAAAGCAGAGATTGTTAGAGGCCCAGTCAGGGGTGGCTTATCTCTTTCCCAGGTTGCAAATAAGAACTGCCCTTTGGAAATAATTCCTGGGTGGCTGGAGAGAGAACTCAAGGTCTGAGTGCATGCTTTTCAGGCAGAAGTTCTGGGCTTGACACTCAGGTCCCCCCAAAACTGTTAGGAGCAACCCAAAAGCACAGGATTAGAAATAGTGACCCTGGGGCCAGAGAGATAGCATGAAGGTAAAGCATTTACCTTACATGCAGAAAGTTAGTGGTTCAAATCCTGGCATCCCATATGGTCCCCTGAGCCTGCCAGGAGTGATTTCTGAGCATAGAGCCAGGAGTAACCCCTGAGCGCTGCCAGGTATGACCCAAAAACAAACAAACAAACAAACAAATTAATTAATTAATTAGTGACCCCTCAGGGGCCAGAGAGGTGGTGCAAGCGGTAAAGGCTTGCCCATGCTAGCCTAGGAAGGACCACGGTTCTATCCCCCAGCTTCCCATATGGTCCCCCAAGCCAGAAGCGGATTTCTGAGCACATAGCCAGGAGTAACCTCTGAGCATCACCGGGTGTGGTCCAAAATATACCAAAAAAAAAAAAAAATAGTGCCTCCTCTCCCCACTCATTCACTGTGTGAATAGCCCCAAATCAAACAAGAATCCTTGGGGCTCATTGGAAAATAGCTACAATTGTACCTCAAAGGACAGACCATGGGAATCTTCTTGTCCCTAAGCAGTGGGAACCCAGGACCCAAATCCAACCATTCAGCATGGAACCTCCACTGAAAAGGAATCCACACCCATCCTTATCCCCCCTCCCTCACCCCTCCTCCCACCCTTGCCACATCCTAACTTTTTTTTTTAATTTTTTTTTTTTTATTTTTGGGCCACACCCGGTAATGCTCAGGGGTTACTCCTGGCTATGTGCTCAGAAGTAGCTCCTGGCTTGGGGGACCATATGGGACACCGGGGGATCGAACCGCGGTCCGTCCAAGGCTAGCGCAGGCAAGGCAGGCACCTTACCTTTAGCGCCACCGCCCGGCCCCACATCCTAACTTTTAAAGCTGGGTTCTTGGTAGTTTTTTTTTTTTTTGGGGGGGTCACACCCGGCAGTGCTCAGGGGTTACTCCTGGCTTCATGCTCAGAAACTGCTCCTGGCAGGCACGGGGGACCATATGGGATGCTGGGATTCGAACCGATGACCTCCTGCATGAAAGGCAAACGCCTTACCTCCATGCTATCTCTCCAGCCCCTAAAGCTGGGTTCTTATCAGAGAATGATTAGCACTTAGCTTTAGCCTGGTGCTAGCCTTCCATTTGTTTTCCTGACTTTGGGCAAAGTGGCCAAGGACACTGCCATTCTCCTCCTCTGTGAAATGGGGGGAATGGATTGAAATATTAGAACATTAAATCTAATATTGAAATATTAAAAATATTATACTTTTCTCTTTTGTCACTGGAAATTTCCAGTTATTTCTCCAGTTAAGCCTGAATCTGAGGCTGGAGGTACCCTCAAGAGCTAGGGTTCTTGCCTTGCATGTGGCCAACCTGGGTTTGATCTTTGGCATCCAATTCTATTCCCTGAGCACTAGGAGTGATCCTTGAGTTCAGAGCCAAAAGTAACCCCCAAAACAGACCCCAACAAATATGTCTCCCTGTGCCTCATACCCACACACCAGAGTTCTGCTCCTCTGGGCTGCATACTCCCTGGTTTGGAGAAGGTCCTTAGCATCCAAGAGCCTGACCAAGAAGCTAGCCCTGGTGCCTGACCCACACGCCTTTCCCCTTTACTTTGGCTACAGGTAGTTAAATATTGAGGGAAGGCCACTCTGCTCAGCTTGGCCAGATCTCCAACTGTTCCTGGAGTCTTTGGGGAATCAGCAGCTTATCTGCAGACTAGCTTTTAAGTGATTATGTATGTGCAGTGGAGAGAGAGGGTGGGCCTGTGTCTGATCTGGATCATAGAGCTTCTAACTTCATCTATTACTCCCAGTGGCCCTGGGAAAGCTTTCCTTGAGAAACAGAGATGAAATGAGGACAATGATATCAGTAGGGCTCCAGTGATAGTACAGTGGGTAGGAGATTTGCCTTGCACATGGCTGACCCGGGTTGGTCTCCAAAACCTGCCAGGAGTAACCCCTGAGCACCGCCAGGTATGGCCCAAAAACCAAAACAACAACAAAAGATACCAGCAAAAAAAAAAAAAAAAAGGGGGCCGGGCGGTGGCGCTGGAGGTAAGGTGCCTGCGCTAGCCTAGGACGGATCACGGTTCAATCCCCCAGCGTCCCATATGGTCCCCCAAGAAGCCAGGAGCAACTTCTGAGCGCATAGCCAGGAGTAACCCCTGAGCATCACAGGGTGTGCCCAAAAAACCAAAAAAAAAAAAAAAAAAAAAAAAAAAAAAAAGATAACAGACAGGATGGGATTTGACTCAGGGATTCTTGTATCTTTTTTTTTTTTTTTTTTTTTGGTTTTTGGGCCACACCCGGTGACGCTCAGGGGTTATTCCTGGCTATGTGCTCAGAAGTTGCTCCTGGCTTGGGGGACCATATGGGACACCGGGGGATCGAACCGCGGTTCGTCCAAGGCTAGCACAGGCAAGGCAGGCACCTTACATTTAGCGCCACTGCCCGGCCCCCGGATTCTTGTATCTTAAAATGCAATTTTGGGAAGTTGGAGAGTTACTACAGTAGAATTGGGTGCTTGTCTAGTACTGTTAATCTGGTTTCAGTCCCTGGCACCAGCTATGGTTCCTCAAACACTGCTGAGAGTGATCCCTAAATGCAGAACTGGGAGTAAACCCTGAGCAAAACCAAGCATGACTCAAAAAATAAAACAGACTATATACTGTGTGACCTAGCTATTCCATTCCTAAATGTGTATCTCGAAGAAAGGCACCTGGGAGATAGCTCAAAGATGGTGTGCTTTGCTTGCAGAAGTTCTAAGTTTGTGAATCTCACCTCAGTTATACACAGACAGGATTGAACCAGTCTCTTTTCCACTCCTCACAAATGGGTCAGAGACTCTGTGAGCATTCTTTGGCATTGATGGGGATACTTTTTCACATGAGTGGCAGCACTCATATAACTCAGTGCTAATGGGGATGAGCCAGGGAAGATTTTCTTTTTTTCGTTTTTGTTTTTTTGGCCACACCCAGTGACGCTCAGCTCAGGGGTTACTCCTGGCTATGCGCTCAGAAGTCGCTCCTGGCTTGGGGGACCATATGGGAAACCGGGGGATCGAACCCGGTCCATCCAAGGCTAGCGCAGGCAACGGCAGGCACTTTACCTCTAGCGCCACCACCCGGCCCCAAGATTTTCTTGACCTTTATTATTTTTTTCTCTGGGAAGCTGTATTTGTTCTCCTTGACCTCTTAAGGCCCTCCCTGTACTCCTGCCTGTGGATTTGCAGCAATACCTGACAAGGTCTTTCACCTGGACACGGGCAGCTGACAGCTGCATATACAGCTATGTGCCCTGTGTCAAACCCTATCTTCTGCCCATCTTCCCAGTGGTGTAAAATGTGTGGTGATTGTGGATCAGAAGACCTAGTAGGGACTGGGAATACAGCTCAAATGACAGAGTACATATTTTTATGGTTTTTTATTTTTATTTATTTTTTTGGTTTTTGGATCACACCTGGCTGCGCTCAGGGGTTACTACTGGCTCTACACTCAGAAATCACTCCTGGCAGGCTCAGGGGACCATATGGGATGCCGGGATTCAAACCACCGACCTTCTGCATGCAAGGCAAACGACTTAACTCCATGCTATATCTCCGGCCCCAGTACATGCTTTTTATTTACAAGGCTCTGGGTTTGACCCCGGCACCACATCTCTCTGCCACCACCACCACTGCAGAGTATGGCCCAGTGGTCTCCTGAGCACTCTGTGCAAAAGAACCCATGGCATGGACCCAGAGAGACAAGACAAGACAAGACAGCTGGTTAAGGAGCTTGCCTTGTACTCTGCCAACCTAGTTTAGTCTCTGGCTCTCTACCCAATTGGTCTCTGGAACCCCACCAGGAGTGATCTCAGAGCTCAGAGCCAGGAATAAACCTTGAGAACCGATGGGTATGACCCCTCAGACAAAAAAACAAAAAACAAAACATTACAAAACTAGCTCAGAAGGCACATTCTTTTTGTGGGGTAGTTTCCAGTCCGACACAATCCCCCAAGCACCAAGCCAAGAGTAGTATCTGAACATTGCTAGATATGGACCCCCAAATAACTAAATACTGTCAGTAGGGGACCGGACACGGCCTCAAAATGCAATAGTACAGCAGATACACATTACCTTGTACGTGGACAACCTGGGTTTGATCCCCAGCATCCGATATGGGCTGCCAAGCCCACCAGGAGTGATCCCAGAGCTCAGAACCAGAACTAAGCCTTGAACACCTCTGGATATGGCCCAAAACAAAGCAAATCAAATAGAAATAGTACAGAGATGTTTGAAAGAACCAAACAGGCCTTAAACACTGATAATTCTGTTGTAGATCCCAAATGGACATCTAGAGTATTTTTAGCCTTTTGGTGATTCAAACAGCACAATCCTGAATAGTTAGGTCACAGGTCATTTCACACATAATTCCTTCCCTGGAGCAATTCCTAGAAGTAGAATTGTGGGTCAAAGAGCATGTGCATTTTAATGTTTCCGGTGACAAAAAATTGTTATGCAAATTTCCAACTATTCTTAGTCCCTGGTCTAAATAAAAAGTGAAATCTGACTCCCTAGTTCAGGCCTCAGAAGGTTGGGGTGGTGGTGGAATGGAGTGAAGGGCTGCTTTCTTTTTCCCCAATTTTCCAGGGCATTTGCCATTTCGAAGACCCAAACCTGCAGCACCCAACTCCCTGGAGGGATCCCTCCTTCTCTCCTTCTCCATCTCTGGGTCCCACTGTTCCTGAGCTTTCCTTTCCTTAGAAGAGACTTTCTAGTCTGCCCCAAGACCTGGACTGAATATGAACTCATAAACATAATCTGTGACTCCCCAAACCTACCAATGGTAGGACCCTGATAGGTACATTTATTTATTTATTTATTTATTTATTTGTTTGTTTGTTTGTTTATAAGGCCGCACCCAGATGTGCACAGGGGTTACTCCTGGCTCTGCACCCAGGAATCACTCCTGACAGGGCCAGAGAGATAGCATGGAGGTAAGGTGTTTGCCTTTCATGTAGAAGGACGGTGGTTCGAATCCCAGCATCCCATGTGGTCCCTTGAGCCTGCCAGGAGCGATTTCTGAGCATAGAGCCAGGAGTAACCCCTGAGTTGGGCAGGTGTGACCTAAAAACAAAAAAAAGGAATCACTCCTGGCAGGCTCATGGGACCATATGAGATGCTGGGATTCTACCACTGTCCTTCTGCATGCAAGCCAAATGCCTTACCTTCATGCTAGCTCTTTGGCCCCATGGACATACATTTCTTTTTTTGTTTTTGTTTTGTTTTTGGGTCACACCCGGCAGTGCTCAGGGGTTACTCCTGGCTCTATGCTCAGAAATCACTCCTCGCAGACTCAGGGTACCATATGGGATGCCGGGATTCGAACTACTGTCCTTCTGCATGCAAGGCATATGCCTTACCTCCATGCTATCTCTCCGGCCCCACTGTTGAGATATCTTATTACAACCCTCAATCTACCTTATGTGGGTGGGAGAAGACTGAAGGTAGAGAAGGAAAATGGCTCTTAGTGAATAGGTTCACAGAGCCAGGAAGAGAAACCAATACTTGGGCCCCAATACTCCTCCCAGGAACAACTTATTCATTGCATGGATCTGAGGGATCTGAGTGCCAAGTATGCATTATGTTCAATCTTTGTCAGGCACTATTGTTGGCTCTGGGTTTCAACAGTGAGTCAGAAAGTCCATGTTAGGGGCCAAAGAGATAGCACAGCGGTAGGGCGTTTGCCTTGGAAACAGCTGATCCAGGATGGTCAGTGATTTAAATCCCAACATCCTATATGGTCCCCCGTGCCTGCCAGGAGCAATTTCTGAGTGCAGAACTAGGAGTAATCCCTGAATGGTGACAGGTGTGACCCCCCCCCCCCAAAAAAAAGAAAGTCCATGTCAGGTTGGGCATTTTGTTTGTTTGATTTTTTGCTCTTAGGGCCACACCCAGCATATGCGGGATCATATGGGATGCCGAGGATTGAACCCAGCCAGTCCTGGTTCACTGCATGCAAGGCAAATGCCCTGCCACTATGCTATCACTCCAGCCCAGAAAGTCCATGTTATTATCAAGACTACCACCAGAAAAAAATGAACTATTTCACATGAATGGTGCTAAGTATAAAGAAACAAGAGATAGGGTTTAGGGCCTACCGAGATGGCAGTGGAAGGCTTCTGCTTTGCATGCAACTGACCTAGGTTTGATCCCCGGTGTGGAGGTGTGGTCCCTGAGTACTGCCAGGAGTAGTTTCTGAGTGCAGAACCAATAGTAATTCCCTGAGCATTTCCAGGGATGGCCCCTCAAAAAAAAAACATAATAAAAATAGGACTTGTGGGGCCGGAGAGATGGCATGGAGGTATGGCATTTGCCTTGCACACAGAAGGTCGTTGGTTCAAATCCCTGCATCCCAGATGGTCCCCTGCCAGGAGCGATTTCTGAGCATAGAGCCAGGAGGAACCCCTGAGCACCACCGGGTGTGACCCAAAAATAAACAAAAATTTAAAAAAGTGTTGATAAGGCAAAAACGTGTACTGGACAAGACAGGCACGAAGGCCATTATGGCTGCAGCAGTAAAGGTGGCAGAGGTGGGCCCGGAGAGATAGCACAGCAGTGTTTGCCTTGCAAGCAGCCGATCCAGGACCTAAGGTGGTTGGTTCGAATCCCGGTGTCCCATATGGTCCCCCGTGCCTGCCAGGTGCTATTTCTGAGCAGACAGCCAGGAGGAACCCCTGAGCACCGCCGGGTGTGGCCCAAAAACCAAAACCAAAACCAAACAAATAAAAAGGTGGCAGAGGTACATAGGGCTCATCACACAGAAGTAGGGTGAGGTTCTGCAGAGTAGGCCAGCTTTCTCTGCCTGTCCTGAGCAGAAGCAGAGCCACAGATTCAAGCACTGCATTGCTGCTACCCCTGTGGGTAAAGGCCTCCCGTTTTTGTTTTTGTTTTTTGTTTTTTGTAGTGGAAGAGCTGGTATTGAGCCACCAGTGTTCAGGGGCTATTTCTCACTCTGCTCAGGAGTGACCTCTAGTGTTGCTGAGGGCTCATTACAGCTAAACTGGGGTTCTGCTTAAAGTTCTATAAAGCCAGTGCCTTGCTTCCTATACTAACTCTCTGACCCAAGAACACAAGATTTAGTAGTAAATGTGTCCCGTAGGCCTTGGAAATGAAAGGAGTGAGAGATGAGGGGAAAGATGCCCACTCATCCACACAGAGCCCCCATCCACAAGGTGACACCCTTCACAGATTAGGCCACGCAGCCCAGGATTCACAGGCCAGAGTGTCCTCTGCCAATGAGCTAACTGATGCCCAATGCTGGAAACTGACGGGTGTTAGGTGATATGCAGCCTCTGGTTTTTGGTATATGTGCTGCTAAAGCGATCATGGCATGTGGCCTCTGAGGCTAGAAGTCAGGAGCTCAAAGGGCCTCACACATTGCTGGTACGTGTTCTACTACTACATGCTCCCAAATAGTGTCTCATGGGGGTGGGAGACTCCCCTTCCATCTCACTCCTTCTAATGAGTCCTCTAAACCAGCGATGTGCTCAGAATAGTAAAGAAAGAAATGTCGGGGGCTGGAGAGATAGCATGGAGGTAAGGCATTTGCCTTTCATGCAGAAGGTCATCGGTTTGAATTCCGGCGTCCCATATGGTCTCCCGTGCCTGCCAGGAGCAATTTCTGAGCATAGAGCCAGGAGTAACCCCTGAGCACTGCCGGGTGTGACCCAAAAACCACACACACAAAAAATGTCGGAGTGTTAGGGATCTATTGGCAAGGGCTGAGCTTATGCCCACTTCACCCTCTGGTTCTCCTGGTAAAGCTGGCGATAGCCCCCAAACTCCAAACCTTGAAGGTAGGAGTAACTCCATGTAGGTCCCAGAAACAAATAAAAAGGGAGGGAAGGAAGGAAGGAAGGAAGGAAGGAAGGAAGGAAGGAAGGAAGGAAGGAAGGAAGGAAGGAAGGAATCTTAAATATGCAGAGTCAATGGGTTCAGAGCAGAGCTAGAAGATATATGTCACTGAGGGAAGTGGAAGTCTTAGACCCAGGGGCCCATTCCTGCTCTGCTGAGCTTCTATGGCATTCTACCCTGAAAACTTTTTGTTTTTGTTTTTGTTTTTGATTTTGGGCCACACCGGGTGACGCTCAAGAGTTACTCCTGGATATGCCCTCAGAAATCTCTGGGGGACCATATGGGACACTGGGGGATCGAATTGCCCATCCTAGGTTAGCGTGTAGCAAGGCAAACGCCCTACCACCTGTGTCACCACTCTGGTCCCAAGTCCTGAAAACTGTTCAGGTGAAGAGGAGAAGGAATCAGCAAAGCACATGCTCCAGAGACCTGGCCCTGGAGCTTGTGGAGGAGACTGAAGGGCCAGGAAGAGCTTCCACCATCTTGGATGCCCATTTTCTCATGGATCCTCCAATCTTCTGAGAGGTGAGGAGGATTGAGCAAGTGATTCAAGGCTCAGGAGGCCAAAAGACCTGACATGGAGGTTTCGCCTTGCCCCCACCCCATCCCCGAGGTCTTCCATTTCTCCTTCCACAGAGGAAAGGTTAAGATTCTGGCTTAATGGGGCCGGGCGGTGGCGCTGGAGGTAAGGTGCCTGCCTTGCCTGCGCTAGCCTAGGACGGACCGCGGTTCGATCCCCCGGTGTCCCATATGGTCCCCCAAGAAGCCAGGAGCAACTTCTGAGCACATAGCCAGGAGTAACCCCTGAGCGTCACAGGGTGTGGCCCAAAAACCAAAAAAAAAAAAAAAAAAAAAAAAAAAAAAAAGATTCTGGCTTAATGGGGCCGGAGAGATAGCATGGAGGTAAGGTGTTTGTCTTGCATGCAGAAAGTAAGTGGTTCAAATCCTGGCATCCCATATGGTCCCCCGAGCCTGCCAGGAGCGATTTCTGAGCATAGAGCCAGGAAGAAACCCTGAGCGCTGCTGGGTGTGACCCAAAAACAAAAAACAAAACCAACAAAATTCTGGGTTAAGCTCAGAACCAGATGTGGAGGGCACAGGGTTATGAGGGGCCAGTATCTGGCATCAGGTCTTTAGCTGGCTCAGCATAAATATGACTCAAAGTCCACGTACCTTGGTTTCAAACCTACCTGAAGCATCAGTTTTCCCTCCCTAAAATGTATTTTCTAAGGATTTCCCTAATGGACGAGTGAGGGCAAGCCAGAGGGCTTTCAGATAACTGGTGCCAGTTTCCCATCTAAGAAACTGCTATTTAAAGAGGCTCCACATTTACCTAAGTCCAGGGGCTCACCAAGCAGACACCAACATGAGGCAGAGCCAGACAAGGCAGGGAGTGAATGACCACTTGACGCTATCTAGTGGCTCTCGGGGTGTGGAGCTGACTCTTGGAGGCTTCACCTTTGGGCAGGGGTCTCAAACTCTCGGCCCGAGGGCCGTTTGTGGCCCTCTGTACAACATTTTGTGGCCCGCGGCCGGCCTTCAAATATCACAGTATCGCAGTATTCGCAACGATTCGCTTACCGAATAATCGCAATAAAAATCGCATTAAACATTCGCATACCCCGAGCAGTTCCATTCGGGGTATGCAAATGTTTAATGCGATTTTTTTTTTTTTTTTTTTTTTTGGTTTTTGGGCCACATCCGGCGTTGCTCAGGGGTTACTCCTGGCTATCTGCTCAGAAATAGCTCCTGGCAGGCACGGGGGACCATATGGGACACCGGGATTCGAACCAACCACCTTTGGTCCTGGATCGGCTGCTTGCAAGGCAAACGCCGCTGTGCTATCTCTCCGGGCCCACTAATGCGATTTTTTATTGCGAATATTCGGTAAGCGAAATCCCTTATTCGGCCCTGCCTCACCCTGACTTTGCCTCCTGCGGCCCCCAGGTAAATTGAGTTTGAGACCCCTGACTTTGGGGCTGGATAAGAGGCAGGTTGAGCTGCACCACAGGTGCTGTGTGTGGGGGGCATCTGAATGTGTGGGGTGCGTAAGACTGAACGTGTGAGGTGTATGAAACTATGTGTGGGGTATTTGAGAAACTGAGGTGTATGAGACTGTATGGTATGTGAGATTTGTGCAGGGTGTGTGAGAGATTGTGTGGGTGTGAAAGTGTGTGTAAGAAAAGGATGTTTAGGGGCCGGAGAGATAGCATGGAGATAAAGCGTTTACCTTGCATGCAGAAGGTCGGTGGTTTGAATCCTGGCATTTCATATGGTCTCCTGAGCCTGCCAGGAGCAATTTCTGAGCATAGAGCCAGGAGTAACCCCTGAGCACTGCCAGGTGAGACCCAAAAACCAAAAAACCAAAAACAAAACAAAACTCAGATGGTAGAGGAAGTGGGCCCCTACATTTCTAGATCTCCTGGGAGCTGGCAGTTTGGAGCTGTGGCTTGCTAGGAGCTTAGGGTACGTGGGGGAATGCCTCAAAATTTTTTTCTCTCCCCATGCGTATGTGTGTGAATTATTTTCTTTTTCTTTTTTCTTTTTTTTTTTTTGGTTTTTGGGCCACACCCGGCATTGCTCAGGGGTTACTCCTGGCTGTCTGCTCAGAAATAGCTCCTGGCAGGCACGGGGGACCATTTGGGACACCGGGATTTGAACCAACCACCTTTGGTCCTGGATCGGCTGCTTGCAAGGCAAACACCGCTGTGCTATCTCTTCGGGCCCGTGAATTATTTTCCAGACCTCCATCCAATTCCAGACCCACGTCTCTCCTGTGTTCTGGTGTTGGAACCTGAAGATTTAACTCAATATAGTGTATTAGGGATGTGTTAGCCCCTCAGGGACAATGAGATCATGACTAGATATGCCCACTGAGGACTGGTGAAGGTGGGCTGGGCACCCACCACTCCCCTTACATCTCAGGGAAACTGAGTGACGGGAGAATCCCAGGGTGACAGGCCTGCCCCCACCCCCACTCGCCAGGTTCCCTAAGCCTCAGCTACTCCTCTGCAAACCAGGTGACAGCATTGTCATTCAAGGGCCTGGCTCTGTCAGTGTGTTTTTGTGGTTGTGATTACCAGGGTGCCGTCCTCAATCGTGGTGCTTAAGGAGGGTTATTGGTGGTCACATTTAGCATGGGTAGATGCTGGGGATTGTACTCAGAGCCTCCGATTTTGAGTGAGGTGCTCTGCCATAGGCATTCTGGCCTCTGATGCCTGTTTAAGAGCCGACACAGACTTCTCCCAGGTCATTGAGCGGGGCTTGTCACTCAGTTTCCTAAGATGTCTATTGTCAGCTCAGCAACTGGTCTCCTAGAGACTTGAGAAATGTTTGCTAATCTGTGAGCACATCAGTGATGGGTGGCACCTCCTTCATCCCAGGTGCTCACAGAGGATATTCCTTTCCTCTGCCTGTGCTGACTTAGTTCCTGTCTCCATATGCCTTTTCGCTTCTTTGCTTTTGGGAGCTCAGACCCAGCAATTCTCAGGGGCTGTTCCTGGCTCAGTGTGTAGGTATGACTCCCAGTGTGTTCAGGGAGTGCTTGGAGTGACCACTACATGAAAAACCTGGTTGGACTTTAGTGCTAATCCTATATTTTATTTTTTTATTTATTTTTTATTTTTTTTTTGGTTTTTCGGGCCACACCCATTTGATGCTCAGGGGTTACTCCTGGCTAAACGCTCAGAAATCACCCCTGGCTAGGGGGGACCATATGGGACACTGGGGGATCGAACCGCGGTCCTTCCTTGGCTAGAGCTTGCAAAGCAGACACCTTACCTCTAGCGCCACCTCGCCAGCCCTGATTTTATTTTTTTTACTTTTGGATCATATCCAGCATGCTCAGGGGTTACTCCTGGCTCTGCACTCAGAAATTGCCCCTGGCAGGCATGGGGGACCATATAGAATGCTGGAATTCGATTTATCATCCATCCTGGATTGGCTGCGTGCAAGGCAAACACCCTACTGCTGTGCTATCTCTCCGGTCCCCTCTATTTGATTTTTTTTTTTTTTTTTTGGTTTTTGGGTCACACCCAACAGTGCTTATGGGTTACTTCTGGCTCTACACTCAGAAATCACTCCTGGCAGGCTTGGGGGACCATATGGGATGCCAAGATTCAAACCACCATCCTTCTGTATGCAAGGCAAAAGCCCTACCTCCATGCTATCTCTCCGGCTCCTTCTATATGATTTTTATGGCGAGAGGTCTTTGGGCCACATATGGGGGTGCTCCGGGCTTGCTCCTTGCTCTGCACTCAGGGGTTACTCCTGGTGCAACTAAGGGTACCCTCAGGGGTACTGATCAAACCCAAGTTAGCCACCAGGTCACAAGTTTATTTGTATGAAATAAATATAATTTGAAAATATAAATTATATATATTATACACATAATTTCTTTCTTTTTTGGAGTAAGCGGGTACAATGAGCTTTGCTCAGGGCTTACTTCCACCTCTGCACACAGGAATTACTCCTAGAAGGCTGGAGGGGGAGGTCATTTGTGAGGTGTTGTATTCAAGACTCTACTCACAATACTATCTGGCCCCCACAATTTCTTTCTGTCTACTTCGGGGCCTTCCACAGCAGTACCTAGGCCTGTGCACCATTCCCTGTAGTATTTGGCCCAAAGGTATGGGCTCAACAGTTCGGTGACCAGAAATGTGGGATTGCTCCAGTCCTATAGTGCTGGGAGTTATTGGGACTATACTTGGCACTGCTGTGGGGGAGACCAAGACTGGCAGAGCCAAGCTTTGAACTTAGGGCCCATACATGCCATAGGTCCACTCCTATCCTTTGAGCTCTCTGACCAATCCCATACACAATTTCTTTCCTGAGAAGTATTTTCAGAGAAGCAACTCAGTATATATTCTTAGGCCTCGCTGTGGCGAGCCCATGGGCTCTCCCTCTCCTTTCTCCTCTCTCTGGAGCCAGTCACTGCTTCCAGACAGTCTGCCTGGGTGACCTATAGTGCCACCATAGGCCCATTCCTGACCACAGAAAGGACAGCTTCCCAGGGCAGAGGAGACACTGAAGCGCCAATGTCATGGGAGGGACACACCCTCTGCCTTGAAGCTGGCCTGGTAGGGGAGTCCTCATAAGGGGAGACAGTTATACTAGGAAGTGGGAAGACAGATGCTCCCTTTATACTCTGTACTCAGAGGTTTGGGTCCACATTCTCTTGGTCAGATGTTTCCTCATCATCATTTGGGGACTCCTGCATCAAAGCAAAAGAAGCCTCATCATACTGTTCCTCAGGACTTCCATCTGGGGTCAGTACTTTTTCTTTTTCTTTTCTTTTTACCTCTCCCCAGGGGACCCCCTAGGCATCCCTCCATCTGCCACTAGCATTGGGGAACCCCTTCTCACCAGGCTCAGGCCCCTGGCATGCCGCAGCGTAGCATAGAAATGCAGCACCCGGGGGTCACAGCGAACCACCATGGGGTTGAAGTCCAGCACCCGCAAGCCCTGCAGATTGCGGGCCCGAGAGAGGGCCACGTAGGCCTGGCCGCTGGTGAACACCCGGGCCAGTGAGATCTCCACGCAGTCCAGGGACATGCCCTACGGAAGGATGCACAGGCTTCGTTGCTGGAGGCTGTGCCCAGGAACCAGATCCACTTTCACCAACTCACCCACTATCCCTGCATCTCACCCCGCCTGAACACACTGAGGAACGGGGCTAGACTGATAGTGGAATCGGAAAAGGACTGGGTAAAGATCCCAGGAAGGAAGCAGAGGGATAGAGGTGGAAGAAAAGCTCCGCCTTTCTCTGGCTGTGTGACCATGGACAAGTCACTCTCTAAGCTTGTTTCTTTTTCTGTAAAACAGAAATGATTGCTGGTGCCAGGGATGTGGCTCAAGCCTGGGTCCTGTGTGTGAGGCCTGGGGGTTAGATCCAGCACTGCATGTATATACCCTTCCTCTCCCAAATTGGGCACTGCCAGGCGGTGCCTCAACATCACCAGCTTGATGGGCAAGTCTATTCCTATAGCTATGAGGGCTTCACCTGTCAGAAAGTAGCAGAAGGGGTCAGAACAATATATAGCAGGTAGGGTGTTTGCCTTACATGCAACCAACCAGGTTCCACTTCCAGGATCCCATACAGTTCCCTAAATCCACTGGGAGAGATTCTGAGCACTGAGCTAGGAGTAACTCCAAACAAACCAAAGTGTCAGAGGTATGTGTATAGGAGACAGGGATGAAAAGGTCTAGAACCTCTGCAGTGACAAGCCTCATCAAGCTCTGCCCTTGCTTGCCCCAAGCCTACCTTCCCCTACCCCTGCCCCGATTCCCCCTCACCTGACTCTTGTGGATGGAAATGGCCCAGGCTAGCTGGAGCGGCAACTGCTGCCGGCGAAGTCGCTGACCCGCAGGATTCTGCACCGTCCAGCACTCGGTGCGGATAACCTCGGTGATACCACACAGGAACCGTACTTGGGGCAGCCCTGGTAGGAGAATGGACCACTGGCTCCTTCTGGGCTCCCCTCTGGCCTTTCCTCCCCCACAACCAGCACCCTGGGCTACAACCCACTCACTGACCTCTGCCCTGAGGCTCAAAGCCCACCACCACGCCACGAGCCCCATTCACCAGGCCACGAGACACTGCTAAGTTCTTTAGGAGCATCACCTGTGAGCAAGAACCACGGCCTAGCACCACAGAGCCACGACAAGGGGCGCAGTCCTAGCTGACTGGGGCTCTTCTGCCAGTTGCTTTACTTTCTCAGGACTCAGTTTCCCTTTCTGGAAAAGGGAACTGACATTTGCCCAAGCAAAGAGAAAATTAGTCCCATAGGGGGCCAGAATGATAGCACAACAATAGTGCATTTGCCTTACATGCTGCAGACCTGGGACAGAACCGGGTTTGATTCCTGGCATCCAATATGGCCCCCTGAGCCTGCCAGGAGTGATTTCTGATCCAGGAGTAATCTGAGTGTTGCCGATGTGGTCCAAAAACCAAAAATTAAAGAAAAAAGAAAATCAATCCCAGATATCACAGGGCTTTGTGATGGCCTGGGCTATGTTCTGGGGTTCATGGGGGTCTAAGGCACCACACCTCATTTCTTTTTTTTTGGGGGGGGGGTTTTTTGGGTCACACCCAGCGGTGCTCAGGGGTTAGTCCTGGCTGTCTGCTCAGAAATAGCTCCTGGCAGGCATGGGAGACCATATGGGACACTGGGATTCGAACCAACCACCTTTGGTCCTGGATCGGCTGCTTGCAAGGCAAACGCTGCTGTGCTATCTCTCCGGGCCCACCATCACCTCATTTCTACCCCATTTGTACCAACACTGTACAGGCACTGCTATGGAACCGAAGCAAAGTGCCTCTCTTGGCTCTGCTTCTACACTGGAAAAGGAAGCAGATTCTCAGCATAGAGGGAATAAAGGAACAGTCAGGGAAGGGCTTGCCTGAAGGATGCTGGGTGCTAGAAGGGAGCAAGAGAATGTGCCCAGGATGGTGAAGCACTGGTGGTGGAGACAGGGCCAAGGAGGCCAAACTTCCCTCCCATTCACCTGGGCCCCCTTCTTTAGCTGGAGTAGCCGGCTGGCGGGACACTGGGCGTCCAGGGTGCGGGTGTGCTCTGGGGCACTGTCCATGGCCTCGAAGCAGTGCAGCTCACCTGGCAGGAGGGGATTAGAGATGTTGATGACAAGTTGCTGGAATGTGGGGGACAAAAAGAGGCAGTAAGCGTGGCACAGGCCTTGTGGAAGCTTTAGGTTTAGAGACTCACTTCCAGCATCTATGGCTCAATCACGGGCACGGTTCTCAAAGTCATGGGCATGTCAACAAACAGGACTTAAAAAATATAATTCCCCGGGCCCGGAGAGATAGCACAGCGGCGTTTGCCTTGCAAGCAGCCGATCCAGGACCAAAGGTGGTTGGTTGAATCCCGGTGTCCCATATGGTCCCCCGTGCCTGCCAGGAGCTATTTCTGAGCAGACAGCCAGGAGTAACCCCTGAGCACCGCTGGGTGTGGCCCAAAAACCAAAAAAAAAAAAAAAAAAAAAATATATATATATATATAATTCCCCAAACTTCTCAGGAACCTTTGAGTATCACTGGTTGTATCCCAAAAACCATTTTAAAAAATTGTGTGTTGGGGCTGGAGAGAGAGCATGGAGGTAAGGCATTTGCCTTGCATGCAGAAGGTAGGTGGCTCCAATCCCGGCATCACATATGGTCCCCCAAGCCTGTCAGGAGCAATTTCTGAGCACGGTGCCAGGAGTATCCCCTGAGCGCTACTGGGTGTGACCCAAAACCCGAAACCAAAAAAAAAAAAAAAAAAAAAAAAAATTGTGTGTGTGTGTGTGGGCCCAAGTAATAGCATAGCAGTTAGGGCAATTGCCTTGCATGCAGCTGACCCAGCTTCAATCTCCGGCATCCTATATGTCCCCCAATCCTACCAGGAGAGATTTCTTTTTCTTTCCTTTTATTTTTTGGGGGACATACCTGGCAACACTCAGGAGTTACTCCTGGCTCTGCACTTAGAAATCGCTCAGTTGGGCCCAGAGAGATGGCACAGCGGTGTTTGCCTTGCAAGCAGCCAATCCAGGACCAAAGGTGGTTGATTCAAATCCTGGCGTCCCATATGGTCCCCCATGCCTGCCAGGAGCTATTTCTGAGCAGACAGCCAGGAGTAACCCCTGAGCACTGCCGGGTGTGGCTCAAAAACCAAAAAAAAGAAGAAAGAAAGAAAGAAAGAAAGAAAGAAAGAAAGAAAGAAAGAAAGAAAGAAAGAAAGAAAGAAAGAAAGAAAGAAAGAAAGAAAGAAAGAAAGAAAGAAAGAAAGAAAGAAAGAAAGAAAGAAAGAAAGAAAGAAAGAAAGAAAGAAATCGCTCAGGGGGGGCATAGAGATAGCATGGAGGTAAGGCGTTTGCCTTGCATACAGAAGGACAGTTGTTCGAAGCCCGGCATCCCATATGGTTCCCCGTTCCTGCCAGGGGCAATTTCTGAGCGTAGAGCCAGGTGTAACCCCTGAGCACTGCCAGGTGTGACCCAAACTCCCCTCCCCCCCAAAAAAAAGAGGAAGAAGAAATCACTCAAGGGATCATATGGGGTGCCAGCATCAAACCCAGGTCTGTCCCAGATTTGGCTGCGTACAAGGCAAATGCCCTACCATTATGCTATTACTCCAGCCGTCAGGAGTGAATTCTGAGCGCAGAGCCAGGAATAACCTGAGCGTTGCCGAGCATGGCCCAAAAATCAAAACTAAAAAAATGTTGTGGGGAGGATCATATCTTATAACACTCAGACTATTCTTTTTGGTTTGTTTTGTGCAAAGCTGACAGTGCACAAGGAGCCATATAGGGATACTGGAGATTGAATCCAGGTTAGCTATGTGCAAGACAAGTGCCCTATCTGCTGTGCTATTGCTCTGTCCCTTAGGCCCGAGTACTCATGACTCAGTGACCAGGGGTACTTTCTGGCAGTGCTTAGGAGGACCCTGTGGTACCAGGGGTTGGACCCAGAGCAAAAAATGAGCCCTTGGGGCCGGGCGGTGGCGCTGGAGGTAAGGTGCCTGCCTTGCCTGCGCTAGCCTAGGACGGACCGCGGTTCGATCCCCCGGCATCCCATATGGTCCCCATATGTTGCCAGGAGCAACTTCTGAGCGCATAGCCAGGAGTAACCCCTGAGCGTCACAGGGTGTGGCCCAAAAACCAAAAAAAAAAAAAAAAAAAAAAAATGAGCCCAGTCCATTACACTTCTGCCTGGCCTTATAACATTATGACCATATAGAGATTCGGAGTCCAGATACCCAAAGGACAGCTTCCAGTTGGTCTTGTCCACCCTCAGCCCCTGCTTACCAGGTAGCTCCCGAAGCTGCTTCTCATTGGTGAGGGCCACATCATCCTGGTGCGTGCAAAGCCTTGTGGCCACGATTCCATCACACCCCACCTTGTGAGCCTCAGTGGCCCGGAGCTGGCGTGTCACCTCCTCTGAGCACCTGTGGGACAGATCTGTCAGGACTGAGTCTGCCTAGGCCTGGGGATCTGAGAGTCACTCATGCTGGCTAGTCACAGTGCTGCTTCTCCATGTGGACATCAGATGAGGGTTCCGAACCTGGAGTTGGCCATGTGGCTATGCCTTTGTACCTCTCCCACCTGTAATCCTAAGAAGCTGGCTGAGGCTAATGTGACCATGCCAGAGATTCAGAGCAGTGGCTTTCTTTTTGTGTTGTTTGTTTGGAGGCCACACCCAGTGGGGCTCTGGGCTTACTACTATTACTAGATCTATGTTCCTTTTTTGTTTGTTTGTTTTTGTTTTTGGGTCATACCCGGCGGTGCTCAGGGGTTACTCCTGGATATCTGGATATCTGCTCAGAAATAGCTCCTGGCAGGCATGGGGATCATATGGGACGCCGGGATTCGAACCAACCACCTTAGGTCCTGGGTCGGCTGCTTGCAAGACAAAAGCCGCTATGCTATCTCTCCAGCCCCTTATGTTCCTTTTAGTTTTGAGATCACAGACCTTGGTGCTCTGAGTTTATTCCTAGCTCTATGCTTAGGGATCACTCCTGATGGGACTTATGTGACATTGGGGATCAATCTGGGTGGCTTGTGCCTTAGCTTCTATGCTCTCTCTCTCTCTCTGGCCCTAGAATAGTGAATTTTTTTTTTTTTTTTTTTGGTTTTTGGGCCATACCCGGCGGTGCTCAGGGGTTACTCCTGGCTGTCTGCTCAGAAATAGCTCCTGGCAGGCACGGGGGACTATATGGGATGCCGGGATTCCAACCAACCACCTTAGGTCCTGGATCAGCTGCTAGCAAGGCAAACCCCACTGTGCTATCTCTCCGGGCCCAGATTTCTAATCTTTTGATGCCGCTGAACCCAAAATAGCTGTGGGCAGGTCCTGCCTGAAAGGCCCCAGAGAAAGTTCAGATGTTAAAACTAATTCTTATAATCTATGGCCCTCTGGCACCTTCTAGTTCCCAACAACTGCTGTACTGGAAAACTCCAACCTCAGTTTCCCACATCTCAAGCCTCCCTCCAGTTGTGGATATCTGGATACAACAATAAGCCAGGCTGGAGGAAGGGAGCAGGCAATGGCCACACTCCCCTGCCCTGTCACCACTCAAACTTCTTCAGGCCCACATTGGTGTGAGCTGGGTCACAGGGCCACACACACACATACACACACACGATTACAGTGTAATTTGTCTTCCAAGACCCACCTCTGGCCTATGGCTTCATTTTTCCTGCTCCCCATAAGAGAATCACAGTGGTAGGGCATTGGCCTTGCATGCAGCTGACCAGGACAGATCTGGGTTCAATCCCTGGCATCTCATATGGTCCCCCAAGTCTGCCAGGAGCAGTTTCTGAGCACAGAGCCAGGAGTGACCTGTGAGTGCTGCTGGGTGTGCCTTCCCTGAGAGAGAGAGAGAGAGAGAGAGAGAGAGAGAGAGAGAGAGAGAGAGAGAGAGAGAGAGAGAGAAGCTAAGTCCTTCAATCTTTTATGTTGTTTTCTTTTTTGTTTTTTGTTTTTTGGGTCATACCCAGCAGCGCTCAGGGGTTACTCATAGCTCTACGCTCAGAAATCACTCCTGGAAGGCTCAGGGGACCATATAGAATGCCGGGATTTGAAACACCATCCTTCTGCATGTGAGGCAAACATCCTACCTCCATGCTATGTCTCTGGCCCCTTGATTACTTTTTTTGTTTTGTTTTGTTTTGATTTTTGGGGCACACCAGGCAGCACTGCGAGGTTACTTCTGATTCTGCACTCAGAAATCAATCCTGGCAGGCTCAGGGGACCAAATGGGATGCTGGGGGTTGAACCTGTGTTGGCTGCATGTGAGGTAAATGCCTTACCCACTGTGCTATCCCTCTGGCCCTTGATTCCTTCTTAGACATGACTTTGGACAGATCCCTTTGCTTCTGACCCCTTTCATCTGCGACATAGAATAATGATACCTCTGCATTTTTCTAGGTGGAATTCATCCTTCTCTGTGTGGAGGACAGGCCCAGCTCTGGTGTAGTTCACAGAATGACTTTTTGTTTGTTTTTGTTTTTGTTTTTTTGGTCACACCCACCAGCTCTCAGGAGTTACTCCTGGCAGGCTTGGGGGACCATATGGGATGCCGGGATTCAAACCACCATCCTTTTGCATGAAAGGCAAATGCCCTACCTTCATGCTATCTCCCCGACCCCAGAATGACTTTTTTTGAGAGGGGCCACACCTGTGGTGCTCAGGGCTTCCTTCTGACTTAGTTCTCAGATATCACTTCTGGTGATGCTTGAGGGACCACATGGGGTACTGAGGAATAGAACCTGGATTGACTGCAGAGAAGAGCCTTTCTTAGTATACAATCTATCCAGCCCTGAATGACAATACTTTTTTTTTGTTTGTTTTTGGGACATACCCGGCAGTGCTCAGGGGTCACTCCTGGCTCCATGCTCAGAAATTGCTCCTGGCAGGCTTGGGGGACCATATGGGACGCTGGGATTTGAACCACCGTCCTTCTGTGTCTAAGGCAAATGCCTTACCATTGTGCTATCTCTCCGGCCCCGACAATTTTTTTTTTATATTTGGTCCTATCCAGGAGTGCTTTGAGCTGCTCCCCAGATCAGTACTGTACTACTCAGTCATCATGAGGTTCCAGCAGTAGAGATTGGGTTTCCTGTATTTAAGTGGAGCTATAACCTTGAGCCAGGAATGACCATTTCCATGGGACCCTGATGCTTTTCACCCCATTCTGTCTTTTCAAAGATATCTCTTCCTACTCTCATGGACAAGTGTTTCTGCCTTTCAAGGGCCAGAGCCAGGTGAGCCTCTCTCAAGGCCTTCAAGTCCTACTGCTCCCAGCATGCACCTGCCCAGCCTCACGGCCTGGAGGAGAGAGATGAAGGTCTGGTCCGCCTGCCTCCACACCTCAGTCAGTTCCATGGTCACTGGGACACATTTCCTCCAGCTTTTGGCCTACGGGAGCAGAGTTTGGGTGTAAGGAGCCTAAGATACTCCCATGGGGGGTGGGGGCAAAACCAGCGGGTGAGGGATACCTGAAAACAGAACTGGGGAGGCTGGGTTCCTTTGGTTACAGGTGGCAGCTGCAGAAAGTCCCCACAAATGATGAGCTGAATCCCCCCAAAGGGCTTATCCTGCTGTCGGACCATCCTGGAAAGGAACCAGGGGACTTAGTGGTAGGACTGGTGACTTCCTCATCGACCCAGTCATTGCTACATGAACTGACCTGGCCACGGCCTCCAACTTGTCAAACAGCTCAGCTTCTACCATGGAGATTTCATCGATGACCAGTCGCTGGCAACTCAGCCAGGCCTGCCGCACCCCTGGACGCTGGGCCAGAGCCACACACTGTGCCAGTGGTGCTTGGCCTGAGCCGATGCCTACAAGGGACACTCTTCAGCCGGGCCCCTCAACCTAACCCTCTCTCCCACCGGCTGCACATACTCCTGCTCACCTGCAAAAGCATGGAGGGTGGTGCCCCCGATGTGGCAGGCTGCCACCCCGGTGCTGGCAGTGGCCACGGTGCCTGTGGGGGGCAGCGAGCCCAGGATGCGCTTCAGCAGGTATGACTTGCCTGTGCCTAGGGGAGGGTAGAGTCAGGTCCAGCTGTACCTTGCCTGAGCCCCATCTGCACTCAGCCTGCCCTGGTTCCCCAGGCCCTCACGACCTGCACTCCCAGTGAAGAAGACACTTTGGCCTTGCAGGACAGCCCTCAACACAGCAGCTTGTTCCACTGAAAGCCGAGGTTTGCTGGGTGGCAGGTTCAGTTTTTTCACAGGTAGGGGCCACTTGGGGGCTTCCTGTAGGGAACAGTGAATCAGGGGCTTCCATCCCTCATACAGGTGCTGTTTCCTGTTTAGCCTAGACACAGCGTGGGACCCAAGGCCCTTGATGCCTAGCAGTTTTCACTCCTGGGAGCTGAGAGAGTGTATGCCAGTGACGATTGAGGGTCCTTGGAGATCAAGGGACAGGGTGAGGGGATGGTTTGGGCCACACCCAGCAGTGATCAGTGATTATTCCTGGTTCTGAGCTCAGAACTTGTTCCTGGCAGAGCTTAAGAGAGACCATACTGGGCTCGTGGATCAAGCCTGGGTCAGCCCTGTACAGAGCAAGCTGCTTAACTTCTGTATGACCGCTCCGACCCCTGGGTTTCCTTCATACTTTGCTTCCTTCCACAAACCTGTCTCCAACTTAGCAATACTTTAGCAAAAGTCTGCCTAGCTAGGGCCCTCCGTGTGTGTGTCTGTGTGTGTGTGTGTGTGTGTGTGTGTGTGTGTGTGTGTGTGTGTTCTGTATGACCTCTCCACCCCCTGGGTTTCCTTCATACTTTGCTTCCTTCCACAAACGTGTCTCTCAGTTAGCATTCGGCGAGCCCCCTACCCACCCAACAGCGCCAGGGTTGCCACTGTGGTGCCTTCTCACATCTCCACCTTTGCACAGACAGCCCTGTCTCAAACCTTGAGATCTTCGATCTCTCCGAAACCCACCAGACTTCTACAGCGAACCCCCGAATGTGCCTTCCCCAAGAGACCCTCACCACCCCTCACACCCTCTTCTCTTCTCTGTTTCCTTTCTGAAGCTGGGGTCCCTTTCCTACTAGCCCTTGCTGAATTTCTCAGCCACTTCACCAGTTGCTTGCAGGCACCAGTCCTACAACCTGCCCAAAGTCCTACATCCTACTCCACTGAGATGCCCAGCAGCCCCTCGAATACCAGCTGCTGGCCCCTGTCCTCCTCATTGTCCAGTGCTCACAGTGCTGGGGTCCGATCTTGCGGGGGGCTCGGGGGTCCCTTTCCCCCGGGTCGAGGAGGACTCCGAACCCCGGGTGGCCGCCGCTCGCCGCAGCTCGTCGGCTTGCACCGGGCTGATGGTGATGAAGTCTCGGGGCCGCGGGCCCAGCAGCTGGGCGCGGGTGGAGCCGGGCCCGGGCCCGGGAGCCGTGGCCAGCTTGAGGCGCAGCGTGCGCAGGAAGCGGCGCAGACGCTCCGGGGGGCAGTCGGAGAGCAGCAGCTGCACCGCGCCCTGGGGCGGCCCGCCGGGGCCGGGGACCCGCACGGTGCTGCGCCCCGCGGCCGCGAAGCGCGTGAAGAGGCGGGCGGCGCGCAGCGGGAAGCAGCGCGGGGGCCCGGGAGGCGCCTGCAGCCGCAGCAGCAGCTCGCGCCGCTCGTTGCGCCCCAGGCTCAGCCGGGCCGAGCGCAGCGCCCGGCGCCTCCGCGGCTGCCCGCCCGGGCTCAGCTCCTCCACGGCCACGCGACACCGCAGCTCCGCGTCCTCGCGGTCCGCCTCGGGGCCCGGCAGCATCGTCGCCGGGTCGAAGCCCTGCAGAGGGACAGACAGAGCACAGAGCAATGGGGGACAGGGCGTTTGCATGGCACGCGGCTGACCTGGGCTCGATCCCCAGGCGTCCCATAGGGTGCCCCAAAGCCAGGAGCGATTTCTGAGCGCAGAGCCATTAGGGATCCAAAAATGAGTAAAAAAAAAAAAAAAAAAAAAAAAAAAAAAGGGCCCGGAGAGATAGCACAGCGGCGTTTGCCTTGCAAGCAGCCGATCCAGGACCAAAGGTGGTTGGTTCGAATCCTGGTGTCCCATATGGTCCCCCGTGCCTGCCAGGAGCTATTTCTGAGCAGACAGCCAGGAGGAACCCCTGAGCACCGCTGGGTGTGGCCAAAAACAAACAAACAAACAAACAAACAAAAGAAAGAAAGAATGAGTGAGATGAACCAGGGTGGGGGCAGGTGTAAACGACGTCGGGTCCTGAAGGCCGGTCACTGGCGACACAGATGGGCATCCGAAAAGTCACTTTTCGGGGCCGGAGAGATACCATGGAGGTAACATGCAGAAAGTCGGTGTTTCGAATCCCGGCATCCCATATGGTCCACCCCCCCGAGCCTGCCAGGAGCGATTTCTGAGTAGACAGCCAGGAGTGACCCCCCCACCCTGGGCGCTGCCGGGTGTGACCCCCAAAACCAAAGAAAACAGAAAAGAAAAAGGAAATTCACTTTGCAATCTGCTATCCGCACACACGAACGCCAAGAGTGGTCGAGGATCCGTGTCAGAGAACACCCGGAGTTGGGAAACTCCGTAGGCCTGCTTCCCCTCCCAGACACCCAGAACGGGCCCGGGGATTGTAGGGTTTCTAATCCCCAAACAGAAGCAATCTCACACGGGCATCTGGGCATAAGCGCCATCTGCCTTCCAAGAACTTTTTATTTATTATTATTATTATTATTATTATTATTATTATTATTATTATTATTTTGCAGCCGGCGGGCCTCCCAATTCTTGCACATCTGGAAGAAGTGCAATCATGCCCAGAGAAGTTGCAAACGTCTGGCCGTGGTCAGCATTCGGGGTTCCCACCCCCAAAGGTACAAGTGGGGCAGAGATCATTGGGCTGGGGAAATCGGGGGTGGGGGCCCTGCCAATCTGCTCTCCCTTCATCTGACCTATTTCTCTTCACCCTCCCGCGATGGGCTCCAAGAAGAAGCGGGGTCCCCCGGGCTCTCCCGCTGCAAGGTTGGGGTGAACGAACAAACTAACGAACACTCACTTGAGAGGGCAGCCGGTGGAAGAGCAGCAAAGAGACAACCTGCGTCCGACACTTCTTGGGCTGGGAACTTTCAAATGCTATCAGTGGAGAACGGGCCAATCAGCGCCGGCTCTTTAAACGCACCGACCAATCAGGGTCGGGGGCGTGGTTGTAGGCGTGGTTTTGAGGGTTCTACCAATCACCGCTCGCGTATGAATGGGCAGGATGACAGTGGCGACGGGAACCCGGCCCCTCCGGAACCACTCCAGGCTTGGTGGCGCGTGTTGTTGGGGGCGCTTTTTGGGGAGAGGGTTTTGGGTCACACCCGGCGCTCAGGGGTTCTTCCATGCTCTGCGCTCAGAGATTGCTCCTGGCAGGCATGGAGGACCATATGGGATGCCGGGATTCGAACCATCGTCTGTCCTAGATCTGCTGCCTGCAAAGGCCAATGCACTACTGCTGTGCTATCTCTCTGCCCCCAACCCCAAATTTTTAAATACATAAATAAATCTATACTGCTGGTTCTGCAGGGACCCACGCAGGCAGAGCCCCTCTGCCTTTCCCTTTAGTGTGGTGTGAAATGAGGTCACTTTTCCAGGGGTCCTCTCACAGTGTGGTCTCTTGTTTTGGGGCACTCTCGGGTGGTCCTGGCACTTTGCTTAGGGGTCACTCCTGGCAGAGCTTAGTGGACCACATGTGATGCCTGGGATCAAACCTAGATCAGCTGCGTGTAAGGCAAGCACCTCACCCACTGTTCTATCGCTCCAGTCCCCTCTTATTTATTTTTTTAGCTCACATCTGGCTGTGCTCAAGACACCATATATGGTGATGGGGATTGAATCCAAGTTGGTATGTTCAAGACAAGTGCCTTATCTGCTGTATTCTGTGTCTCTGTTTCTTTCTCTATCTCTCTGGTTCTATCACAGTCATTTTAATCTTTTTGTCTTTGCCATCCTGCAGAGATCCACCCAGGAGGAACTATGGTATTTGTTGGTTAGAGTACAGGAAGGTATGAACCCTCCTCTTCCTGGAATTTTTACTAGGGGAGCTTTTGGTGGTGCTCACAGATTATGTGGTAATGGAACCTGAGGCTCAGCAGGGTAGAGCTTTTGCTTCTGCTATTTGTGCTGTGCCCTCTGCCTGAAAAAAAGGGGGTGGGGGCTGGTTGGTGCTTAGGGAGTTAACTGTTCCATAGTGCTGAGAGTAGGACTACCATATGATCTAACCAGGGCTTCTGGCATGGGTCCAGATTTGAGCCTTTTACCATGAGAGTGAATGTTATTCTGTAAATCTGAGTACCCAGAGAATATCTCCCACACACATCTAATATAGTCTGTGCTCTCTCTTACACACACACACACACACACACACACACACACACACACACACACACACATACACACACACACCACAGTCTGTACTCTGTCTTACACACACACAAACTTAATCATCCACTCTTTTTATTTTTTTATATTTTTGGTTTTTGGGTCACACCCGACAGTGCTCAGGGGTTACTCCTGGCTCCACGCTCAGAAATCGCTCCTGGCAGGCACTGGGGATCATATGGGACGCTGGGATTCGAACTAATGACCTTCTGCATGAAAGACAAACACCCTACCTCCATGCTATCTCTCCCGCCCCATCCAATTTTTTTTTCTAATAATAATCTACTCTTTTTTGTTTGTTTGTTTGTTTTTGGGTCACACCCGGCAGCGCTCAAAGTCTACTCCTGGCCCTACACTCAGAAATCGCTCCTGGAAGGCTCGGGGGACCATATGGGATGCCGGGATTTGAACCACCGTCCTTCTGCATGCAAAGCAAACACCTTACCTCCATGCTATCTCTCTGGCCCCAATCACCTACTCTTTACCAAGCATTCCTTTCATTGAGTGGAGGTGGTCTCAGGGTGGAATCCAGCCATTCAAACATGGGAAGCATGTGTGTAACCACTGGGTTGCATCTCTGACCCCTAAATACCACTTTGCTGTTGTTGCAATGACTGACTGGTATGGTGGTGGAGAGGGGAAGAGAGAGATTATTGATCAAAAGAAGCTGAAGAACATAACAGGTGAGATACTTCAATCCTTGTCACCACAGATGGTGTGGCCCTGAAAAAAACAAAAAATAAATGCCCAAGAACTCAGCTGGAAGATAGTGGCTTCTAGAAATCTGAAAAGTAGGGGCTGGAAAGTTAGCATAATGGTTAAGGTACCTGCTTTGCACATGGCTGACCCAGGTTTCATCCCCAGGATTACATGTTCCCCCAAGCACCACTAGGAGTAATTCCTAAGTGCAGAGCCAGGAGTAACTTCTGAGTATTGGTGGATATGGCTCTCCTCACCCATCCAAAATTGGCTGAAGTAAATAAGGGAATGAAGTAAATTGCCTTTATAGTGTCTACAGAAGAAACTTGAACATTTTTATTTTATTCTATTTATTTTTTCCGTGTGTGTGTGTGTGTGTGTGTGTGTGTGTGTGTGTGTGTGTGTGTGTGTGAGAGAGAGAGAGAGAGAGAGAGAGAGAGAGAGAGGCCTACAAATCTAGGGCCTCTGAAATTCATTAAGATTAGCATTTGAAATTAAAAAGAAAAAGAAAAAAAAGATTAGCATTTGAGGGGCCAGAGAGATAGCATGGAGGTAAGGCGTTTGCCTCACATACAGAAGGTCGGTGGTTCGAATCCTGGTGTCCCATATGGTCCCCCAAGCCTGCCAGGAGCGATTTCTGAGTGTAGAGCCAGGAGTAACCTCTGAGCAATGCTGGGTGTGGCCCCCAAAACCAAAAAAAAAAAAAAAAATTAGCATTTGATTTTAGCTCAATGAGACACATTTCCAGTCTCCAAAAGCACAGTATAGTACATTTATGTTGTAATTTATCACAACAGCAGTAGCAATCAGAAATAAAAATAGGGGCCAGAGAGATAGCATGGAGGTTAAGGCGTTTGCCTTGCATGCTGAAGATCAGTGGTTCAAATCCCGGCATCCCATATGGTCCCCCGAGCCTGCCAGGAACAATTTCTGAGTGTAGAGACAGGAGTAACCCATGAGCACTGTTGAAAAAAACAAAACAAGGGCCCGAAGAGATAGCACAGCCAGGAGTAACCCCTGAGCACTGCTGGGTGTGACCCAAAAAACAAAAAACAAAAATACAAAACAAAAAAAACAAAACAAGAACAAGGGGCCGGAGAGATAGCACAGCGGCGTTTGCCTTGCAAGCTGCCGACCCAGGACCTAAGGTGGTTGGTTCGAATCCCGGCATCCCATATGGTCCCCCGTGCCTGCCAGGAGCTATTTCTTTTCTTTTCTTTTCTTTTCTTTTTTTTTTAATGGGCCACACCCGGCAGTGCTCAGGGCTTACTCCTGGCTGTTTGCTCAGAAATAGCTCCTGGCAGGCACGGGGGACCATATGGGACACTGGGATTTAAACCAACCACCTTTGGTCCTGGATCAGCTGCTTGCAAGGCAAACGCCGCTGTGCTATCTCTCCGGGCCCAAGGAGCTATTTCTGAGCAGATAACCAGGAGTAACCCCTGAGCACCGCCGGGTGTGGCCCAAAAACCAAAATAAATAAATAAATAAATAAATAAAAAGTAAATAAAAATAGGGGTATAGGGGTGAGGACAGAGAGCAAAGGGCTAAAGCTCAAGGCCTTGGGTTTTTGGGGGGTGTTGTTTTGTTTTATTGTTTTTTGTTTTTGGGCCACACCTGTTGATGCTCAGAGGTTATTTCTCATGCTACATTAAGGAATCACAACTGGTGGTGCTTAGAGGACCATGTGGGATGTCAGAAATTGAATGCAGATTGGCCACATGCAAGGCTACCTTGGAGTGAAACTGGGATTTAACTCCATAGCACTGCCTGGTGTGACCAATACTCCCCCCACCAAGAAAAATAATTATAATTATTATGGCTGAAAAGTGCAAGAGACAGTACTATGAAAAAGGTTTGTTTCCAAAGATGTTCTGTCTTCTCAGTACTGATGGCTCCTAATGGGACATCACCCATAGCTACTTCCTGCCCAGATAGTCTCAAGAGAAGGTACATGCACTTATGCATGGATTTCTCCCAGTGTTTTTCTATTATAGGCTTTCAGACTTAAAATAAATAAATAAATAAATAGGGGCCGGAGAGATAGCACGGAGGTAAGGTGTTTGCTTTGCATGCAGAAGGATGGTGGTTCAAATCCCGGCATCCCATATGGTCCCCTGAGCCTGCCAGGAGCGACTTCTGAGCATAGAGCCAGGAGTAAGCCCTGAGCGCCGCCAGGTGTGACCCAAAAACCAAAAAACAAACAAAAACCCCCAAATAAACAACATAGACAAACAACCCAACTTTTTTGATGAGGAACACATCCAGCAGTACTCAGAGCTTACTCCTGGTTCTAAACTCATAGTGTTTGGGGGACCATATGTGAAACTAGGGACGGAACCAGGAGAGTCTCATACAAGGCAAATGCCCCATCATATTACAGATACTCCTCGCTTAACGACCAAGTTCGTTAAGTGAGGAACTGCATGTACTGTGTACAGTAGTACAGTATATGCATAGTACTTGGCAATACAGTATTCTGAATAAGTAAAGTCATGAGAAAGATCAAACTGAAAACTTCCACTTGTTCTCATTTGCATAGGTTGTGCAATTTACACACAGTACTGCAATGGATTACAGAACATAAAGTTAGTAAAGTAGGTACAGTAAAGCACCAAAAACTACAGTGCTGTATTGTAGAGTGTACAAGATGGAAAAGGGATATTTAAAATAAAATAAAATAATGGTGAAGAGATGGTCGTAAGAGTGATGGGTTGCTAAACAGGTAAGCTGTTAAGTGAGGAATATCTGTATTTTAAAAAAAATTTTGGGGGAAGGCCAGAGAGATAGCATGGAGGTAAGGTATTTGCCTTTCATGCAGAAGAACGGTGGTTCGAATCCTGGCATCCCATATGGTTCCCTGTGCCTGGCAGGGGCGATTTCTGAATGTAAAGCCATGAGTAACACCTGAGCACTGCCAGGCGTGACCCAAAAAAAACAAAACAAAACAAAACAAAATGGCGGCGATCATGAGTTACTTCAGGCTCTATGCTCAGGGGATACTGCTCCTGGCAGGCTCAGGGGATACTGGGGATTTAACCTGGGTGCCTTTCAGGTCGGCCATTTGTACTATCACTCTGGCCACCCCATTATATTATTGCTATGGCCCATCTTTTTTTTGTTTGTTTGTTTGTTTTGGGGGGGGGCACACCTGGCGGTGCTCAGGGGTTCCTCCTGGCTGTCTGCTCAGAAATAGCTCCTGGCAGGCACGGGGGACCATATGGGACACCGGGATTCGAACCAACCACCTTTGGTCCTGGATTGGCTGCTTGCAAGGCAAACACCGCTGTGCTATCTCTCCAGGCCCTATGGCCCATCTTTTAAAATTTATAAAATATGGGGCTGGAGTGATAGCACAGCAGTAGGGCATTTGCTTTGCACATGGCCAACCTTGGATAGACGCTGGTTTGATTCCTGGCATACCATATGGTCTCCAGAGCCTGCCAGGAGCAATTTCTGAGTGCAGAGCTAGGAGTAACCCCTGAGTGCTGCTAGGTGTGACCCCCCAAAAAACAAGGGAAAAAATAAAAAAGGATTAGCACTAAATTCCAAACACAGGTTTTTCATGTGATGGTCACTCCAAGCACTCCCCGAGCACCACTGGGAGTCATACCTACACACTGAGCCAGGAACAGCCCCTGAGATTGCTGGGTGGCATTGTGTAGTCCCAAAACCAAAATAAGTAAATAAATATATTATAACACATATTATTTTATATAGTATATTACCTATGATATATAAACATTTTTTTTGGGGGGGCCACACCTGGCTGCACTCAGGAATTACTCCTGGCTCTGTACTCAGGAATTGTCCTGCCAGGCTGGGGGACCATATGGGATGCCAGGAATTGAACCCGGGTCTGTCTCAGGTAGGCTGTGTGCATGACAAATGCCCTACCACTGCACTATGGCTCTGGCCCCAATATATATATATATATATATATATAAATATTTAAATGATAAAATGCACATAACATAAATTAACATTCTATTTTTCTTTTTCTTTTTTTTTCTGTTTTGTTTTGGTCATACCCAGCATTGCTCAGGGCTTACTCCTGGCTCTGTGCACAGGGTTCACTTCTTTTTATTTTTGTTTTGTTTTGTTTTGTTTTTTGGGTCACACCCAGCAGCGCTTAGAGGTTACTCCTGGCTCCATGCTCAGAAATCGCTCCTGGCAGGCTCAGGGGACCATATGGGATGCCGGGATTTGAACCAATGACCTTCTGCATGAAAGGCAAACGCCTTACCTTCATGCTATCTCTCTGGCCCAGGGTTCACTTCTTTTTTTTTTTTTTTTTTTTGGTTTTTAGGCCACACCCGGCATTGCTCAGGGGTTACTCCTGGCTGTCTGCTCAGAAATAGCTCCTGGCAGGCACGGGGGACCATATGGGACACCGGGATTCGAACCAACCACCTTTGGTCCTGGATTGGCTGCTTGCAAGGCAAACGCTGCTGTGCTATCTCTCCGGGCCCCCCAGGGTTCACTTCTAATAGAGCTGGGGACCATATGTGATACCAGGGATTGAAACAGGTCAACCTCATGCAAGACAAATCCCACCCACTGTGCTATCTCTCTGCCTCACCTTTTTTAATTATAAAATACTCATAGCATAATATTAACATACTACTTTTGTTTGTTTTGGGATTATACCTAGTGGTGCTCAGGGCTTATTCTTATCTCTATACTTAGGGATTATTCCTTATGGTCTTTGGGGACCATATGGAGGTGCTAGGGATTAAACCCAAATCAACTGCATGCAAGACAAATGCCCTTGCAAATACCCACTGTATTATTGCTCTGACCTCTGACAACCCATGTACTCCTGTGATCACTCCTGGCAGTACTTTGGGGACCATGTTCATTACAGGGGATTGAACCTTGGTTGGCTACATGGAAGGCAAGTGATGTACTTGGTGTACTATCATTCTTTTTTGTTTTGTTTGCTTTTTTGGACCACACCCAATGACGTTCAGGGGTTACTCCTGGCTATGCACTCAGACATCGCTCCTGGTAGGCAGGAGGACCATATGGGCTGCCAGCGTTTGAACCACCATTAGTCCTGGATTGGCTGCTTGCAAGGCAAACGCCCTACTGCTTGTGCCATCGCTCCGGCCCATTGGTTAATTTTTTTTAGCCATACCTGGCATTACTCAGGGCTTATGCATTCAGGAATTCTTTTTCTCCATTCAGGAATTACTCCTGCTAGCCTCGAGGGACGTGTGGGATGCTGGGGACTGAACCTGGATTGGCCATGTGAAAGGCAACCGGCATCACTTTAGTCCTTTATCTTTTTGTTTGCTTGTTTGTTTGTTTTTGGGTTACACCCAGCATCGCTCAGGGGTTACTCCTGGCTCTACCTCAGAAAGCACTCCTGGCAGGCTCAGGGGACCATATGGGATGCCGAAATTTGAACCACTGACCTTCTGCATGCGAGGCAAATGCCCTTCCTCCATGCTATCTCTCCAGTCCCAGTCCCTTATCTTTCTAATGTGAAATTTACATACAGTGGAATGAATCACTCATAGACTGACAGAGTTTTGACAAATATGTGGACTTGTGCAACCCCAAACCAGGATGTGAATTCAGGCTCAGTGAGGAACCGCTCTTTGCAGGAAAGGAGAGTCAGTCCTAGCCTTGGCATAGACTTCTGGTTCTGTTGTTGCCTTCTCTTGCAGAAAAAGTTTCAGGAGGAGGTAAAATAGTGAGGTAGTATTATTGTACACAATTTACTTAGATGTGAGGAAAGAGAGAGAAAATATGTGTTCAAGAGAGATCACAGGTTTAAAGAGAAGCAGAAATATAGACAAAGCAAATGAGAAACATATCTAAGTAGATTGGGGATATTTTGGTTCTGGGGGTCACACCCTGTAGTTCTAGTAGGGGAATATCCTAGATTAGCATGGGGGCCATATGGAGGGGGTGTCATTCCCTGTGGGGTTTTGGGACCAGGCAGTGCAGTGCTCTTAGCTTGGCCTCCAGCCTATGAAGCATGCACTCCAGCCATCTTTATTCAAAAGTGACCTCTGGCAATGCCTATGGGACTAATTGCTACAAATGATTTGAACTTGTTTTAAAATTTATTAAATTGGGATTATATACAGCTTGGAACGATAGTACAGGGCTGAGGCTAGAGTGTACACAGTGGGTAGGGTGGGCGTTTGCCTTATATGCGACAGACCAAGGTTTGATATCCAGCATCCTATATGGTCCTGGGTGATTGCCAGGAGTAATTTCTGAGCATGGAGTTAGGAGTAACTTCTGGCTAAGCATCATCAGGTGTGACCCTAAAACCAAACAAAAAGTATATATGTATATATACATACGTGTGTGTATACATATACATACTTATGTATATGTATGTATATAATTACAGGGTTAAGGTGCATGCCTTGCCTTTGTCTTGTTAGATCCCCGACACCATATATGGTGCCAATCAGAAGTGAACCCCGGGGCTGGAGAGATAGCATTGCCTTTCATGCAGGAGGTCATCGGTTCGAATCCCGGCGCCCCATATGGTCCCCCGTGCCTGCCAGGAGCAATTTCTGAGCCTGGAGCCAGGAATAACCCCTGAGCACTGCCGGGTGTGACCCAAAAACCACACACAAAAAAAAAAAAAGAAGTGAACCCCGAAACAAAACAATAAAACCTTAGAGGCCAAAGAGATAGCATGGAGATAGGGTGTTTGCCTTGCGTGTAGAAGGACAAGTGGTTCGAAACCCGGCATCCCATATACCAGGAGCAATTTCTGAGCATAGAGCCAGGAGTAACGCCTGAGCACTGCTGGGTGTGATCCAAAAACCAAAAGAAAACAGAAGTGATTCCTGGGGCTGGAGTGATAGCACAGTGATAGGGCATTTGCCTTGCATGCAGCCAACCTAGGATGGACCTGGGTTCGATCCCTGGCATCCCATATAGTCCCCTGAGCCTGCCAGGAGCGATTTCTGAGCACAGAGCCAGGAATAATCCTGAGCGTCACTGGGTATGCCCCCCCACAAAAAAAAGTGATCCCTGAGCTTTGGTTGTATAGCTCACATGCAGACACACACACACACACACACACACACACACACACACACACACACACACACACACACACCAAAAAAGGATCAATATATATTCTGTTTCACTCAGTATATTGACTTTGAGATTCATCCATTTTGTTTGTATAGAAAAGCTAGAAAGGTTTCGTTTTTCCCCCCTTCCTCCACTTTTTTTTTTATTGCATGCAGTGTTTTATTGTATGCTATCTTACTTTTTTTTTTTTTTTTTTTTTTTTTTTTGGTATTTGGGTCACACCTGGCTGCGCTCAGGGGTTACTCCTGGCTCTGTGCTCAGAAATTGCTTCTGGCAGGCTCCGGAGACCATATGGGATGCCAGGATTCGAACCACCATCCTTCCACATGCAAGGCAAATGCCTTACCTCCATGCTATCTCTCCGGCCCCAAAGTGCTGAATCTTAAACTCTGTAAATTTACCTGGAACTGGTAGAATGTTTCCAAAAGTGACTGTTTGCCCACCCTTTTCAGGACTTACTCCTGGCTCTGGGTTCTGGAATCACTTCTGGTGGGGCTCAGGAAACCATATGGGGTGCCGGGGTTAGAACTAGGGTCGTCTTCATATCAGGCTAGCACTCTACCTGTTGAACTATCACTCTAGTTCCCATCCTGATTTTTGTAAAAGCTGCAAAAGAGGGACAGGATAGATATAGAACAATGGGTAGAGCACTTGTTCTGCTCATAGCCAACATGGGTTCAACCCAGCACCACCACACTAGGACCCTTGGAGCACAACCAGGAGTGATCCCTGAGAGCAGAGCCAAGAATAAGTCCTGACCACCCAGAGTATGGACCAAAAACAAAAATACCACTAAACGGGCCCGGAGAGATAGCACAGCGGTGTTTGCCTTGCAAGCAGCCGATCTAGGACCAAAGGTGGTTGGTTCGAATCCTGGTGTCCCACATGGTCCCCCGTGCCTGCCAGGAGCTATTTCTGAGCAGACAGCCAGGAGAAACCCCTGAGCACTGCCGGGTGTGACCCAAAAACCAAAAAAAAAAAAAAAAAAAAAAAAAAAAAAAAAACCACTAAACAAGTAGTGAATAATTAAAGGGCCAAAGCCATGGTAAAGAGGGTTGGGAGTGTGCCTTGCTCGTGGCTGACCTGTTCGATGTCTGGCCTCCTGAGTCTCACTAGGAGTTGTCCAGAGCGCAGAGCCAGGAGAAAGCCCACCTCTGGGTGTGGGCTCAAAGGCAAAAAAACAAACATACATTAAAAAAGTGAATAATTAGAAGCAATCTCAGAGTGGGTTAGCAGTCCTTCGTGCCATCTTCTTCTGTACCCAGCAGCTTTTTCCTCCAGTGGATTTTTATTGGGGGTTTGTTTGGGGGTTTGGAGTGGGTCTAGCTCCAGGGCTAGGTTTCCTCCCACTCAGTGCTACTCTGTTCTCTGTTGCCAGCTACCCGTCAGTTGTGAGTGCCTTTCTGGATGGCCTCATGCAACCTCAAATCTGGTAAACTCAAGTTCTGGGGAGGAATGAGTTTTCTTCATCATAAAGAACGTGATAGGAAAGCTCTCTAGTGATCTCAGCCCAACCACCTCTTTCGTTTTTAATAATAATTTAAAAAACCAGAACTTTTTGTTTTGGGGTCACACCCTGCTATGCTGAGGTGCTACTCTTGGTTCTGTTGTTAGTGGTTGTTCCCACCAGCACTCAGAAGGCTTATGCAGTACTGGGAACAAGTCAAGGCTCCAGCTGATTGATGGTACCCTCCTTTCCCAAATAAAGTGTAATATTAGCTGGTCTGATGACAGTGGTTTATCAGAACTTATTAACAAACAAAAAATCATAGCAAAATAGTATTATACACACACACACACACACACACACACACACACACACACACACACACACACACTTGGGGGACCAGTTAGTATCAAGATCAGACTGGTCTTCCTGCATGCAAAGCATTCATTTCAAGCCCCCACCAATTAATTTTTAAATTTTTATTTACCTTTTTTTGGGGGCACACCTGAGTGTCCTCAGGAATTACTCCTGACTCTGTGTTCAGAAATTGCTCAGGGGTTACTCCTGGCTCTATGCTCAGAAATCGCCCCTGGTAGGCACAGGGGACCATATGGGATGCTGGGATTCAAACCACCATTCTTCCACATAAAAGGCAAACGCCTTACCTCCATGCTATCTCTCTGGCCCCAGAAATTGCTTTTTTGATGCTGAGTATTCCAGGTAAAGATAAATTTAATCAGGGCTATATTGCCTGTAAAAATCCTTATGTTAGGATGAGAAATGTTTTACTATATACATAGCAGAAAGGAGTATATACATACAAACATACAAATATATGTATATATAAATTAAATGTCGTAGTAAAGGAAGCAGAATGTCAGTTTCATTAACAGAATGTCTCAGTCAATTATCCATACTAAGAGAGAAGACTCAGTGGGCCTATTGGTGAGAGATCTCTCAGGAATCTTCCAGCTATCCCACTTGAGGGAAAAAACTTCTCAATGGGCCTGCAAGTAATATTTCTTCAGAAATTTTTGATCAGGTACCCACACTAAGGGTATGAACATCCTAGCAGGCCTTCTGACTGACTTCCCCTAGAAATATTAAGATTTCTAGTATGTTAATGCTGTGACAAAAACCAACTTCACCTCACATACCTTCACACTCATTTCATTAAACCTTTGATTCAGGGGCCAGAGTGGTGGCATAAGCGATAGGGCATTTGCCTTGTACATGCTAACCTAGGATGGACTGCAGTTCAATCCCCGAATGTCCCATATGGTCCCTCAAGCCAGGAGCAATTTCTGAGCACATAGCCAGGAGTAACCCCTGAGCGTCACCGGGTATGCCCCCCCAAAAAAAACCCCAAAACTTTGATTCAGCTAATCACTCCCTCCATAAAACTGGTTTTTTTTTCTTTTCTTTTCTTTTCTTTTCTTTTTTTGTTTTGTTTTGTTTTATTTTTTGGTCACACCCAGCGACGCTCAGGAATTACTCCTGGCTCTGTACTCAGAGATCGCTCCTGGCAAGCACAGGGGACCATATGGGATGCTGGGATTTGAATCACCATCAGTCCTGAACTGGCTGCCTGCAAGACAAACACCCTACTGCTATAATATCTCTTCGGTCCAGAAACTGTCTTTTTTTTTTTTTTTTTTTTTTTTTTTTTGGTTTTTGGGCCACACTCGGCGATGCTCAGGGGTTACTCCTGGCTGTCTGCTCAGAAATAGCTCCTGGCAGGCACGGGGGACCATATGGGACACCGGGATTCGAACCAACCACCTTTGGTCCTGGATCGGCTGCTTGCAAGGCAAACGCCGCTGTGCTATCTCTCCGGGCCCCAGAAACTGTCTTTTTTAACTTAAATTCTGCAGAATGCTCCTAGTTTTTTTTTTCCTGTATTTTGACTTTTCCTTTGCTTCTGTTTTGCTAATTCTTCTTTCTGAACCAGACCCTCAATGTGGGAAGACTTTGTCTTATTTTCTCTTTTCCAATTCCATAGCTGAGAGAAATAGCCCAAAGAAAAAGGCTCTTGCCTTGCACACAGCCAATGTGGGTTTGCTCCTCAGGACCCTATTTGCTTCTCCAAGCAGGAATTATTCCTGGCTGCAGAGTCAGGAGGAAGCCCTGAGCATTGTGTGGTATGGTCTAAAACAAAAAATTATTTCTATCTCCAAAAAAATTTTTTGAGAGGCATTTAGCAGTTCTCAAGGCTTCCTCCTTACTTTATGCTCAGGGATCATTCCTGGGAGCTCTAAGGACCCTATGAGGTATTGGGATCAAACCAGCACTATGTTGTACTATGTCTCTGGCCCTCAGCCTCAGAATTTTGATCTGTAAACTTTTTTTTTTTTTTGTCATGCCCAACCATGTTCAGGGATTACTCTTTTTTTTTTTTTTTTTTTTTTTGGTTTTTGGGCCACACCCGGTAACGCTCAGGGGTTACTCCTGGCTATGCGCTCAGAAGTCGCTCCTGGCTTGGGGGACCATATGGGACGCCGGGGGATCGAACCGCGGTCCGTCTCCTAGGCTAGCGCAGGTAAGGCAGGCACCTTACCTCCAGCGCCACCGCCCGGCCCCAAGGGATTACTCTTAACTCTGCACTCAGAGATCACTCCTGGCAGCCTTGGTGGATCATATTGTGGATCAAACTCGGGTTCACTGTGCGCAAAGCAAGTGTCCTACCTGCTGTACTATCACTCTAGCCCTTGAACTGTACATTGAGGATGACAATGATGTCTTTTATGGATGGATTCTTACTTTTGTTCCCCCAGCCCAGCCTATTCCTATTTTTGTAACAGTGAGTAATTATCAGAGGTTTTCTAAATTCTTTTTGTTCCTTATGTATTTACTTATTACTTTATTATTGTTTTTATTCTTCTAAGTGATACCCATGAAGACTATTGCTACCTCCAAGCCAATTGTCAGCCAACCAGAATGCTAGAGTGAAGAAGCTGCTATGCTAGTCATATCATACCCCAACCACCTTGGTAGTCATGGCAGTCATAGGGGCCTCTAGGACTTCAGGGAAAGGACTTAAGCCCTAAATAATTCCACAATTCCTCCAGTTACACTTTATTTACTTTGTGTGTGTGTGTGTGTGTGTGTGTGTGTGTGAGAGAGAGAGAGAGAGAGAGAGAGAGAGAGAGAGAGAGAGAGAGAGAGAGAGAGAGACAGAGAGAGAGAGATATGCCTAGCATCGTACAGGGCCATACTCCTGGCTTTGCACTCAGGGACCACTCCTTGTGGGCTTGAGGGAATATAGGATGCCGGGGTCAAGTGCATTCAAGGCAAATGCCCTGACCGCTTACTATTCTTTTTTTTTTTTTTTTTTTGGTTTTTTTTTTTTTGGTTTTTGGGCCACACCCGGTAACGCTCAGGGGTTACTCCTGGCTATGTGCTCAGAAGTTGCTCCTGGCTTGGGGGACCATATGGGACACCGGGGGATCGAACCACGGTCCGTCCAAGGCTAGCGCAGGCAAGGCAGGCACCTTACCTTTAGCGCCACCGCCCGGCCCCCGCTTACTATTCTTCCAGCCCCCTTCCCTAATTTTATGTTGAATGAATGTCTGTGGTATGGAGACCCCCACCAAACTTGGAGCAGATGGGGAAACAGACCTGAGTGACTGCCTACGGCTCTCTCCCCAGAGTGACAGCTGGCTAGATAACAAAACTGAACTCACCCCTAACACCACTATCATGGCCATCCTCCAAGGTCTCTGGTCTGCTGAGGGATCTGAGTTCCCAGAGTCCAGCTCCTCACACCCCTTAGGGATGGAGACAGTAGCTGCTAGCTCTGCAGACTGATGGAATGAAACCACTTGGTACCTACCACATACGACAACTTTCTTTGATTTTTAGGATGGATTTTGTTTATTCCTCTAGGCAAAGGACAAGGCATGAGGAGAAAATGTGCCCTATCTATCTTCTCCCATGTTGTTCTGAGTCTTCCATGCAGGATAGGAGATGGCTTGGCAGCCTGGAACTCTGTTCAAGAATACAATTGCTGCTATGGCGGCCAGAGACCACGGAGGCCACCATCGATTCCATACGCACTTAATTCTTCCTGCTTGAGGCACAGGCAGCGTTGGCCTGAGAAAGCTGAGGGGAAGAGGTTAGGAAGAAAGAAGGCTGGTGCTGGAGACTGAAATGTAGTGTCTCTGGCTCCGAACCTATTTCTCTAGAGTAAAACGAGGACCTCTGCATAATTAATGCCATACTCTGCTGACCTCTAAGCCCCAGTTCCTAGCAAGTGTAGCGGCTCTCAGATCACTATTGGGATGAGTTGTGTGTGTTGGGGCTGGCGGTGGTGATGGCAACGTCAGGGTGAGACTCATTCTAAGAACGAGAGGACCACAGCTCCAACAAAGCCCAATGAGAGCAAGGCCATGCATGCAATTAGGAGCAGATTCCTTCCCCCAAAAAGGAATCTCAAAGTCTAGATCCCCTAGTCTCGGCTCTTTGGGTTGGCAGACCAGGAGGACCATGTGCTTCAGGCCCTGTCCTGCCAGTCCACTCAGGGGGACAAGAGTCTGACTGGATTGGCTCTGACTTCTGGGAGGATGGAGAAATAAATAGCCTTCTGCTACTACATCTCTAGCTACTCAGGGTCACTTGGCCCAATCTGCTCCCCATCTCCTAGAACCCTCAGTCCACACATCCCATCCCACCCCACTATCCCACCCCACCCCTGGTCCCTTGCTTTATTTGTTGTTGTTGTTGTTGTTGTTTGTGACACCCGGCAGTGCTCAGGGGTTACTCCTGGCTCTACGCTCAGAAATCGCTCCTGGCAGGCTCGGGGGACCATATGGGATTCGAACCACCGACCTTCTGCATGCAAGGCAAATGCCTTACCTCCATGCTATCTCTCTGTCTCCTGGTCCCCTGCTGACCTACCTCTAAGGCATCAATCATGGTGAGCCAGGAGCTTGGGCCGCTAGCAGGGTCCGCCCCTCCTATCCCCGCGCCTCGGATCTGGCCGGAACCCCTCCCGGATCCCCTCTCCACTCTCCCTCCGCGGGTCCGGGAAACCTCTTTCCACCCAGGCCCGCCCTCCCTCTTCCTCCCGCCGGCCGCTGCAACCCGAGCCAACCCAGGCCACGCCCCCAAACGACCACGCCCTCGGACGGCCCCGCCCTGCCATCCAACCCGGAAGCCACGCCCACCACCATGCCCACGCCCCTTTCCACGACTCATACAGGGCCTCCCGCTAAAACCACGCCCACCAGGAGGCGTGGTCTCCGCCCCCGGAAGCGTCTCTCCGCCCCTGACCACGCCCCCTTGAAGTTTCTTGGGCCGCGGGCGGGCGGCGGGGCAGACCGCTGGGAGCCGCCGCCCCGCCGGGCGTGGATGCGGGAGGCCGAAGCCGTCCGCCGCCGGGAGTGATCGCCAGAGTGACCGGTCGATCGGTCAGACGCCAAGGCGCTCGCCATGGAGGAGGAGGTGAGAGCGGGTCTGGAAAGTCGCCTCCTGAAATGGGGGGGGGGTCCCGGATCCCTGCAGGCCCTGGTCCTAATTGCACTGGGTCCAGTGCAGCAGCAGTCCCCCGCGGTCAGGAGCACCCCATGGGGCTCGCTAGGGCAGAGCCCAACCCCGTGGACAGGGATCGGGGTCGGGGATGCACCCCCTCTTTGCAGATCCGTCCTCCTCAGCGTGGAGGCGGGTGGGCTTCGTCCCCTAGGGCTGTGGGGAAACTGAGGCTGGGCCCTGGAGCACTTGGAGGTGAGCTGAGGACAGTGTGCGGTTCTAGGGGAGTGTCTGGCCAAGCAGGGTCAGTGCCCAGGTCTGCTCCCCTGATCTCTCCCTTCCCTCCTCTCCCCTGCCTGGACTCAGACCCAGGGACAGGCGGGCGGGGCCTGCCACCGTCCTCCTCCCTTCCTAGGGCCAAGCGCTCGTGACCCCAGCCCTTGCCCCTCTAGTGTCTGCGAATTCCTCACTACTAGTGCTTGGTACCTGCCTACCAGGGGTGTCTGAGTCTGGGGTGCTGAGCTGAGTAGAGGAGCAAGCCCTGCTGCTATCTAGATAGGGGCATCTTGCTGAATCTAGGGGACTTGACTTCCTTGAAGGGGGGGATTCCTGTACTTGCCCCTCCAGGCCAAGGCAGAGTGTCATCGTTTGATTTCAGGGCAGCCCAAGGGACAAGGCTGCCTCAGTGCCCAGCGCCCCACTTCCTGGGGGCTGCCTTTCTGTGGGATGGTAGATAAGTCACTTCCCCTCTCGGCTTGGGTTTCCTTTTCTCTGCAAAAGAGGGCCAGCCCTCCTCCTGATGGTGATGTGGCCCCTTTCTAATTTGCTTGCTTGCTGTCCAGTCAAGTCTGTCCCCTGTTCCTCTTCCATTCCTAGCCCCCAGGCGGCACCCAGCCCTGCTGCAGGACTGCAGGGCTGGGTCCTTCCCCTTCTCCTAGAGGATGTGGGACAGGATTACTCCATCTCCTGGACTGCTGTGTTCCAGTTAAGGAAGGGACTTCTTCTGGGGCCTCCCAGTTCCTAGTTTGTCTCATGGCCAGCCCAGCCCAGCCTGGCTTCTGGTCCTGAATCTCCCTCACTTGTTACTTGCTGACTCCCTCAGGTCCAAAGCTCCCACAGACCTGGGCTGACTAGGTCTGACTTGTCTCTTTTTGGGGGGATGTGGGGGAAGGCCCATACCCAGTGGTGCTCAGGGCTTACTCTTGGCTCTATGCTTAGTAATATCTCCTGCCTAGGCTTGGGGGATCTATGTGGTACTGGGGATTTGAACCCATGATAGCCTGGTAGTAGGCAAGCTCCCTACTAGCTATAGTATAGTCTAGGTCTGACCTCTCTTCTCCCCATTTTGCCCTCCACATTACCTTTGGCATCCTTAATTCTCTTCCTCCTGTTCTTTCCCTCAGTAACTTTGACTTATTTCTTTTTTTTTCTATTTGTTTTGTTTTGTTTTGGGGTCACACCCAGCAGTGCTCAGGAATTACTCCTGGTGTCCTCAGGGGATCATATAGAAAGTCGAGAGTTAAACCTGGGCTGCTTGCATACAAGGCAAGCTGTATTGTCACTCTGGTACCTACCTTGTTTCTTGAGACTTCATACCTGTTTTCCTTGCCCCTCCACCCAGCCATAGTCACTGGTTCTGACTCCCTGACCCCTGACCTTACCATCTCATTTCTATTCTGCTGCCTTTAGTTTCTTCCTAGCTGGGAGTACCCTCCTGCCCAGCTTCTCCCGTGCTGAGTGCCCCTCAGTTTTGGGAGTTCTTCTGGGCTTTTACTGGAAGTCACCATGAGGCTAGGGAGTAGTGAAGTAAACCGGTCGAGCCCTGAATATCTGTCCACTGGTGCTCGTGGGGGCCCAGTCTTCCCATTTGTAAAATGACAGAGGGAGGTGCCCCTGAATTGATATGATGCATTTGCAAAAACTTTGGAAACTGCAACTAGCTCTGTGGGGGATTGTTACTGCTGCAGTGAACCTGAAAACCCTGGACACAGGCTTTCTTGTCTGTCCTGGACTTGTGTGTGTGTGTGTGTGTGTGTGTGTGTGTGTGTGTGTGTGTGTGTGTGTGTGTGTGTGTGTATGGAGAGAGAGAGAGAGAGAGTTGGGGGGTACACCCAGAAGGGCCTAGGGCTTTTGATTCTATACTCACTTCTGGTGGGTCTGGGGGTACTGGGATTAAATCCAGATCAACTTTGTGCTCAAATGCTTTCCCTATACTCTTCTCTTAGGTCCCTACACTGGGTTCTGTTCCCCTGACCTCTTACAGGCTCTCTGGAGCTTTCCAGGGGTTCCCTCCAATGCCTTGGGTCTGCTCATTGGTCCTTTGCCTTTTTTTTTGGGGGGGGGTCACACCCAGCAGCGCTCAGGGTTTACTCCTGGCTCTATGCTCAGAAATTGCTCCTGGCAGGCTCAGGGGACCATATGGGATGCCGAGATTCGAACCACTGACCTTCAGCACGCAAGGCAAACGCCTTGCTATCTCTCTGGCCCCTTTGTTTTGGGGCTGGCTCTATCCCTGTGAGTTGTCTGTGCCCCTTGGGGCTACTCTTTTTGTCTTGAGTCCTTTGATGTGTGGAGACAGAGCCCAGGGGCATGTCTTTCTCCTTCCAGTTCCACCCAGACCTGCCTGTGGGGGGCCCTCTAAACTCACCAACCCCAGTCTTGTCCTACTAGACTTACATTGGGTCCCTCTGAACCACACCAACTTTCCCTATGTCCTGGCAGATTCGGGGTGCCCATGCCAGCCCCCAGACCTTGTGCGGGTTCTTGTTCCCTGCATCAGACGAAATTTCCCAAGGCAGAGCCAGCTAGGCTTCTCTCCCTTAAGGCCTCCTTCATCTCTCACAACTCTCCTTGGGTGAGAGTTCACTCAGGGCATCTTTTGGTTCAGTCAAAGGACAAGCGTCCTCATAAACTGTCTGTAATGTGAGGTGCTGGGATCACTATGTCTTAAGTCCTTGCTTAAGACATAGTCCTGCTTCTCTTTCCCCTGATTTTTCAGGGACCCTTTCCCTGCTGCAGGCACAGGGAGTTGGGCTGGTGCCCAGGGTGCTGGACTATGGGCAGGAGTATGCTGAGGGGAGACATGAATTTGACAGGCCAGCTGATGGCTGGGACAAAAAGTTCCCTGTGAGTCCTTTAGGGGGCAGGGCCACTTCTTAAAATGGACAGGGGCCAGATAGGCCCCTGATATTCATGTGGCAGCCAGGCCACTCCATAGTACTTCCTGCCTCAGGCCCACCCTGGCTGCCCAGTCCTATCCTGGAGGCTGCCATTACTTCTTCAGCTTCTCAGTACTGGGGCCTCTGGGTCTTGCTCTGCCTCTCCTGAGGTGGGTGAAGGCACAGAGCACCCTGGGGATTCCAGCCATAGTGTGTGAGGTGGGAAGGAGAAGACATGGTGGGGGTTGAGAAAAGTGGGTCAGGTCCCCTGGAGAAGTAGGAGGCAAGCTGGGGGCTTGGGGTGGGTGAGCGGGGCAGAGGCTTCCAGTGGAGAGCCACAGGTGGGGTGTGTGTGTGTGATGGAACAAACTGTAGAGTTTCTGAGGGGTACGGGATGAGGGGTGGAGGGTGACATTGTGGTATGAGGTCTGTTGTGTGAAAAGATATAGGGTGAGGGGCCTGTGGTATGAAGGAGTAGGGGATGAGGGTCTGTTGTTAGGGGTGAGTGTTGTGGGATGAGAGGTGTGGGTAAGAGCACTGTGGTATGAAGGTTGTGTTTAAGGGAGGCAGTGTGGGGTGAGGGGTGTAGGGTGAAAAGTGCAGGGATTTAGGCTTCAGTGTGAAGGACGCAGTGTGAGAGCTGCTATGTAAGGGAATATGGGGTGAAGGGCTGGTATGAGAGGGTTGGGGGTGAGAGGTGTGGTACTAGGGAGGGAGTGAAGGGTGTGGTATGAGGGTGGCTGTGCCAGGGCCTGCTGCCTTCCTTCTTGAGCTCTAGCTTCTAAGGCTCCTTAGAGGTCCCTGGTCACACAGTTTTTGGGACCTGGATCCTGGGGTGTTTGGGGGAGGGGGGAAGGGTTGTAAGTCCGGTATATACTAGGATAAGAGAGGCACCAGGCTTGGCACGCCCCCACTTCCTCATTCCCCCTTGGGAAGACCTTTAGGACCCTCCCACTTCCCTCTTTTTCTTGCGCCTGTAAGTTCTGTAAGTTCAAGTGAGCCCCCTCCAGGCACTTTACTTCCCTAAGGTTCAGCAACTCAGCCCAGGAAGATCAAGTCCTGAAGTTCCAAGAGAGGGGGACCCAGGATTATGGAGGGGACTGCACCAACAAGCTGCCTTAGGGTCCCCCAGCCTTGTTTTAGGGGTCCAGTGCTGATGAGATGCCCTTGGTGTATCCAGCATTACCCACACCCTGGGATATAGTAGTAAACAGTCATCCGTGTGAGGGGACAAGTTCCCCAGAAGTCCTTGGGATCATACTTGGAGTTTTGAAACCTGTGTCCTGCATGACACAGCCTTGTATGAATTCAGCTTTGGGCCATCTCCCCAGTTCAGGAGTTAACAATCTTTGCAGTTTTCTGTTCCTATCGAAGTTTTTTTTTTTTTTTTTTTTTTTTTTTTTTTTGGTTTTTGGGCCACACCCGTTTGACGCTCAGGGGTTACTCCTGGCTATGTGCTCAGAAATCGCCCCTGGCTTGGGGGGACCATATGGGACGCCGGGGGATCGAACCGCGGTCCTTCCTTGGCTAGCGCTTGCAAGGCAGACACCTTACCTCCAGCGCCACCTACCCGGCCCCCCTATCGAAGTTTTACTGATGAAAAAGCCAGAGGCTGAGGGAGATCTCAGTGGCCCTAAGGCCTTGTACTTCAAAGTGTGGAGTGGAGTGTGCAGCTCGGCTCAGAGGGGCGGGCTATGGCGTGAACTGGGCTGGGGCACCATTGCTGTGGAGCGGGAAGCCCTGCCCATCTGCTGACAGCTCACCCTGCTCATCTGCCTGGGCTTGTCTTTCCTCAGGCAGCTGTGGCCACAGAGACCCCTGGGGAGAGGCGGGTCCCACTTCACTGGGGCTCCCTTTTTGAGCCACATGTAAATTAACAAAGTAGTCAGAATTAGCTAGTGCTAATTTCCTCCTATCACTCTCTGTCTAAGTGCTGACACACATACTTGCATGCAGGACCCCCTCTGTTCCTTCTTCCTTTTATAGTCACTCTGACAGTTTCAGTCACTGGAGCAAAGTGCCTAGGGAATTGATATTTTTATTTTCATTTCACAGATGTTCCTTGTACCAGGTTATGTTTTGTTGTTTTTGTTTGTTTGTTTTATTTGTTTGGAAGCCACACCTGGTATTGCTCAGGCTTTACTTCTGACTCTGGGCTCAAGGCATTATCCTATCTAGACAATGCTTAGGGGACCCAATATAGTGCCAGGGATTAGAACTGTGCAAGGCAAGTTCCTGAACCTCGGCACTGTCTCTCTGGCTCATCCCCATTATGTATAAAGGAGCAGCCCTGGGTCCTGGGTGCTAGAAGTGGAAGGGGCCCCTTCTGGTAGGTATGAACCTGGTACCTGGATACATTCCTAAGTTGGCTATTAAGGTCAACTGTGGGGGACCAGAGCAATAGCACAGTGGCAAGGCGTTTGTTTGCCTTGCATGTGGCAACCCCACTTGGCCCCCGGTTCGATTTCTAGCATCCCGTATGGTCTCCCGTGCCTACCAGGAGTGATCTCTGAGTGCAGAGCCACCTATGAGCACTGCTGAGTGTGGCAAAAAAAAAAAAAGTCAACCGTGGGCCTGAAAGACTGAAGTGCCAGCATGTCTGAGAGAAGGGCTGATGTTTAGCCCCTCTTCCAGCTTGTGGAGGAAGGAGGGAGTTCTTTTATTTTTTATTTTATTATTATTATTATTATTATTATTATTTTATTTTTTTATTTTGGTTTTTGGGTCATACCCGGCAGTGCTCAGAAGTTACTCCTGGCTCTACGCTCAGAAATCACTCTTGGCAGGCTCAGGGGACCATATGGGATGCCGGGATTCGAACCACCATCCTCCTGCATGCGAGGCCCCAGAAGGAGGGAGTTCTTTTTTTTTTTGAGGGGGGGCCACACCCGGCGTTGCTCAGGTGTTACTCCTGGCTGTCTGCTCAGAAATAGCTCCTGGCAGGCACGGGGGACCATATGGGACACTGGGATTCGAACCAACCACCTTTGGTCCTGCTCACAAGGCAAACGCCACTGTGCTATCTCTCCGGGCCCAGGAGGGAGTTATGTTCCAACTTGTACTCTCCATCAAGTGAGGCAGTGCTTCTGGGTCCTTGCCTGAATGGGAAGCAGGGGTTCCCTTGGCTCTCATGATAGGTCTCCGGCCTATCATCATGCCTATCACTGTGTTTGCAAATTGAACTTCTGTTGCACTGTGAGCACTAGGCGGAGGTGTTTTGTCTGGTTCTCCTTTTCTGTTTTAAGTTTTGGGGCCACACCCAGCAATGCTCAGGGTTTACTCCCTGGCAGGACTGGGGGTGCCTATGGGGTTCTGAGGATTGAATCCAGGTTGGCCGTGTCCAAGGCAAGGGTTTTACCCTCTGTACATTCATTCCAGCCTCCCCACTTTGTTTTTCTCATCCTCTTCCAGCACAAGTGCTTGGCACAATGTCTGGTGACCAGTGGGATAAGTGCATGGGAGCAGAGTGGTGGGAGTAGGAAGCCCAGAGCACCCTTTTTGTCCACTGGCCCATGCCTCAGCCATCTCCCTGTTCCAGCTTTAGTCTGCTGTGACCTCGGGTTGTATTGGCTTCAAAGCTCTGTCCGTGGAGGACGGTCATACTGGGGGAATGGGATGGGCTATGTAAGTAGTCCTGTGTGGTATTGGGGTGTGACTTTGTGGTCATGTGTAGCTAGGGGTTCCTTTCCTGACCCCCATGCATAGAAACATAATGCTACCTAGGTAAGGTGCTTGTTGCTATTTGTTTTGTTTGGGGCCACACCTGTGACTTACTTCTGACTCTGCTCAGAGAAGACTTCTGGAAGAACTCTGGGGACCATATAGGATGCTGGATATTGATCCCAGGCCAGCCATTTGAAAGGCAAGCACCTTTCCCACTGTATTATATATTTCTTTTTGTTGTTGTTGTTTTTTTGTTGTTTTTTTTGGGCCACACCCAGCATTGCTCAGGGGTTACTTCTGGCTATCTGCTCAGAAATAGCTCCTGGCAGGCATGGGGGACCATATGGGACACCAGGATTCGAACCAACCACCTTTGGTCCTGGATCGGCTGCTTGCAAGGCAAATGCCGCTGTGCTATCTCTCCGGGCCCTGTATTATATATTTCTTTCTTTCTTTTTTTTGGGGGGATCACACCCGGCAGTGCTCAGGGGTTATTCCTGGCTCCAGGCTCAGAAATTGCTCCTGGCAGGCACGGGGGACCATATGGGACGCCGGGATTCGAACCGATGACCTCCTGCATGAAAGGCAAACGCCTTACCTTCATGCTATCTCTCTGGCCCCTATATATTTCTTTTTCTTTTATTCTTTCTTTTTTTTGTTTTTGGGTAACACCTGGTGGTGCTCAGGGGTTAGGGGGGACACCTATGGGATGCCGTAATTCGAACTATCTTTTGTCCTGGATCAGCTGCAAGGCAAACACCCTGCCTCTGTGCTGTCTCTCTGGCCCCCTATTACATATTTCTTGCCCCTCATTATTGTTTTTTTTTTTTTCTCTCTCTCTTCAGTTTTAGTTTTGGGGCCACATCCGGCAATGCTCAGGAGTTACTCCTGGCTTTGCACTCAAGAATTAGTTTTGGTGGTATTTGGAGGACTAAATAGAGTGCTGAGGATTGAACTTGGTGCAAGACAAGCCCCTCGTTGCTGTTTATGCTGCTGTTGGCTTAGGAACAGCTGGTATGGTCTTATGGTAAAGACAATAGGGTGATGTGAATAGGTGTCCAGGTCAGGGACCCAATCCTAGCATGGCCTGGGTGACCCTTTAACTTGGTGCTGTCTTCTAGGACTTGAAGGAGGGCGGTGAGAAGCCTCGGGGAGCGCAGACAGCTGACAAGGCCGGCTGGATCAAGAAGAGCAGCGGGGGCTTTCTGGGGCTCTGGAAAGACCGGTATCTGCTTCTCTGCCAGGCTCAGCTGTTGGTCTGTGAGAGTGAGGTAAGTAGCTACCTGGGCCCTGGGCTTGGGTTACTGGGCCAGAACCCTCTGACCCCTCCAGATCAGCTTCAAGATGAGTCTGTTATTCTGATGGTCCCTGGGCCTCTACAGATGGGATCAGCTAGATGCCTTAGGTCAGGACTTGTGGGTGCGGGGCCTTTGGAGGCAGAAGAGCCTTTGAACAAGTGTGCAAACCTCCTCAGCAAAACCACCGCACTCAGTAGCCCTAGGGTAGTTTCTACACAATGGAATGTTCCAGAGACCTGGAGCTCGTGCCTTTCAGAAAGGAGAGTGGAAATATGCCCCTGGGCTTATGTGGGCTCTAACCTGTCTGCTCTGATGCTCTCACTCCCAATAGTCCCATGAGGCCAGATGGTGATGACACTCTATAGAGGTCTGTACTGAGGCCCACAGTTTCAAAACAGGCACGCAGCTCAGTGAGAGAAGGCGTGGGGGTCTAGAAAGCTTGCTCAGAAAGCCCAAGTAGATGCCAAAACTGTTACAGCAGGTAGGGCATTTGCCTTGTACTGTGCCAACCTGGGTTCAATCCCCAACATTCCATATGGTTCCCCCATCCCTGTGAGGAGTAATGTCTGAGCACAGAGCCATTGAGTAAGCCCTGAGCACAGCTGGGTGTACCTAAATGAAACCAGCAAACAAATATGCCCAAACTTTCTTTTGGCAGAAATCCTCTAAAACATGTTCAGTGTTCTCAGTTTTCTTCTTCTTCTTCTTCTTCTTTTTTTTTTTTTTTGGTTTTTGGATCATACCTGGCAGCGCTCAGGGGCTACTCCTGACTCTATGCTCAGAAATCGCCCCCGGCAGGCTCAGGGGACCATATGGGACACCAGGATACGAACCACCATCCTTCTGAATGGAAGGCAAATACTCTATCTCCATGCTATATCTATGGCATCTTCTTCTTCTTCTTTTTTTTTTGGGGGGGGGGTGTCACACCCGATGGCGCTCAGGGGTTACTCCTGGCTCTGTACTCAGAAATTGCTCCTGGCAGGCTCAGGGTACCTACCATATGGGATGCTGGGATTTGAACCACCGTCCTTTTGCATGCAAGGCAAATGCCTTACCTCCATGCTATCTCTCCGGCCCTCAGTCTTCTTTTCTTTTCTTTTCTTTTCTTTTTCGGTTTTTGGATCATACCTGGCAGCGCTCAGGGGCTACTCTTGGCTCTATGCTCAGAAATCACCCCCGGCAGGCTCAGGGGACCATATGGGTTGCTGGGATTCGAACCACCGTCCTTCAGGATGCAAGGCAAATGCCCTACTGCTGAGCTATCTCTCCGCTCCCTCAGTCTTCTTCTAATCCAGATTCTCTCTCTCTCTGCTCTTCTCAGTCTGTCCTAGAGTTTCACACTGTGCTTTGTAGCTGTTCTTTCTCTGGGAGCATCAGGCCATCCCTGTCCCCCTTGCAGACATAGTTGTATCTTCCCTTCTCTGATGGGTGTCCCATCTTGGTTCTGTCTGCTGCTTCTCCAGCCTTGGAGGCTACAGTCATACTTACTTACCCTGTTTGCATGCTGGTAAAGGGTGTGATGGCCCATATACCCTTGGTAGTTGGAATCTGAAGGGAAGAAATGGCTGGAAGGCTGGGGCCAGAGAGATAGCATGGAGGTAGGGCGTTTGTCTTACATGCAGAAGGAGGGTGGTTCGAATCCTGGCATCCCATATGGTCCCCTAAGCCTGCCAGGAGTGATTTCTGAGTGTAGAGTCAGGAGTAACCCCTGAGCATTGCTGAGTGTGACCAAAAAAAAATGGCTAGAAGGGGTTGCAGGAGCAGAAGAAGGGGGTTCCTGTTTGGTCCCCACCAGCAGGCCTTGGCCTATTTTGGAAAATTCCAACATATCCCAGGCAAACAAGATTAGGCAATCAGATCTGAGTGTTAGAGGAGCTGACTTTGAGGACCATTCATCTGTCCTGCCCAGTGTCTTGGCTCAGGATGTTGAGGTGCTGGAGAAAAAGGGGAGACAAGAGGGCTAGAAGATGGGGGTGTGTGCACAGACACTGCCCCCCCAGATGTGTTGTGTTCTGTGCTGTTACTGCCTCCGGATCTCACTACGTTAGAAAGGCAGAAGGGGCCTATTTTTATAAGCACACGGTCTTCCTCCGCTCCAGCTGCTGGAAGAGTTGAGTGATCGGCCCTCAGCTGTCAGCTGTCAGGCACTGCCTGGCTTCTCTGGGGCGCCTCATCACATCTGGCCACAGCTGGGAAGCAGAAAGGATTACGCATCTGCTAAGCATGAACTATTCCACTCGTGCTTTACCGGAAAAAAAAAAGGAAAAGGAAAAGAAACAGAAAGGCACTATAGAGAAACCTCTGGACTGTTTCAGGAACTTCACACTCAGGGGTGGTAGAGCGGCACAGGAATTGAGAATTGCTTATTTGCTCAATTCCTCTTTTTGGAGGCAAGTCACTCCTGAGTGCAAACGCCTCTTGGCTGTCTCTTTACTGTCAGTGAGGTTGACATTCCAAAAATGCTGCCCCCGCCCAGGGCCTGCTGTGCTATAGTTTTTCTGAGCCAAAAAAAGGGCTAGGATGATTCAGTGTTTGTGGGGTGGGTGTGGGGGTCTGACCCAGGCTAGGTATTATGTGGTGAGTGGTGATAGAGATGGATTGATATAGGTGGTTCTGTGTTATGTTTTGTTGGTGAAGGGCACACTTAGTGATATTTTGGGGTTACTCCTCACTCTGTGCTCAGGAATTACTCTTGGTGGGGCTTGAGGGACCATATGGGATGCTGGGGATCAAACCTAGGCTGGCAAGGCAAGAGCATTACTTGCTATACTGTCACTTTGGCCTCAGTGAGGTCGGGGTTCTATTTTGCAGTGCTCAGGACGTATTCCTGGCTCTACATTTAGGTATCACTCCTGATGGCTTGGGGGTACTGTGGGGTGTTGGAGATGGAACCGTTTGACCCTGTGCAAGGCAAATGCTATCTCTCCTGCTCTGGATTGATGTTTGTTCCCAGGCAGGCATGTATTTTCTAGTTTTTGTGGTTCTACCCTATGATGTTCAGGAGTTCCTCTAAGATCTATGTTTGGGGGGTCACGCCCAGTGGTGCTCAGGGACCCAGCATTGCCAAGGATTGAAGTCAGGGCTCTGGCGTGCAGTTCTGGGCTCTGAGCCAACTCCCTGCCTCACTATCATTTGCCTTTTTTGGGAAGGGGGAGGAGATGGAGGGTTTGGTCACATCCAGTGGTGCTCAGGGCTTACTGCTGGCTCCATGCTCAGGACTTACTCATGACAAAGCAGGCCGGAGAGATAGCACAGCAGTTGGGCATTTGCCTTGCAAGCAGCCGACCCAGGATGAGTCCCGGCATCCCACATGGTCCCCCAAGCCTGCCAGGAGTAACCCCTGAGCGCTGCCGGGTGTAACCCAAAAACCAAAAACAAACAAACTTAGGGTTCAGAGGACCTTATGGGGTGCCAGCTATCGAACCCGGTAAATCATGTGCAAGACAAATGCTTATCAGTTGTACTATTGTTTTTTTTTTTTTTTTTTGATTGATTGTTTGTTTTTGGGTCACATCCAGCAGTTCTCAGGGGTTGTTTCTGGCTCCATGCTCAGAAATCACTCCTGGCAGGCTCGGGGGACCATATGGGATGCCGGGATTCAAACCAACATCCTTCTGCATGCAAGGCAAGCGCCTTACCTCCATGCTATCTCTCCAGCCCCCAATTGTACTATTGTTTTGACCACTACCTACTTTGATAGCAATGCCTGGGGCTCTAGAAGTAGGACCAAGTTGCCCACGTGGTAGACCCTACCTCCCATCTATCTGTATCCTGGTTTCCTGAGCATGTCCTGAGTGTGATCCCAAAGCTCATAACAGACAGAATATGTGGACTCCATTCTAGAAATCCTGAGGCAGTGGATCTGGATGCTGCTTTTCCTTTCCCTTCCCTGTTCCTTTCCTTTTCTCTTTCCCTTTTCCTTTTCTTTCCTCTGGTTTTGGGTCACACCTGGTGGTACTCAAGGGTTAATCCTGGCTCTACACTCTGGAATCACGCCTGGTGGTGCTTGGGGACCATGTAGGATACCCGGGATCAAACTCGATAGATGGCCCAGAACTGCATGCCAGAGCCCTGACAATGCAATGCTGGGTCCCTGAGCACCACTGAGCATGATCCCCAAGCATAGAGTTTGTAGGAGCCCCTGAACATCATAGGATCTGACCTCAAAAACCATACAGGAGGCCCGGAGAGATAGCACAATGGCATTTGCCTTGCAAGCAGCCGATCCAGGACCAAAGGTGGTTGGTTCGAATCCCGGTGTCCCATATGGTCCCCCGTGCCTGCCAGGAGCTATTTCTGAGCAGACAGCCAGGAGTAACCCCTGAGCACCGCCGGGTGTGACCCAAAAACCAAAAAAAAAAAAAAACAAAAAAAACCATACAGGACAAATACAAGGCAAGTTTCCTACCTGCTATACTATCTACAGTTTCTGTTTTTTTTTTTTTCCCTTTGTTTTCTTTTTTATGACTTTATTCTAAAAAATGTTTCTTTTTTTTGGTTGGGGGACAGGGGGAAAAGTTATTTTTTTTTCAATTTTTTTTTTTATTTTTTATTTTTGGGCCATACCCGGTGACTCTCAGAGGTTACTCCTGGCTCTGCACTCAGAGATCGCTCCTGGCTTGGGGGACCATATGGGACACCGGGGAATCGAACTGCGGTCCGTCCTAGGCTAGTGCTGGCAAGGCAGACACCTTACCTCTAGCGCCACCACACCGGCCCCATTTTTTTTCTTTCAATTTTCAACTTGAGATCACGGCTGGAGTGATAGCACAGAGATAGGCAGTTGCCTTGCACGAGGCCAACACAGGACATACTCTGGTTTGATTCCTGGCATCCCATATGGTCTCCAGAGACTGCCAAAAGCAATTTCTTTTTATTTTTTTGTTTTTTTAAGTCACACCTTACAGCGCTCAGGGGTTATTCCTGGCTGTATGTTCAGAACTTGCTCCTGGCAGGCTCGGGGAACCATATGGGATGCCGGGATCTGAACCACTGTCCTGCATGCAAGGCAAATGCCTTACTTCCATGCTATCTCTCCAGCCCAGGAGCAACTTCTGAGCGAAGAGCCAGGAGTAACCAGGAGTAACCCCTGAGTGCCACCAGGTGTGGTCTAAAAACAAAACAACAAAACAATAAAAAAAAACCAAAGTTATTTGTAATTAGGTTTTATGTTTCTTCCCTCTTCTATCCCTTCTCTACTGGAACTCAATGTTTCTTTTCTTTTTTCTATTTTGGATTTTGGTTTTTGGTTTTTGCGCTGCGCTCAGGGGTTACTCCTGGCTCTATGCACAAAAGTAGCTCCTGGCAGGCTCGGGGGACCATATGGGACCATATGGGATGCACCGTCTGACCTGGGTGGGCTGTGTGCAAGGGAAATGCCCTACCGCTGTGCTATCGTTCTGGCCCCATGGAATACAATGTTTTGACACCACTCCCTTCACCAGGGTCCACTTCCCTCCATTAATGCTCATCCCACCTGCTTCGATAATAGGCGCTTTATATATATATATACATATATATATATATATGTATATATATATATAATTATATATGTGTATAGATAGTTATGGTTTAAATATAGTTATGGTTTTACACTGTGGTTTACAGTACTGAAAGCATTTCTGATACATTTCATTGAATGAATATTTGTTATTCCACCATTATGTTTCTTTATATTCTGCATATGAGAAAGACCATTCTGTCTTGTTCTCTCTGTCTCTGTCTCTGTCTCTGTCTGTCTGTCTGTCTTTCTGTCTCTCTCTCTCTCTCTCTCTCTCTCTCACTAACTTCACTTAGCATGATACTCTTCAGGTCTCTCTAGCAGCAAACTGACTATGATCTCATTTTCCCCAGGAGCTTTAAGCCCCTCTGTCATCTTTGTTTCTTTGTTTCTTTCTTTTTTTTTTTTTTTTGTTTTTGGGCCACACCTGGTGACACTCAGGGGTTACTCCTGGCTATGCGCTCAGAAGTCCCTCCTGGCTTGGGGGACCATATGGGACGCCGGGGGATCGAACCTCGGTCCATCCTAGGCTAGCGCAGGCAAGGCAGGCACCTTACCTCTAGCGCCACCTCCCGGCCCCTCATCTTTGTTTCTTTTTTTTTTTTTTTTGGGCCACACCCAGCGGTGCTCAGGGCTGTCTGCTCAGAAATAGCTCCTGGCAGGCACAGGGGACCATATGGGACGCCGGGATTCGAACCAACCACCTTTGGTCCTGGATTGGCTGCTTGCAAGGCAAACACCGCTGTGCTATCTCTCCGGGCCCTCATCTTTGTTTCTTACTCACCTATGTCAACAGGGTCCAGGGTGTCCTTTGTGTGCACAGGATGCATGGGGGAGGCCTGGGTGAATTCACTTTGAGCCTCTGAACCATCATCTGTGACCTGGCACTGAGGTCATTGTTTTGTTTTTGGGCCTCCAGGCAGTGCTCAAGTCTTACTCCTGGCTCAAGGATCACCCCTGGGAGGGCTCAGGGGACCCTATGCAGTGCTGAGGATCAAGCCTATCAAGTATCTACCAAGTATCTACGCCCAGTGCTCGCCCTCTCTGTCTCCGGCTCAGACCTCATTATGTTTATTTGGCCTGTGCCCCTGGGCAGTCTCTTTTCCTCCAAGCATTAGCTCCAACTAGAACTGGCATCAAGGGGCCAGAGCGATAGCACAAGTGGTAAGGTGTTTGTCTTGCATTTGGCCAACTCAGGATGGACCCCAGTTCAAATCCTGGCATCCCATATGGTCCCATGCCTGCCAGGAGCAACTTCGGAGCACAGAGCCTGGAGTAACCCCTGAGTGCCACTGGATGTGACCCCCCCAAAAAAAAAAACAACAAAACAAACAAAATAGAACTGGCATCAAATCATGTGTGCTAAACCTTTGGGATGACTGAGAGGTCAGCTGGGGGTCTAGGTTTCTGAGTGTGTGGGCAAAGCACAGAGGGAATGGCGGTAGGAGTTCGCTTTTCTGTCAGGACTGGGGACACTGCTTCTGGGTTCTTGGGGTTATGTTGTCTGGCCTGGAGGGACCCTGGCTGGGTGTTTCTGCTGGCCCTCCTCTTGTCCTACCTCTTCATTTCTTTTTTTTTTTTTTTTTTTTTTTTTTTGGTTTTTGGGCCACACCCTGTGACGCTCAGGGGTTACTCCTGGCTATGCGCTCAGAAGTTGCTCCTGGCTTCTTGGGGGACCATATGGGACGCCGGGGGATCGAACCGCGGTCCGTCCTAGGCTAGCACAGGCAAGGCAGGCACCTTACCTCCAGCGCCACCACCCGGCCCCTCTCTTCATTTCTTTTTTCCTTCTTGTCACACCCAGAAGTGCTCAGGGTTTACTCCTGGCTCTTTGCTCAGGATCATTTGCCCTGTTGGTTGTGCACAAGGGGGAGCCGCATCAGGGTCTGTGGAGGAAGACGCCAGGTAGAGAAGTCAAGTGAGGATCAGGTGGAGACGGCAGGGCAGGGAGCCCTGGCATGTCTGATTCTTGCTCCCTTTTGGGTGCTGTCTGCCAAACCTCTCTGGCTCTCATTGGGTGCCATCTTGTTCCCAGTTCTGGAGCCTTCTGCCTAACCTCAGACTGTGTGAGCTTTTGTGGCCTGCTCAAGCCTCTGCAGCTCCCTCTGTCTCCTCTTTGGTCTTAGACATCTTTACATAGTGGTGCCTGGTCAGAGCGCCCCACGCCTCATGTGAACACAGCTCTGGGGCATCCGCCAGCCCCGTGGATGGTTAATCCTGTGTCCTGTGTTGGTCCTTTGGCGCCTGAGTTCTGAGCAGAAAATGCCTCACTGGAGGTCAATGTGGTCTGGAGTCCGGGTGTTCAGGATTGGACGTGTCCCCTGCTTTCTCTCCAGGATGAGCAGAAGTGTGTGGAGACGGTGGAGCTGGGCAGCTATGAGAAGTGCCAGGAACTCCGAGCCCTTCTGAAACGGAAGCATCGCTTCATCCTGCTGCGATCACCTGGGAACAAGGTGGATCTGGCCCGGCCTGGCCTTTGGGAACTCACTTGGGAAGGTCCTGTAGGGGTACATGCTGCAGAGAGCTGAGGCTAGAACTACTCACCTCATCACCTGATTGATGGTCCACCTTTGAGACTCTCTACTTTCCCTCAAGCTCTAGGGCTTCTTCCCAGACTGCTGTTGGCTGCAAAGTGCTCTTCGGAGCTGCTACCTCACTAACTCTGCTGAGGCTGGAAAGCTGGGGAGGAGTCTTTGTGTCCCCATTTCCCCCTGGGCTGCTGCTTTCCTCACACTCCTGCTTGTACTCTCTGAGAAGCCCCCAGCTCTTTTCCCTGCCTTTTCTTCCTCAGAGAAGCTCGGGATAGTCTTCTGCTGGAGGGTGCAGGTGGGCAGTTGAGATTTGGGGTGGAGTTTATATTCCAACTCATCAGCTCGCCTCTGATGAAATTGGGCACATTCAGGTTGGTATGACCATAGTCAGCTTGTCTGTTTGTAGCGGGGGCTCCCTCACCTCTGTCTCACAGCTGGAGTCACTGGGGGTAGGGATAGAGCAGGGCTGAAGACTTTCCTCCTGCTTCTGTTCATCTTTCCTTGCCTCCGTGTACACCCTAGGGGTCTGGGCCCTGCAGGGATTGACCCTCTGCTGATGAATCCTGTGTGAGCACTGCAATGGAGAGAGACAAAAAAGCAACTGGGGACTTGGGAATGGCTCCGAGAGGAGGGGCAGTTTGTGTGTGTGTGTGTGTGTGTGTGTGTGAAGCAAGAGTTTTATTTTGAAATTTACTTGGATGAGCAAAAGAAAATGAGTCAAACAAGTGACACATGACATGTTCAACGGGGGCAGGAACTTAAAGAGTGAACTTGAGGGACACGTTTTTGGTACCACAAGTCTCATGGTTGGTTGTGGTTGTTATCCGCTGCTCATTTCGGTGTGTGTGGGGTCACCACAGCTGGTGGTATCAGGGGAGAGTGAGCTATTCCCAACTCTGCTGGGGGTCATTCTGGCAGGGCTTCGAGGCCCGTGTAGCGCCCCAAGCCTCCTGCACACAAATTTTGTGCTTAGCCCATTGCACTAGCTGACCTTCTTAGGTGTCTCTGAAGATGAGGAGAGGTGTGGGACAGGCTTTGGTTCTCCTGGATCTTGTGCTGACCTGTAAGGCCTGACAGGTGTGCGCACAGGGCAACTCTGGGAACAGGGCAATAGTGGAAGAGCGGTAGAGGCTGCAGGATGGTGGGGTACAAAGTGGGGCTTCTCAGATGCATATATATATTTTGGTTTTTGGGTCACACCTGGCAGCGCTCAGGGGTTACTCCTGGCTCTATGCTCAGAAATTGCTCCTGGCAGGCTCAGGGGACCATATGGGATGTTGGGATTCGAACCACCGACCTTCTGCATGCAAGGCAAACACCTTACCTCGATGCTATCTCTTGGCCCCTGCTGGCAGGTTTTTATTTGTGTATGTGTGTGTGTGTGTCTGTGTGTGTGAGAGTGTCTATTACTGTGGGCAGGTGTGTGTGTGTTTGTGTGACTGTGTGTGTGTGTGTGTGTGTCTGCTAGTGGCCCTGTGTGTGTGTGTCTGAGTGTGCGTTGCTTGACCATGGCAGGAGGTGGTCTCTCCTCTGTCCCTCTCCTCCCAGCACTGTACATTCTCAGCTGCTTGGCTGACACCTTCTGTCCTCTCCTGCCAAGACTCAATTGAGTTTGGCTAGGGCAACCCTGTGAACAGGGCAATGAGGGAAAGTCTAGTAGTAGCTGAGGTATGGGGAGACATAGAAAGAGTGAGGCTCCTCAGAGCACCCCATCCCTCCCTCCTCTCATATTCCTTCGCTCGCCCTGGGTGTTCCCCATCCTCAGGAGGCCTCTAGCCGGAGAGGTCACATGACCCCAGCAGTCTGGTCCTGGGCCACTTTCCCCCCAATCAAATAAACAAAGACGCCAGTGTCTTCCCTGCCCTCTCCCCCTGCCTCCCGGTCCCCACGCCCCTGCCATGAGGTCACTGGCAGACGCTGCCAGGAAGCAGGGTGGCCTTGTTGGGCCTCACTGCCCAGCTTGTCCTGGGCCAGCTTGGCCCTTTCCTCTTTCCTGCCCTCCCCCCCCCTCCCACACACACACTGTTTCCTCTCTGCCTTGTGGGGCTACCCCTCTGGCAGGGTCTATGGGCTGGTCTTCAGCTTCTTCTGGGGGTTTGGAGCAAGGGTGGTCCTGCCTAGCCTAAAACTCAGCTCTTGGGGTCCGGGGTATGCCATGAGGACCAATTTTGTGTGTGTGTGTGTGTGTGTGTGTTTTTGGGGGTACACCAATGATGCTTGGCTGAGCATTCAGGAATCACTCCTGTTAGTGCTCTGGAGACTGTATGGGGTGCTGGGGATGACACCTCAGGTAGCAAGGCAAAAGCCCTATCCACTGTACTGTCTCTTCAGTCTGAGAGGGGTACTCGGTCTTTCGGGAAATCCCTTTCCATTTCCCTGCCCTTCCCTACCCCTATGGGAGAAACAGAGTGGACTCCCTTTTGGGGCTCTGCATGCTCTTTAGGTGATGAGCAATGGGTCAGGATGCAGTGGGGCTGGTACTTCTCTCTTGTTCTGCGGGGCCTCCTGGTTGGAGCAGATAGAGTACAGGGGTCTGGAATTCCGGTGTTGTACTACCCCTTGTTGCCCCTTCTAGTGCAGAGCTCTGGGCAGTGGGAAGCTCCAACAGGGCCCCAGTGACCCCTTAACTCAGAGTTGCTGGTGGGGGACGTGGTGGGGTGGTGGTGGGTGGTGGTGGGTGATGGTGGTGGGGTGCAGGCAGCCTCGCAGGCCCTTATGGAGGAGCTCTGAGGGCTGCAGTTACTGGCAGTTGCCAAGGTGCCCCGGGGGTTTCTGACTTCGCTGAGATCTGCCAGGATCGGATTTACCCTGTCATGCAAATGAGCTTGTGGGCCAGCCTGTCCTGGGGAGATGGGTGGAACCCTGGGCCCTGAGAGGAGGCTCTGGCCAGGAGGAAGTTATATAATAAGGATGCTGAGGGGCAGGGCGGGTTCAGTATTACATAACTGGAAGGAAAGCAAGCCGGGGGGGATGGGCAGACTGGCCTCTTACTGGGGTCAGAGAGTGGGCAGCAGCCCTAGACTCTGGCTTTGTCATTCTTTCCTGCGCTGCACAGCTTGCCAATACTCTTGCAGTTCCCTTTACACACCTACCAACACAGAGCATACTTGTCATTGTCCTTATTTTTTTATGTTTTGGGTGGGGGGTCACAGACCTGAGGTGCTTAGGGATCATTCTTCCCTGGGCCCGGGAATTGAACCTGTGTCAACCACCTGCAAGACAAGTGTACTACCACTGTGCTTTCCCTCCTGCCTGCCTGAGTTGTTTGATTGCGGTGTGCAGGTGGTGTTACCCACTTGCTAGATGAGGGAACTGGGACTCGGATATAGTGAGGAGGTGATGGGGAGGATTTCTAGGCCCAAGTATGTCCAGATCACTCAGGCTGGTGGTGGCAGCTCCATCAATGCAGACCACAAAACCCAGGACCACTGGCTAGGATGGCTTCTGTGTTCACTGTTGCTGGGTCCCTACCCAGACTCAGTCTTTGCAGCCTCTCTGTTTTCTGATAAATGGCTAACGTTGGGGGCAAAGGGGACAGGACTCTCTGAGATACCCCTGGTGTGTGTGTGTGTGTGTGTGTGTGTGTGTGTGTGTGTGTGTGTGTTTTGGGGCCATACCTCATCGTGCTTAGAAGTTATTCCTCGCTTTGTTCTCAGGAATTACTCCTGGTGGTGTCTAGAGGACCATATGGGATACTGGGGATCAAACCCAGGTTGGCTGCATGCAAAGCAAGCACTCTACCTGCTGTATAACTTCTATGGCCCTAGATTGCTTCCGGTTCTGATGCAGAAGTTCAGAGCCCTGCTTGATCATTAGGACTTGGTGTGACAAGGCATCCTAGAATGGGCTGGGCTATCCTCTCCACCACACCTGCTGCCTCCCGAGTAGGATATTTAGGCTTAGAGGGGAGTCCCCATGCCCTTTCCTCCCACAGCCTGTGGTTCAAGCCCTGAAGGGAGCTGGCAGGGGTCACCCGTGGAGCTAGAGGGATTGAACCTGGGCCTCCCACATGCACAGCTTCTCTCTCCACCCTTAGTTCTTTACCAAGAAAGTGGAAATCCAGAGTTAAGGCATCCTGGGGAGTCTCAGGGACTAACATTCCCCCACCCCCAGACAGATTCTTTGCAAAGCCTGTCTTTCCCTTGCTTGAACCTTGCATCAGATCTCTCACAGGGCTTTGACAGATGCTTGCCAGCTGTGCTGCAACAGTCTCAGGGACCTTGGGTGAGGTGCTGAGCTCCCCAATGTGCTCTGTGTCAGGCATCTGCCTTCTCCGCCCTGCCCTGCAGGTCAGTGACATCAAATTCCAAGCGCCCAGCAGCGAGGAGAAGGAGTCCTGGATCAGAGCCCTCAATGAGGGCATCAACCGAGGCAAGAACAAGGCTTTTGATGAGGTGTGTCTATGTATGGCCCTGTTTTCTCCCCAAACCCTTGATTGGGGGTTATTGTTGCTCTCACAGTGCTGCTCCTCAAAGAAGGCAGTAGAGGAAGAAATGGACTGTAAGAATGAATGAGTAGCTGAGGGTGGTGTCTTACCTTGCAGCCTCCATGGAGCACTTGGGCGGGAGTTCTGGGCCAGAGAAGGACCTTTTCAATTTGTAAAAGTACAGTCAAGTGATTTCTTTTTTTTTTGTTTTGTTTTTGTTTTTGGGCCACACCCGGCATTGCTCAGGGGTTATTCCTGGCTGTCTGCTCAGAAATAGCTCCTGGCAGGCACAGGGGACCATATGGGACACTGGGATTCGAACCAACCGCCTTTGGTCCTGGATCGGCTGCTTGCAAAGCAAACGCCGCTGTGCTATCTCTCCGGGCCCAGTCAAGTGATTTCTAACCCTGGTGTGTCCCTCCAGTGAGGAACAGAAATTTGGTTCCTCCTTGGCCTGAACCTGTAAATATATCCTGTGAGCTAGAGATTTTGTTCCCCTCCTCATTACTTGGACTATTTATTTATTTATTTATTTTGGTTACACACCCTGCAATGTTCAGGGCTTATTTTAGGCCCTGAACTCAGTGATCAGTCCTGGTGCGGCTCAGAGACCTCTGTGAGATACTGGGGAACAAACTAGTCAAACATTCTGCCCACTGTTCTGTCTCTGGCCTTGCCCTGGTGTTTAGAGTGTGGATTTCCCTGTGAGTGTTACTCTGTGACTTCTCCCTATGAAGGCACCCCATTTCTTGACCCTCAGAAAGGTACGACCTTGCAGGATCTGCTTTTTGCTACTGTCTGAGTCAGGTGAGGATTTTTCTGAGGTCCCTGTGCTACTGGACTGGTGGCTGGACTCTGCCAACTTCAGCTCTGCTTCCGTGTTTGTCTGGAGGGGCAGCTCTTCCTCCCAGCTGCCTGGCAGCCCTGGGTTCTCACAACCCTCCCTCCCCTTTTAGGTAAAGGTGGACAAGACCTGTGCCCTGGAGCATGTGACGCGTGACCGTGTCCGTGGGGGCCAGAAGCGCCGGCCACCGACACGCATTCATCTAAAGGAGGTAAGGTCAGCAGACTGGGGCCCAAGTCCCGCACCCCCCAAGCTGCAGATATTAGTCTTCAGGTTGCTCCAAGCAGAGCTGGTAACTGTCACTGCCAAGGCCCAGGCAACAACCTTGGAGACACTAGATACGACACCTGAGCTTACCATGAAGGATGAGGGTTCCAGGGCAGAGGAGGTGTGGGGGTCTTAGGGGAGGGTGTGTAAGTCCTGGGGGCATTTGGGGGTTCTGGAGGTATATTGGGAGACTCCAGGGAGGGTGGAGAGCCTCAGAGTGCTGTGGCTTAGGGGGCAGCCTGAGAGTGCCTATGGCTGAGGAGACAGCTGGGTCACCAGGAAGGGAGCTGGTCAGCCCATTCTGATGCTGTTGGCTGAGACTGTGAGATTGGCTCCTGGGTCAGACCCTACCATGTAAGGCCATGAGATGCCATCCCCTGCCTCTCCCACAGCCCCACCCAGGGGCCTCAGAAATCCTGACTGCTGGTGGTCCACTATGGTCTGGGTCAGCCTGTGTCCAACACCATGTGGTAGGTGAGGACAAGGCACACAAGCTGCTGGGCTGGCGTGGGGAACAAGGGTCTTGGGTATGGCATGGTACAGTGGTGGCAGCAGAGGAGCCCCTCTGAGCCAGGCAGGACACAGGGAGGGTCAGAGACCAGCTCAAACTCTGTCCCTTGGGCCAGAGCTATAGCACAGCAGTAAGGCATTTGTTTTGCACACAGACAATCCAGGTTCGGTCCCCAGGATACCATATGGTATCCAAGCATGCCAGGAGTAATTTCTGAGCTCAGAGCCAGGAAGGAGTAACTCCTGGGCACTGCAGGGTGTGGCCCAAAAATAAGAAAAAAATCAAAGCAAAACAAAAAAATAAACATTGTCCCTGGCACCCAGGCTAAGCGGGCATCCTCCCTGGTGGCAGAGACGCCTATGACTCTCACACAAGAGAATTTTGTGGGCATGATGCTGAGGAGGGGCTTTGAATGGAATGGTTTTCAGGGCCCCTGCAGAGCCCCCACCCAATTGCTGGTCACCAATGATTCCTACCCCCCTCCCAGGTAGCCAATGCCGCGTCTGATGGCCTGTCTCGCCTGGATCTGGACGTTCCTGACAGTGCACCTCCCACCTTCACTCCCAGTGACCCTGATGTGGTAACCCCAGCCCGAGAGGCGCTGCGGCCCCCCATGCCTCCCTCCAAACCATTGCCTGAATTTGACTGGAGCCACCCTACATCCGGATCAGAGTCCCCAGCACAGGAAAGGGTCCAGCCCCCTGCCCCCGCCGTTTCAGGGGCTGATGGTGAGAGCTTAGAAGACTCGGTGACTTTAGTTTGTGATGACAAGGTCCCGGAGCAGCCTCCCAGCAAAGCAGTCCCGGAAGGTAACAGATTGAAGGTGAGCTGGGAGGAGCCGACTTCAGTGCTGGGTTCTGAGGCTCCTGAGCCAAAGGAAGGGGGGCAGCCACCGACACCCCCACCCAAGATCTTGTCGGAGAGACTGAGGGTCTCCATGGAGGTGTCTGGGCCTGCTCCGAACACCCAGACTGCTCAGACTGCTGAGACTGTCCCCGGACCCACCCTGGTGGCCGTGAACGGCGTGGCCGAGGGGCACGAGCCTGTCCAGCCAGTGCAGGCCTCAAGCAGCCCAGAGACACATCCTGAAGTGTCCCCTGTGGGCTCTGTACCTCCTCCCCATGATGTGTCACCTCACCCGCACCCCCGTTGTGCCTCTCTGGGAGATCTGCTGGCTGAGGGGTCCCAGCAGCCCAAAGAACGGCTGTTCCGGGCACAGCTGGAGGTGAAGGTGGCATCGGAGCGGACGGAAAAGCTGATGCACCAGATGCGCAGTGGCGAGCCAGACTCTGTGAATGCCGAGGCGCTGCTGAGCCAGGCTGTAGAGCAGCTGCGACAGGCCACAGAAGTCCTTCAGGAGCTTCGTGGCCGGGGGGAGCACAGCCAGGATGCTCCAGACACCTTGGCGCTGGCAAAGAAAAAGAAGGAGCTGGTGAGCCTCTACCGCCGCAGCGCGCCCTAGGCCTCGGCCCACCTTCGTCCAGGAACTGGTCCAAGAGCTGCCCCGCAGAGGAAACTCTGTCTGTGTCTGTCCCAGCCTGCCTGGCCTGGTGGCATTGGTGCCACCAGGATCGCCTGCTGCCTGTCAGCCTGGCCTCTGCTGCCCGCTCTGAATAGGGGTTCTGGACCTGAGTGCTTTTGGGTCATTTCAGACCACCCTAGGGGTTGGGTCCATTGCTTGGGTTTCTGGGGTGGCCCACCTGTATTCCAATGCCTCAAGAGTTTACAGCTGCACCCCTCCAGGCCTGCCTCTCCTCTTCTCCATTTTCCTAACAGCTATCCAGGCTCAGCCTGGAGCCTGGGCCTAGTATATAGTGAGCCCTAGTATATATGGCACCTGGAACGCAGAAGTGGTTCTGGTACCCTGCTAGGCAAGTCAACTGTGAAGATCTGATGGGTTGTTGGCAGCATGGCCCCTGGTGAGCTAGGAGGGGGCACCCCATGGCAGAGGAGAAAGGTGGCTGCCTGCTGGATCTAGCCTTGCATGTTTTGGTCAGGATGACTCAGAGAGGCCCCTGCATGGGCCTCGGATAGTCCCAAGCAATCGGGCTCCAGACCTGATATGCTCCCACCTTTGTGCCTCCTACGTGGGCCTAGCACCAATAGCGTGTGCCCCGTGTGAGTGGGATCTGTAGGGTCTGAGGGTATCCCTACTGTGACCTGGGTCCCTGGTGTCTGCTATTTCCACCATCATGGGGTAGGAACGCCTGTTCCTGGCCTCTCCCAACTCTGTTACACATCCGGGTCTTTCTGCAGTGGCAGCTGACAGAAGGCAGCCCTTGGGTGAGGACAGACCTGCCATGCAGTCACTTGTGCACTTTGTTTACTGAAAGGAGGAGCAGATGCAGCTGTTCCATGGTGTTTCCCAGACACCGGGGGTGCCACTGAGCTGCTGGTAGTGAGGAATGGTGGGGGATACGGAATATGGCTGATCTGAGCCCCTTTGCAGCCTGGACTGAATGAAGGGTTTGAGGAGCCTTTATAGGCCTCCCCAAACTACCCTTTGGAGACAAACTGGGCCTGTAGAGTCTCAGTGAGGCCAAGAGCATCTCTGGGCATCCATAGCCCCCTGGGCCCTGCTGGCTTCCCCTGGGGAAACAACTTTCTTCACCAGCATCCTGGGCAGTTAATGGCCTTAGTTCCCCCTTTTAAGTACTCAGGCTGGGCCAGCAGCTTGGAGTTCCACTATTTCCTTAGGTTCCCAGGCCTTGACTGCTCAGCTCTCAGGTGAACGAGGGACCACATTGCCTACTGCCTGTCTACTTGACGGGGCTGCTATTCCATCCTCTGATGCTGTTCCATGTCTTCTGCTTCAAGCGCCTTTCATGAGGTTTGATAATAAACCTATCTTATGGACCTTCTGGCCCACAGACTGTTTGTGGGGCGAGCTCCAGTGCAGGCTTTGGGGTAGTGAAGGTGGTGATTGAGGAGCACTGCTTTAGGGCCCAGAGAGACAGCTCAGTGGGCTCAGTGCTGGCTTCATAGAAAGGAGCTTGGGGGTCCACTATTTCCTTAGGTTCTAATTGAAGACCCTTGGGCACTGCCACAAGGGCCCCTTGAGCACAGAGTTGGGAAAGCCTCTGTATGCCCCTAGATGTGGCTCTGAACCCAAAATCAGGGTTCATAGAGATAGTACAGTGGGTAGGTCTCTTGCCTTGCATGCAGCTGATCTGGGTTTGATATCAAGCACCACATAGGGTCCCCTGAGCACTACCAGGTGTGGCCAGATGTGGTCCCCAAATAAAACAAATCTCAAAGCAAAGCAAAACCAGAGCAAAGGCAGTTGCTTGAGGGCTATCTGCAAGAGTTGCTGACCTCAGCCAGACCCACAACACCTACAACATGTCTGTAGACTGGAGGCTAGTGCTAGGCACTTCTCAAGTTTAACTTTATTCAGAAAAATTCTCAAACCCGGGGCCAGAGAGATAGCATGGAGGTAAGGCGTTTGCCTTTCATGCAGAAGGATGGTGGTTCGAATCCCTGCATCCATATGGTTCCCTGAGCCTGCCAGGGGCGATTTCTGAGCATAGAACCAGGAGTAACCCTTGAGCGGGTGTGACCCCTCCAAAAAAAAAAAAAGAGAGATACTTCAAAGAACACTGTCATCTCTACCGACATGGATATGGTTGTTTCTTTGAGCTTTGTTGCTCTTTCACAGGCACACATAATTCTGGATTGAGTCATCAAGGGTTAGTTATCCTTGGGCCAGAGAGACAGGACAGTGGAGAGAGCACTTACCTTGCATGTGGATGACTCAGTTTTGATCCCCAGCACAACATAAGTTCCCTCGAGTTAGGCCATCAGTGATCCCTGAGCACAACCAGGAGTAAACCCTGAGCACCACCAGTATAAGCCTCCCTTATCTGAGTTGGTTATCTATTACCCCTAAGTTTTTTGTTTGTTTGTTTGTTTGGGTTTTTTTTTTTGGGGGGTGGTTTTGGATCAGACCCGGCAGCACTCAGGGTTTACTCCTGGCTCTACGCTCAGAAATCCCTCCTGGCAGGCTCAGGGGACCATATGGGATGCCGGGATTTGAACCACCGCCCTTCTGCAAGGCAAATGCCCTACCTCCATGCTATTTCTCCAGTACACCCCTAAGTTTTTATGGGTACAAATAATTTAATCTTTCAACGTGATCAGAGTATAGATACAAACTTAAGTGAATATAATACTGATATAGTACTTACTGTTTATATTCGTGTTCTGTCATAACCTATTTTTTGTTGTTGTTGTTTTTGGGTCACACCTGGTAGTGCTTAAGGGATCATGGGATACCAGGGATCAAATCCAGGCCTTCTGCACACTCTAGGCCTTGGAGGCATCCCTGGCCCAGATTCTGGCTGCTTAGAATAGTTTGGCCCATGCTTCCTTTTAATTGTACTTTTTAATTTTGAGGGGGGGTTGTTATTTTTTTGTTTTAGGGCCATTTCTAGTTCTGGGGAATTTGCTGTGCTCAATCTTTTGAGCTATCTCTCAGCCCACCTCCTCCTTTTTATTTTTAAAATCAAAAAAAATTTTAGGGGCCAGAGAAATAGCATGGAAGTAGGGCATTTGCCTTGCATGCAGAAGAATGGTGGTTTGAATCCCGGCATCCTATATTATCCCCTGAGCCTGCCAGGAGCGATTTCTGAGCATAGAGCCAAGAGTAACCCCTGAGCGCTGCTGGGTGTGACCCAAAAATTAAAAAAAATTATTTTATTTTGGTCAGAGGCACACTTAAGAAGTACTCATGTCGGGGCCGGGCGGGTGGCGCTGGAGGTAAGGTGCCTGCCTGCCTTGCCTGCGCTAGCCTAGGACGGACCGCGGTTCGATCCCCCGGCGTCCCATATGGTCCCCCAAGAAGCCAGGAGCAACTTCTGAGCGCATAGCCAGGAGTAACCCCTGAGTGTCACAGGGTGTGGCCCAAAAACAAACAAACAAAAAAAGAAGTACTCATGTCTTTTTCCTACCACTGCACTTGGATCACTCTTGGTGGCCCTCAGGGAACCATATATGGTGCTGGGGATTGAATCTTTGTTGGCTATGTACAATGCAAGTGTCCTCCCCACAATCCTATCTCTTTGTCCCAATCCCCTACTAATAGGACTTTGCTTGTGTGGAGGTGAGAAACTCTCTTTAGAGTGAGGTCCTGGATTCTCAGGTGCTGCTCGGTCCTTCTCAGGATATCACATTTGAAGATGTCACCACTGTCTACCACTTGTCCTAGATATGAGCTCAACCATCTGGCCACAGTTATTTTGTTTGTTTGTTTGTTTGTTTTTGGGCCATACCCGGCGTTGCTCAGGGGTTACTCCTGGCTATCTGCTAAGAAATAGCTCCTGGCAGGCATGGGGGACCATATGGGACACCGGGATTCGAACCAACCACCTTTGGTCCTGGATTGGCTGCTTGCAAGGCAAACACCGCTGTGCTATCTCTTGGCCCGCAGTTATTTTTCTTTTCTTTTTTTTTTTTTTTTGCTCTTGCACTTCCAAACTGTCTGGGAGGCAGCTGAAGACCAGTCACAAAGTTGTCCCTCCTCAATACTTCATCCTGTAGTAGTATTCCTGCAAAGGTCATTCTTGTGCTGCTTTAAAGTGACTCCAGGGGTTGATAGGACAGTAGATAGCACACTTGCCTTGCACACAGCTGACCCAGGTTAAACTACTGCCATCCCATATGGCCCCCTAAACCCTATCAGGAGTGATGCCTGAGGATAGAGCCAGGAGTCAGCCCTCAAGACCCCCACCACCACCAAAAAAATGTCAGATATAATGCTATGATTCTGTTATTTTATTTTGAATATTTGGGGGGTCTTGTTTGGGGCCACACTTGATGATGCTCAGGGTTTACTCCTGACTTTGTACTTAGGGGTAATTTCTCATAGTTAGGAGGATCATATGGGGAGTCAGAAATTGAATCCAGGTTAGTCATGTGCTAGGCTAGTGGCCCTCTACCCACTGTACTAGCACTCCAGTTCTGGCCTGCAGCTCTTCTAATTTCAGTGCTGGGGACTGACAAGGGGTGAACATGGGCCCTGTCTGATGCTCTTGGTACCCCCATACTTCTCAGTCGGACCCCAGGACTCTGAGGCTCTCGAGTCTAGACAGAGCTCTTAAGTCAGTGCTACCAGGGTTCAAACCCTGCAAAGAACATGGGGAGAGTCTGTCTCACAACTGTTGAGGAGGGCTTTCAGGGACCAGGGAGGTGGCTCAGTGATCAGTGCTTGCCTTGCATGTGTGAAGTCCTGGATTTTATTTCCAGTACTCCAGAAAGCAATCCACTGTTTCAGCACCGGCCCCAAGTGGGAAAGCTCTGAGTCCTCTGAGGGAGGCTCCTCCCCAGGACTCTGGTCAGCCAGAGGCAGCATAACAGGAAGCACCTGAGCAGGGGCTGTGGATGATGGCCCTGACCCCACAGTCCCCTGGCCTGCTGTGGAACTGTCATAGGGGCTGAGGAACCAGTGGAAGCTGAGGGACCCCAGCATTCACCTCGGTAGTCCCTGGCAATGAGGAGGAACCAAGGGAATGGATTTCAGCATGGGTCCCTCCACTGATGGGCCCAATTTGAATAAGAGTGGAGCCCCTGAAGGGCCATCTTAAAGAAGGGACTGTTGAGTGGGTGCTGGTGGCCAGCTGAGGTGGAGGAAGGATGTGGGAAGCCTGCTGGTTGGGGTTGGTGACTTTTCAGGAGGGTTTCCTTATTATCGAGGGCTGGGAGGAGGGTGAGAGTTGGGGACACGCTGTCTCCCACTCCAGCCTGGGGCCCGAGGAGCTCTGTGTCTTTCTGGAGCCTTTTCCACAGCCTCTACCTTAGTCCCTGCTGTTGATACCCTTTGAGAGCCACATCCCTGCTCCAGGGGTGTGGCGGTGGAGTCTTTAGCCAAGGCGAGTGGGGAGTGGTGGCAGCCTCGAAGTCCACTGAAGGAGGAATGTCGGTTCAGATACCCAGGTAGTGGATGTAGGGCCTGATTCTCCTTGTACTGTGATGCTGAGGCCCAACAGAGGAAACATCCAGAACATCCTTGGGGCCATGTAGCAGACCTACCACACTGGTCCTCTGCCGACACAGGGGGCCTGCAGGAAGGCATGTTTGTGTTCACCCCACCAGGAACCAGAGGATCTGTTTAGGAGAACACAAATGAGAGAGAGTTTGGCCCTGGCTTTGCCCTCTGATTTCTGGCCTGGGGCTGCTGCAGCCTGCATCCTGCTGTTGTCTGAGTCCAGGGTTGCAGCTGGAGGCTGATGTGGGGGCTGGGACATCCACCTCTCTACTGGGTTCCCCAGCAGCAGCCACCGCCTGGGAGATGCTCGCTGGCGCTGAGGCCCCTGCCCTTATAAGGCCACAGTGCTGCACTGAGAAGCTGCACAGCCCCACGCGGGCGGGGCGGAAGCAGGCTGCAGGAACTCGGCCGCCTCCTGCTCCCCTGCCCGGGTCATCGCCCAAAGTGCTTTCCACTGTCCCAGTGCAGGAGGGAGGAGTTGGGCTTGGGTAGGTGCCAGGAGATGGGGTGGGAGCTGTGTCAGAGAGCCAGAAGAGTGGGTGGGGTGGCCCCTGCACTGGGCTCCCTTCCCTTTGGACCCCTAATGTGGAGTCCTAAAGGGGTGTGGGCTTGGGGACCAGCCAGTGTAGAATACAAGCCTCTCCCCTCCCATCGCTGTGTCCCTAGCGTCCTGCCCTCGGCCACCAGGTCCAGCCAAGACACCCGGATCACAGGATGCCAGACTGATAAGATCTTCCAGACCTTCTGGGCCCTCCTTCTGGCGTTCAAGGAGGAAGAACAGCTCCAAGTTCAAGGAGGAAGAACAGCTCCAAGTATTGGTGGGCTTGAACTTGCCTATTTTTGTAAACCAACCTACCAAACAACCAAACAAAAATCCTAAGAAATTTATCCTCTATATCATCTTAGTTTTTTTTGTTTTGTTTGTGTTTTGGGGCCACACTCGGCGGTGCTCAGGGGTTACTCCTGGCTATCTGCTCAGAAATAGTAGCTCCTGGCAGGCACGGGGGACCATATGGGACGCCGGGATTCGAATCAACCACCTTAGGTCCTGGGTTGGCTGCTTGCAAGCAAAGGCCGCTGTGCTATCTCTCCGGCCTCCCTCTATATCATCTTATTTATTATGTTATCTATCAATTTTTTTGTCAATCATCTGTTATAAATGTAAATGAATCAAGGGCAACTTTGCTAAGGGAAAATAAGGATTCTGCTTGGTGTTCTTCTGGAAACCACATCTGGGCTGGATTCCCCCTTCTCCCCCCAAGTCCCCAACATGAAATCAGTGAATTTGCCTTTGACCTGGCAGTGCATGTGTGACCCAAAGCCTCTGCTTAGCCTCTCTGATTCTTGTTTTGGGGCTACATCAGTGATGCTCTTCAGTTACATCTTTTTTTTTTGGGGGGGGGTCACACCCGGCGGTGCTCAGGGGTTACTCCTGGCTGTCTGCTCAGAAATAGCTCCTGGCAGGCATGGGGGACCATATATGGGACACCGGGATTCAAACCAACCACCTTTGGTCCTGGATCAGCTGCTTGCAAGGCAAACGCCGCTGTGCTATCTCTCCGGGCCCCAGTTCCATCTTTTTAAGTCTTGGTCTCATCTCTACCACACGGAGATTCTGAGAGCTAAAATTAGATTTTTATTTTTATTTTTTTTAAACTTGATTGATTGGTTGGTTATTGGGCCACACGCGGCAGCACACGGGGTGCTCCTGGCTCTGCTTTCAGAAGTCACTCCTGGCAGGCTCAGGGGAACATATGGGATGCTGGGAATCAAACTGAGTGGGTTGGCTACATCCAGGGCAAATGCCCTACAACTGTGCTATCTCTACAGTCCCTAAAATTAGATTTTTTTTTTTTGTTTTTGTTTTTGTTTTTTTTTTTTTGTTTTCGGGCCACACCCGGCGGTGCTCAGGGGTTACTCCTGGCTGTCTGCTCAGAAATAGCTCCTGGCAGGCACAGAGGACCATATGGGACACCGGGATTCGAACCAACCACCTTTGGTCCTGGATCGGCTGCTTGCAAGGCAAACGCCGCTGTGCTATCTCTCCGGGCCCTAAAATTAGATTTTTTTTTGTTTTATTTGTTTTGTTTTTGGGCCATACCCAGTGCCACTAAGGGGTTACTCCTGGCTCTCTGCTCAGAAATCCGCTCCTGGCAGGCATGGGGGACCATATGGGATAACAGGATTCGAACCACCCTTGGTCCTGGGTCGGTTGCTTGCAAGGCAAACGCCCTACCACTGTGCTCTATCTCCGGCCCTAAAGTTAGATTTTTAATGAACTGGAAATATAATCCCAAGGTAAGGCATTTGCCTTGCATTTAATCATCCTAGATTCAATCCCCACGCTGCATTTTGGCCTCTGAACCTCATATGAAGGACTGTGAACACAACCAGAAATATGTCCTGAGTACCACCAATAGTGGCTTCAAAACAATAGGAAAGACCATGTGGCTCAGGCCTGGGGGTCAGTGGGTGGTTGCCAGTATTGTGTTCGGGTCCCAACACTTCATTCGATGAGTGACTTCTGAGACAAATGACCTATTGGACAGCCCCAGCCTCTGGCACAAGGTTCAGTGGTGGTGTTGGTTTGAGCTGCCCTGACCTGGATGACTCTTTTTTTATGTTTTGTTTTGGCCACATCCAGTGGTGCTCAGGGCTGATTCCTGACTTTGCACACAGGGGTCACTTGTGGTGGTGCTTAGAGGACCGCATGGGATGCTGGGAATCAAATCTGGGTTGGCTGCATGCAAGGCAAGTGTCCTACCTGCTCCGGCCCTTGTGTGTTTAGTTTTTCTTTTTCTTTTTGGCCACACCAAGAGGTGTTCAAGGTCCACTCCTGGCCCAGTGCTCAGATATTAATGCTTACTGGGGAGGGACCCTGGGCCTCCTGCATCACATCTGAGCTCAGCCTGGGGGCCCTCCCCAGCCTTGCATCATTTCTCCTCGTGCATACAGGGCAGCATGTGGAGAGGAAGGGCCTCCAGAGGCTTATGTGGCACCCATCCTTCATCTCAGAGTTGAGGTAGGGAGTGGCAGCTCACACCCAGGTCCTGGATTGCTGTCTGCGGACCTTCCTGGAGGGTTGACTGTCCCAGAGCAGGGTGGAGTCAGCTTGCTGTCTCTGTCTCTGAATGTCTCAAGGGACAGTATCGCCAGCTGGCCTCTAAGGAAGGGGCTTATGTGGAACATGGGCATGCTCACTGGCCACCCTGTGGAGAGAGGGCAAAGTCTAATCCAGGAGCCAGGTTTCCATTCCTTCCCATCCCATCCTGACAGTGTGACTCCATGGAACACTTGTCCTGAGGTGGACTAGCTGCAGCAAGGCCCAGGGCTCATAGGACCAGACCTGACTTTCCGGACTTTTCCTAGCAATAACCCCCAAGTCAGTATTTTTGGGCCTCTTCTGACTTCATTGCTTTCCCAGTCTGTACCCCTAGCTCTGATGATGACAAACCTTGTGGTGGCCTTGAGCAGGCCAGGCATCTGCCATGACTGAGAGGGGCAGCCATTGGGAGGGGGCAGAGAGTAGAGGGGCAACAGCCTCCAAGCCACTCTGGACCCTTTGAAGTTCCTGCCCAGATGAGCAAAGGCAGTGCCAGGACCCCTCTGTGGAGCAGGCCTCAGGACTGAGTGAGTCTCTAAGGGGAATCTGAGGTAGGAAAGGCTCATTCTCTTCTTCCACCTGCTCTTCCTGATCACAGGACACTTGAGTATCTAATATTCAAGTTCTTCAGCTGGACAAGAATGTGGGTGGGTTAGTGACACAGGCTTTCTAGCCTGATATTCAATGACAAGTGGCCTCACTTCTACCATCTTGTTTCTATCTGCAAGCAGATGAGGGCCCTGAGCCTCTTGGCCTACATAGGGAGGTCTGGGCAGTGCTGGTGCCGGAGGTCCCAGAAGCCCCCTGTCTTGTGAACATTCACCAGTGCCCTTATGGGTTAGCTGTTTTATGGCTTCTTGTTGGTGGGGACCCTACTGAGCATGCTCAGAGCCTGGGCTTGGCCATAGTAAGATCGTGCTACCTATGTATAGCTGCTCTGTCCCCAAGCGTTCCAGAGCCATCATCAACTCAGCACAGCAAGAGGACAGTGGGACAAGACAGACTTCCACCGCAGAAAGGACTTGCCCAGGGTCATGCTAGGGCTTGCAGCTGGCCATCTAGGGCTAGAATCTGGCAAAGCACTTTCTCTCCCTTCCCCTGGCAGGCCACTGAGCACTTTTCCAGGGAAGCACCCCCATCGCCAAAAGGCTGTTTTCCTCTGTCCAGCTCAGCACTGAGGCTGGAGTCAGGAAATGGGGTGATGGGAAGTGTCCTGTCTGACATCCTCGAGGGGCCCCAACTGTACAGGGCTGGGCTTCCTGAAATACAGCGGTGGCAGCAGCTGCAGGAGCTGGTATAATGTTTCTAAAGTTGGTTTATTTATTTATTGGTGGATTTTGGGCCACACCCAGCTCTGCTCAGGGGCTACTCCTGGCTCTATGCAGGAGGTCATTCAAGGTGAAGTTTAAAGGACCACAAAGTGCCAGTGTTTAGCTCAACCTTCCACACGCAAAAGTATGTTCTCAGCCCATTGAGATATAAGGCAAACACCTTACCTACTGTACTATTCCTCTCTCTGGCCCAGAAATAACTAGCATTACTTTGGAATTGATAAATCAGGAAATGAGAAGCATTGCACACATACTCTGTGGTTAGGAGACAAGTCATAAGAGCTAAAAATTGTTCACTGTTAAACTTCTGGGGCCGAAGTGATAGTACAGCAAGTAGGGCACTTGCCTTGCAAACAGCTGACCTGGGTTTGTATATGTACCACATACAGCTTCCTGAGCACTGCCAGGAGTGATCCTTGACTGCAGAGCCAGGAATAATTCCTGATCACAGCTGAATGGGGCCCAAAATGCAAAAAATTAAACTAAAGGGAGACAGAGTGATAGTACAGTGAGCACAGCATTTGTCTTACATGTGGTCAACTTGGGTTTGATTCCTGGGATCCCATATGATCCCCAGAACCTGCCAGGAATATTTTATGACCACAGAACCAGGAGTAACATCTGGGCATTTCTGGGTGTGGCCCCAAACAAAACAAAACCAAAAATTTAAACCAAAAAGTGATTATTTGAATTATTATTTGTTGCATTGTGTATTCATTCCTGGTTCTTCCTCCCTCCCTCCCTCCCTCCCTCCCTCCTTCCTTCCTCCCTCCCTCCCTCCCTCCCTCCCTCCCTCCCTTCCTTCCTTCCTTCCTTCCTTCCTTCCTTCCTTCCTTCCTTCCTTCCTTCCTTCCTTCCTTCCTTCCTTCCTTCCTTCCTTCCTGCCCCCCATGGCAGCCTCTTCAAAGACCAAAAAGGCCTGGGGGGGTCAGTGGCCGGAGAGATAGCATGGAGGTAAGGCATTTGCCTTTTATACAGAAGGACGGTGGTTTGAATCCCGGCATCCCATGTGCCTGCCAGGGGGTGATTTCTGAGCTTAGAGCCAGGAGGAACCCCTGAGTGCTGCTAGGTGTGACCCAAAAACAAAACAAAACAAAACAAAAAGACCAGAAAGGATCACTGATCAATGAACAGCCCAGAAGACCACAGCTAATGGGAGCTTAGTGGGATCTGAAATTCCAACTTCTGGTTCCAAATCCAACCCTACTATGTCACACTTCAGACCCTCAAACCCTCCTTGGAGGCATGGCTGGGTCTGGAGCAGAGATCTCTGGGAGAGAAGGACCCCAGGGCCCAGCAATGGTGGCCAGTGGGATGAGTCACATCTAAAGCAGAAGCAGGTCTGGGCCAGCTTTGTCCATTTCCTGAGTTGGGCAGTGTGGGAGGGGGCATTCTAGGGAGTTTTAAAACTCTTCTTTTTTTTTGGTTTTTGAGTCACACCCGGCAGAACTCAGGGGCTACTTCTGGCTCTGTGCTCAGAAATTGCTCCTGGCAGGCTTGGGGGACCATATGGGATGCTGGGGATCAATCTGCATTCACAGCAAATGTCCTACATGCTGTGTTATCACTTCAGCTACAGTTTTCAAACCCTTGCCCAGATTTAAAACCCTTCCTAGAAGGGAATGTCTTAGGTTACTATTTAGTACCACCTGTTGCTGCTGCTTTGTTTTTGGCTCTCACTTGACTCCTACTCTTGGCTCTGCACTCAGGGATCACCATGGCCCCTATACCCAGCTAGACTGTGTTCCACGTAATAGGGATCGCAAAAAAAAAAAAAATGTGACCAAGGGACAGGAATGATAATAAAAGATAAGTGTAAAATAGTAAAGGCAAATGCCTTTCATACGACCAACTTGGGACAGACCCAGGTTCAAACCCCACTATCCCATATGGTCCCCCAAGCCTGCCAGGAGAGATTTCTGAGCGCAGAGCCAGGAGTAATTCCAGAGTGCCACTGGGTGTGGCCCAACCTCCCCCAAAAAGTGACCAGAAATTAATTCAGAATCAACCACCTAGTGAGATTGAGGTGGTTTTTTGTTTGTTTGTTTGTTTTTTCGGGCCACACCTGTTTGAGGGTCCTGGCTAAGCAGTCAGAAATTGCCCCTGGCTTGGGGGGACCATATGGGACGCCGGGGGATTGAACCGAGGTAGCAATCTTTCCTTGGCTAGCGCTTGCAAGGCAGACACCTTACCTCTAGCGCCACCTCGCCGGCCCCGAATTGAGGTGTTTTTTAATAGTGCTTGTCTAATTGTAATTTTTGGACAAAAAGGAGCTAGCTACAGGTGGGCTAGAGTAATAGTACAGCTGTGAGGACACTTGCCTTGCTTGCAGCCAACCCAGGTTGAATCCTCAGCATCCCATCTGGTCTCCCAAGACTCTCCATGAGAGTCATCCCTGACAGAGAGCTAGGAGTAAGTCTTAAGCAGAGCAACTAAGTGTAACCCGACAATAAACAAACAAAAAAAGAGGGTTGGGGGGCCCGGAGAGATAGCACAGCGGCGTTTGCCTTGCAAGCAGCTGATCCAGGACCAAAGGTGGTTGGTTCGAATCCCAGTGTCCCATATGGTCCCCTGTGCCTGCCAGGAGCTATTTCTGAGCAGACAGCCAGGAGTAACCTCTGAGCACCGCCAGGTGTGGCCCAAAAACCAAAAAAAAAAAAAAAAGGAAGAGGGCTTGGGCCAGAGAGATAGCATGGACGTAGGACAGTATTGTCTTGCATGCAGAAGGACAGTGTGTTTGAATTCCTGGTATCACCATATGGTCCCCCAGAGCCCCTTGCCAGGAGCAATTTCTGGAGTCTTTAGAGCCAGGAGTAACCCCTGAGCGAAGCCGGTGTGACCCCTCAAACCTCCCCCACCCCTACAGAAGGGTTATAAGTGGAAAAGTTTTAAAACAGGCCCTGGTTTCGTAGAGGCAGTAGAAATTATATGTACATGAATACCCTAGATACCTGCACATACACCCACATTCTCAGTCCTACCATCCGCTCTCACTAGAATCATAGTTTTGTTATTTCTCTAGAAGGGTCCTGCGAATAGGGAAATATATTAAACAGAACCAGTGAGATAGTACAGAGGGTGAGGCAACTTGACCCTTATGGCTTGATCATTGCCTGGTGTGGCCCAAACCCACCAACCCACACCCACACAAAAAGGTACAAATCCAACAACTTGTCAGTCACGAGTTTCATATTATAAGTTTGAAAGGGCGTTACATCTGTAAAATGACTGCACATATAAACACTGTGAAACTGTTGGGAATCCATGTAAACAAGCCCTTTACTTAGGAGAACATTGATTAGGTTCAGAGTCAAGGCTAGCCCATGTTGGTGCTAGCATGCATTTCACTAAGCCCAAGCATAGATGTGATCCAGAACAGATTGCTTTGATAAGGAAGCAGCAGGATTCAGAGTGTCTGTATGTGAGAGAGAGAGAGTGTGTGTGTGTGTGTGTGTGTGTGTGTGTGTGTGTGTGTGTGTGTGAATATGTACAGGAGGAGGGTTGAACGCTGGCAAGTCAGAACATAAACTAAAGCCTGAGGGTCTGGCTTGGACCTTCCTCTACGCCTCCCTTGCTTCAGCCCCAGGGCTCAGCTGACTTCCCGCCAGGCGCTTGTGTCCTGTGAGCCTGTCCGCCCTGACCCTGTCAGCGGGCGCGTGACTGTGCTGGTGTGACCGCCAGATGAGTCAAGAGGGGAAGCAGGCGCCCAAGGCCTTTTGGGGGATTCCCGGATGCAGGCAGCTTAGGGCCTGGCTGGGGCGCCTCAGGGTTTGTGGGTGGCGGTGAAGCCACCATCCTGCCAGGGTCAAGGGCCAGTCACATGTCCTCAGACCTAGTTTGATGCCTTTCCTGTGAAGGATGAGTGTGAAGGGTGAAAGGACAGGCCTGGGAGGGGCAGTCTGTGCCTACTTGGCACAGTGCCTCCCTGGGTCGTTGGAAGCTCCCCTACGTTTCCCAGAAGAGTGGAGAAAACACAGCAGGAAGCCAGGAAGTCCTCATACATTGAGACCTGCCTGCTTCTGCTGAATGTGTACATTTAATCAGGTTTGCAAACTGTTTTTTTTTTTTCTTTTCTTTTTGTTTTTTGTTTTTATTTTGGGCCACACCTGGCAGTGCTCACTTCTGCCTCGAAAACTATGACAAAAATTACATAATATATGCAACAGTTAATTGAAACAATTGAGAATTTTGAACCCCCAAAGATCTAAGGAGAGGAATTCAAGGAGTCTTTTTTTTTTTTTTTTTCCCCTCACAGCCATCAGATTACCAAAGATCTGTGTTTATCTCTCAGTGGTTACAACACAAGCCAAGTCCTTTAGGAGCCCTACCCAGATTCCCAAATATACGAGTCCCTACTGTCTCACTCCAGTTACCAGTTTCTCCCTGACAACTGGAAGAACAGCCTCTAGTAAAGACAGTTCATTCAAAAGTAGGAAGATTATCTTGTTGGTCTTTGTCTGCCCTTACAGTGAACACACAGAGCTCTGTATTGTCCACCAAGATTACAGACCTGGAATTCAAGGAGGCTTAAAAATTTGGAAGAGGGGGGCCCGGAGAGATAGCACAGAGGTGTTTGCCTTGCAAGCAGCCGATCCAGGACCAAAGGTGGTTGGTTCAAATCCCGGTGTCCCATATGGTCCCCCGTGCCTGCTCAGGAGCTATTTCTGAGCAGACAGCCAGGAGTAACCCCTGAGCGCAGCCGGGTATGACCCAAAAACAAAAAAAAAAAAAAAAAAAAAAAAAAAAAAAAAAATTTGGAAGAGGGAGGCCAGAGCAATCGTTCTGTAGATAAGGAACTTGCACATGGGCTGAACTGGATTCAACACTCAGCATCCCATGTTTCCCTGAGCTAGCCAAGAGTGATTCCAGAGCTCAGAGCTCAAGTTTGATCCTGGCATCTCAGATGATCCCCTGAGTCCCTGAGCACAGAGCCAAAAGTAATCTTGAGTACCAATAGGTGTGGCCATAAAACACAACACAACACAATACAACGTCATAATTCTCACTAATCTCCACCTGAATTTTTCTCTTCAATAATATGGCAATGGGGTCGGAGAGATAGCATGGAGGTAAAGGCATTTGCCTTGCATGCAGAAGGACGACAGTTCAAATCCCGGTATCCCATATGGTCCCCAGAGCCTGCCAGGAGTGATTTCTGAGAGTAAAGCCAGGAGGAACCCCTGAGCATTGCGGGTGTGACCCAAAAAACCAAAAACCAATAATAATAATAATAATAATAATAATATGGCAACCAAGAGCCAGAGCGCAGTAGTAGGGTGTTTGCCCTTATATGCAGCTGACCTAGAATGGACCATGGTTTTCAATCCCTGGTGTCTCATATGGTCCCCCAAGCCAGGAGCGATTTCTGAGTGCTTACCAGGAGTAACCCTGAGTGTCATTGGTTGGGCCCCAAAACAAAACAAAACAAAAATATATATATAGTAATAAACTCCGGTAGGCTATATATGTGTATATATATATATTTATTTATTTATTTATTTATTTTGGTTTTTGGGTCACACCCGGCAGTGCTCAGGGGTTACTCCTGGCTGTCTGCTCAGGAATAGCTCCTGGCAGGCACGGGGGACCATATGGGACACCGGGATTTGAACCAACCACCTTTGGTCCTGGATTGGCTGTTTGCAGGCAAATGCCGCTGTGCTATCTCTCCGGGCCCTATTTTTTTGTTTTGCTTTGGGGCCACATCCTGCGGTGCTCAGGGCTTACACCTGGCTCTATGCTCAGGCATCACTCCTGGTAGGGTTCAGAGATCAGACAGGATGTCCAGGATTGAACCTGGGTCAGTTGCACGCAAAGCACTGTACTATCTTGTGGCCTCATCCCCCTCATTCTAACCAGGTAACTTGATCTTACCTGCAAGACCCCGCCCATTCCTGGGAGGAGTCTTGCAGGTAAGATCAAGTTACCTGGTTAGAATGGGGGGATGAGTCCACACTATCTGTCTGACCTGACTGCATTGTTTGGCTGAAACGAGAAACAATTTATTTACTTAAGTAGAGGGACTGCATGTTCTCTCCATAAACATTCACATATACGTATACACTGACATACACATCCATACACATTCATATGCACACCATTGACACCTTAGTCACCATTGAAGAGGCTGGAGAACAGGACGAGGACACAGACAGCTGTTCTGCTTTCTTGAAATATCTTCACAGTCCTGCTGCAGCTCTGGGAAACCCAGCAGGCTGGCCAGCAAGTGTCTACCTCTCCTTGCTTTGTTCAAGCTGCCTCTTAGACTCCATCACTTTCCCTTTTTGGGGCCCCAGTCCTTTTTGTTTGTTTGTTTGTTTTGTTTTTGTTTTAGGGCCACACCCAGCAGTTTCAGGGTTTATTCCTGACACTGCATTCAGGGATCACTCTGGACAACTCTGGGGGACTATTTGGGGTGCTGGGATCAAAGCCAGGTTGTCCATGTTCAAGGCAAGCACGCTACCCACTACTGTTGCTCTGGCTCTGGGTTCCCAATTTTTTACAGCAGGTTCCCAGAGAAGCCGGTGATATGGACAGAGAACAAACCCAAAGAGGGGCTAACTGTTGTGCCCATTGGTGCAGTGTGGACCCCTCACTGGCTTTCCAGTTCTCAGCTTCTTAGCCATAAAGTGATGGCGCCTGATCTGCTCCTATTGGCAAGGACTAGAACAGATAGCCATTGAGAAAACATAGATGGTACATGGTCATGATATTCATTACCTCACTTGCACCAGTATATCCTGGGTAATTTTTCAGTGGGTGCTGGATGTAAGCTGGGAATTGAGTTTAAGTGACAGACTGACTCCTCTCCTCCCTGGGGATGAGAAATGTCACATGTACAATGGGACACAGTGAAATCTGGCTCACCTTGCCTTACTCCTAGCCTTCAGCAAATCTCTGAGGGAATTATTTGGAGAGATCATTCCTGTCAATACTCAGGTTATTCCTGGCTTGGTACTCATAAATTACTCCTGGAGGTGCTCAGGGGTCCACATATGATGTCAGAGATTAAACTGGGATCAGCTGGTTTCATACAAGACAAAAGCCCTCCCTGTTGTACCATCACTTCAGGCCACTGGAAAAGTCTCTGAGACTTCTCTGTTCATCACCTATTAGAAAGACTCAGAAAAGTCTTGTGTGAGAAGCACTTGTCCCCAAACTCTGGAAGACAAAATTGTAGCAGTATTTGTTGATGAATGTGATTATGATGGTTGAGGATTGAGGTTCTAAGGGAGTGGACAGGTCATAAATGATGAAGGTGAGGGATGTATAGCAAAGACTAGTATGCTAAGGGGAAATGCAGCATCTCCATACTGCAGGGCAGACGCTGCCTGGACACTCTTGGTTCAGCCCAGAGTGAGTGCACGCAGCTTTCCAGAGGCCTGCTGCTTGGGTCCAACCTTTGACTTCTGGGTCAGTGGGTCATGGCCCTCACTGGGATCAGCATCCCCACTCAGTCCCCTGGGCCCAGGCACTGGCTGGTAGCCAGGCCTAATGCTCAGCTGTGTGATCCAGCTCCGCTGTCTCCCCCATTGCTCATGTAGCTCCTCAGACAGTAAGCAATGCTGAAACTGATAGAAATAAAGGAGAGGAGAACTGGGACTGAAATTGAGGAGCTAAAACTGAGAGGAAAGTGTCTCCCCACAGGCAAACTAGGGAGGTTGTGGGCCTCCCACAGAGCTGCTCTGGGCTCCACCTGATGTAGTTTACAGCTCCAAGCCTCCACCAACTAGTACTTCCTTATGCCCCCCCCTAGTTTCCATCTTACAGCTCAGAGATCCTCCCAAGCCTATACTTCCTACTATCCACTATTCTCTCTAGTTCTACATGCCAGAAGCCCAGCACCCTGTGATGGTAAGGGTGGCTGGTCAGAGGCTCAGAATTGGTGTGTGTGTGTGTGTGTGTGTGTGTGTGTGTGTGTGTGTGTGTGTGTGTGTGTGTGTGTGTGTTAATAAGGAAGGGAGGGGACCGGTGAGATAGCATGGAGGTAAGGCATTTGCCTTCCATGCAGAAGGACAGTGGTTCAAATCCCGGCATCCCATATGGTCCCCCGTGCCTGAGTGTAGAGCTAGGATTAACCCCTGAGCGCTGCCGGGTGTGACCCAAAAATACCAAAAAAAATAAAATAAAATAAAATAAAAAATAAGGAAGGGAGGAAGTCAAGCAATGTTTCTATAGCTTTAACTCCTCATGAATGATTTTATAGATTTCTGCCACCTGAGTCATTATTTATTCGATAGTTTTCATTAAATCAACTCCATTCAGGAGCTGGAGAGACAGAAAAGGGATTAAGGACAGTGAGATAGTATAGTGGGTAAAGTCCTTGTGTTGCATGCGGCTGACCTAAGTTCAATCCCCAGCATCTCAAAGGGTCCCTGAGAACCTCCAGGAATGATTGCTGAGTGTAGAGCTAATGGCTTTTCCTTACCAAAAAATGGGCTTAAGGCATTTTTTTTTGCATGTTACTGACCCAGGTTCAAATTCCCTGCCCCACAAATAGTTCCCCAAGAATGTCCAGGGATCTATCACTCCTGAACACAGAGACGAGAATAACCCCTGAGCACCAACAGGTGTGGTCCCTAAACAGGAAAAAAAAAAGACACAAATTAATAAATTCCTTTCAAATCTTCTCTCTCAAACAATGAAACCTGTGAAACCAGAGCTAGAGCAATTGTACAGTGATCAGAGTGTTTGCTTTGCACATGTCAATCCAGATCTGACGCCCATACTCCATATGGTCCCTTGAGCCCTCCAGGAGTGATCCCTGACACAGAGCCAGAAGGAAGCCCCTGAGCTCCACCAAATGTGCCCCCACCAGAAAAAAAACAAAAACTAAAATTTGTGAAATCACAAGTGTGATGAAACAATTCCTTTCTTTCCTGTTTATATACATTTTAGTGTTTTTCAAAGTGGTACTGACCTCAGTAGCTGCTGGAATGCGGGCTTGGTAGTGGACAAGGTGAGGCATTTGAGAGTTATGTCTGGTTTACTCACTTTAAGAAAATAAGTGAAAAAAAAAAAAAACATAAAAAAAGGGCTCGGAGAGATAGCACAGCGGCGTTTGCCTTGCAAACAGCTGAACCAGGACCAAAGGTGGGTTGGTTCGAATCCCGGTGTCCCATTATGGTCCCCCGTGCCTGCCAGGAGCTATTTCTGAGCAGACAGCCAGGAGTAACCCCTGAGCACCGTCGGGTGTGGCCCAAAAACCAAAAAACAAAACAAAATGAAAAAAAAGAAAATAAGTAATTTTCAGAGAAGTATTGTGCGATTTTTGAAAAGGGTACAACAGGTCAAATAAGTCATATAAATCTCTGATTTAGTTCTATTTATGAGGGCTGAGGGGGCCACACCAAAATATAGGATCAAGTTAATATATTGTTTAGAAAATAAAACACAAGGTGGCTAATAAATTAAGGTATTTTCCTTGCATGCAGCCAACTCAGGTTCCATTCCCAGCATTTCATAAGGTCCTCTAAGCTACCAGGAGTGATCCCTGAGTACACAGTCAGAGCCACAGCCAGAAGTAAGCCCTGAACAATGACAGGTGTGAGTCAAAACCCAAAAAATAAAAAAAATAAAGGGGACCCGAGAAATAGTATAGCAGGAAGAGTGCTTGCCTTGCACATGGCCAACCTAAGTTAGATCCTCAGCATTCCTTGTGGTCTCCGTAACACTATAAGAAGTAATTCCTGGGCCCGGAGAGATAGCACAGCGGCGTTTGCCTTGCAAGCAGCCGATCCAGGACCAAAGGTGGTTGGTTCGAATTCCGGTGTCCCATATGGTCCCCTGTGCCTGCCAGGAGGTATTTCTGAGCAGACAGCCAGGAGTAACCCCTGAGCAACGCCGGGTGTGGCCCAAAAAGCAAAAAAAAAAAAAAAAAAAAAAGAAGTAATTCCTAGTGATAGCATGGAGGTAAGGCCTTTTTTTTTGGGGGGGGGGGTCCCACACCCGGCAGCGCTCAGGGATCACTCCTGGCTCCATGCTCAGAAATCGCCCCTGGCAGGCACAGGGGACTATATGGGATGCTGGGATTCGAACCACCGTCCTTCTGCATGAAAGGCAAACACCCTACCTCCATGCTATCTCTCTGGCCCCGGAGGTAAGGCATTTGCCTTGCATGCAAAAGGACGGTGGTTCGAATCCCGGCATCCCAAATAGTCCCCTGAGCCTACCAGGAGGGATTTCTGAGCGTAGAGCCAGGAGTAACCCCTGAGCGCTGCCGGTGTGACCCCAAAACAAAACAAAACAAAACAAAGCAAAACAAAAGAAGTAATTCCTGTGTGTAGAGGCAGGAAAAACTCCACAGCACCATTTGGTGTGGTCCAAAAGCAAAAAACAAACAAAAGTAAAGAAAAGGCATAAGACCAAAAAGTTTATCCACATATCATCTAAATTGATCTTATGGGCCATGTTGGTTTTGGCTGTTCTGTTTTGCAGATTTGCTCATGCCCTGGGTCATATTATAATTTGGGAGGGGGGGCACATCTGATGACAGCTCAGGGATTACTCCTGGCTATACACTCAGAAGTTGCTCCTGGCTTGGGGGACCATATGGGACACCGGGGGATCGAACTGCGGTCCGTTGTAGGTTAGCGCATGCAAGGCAAGCGCGCTACTGCTGCGCCACCGCTCCAGCCCCGTCATATTTTGGGAAACTAGCGGAAAGAACCAAACTTTGGTATCATCTCAATTAGGTTCTACCAATTTCAGGTGTTTGACCCTGAGAAAGTCATTTAGCTTTAGAAAGTCATTTAGAAACTGGGTCTCAGTTTCTCTCTCCATGACTGTGGGTGAAAGGGCCTGGTTGGGGCAGCTTCCTTGTCCTTGACGCTTGTGCCCTCCTGCAGGGTGATGGGCAGACAGCCTGTTTGTTTCTCCCTCACCAGAGTAGTTGTATCCCAGGTCCCCTGGCCCCACTGCCAGTGAGGGCAGTGCTCCTTCTCGCCCGGGCTCCTTCCTGGAAAACACTGACTCTTACAAGTCCCAAGGGTGCTCCTGTCCTTGTGTTCTATCTGTACCAGTGGGAGGGCCTCTTTTACAAGGGCCAGCCTGATCACTTGTAGGCAGTGGGGCTCAGTCCAGGGACTGTAATGGTTGAATCATGATTTTGTTTGTTTGTTTGTTTTTGTTTTTGGTCACACCCAGCAGTGATCAGGAGTTACTTCTGGCTCTATGCTCAGAAATCGCTCCTGGCAGGCTCAGGGGACCCTATGGGGTGCCGGGATTCAAACCAATGACCTTCTGCATGAAAGGCAAACGCCCTATCTCCATGCTATCTCTCTGGCCCCGAATCATGACTCTTAAGGAACTCAATGGAATTCTGGGTCCAGGAACTTCCTGGTCCATGAATTGTGGGGACACCTTGGACTTGGAAATCAGTCTCTGCTACTGCAGATAGGGTGCATGGAAGGGCTGGGACACTAGACCTTTCCTATTGAGGAACAAATTTATTTCTCTTGTAGTTGAGGGTGTGGAAAATGGGAGAAAGGGGGGCAGAGGAGGGGTGAGGTTGCTTATTGTGGTGGGAGACAGGATGCCACTGGAAATCTTCTGCCTTCTCTGACTCCTCTCCCCCACCACAAGCAAGAAAGGATCACAGGACATGCTTAAATCAACAAAGCAGGTGAGGTGTGCTGTTGGGATTTTTTCTGAGGGGGAGTGTACCTACAGCCTATTTGGGTCTTTGCAAAAACGGGTGTGGGGGGACAGAAGAGATAGCATGGAGGTGGGGCATTTGCCTTGCATGCAGAAGGATGGTGGTTCCAATCCCGGCATCCCATATGGTCCCCCCAACCCTGCCAGGAGCAATTTCTGAGCATAGAACCAGGCGTGACCCCTGAGCGCTTCCAGGTGTGATACCCCCCAAAAAACAAACAAACAAACAAAAAATGGGTGTGGAGGAGCATTTCAGAGATCATCTAACTTCATTCCCCCGTTGGCTTTTACACAAAGGGAAGCTAAGGGTCAGAGAGAGATGTGACTTGTTTAGGTCAGGATGTGACATAGGCCTGATAGTCCTGCTTATCCTTCCTTTCAGGGCTGAGGACACAGAAGTGACATGGGGGTGAGTCAGCCTTCTCTGTGAAACGCTTTCATGGATTCTTTTGTTTGCTTGTTTTTCAGCCACATCATGCAATGTTCCAGGGTTACTCCTGGCTCTGCCTCAGGAATCACTCCTGGGAGAGATCAGGGGATGCTGAGGATCAAACCCATGTGCAAGGCAAGAGACCTATTAGCTGTACCATTTATCTGCCTCATTCTTGTTGATTATATTGTTATTATTATTATTATTATTATTATTTTTGTTTCTGGGGTCACACCCAGCAGTGCTCAGGGGTTACTCTTGGCTCTACGCTCAGAAATTGATCCTGGGGGCCTGCGCGGTGGTGCTAGAGGTAAGATGTCTGCCTTGCCAGCGCTAGCCTAGGACGGACCTCAGTTCAATTCCCCGGTGTCCCATATGGCCCCCAAGCCAGGAGCAACTTCTGAGCGCATAGCCAGGAGTAACCTCTGAGTGTCACCGGGTATGGCCCAAACCAAAAAAAAAAAAAAAAGAAATTGATCCTGGCAGGTTCGGGGGGGGCATATGGGACGCTAGGATTCGAACCACCGTTCTTCTGCATGCAAGGCAAATGCTCCACCTCCATGCTACTTCTCCAGCCCCATTGTTGATTATTATTATTATTTTATTATTATTGTTTTGGGCCTGGTGGCATTCAGGGGTTACTCCTGGCTCTGCACTCAGAAATCACTCCTGGCAAGATTGGGGGAACCATATGGAATGGCAGGGATGGAACCCAAGTTGGCCACATGCAAGGCAAATACCTTACCCACTGTGCTATCACTCTAGTTCCTCTCTTGTTGATTCTCTTTTAGTATGCTATTTTGTTTTTGGGTCACACCCGGGGGTGCTCAGGGGTTACTCCTGGCTCTGCATTCAGAAATCACTCCTATTAGACTCGGGGAACTATATGGGATGCCAGGATTTGAAACACTATTCGTCCTGGATCAGCTGCTTGCAAGGCAAATGCCCTACCACTGAGCTATCTCTCCAGCCCTCTCTTGTTGATTCTTGACAGGAATTGTGTGCTTTGTTTTTGCCCTCTTTGAGTTCCTCACTGACATCCACAGTGGTTACACATACAAGTACATGTCTTCTACGTAGACACACAGACATATGCATCCCCGTTTGTACACACAGCTGCCTGCTCATACATCATGGACATGTTCCCTCGGGCATACAGATGAAACTGGTACACTTACATTATGCCAGAAGATGCCCAGATTCCCCTGTGCCCTCAAATCTGCCTCCTGTTTCCAGAGTAGAGGGTGGGTTTGAAGGGAAGGAGCTGAGACAAAGAGACCATGAGGTCTTACTGTTTGGGAGAGTAAAGGTCCCCTATGGCTTATCCAAGATGACCCTCTAGATGATGCCCATGGTGTGACGTGGGTCTGATGGCACTTCCTTGTTCAATTGAATAATAGAGAAACAACTTATTATCAGGGGGTCAGTGAGAATGAAGAAATGGGGCCTCTGAGAGGCTAATCTACTTACCCACAATGTGGAGTCCAGCATATAAGAGGCTGAGAGTAGATTTGAGTGAGGTTGTTTGGTTTCTCATCCTCCTCCGACATAGTATCTGTCCAGGCAGCAGCACCAACAGAAAGTATTACAGAAATAACCATGGAAAAGTTCTAAAGAAAAAATGGTAGTCTGGGGGTCTAGGAAGTGTGTGGGGATGTTTGTGTGTGTGTGGAGGGGTATTGGGGTGATAAAGCTTGGTATTTGAGTTGGAATTTGACACTAACTAAAGAATGGATAGCAGGGTGTGAGAGAGATAGCATAGCGGTAGGGCATTATTTGCCTTGCATGTGGCTGACCTAGGTTAGATCCCTGGCATCCCATATGATCCCCCAAGAACTGCCAGGAATGACCCCTGAACGTAGAGCCAGGAATAACCCCTGAACACAATCAGGTGTGGCCCATAAACAAGCAAACAAAAAAGAAGGAATGGCAGGTCGGTGCCATAGTGGTAGTACAGTGGGCATATTTGCTTTGCTGACCTGTGTTTGATCTCTGGCATTCCATATGATCTCTTGAGTATAGAACCTAGAATAATCCCTGAGCACAGCCAGGTGTAACCCAAAAACAAACAGAAAAGGAATGAACAAGAGAGTATAATGGGCAAGACATGAGGCAGACTTGGGTTCATTCCCTGGCACCCCATATACTTCCTGAAGCCCTGCTAGGAGGGAGTCAGAAGTAAGCCCTGAGCACCCACCAGTTACAGCTCAACTCTCTCCCTCATACTTCAAACAAACAAACAAACAAACAAAAAACTCAAAAGAATGTGGCTGGAGAGATAATACGGCAGGTAGGGTGTTTGCCTTGCACACAGCCAACCTGGGTTTGATCCCAGGCACTGCCTAGTGTGAGCCCTGAGTTCAGAGGCAGAAATAAGCCCTCAGCACAGGTGAGTGTAGCCCAAACACACACACACACACACACACACACACACACACACACACACACACACACACACACAAATGAGAGTTCAATGTGTTGATCACTTGTTTTGCATGAAGAGAACACAGGTTTGGTCTCCACACTGCATGGTCCTAAGAGCACTACCAAGTGCATTCGTGAGCCCAGAGCCAGGAATAATCTTTGAGAACTGCCAGGCCTGGCCCCAAACCAAAAATAAGAGAGGGTGTGAGGCCATTGATGCTGTGAGCTGGAAACTCACTCTGACTCCTGAATAAGAGATGGTAATTAGGAAGAGAGGAAGCAGGAGGATTATGGAGGAGCTGTGTCTAATGTCTAGGCAGGAAACACAGCTGCAAAAATCTGGAACATTGGGATGAGGAGGTGGGAAATGAGGAAGAGGCCCTTGAGGCCACTCAGGGACCATCTGAGAAAGTCACCCTACCTCAAACTCTCTTATCATTTCTAGGTTCTGCCACCTCATTGGCCTGGGGGTCAGGGAGCAGCAGACATTCCCACCTGCAGGCAGGCAACAGGATTTCTTCCTCAGAGCAACAGGGCCTGCGATCATCAGGTGCAAACACTGGCTCCAACAGCCACTCCTCCCTGCTGTGAATGATGCTTTGGCTGCTGGAAGTCCACTGGGGGCTCAAAACATGATGTACTCTGTGGAACAGTGCCATCTCCAGGACAGGCATTCGGATTGGCCAGACCTACCAGCGTTAGAGAGTTCTGATTGTCCAGACTTGCTCACAAGCCCAGCCCTAGCCAGAGCTGGTGTGTTCTGTTTGGTCAGGCCTGCTCACAGGTCCTGCCCTAGCTACAGGGAATGCAGAGGCCTGTGAGGCCCACTCAGCGCTGTTGTAGGGGGAGGAATTCCTCGTATATGGCACGGGCTTTCAGGTGCTGGGTGGCCAACTTGAATATATACTCAAGAGGCCACCATATATATTCCAACAAGAAGTGTGTTTACGTCACCTGCAGGAGTCACAAATTCCATTCTTGGCATTGCAGAGCCCTTAGGATCACCCAAAGATACCCTTGAGCAAATCCCCAATCCATAGAAAAGAACTGGTAATGTTAATATTGGGGACAGTTGCCTCCATTGCTTTGTCCCAATCTTGCTGTGTGGGGCTCAGGAGAAAAACATGGCAGCAAACCGCTCAGCCCCGAGGCTGTAGAGTGAGCTGCTGCTGCAGCCAACTTGCCTTGCAGCAATGTTTGAGGGGCCAGAGGGGTGCCCCAACATCCACCCCTTCCCGTAGGGGAAGTCTCGTTCTTGTGGGTGAACAGAAGCCATTTCTATTTCTATGTGGCATGACCATATCCTTAACAGACCGCACCTATGACAGAGCCTCTGCCTTAGGGCCAGGGGAGAGGTCCTAATCAGGATACATAGGCTGGCAAGAGGCCCTGGACCAAAGATGGATCACAAGGCAGGTGCCTCTGGGAAGGACTAGGTCAGTTACTAGCCTTGAGGCATGTCAATTATCATTGACTGTCCAATAAGCCGTGGACATTCAGCATCCATGGGGCGTGAACTTCAAGAGCCACCGGAAAGAGCCACAAGCTGGAGGAAGGAAGGAGTGGTGGGTGCAGCAGGGCTGGTTGGTGGGCGTGTGTGTGAATGTGGGGTTGGGGACACCTGCTTACTGAACCCATGGTGCTGAAGAGTTGACTGAGTTCTGCCCCTTGTAGGGAGATTGGTCTCCCTGTCACAGGCCTAACTCTGAGCCCAGGAAGCCCCAGGAAGGCTATTATTTGCCCCATGGAGGGTCAAGGGAAAGACTCCCAGGAAGTGACATTCGAGCTGGGTCTGAACAATGCACAGGGGAGAAGGAGTGACTCAGCGGAGAGACTCAGGCATGGAGGTTGGGGTGTTGGGTAACTTGGGGTGGCCTGGGCAGACAGAGGGCCTGGCAGGCTTAGGAATTGGGCTCATTGGGTCTCTTAGCACCTAGTCCCCAGCCATATTCTGACGTGTGGTTGAGTAGAGATGGGGGCCCAGGTGTTCATTGGGTCAGGTGTTTGGTGGCCAGGCCAGGGGAAACCAGGTGGGTTTCCTGCATTGAACCAAAGTCTAGGCAGTGGCCACATCTTGTATGGGGGGGGGGGACGACTTTGGGGCTGCAATATGGGACCACAGCCTTTCAGAGTATTCATCCTCATAGGCACCCCTATTTTATGGGGTAGGAAAATGAAGGCTAAAGAGGTTAAGGGACTCATCTCAGGTCGCGAAGCCTTTGGAGGAAGACCCCTATCTGAACCTGCTTGCTTTCAAAAGAAAGGGGAACCAGGGGCTGAGCCTCACTGAGCTGTCTCTCAGACTTCCAGGTCAGGCACTGGGGGCCTCAGATATCACCACCCATTATTTTACTTCTTGTAACAGGATGGAAGAGAGGCCAAGTGGCCCGAATGGCCCAGAGGGCCCCAGAGTGCTTACAGGAAGGGGCATGTGAATTTTGGGACACTGACGACTTGGGGAGCCCCTTCCTCCCACTCAGAGCTCAACCAGGGACCCCAGCCTAAAACTTAGTGAGGCTTGCTCTCCCTTTCCCTTTCTTGCAGAGCCAAGGACCATTGCCTTCCCATCCATAGGGAGATGGAAGGAAGGACAGAGGGAGGAGAGTGTGAAGGGCCCCATGGATGAAGGGCAGTACTTGTTTCTTTGCTCAAAAATGAAACCAAAAGTCTACAGCCTGGGGACTGGCAAGCCTGCAGCCAGAGCTCACTCAGCTTGCAGAGCTGCATATGCAGGAGCAGAAGCATCATATCTAAGAATTGCATGCTTGTTAGAGACACATGAGCTACATGTAGAACTGTGAGTGAGGCCACTTAGACCCAACCTTGCCCTTCATGCTGACCTCTGTAAGGCAAGATCTTTCTCTGAGGAATCAAAAGTTCCTACCAGATGTGTTTGTAGCCTGTGATGGGGATTGTCACAGGAAGGGAAATAGTCACTAAGTCATCTACTGACTAAGAGTAGGTGGCCCTTAGCTGTAGGCTGGTGTTATGTCTGTGACAAAGTTGGGACAGCAGCTGCTGGAGAGACAGTACAGCATGTAGGGCACTTGTCTTGTATGCGTTTAACCTAGATTTGGACTCAGTCATATCATAATGTCTCCTAAGTAAGAGCCAGGAGTAAGCCCTTAGGATGCCCCAAAACAAAACACAACAAATAGCTGTGATAGAAGCATGTGCATATATGATGTGTGTGTGTGTGTGTGTGTGTGTGTGTGTGTGTGTGTGTATGACATAAAGGGGACTCTGTCAAACTTGGGATGTGTGAAGTAACATGGATTTTTGAGGTCCATTGTCTGGCTGTGAGACATTTAGGCGCCAAGGACTGGGTTCCATGAGGACTTAATTCTCTGTTCTAATAGCAAAACAGAAACATTTTTGTTTGTTTTTTTGGGCCACACCTGGCGGTGCTCAGGGGTTACTCCTGGCTCTGCGCTCAGAAATTGCTCCTCTTAAGCTCAGGGGAGCATATGGGATGCTGGAGATTGAACCCAGGTTCATCCCAGGTCATCCTCATGCTGTGCTATTGCTCTGGCCCCAAAACACAATTTCTTAAGTTTGTTTCATGGGGGCATGCTTGGGAACCTGGTGCTCTGCATGCAAAGCCTGACCAGAATGATTGAGACATAGTTTGTTGTCAGAATTCAGATATGTCATACCTGTTAAGGAGCCTGTGATATACAGGAATCCAGGTGTCATCCCACCTGGAAGCTGCCCAGAAACTCTGTAGGGAGAGGTGCTCTGTCCCAAGAACCCTGGGTCCCAGTTCCATACAGGGAAGTCTCTGTGGATGATACAATATCTGACTCCTCTCTGCATTGTATCTATCTTTACATTTATTTTTTGTGTGGTTTTAAAAGCCACATCCGATGACTGCTGAGGGACTGACTATTCCTGGCTCTGTGCTCATGAGTGACCCCTGGTGGTGTTCAGGGAACCACATATGGTGTTGAATTGGCCACCTCTACGCTCTCTCCAGCCCATAATTCATTTTTGCATTTAATTCATCTTTGCATCTCAAATGTTGCTGATGCCTCCCCAGCTCTTGGGGCCTCTCATGGTGTCAATTCTTGGCTTCTGACTGAACACCTGCATTGGACTGTCCTCTCAGTCAGGGGAGAAAGAAATACAGGGGAGGGTAGATGAATGTGAGAAGGACACAGGGATCCTGGCTCTATCTCCCTGCCAGATGGCCTTAACCACGTTTCATTCCTCTCTGGGCCTCAGATTCTCTACTTGCAGATAGAGCATATTTAAAACACTGCCTTTTGTGGAGTATGTCCTGTGGGTCAGTCCCTGGGTTAAGTCAGTTACTGCAGGTAATTGAGTACTAAGATGGGCTTCCAGAGTGCCAGGGTGACCAAGGTCAGTAGACGGAACAGATTGGAGAAGCCAGGCAACAGCTCCAGTTCATGTGTGGGTGATAGCTGGTTCTCCAGAACCCACTCTGTTCTTTTTTAATTTTTAAATTTTTTTTGGGTTTTTGGGTCACACCTGGCTCTGTGCTCAGAAATCACTCCTGACAGGCTTGGAGGACCCTATGGGATGCTGGGGATCAAACCTGGGTCCATCCCTGGTCGGCCATGTGCAAGTCAAAGGCCCTACTGCTATGCTATTGCTCTGGCTTCTCCAAAACCTACTCTAAAAAGCAGATCTCAGAGCCAGAGACCCTAGTGGTCCTAGGAAGGAAGGTGCTCTGGGATGCTCCTAAACCACTGGGACACTATCAGTTGTCCGTCCCTGTCCCTTTGCTCAGTTCCTATGTCTAGACTGACCTAGAACTGAGCAGAGAATCGATATGAGGCTGTTGGGGGAGAAGAGACAAAGGCTGGTGAGAGCTTAGAGGAAGGGGTCACCCCCTTCAGGCTTCCTTTGCACAAGGCTGAGAGAAAGAATGGGGAACTAGAGATGGAAGAGGAAACAGGGTCTCTTTGGTCTGAGTGGCTCCTGGGCCTGGGAACAGAGCATGGGTCTAGGGCTACCTGGAAAGTACCCTGCAGTTGCCTAAGACTATGGCTTAGTCTCTCCCCAGTGCTCAAGGGCTGAGTTCACTCCTGACCCTGATTTGGAACCAGCAGAAATAGCCCCAAGTGGAGGGCTGTAAGTTGTTTGAGGTCTGGTGGTCCTCCAGGCCTGCAGAAAAGAGAGGAAACTGCCACCAGGATCCTAGAAGCCTGGCTGAGTCCTGAAGGTACAATCCTTGAATTCTATTGACCCTCTAATATTCCATATTCTGTCCTATCCTCTCATCTGTGCCCCTCTGGTCTCTGCTGTTGTTTCTCACATCACCTGAGTCAGCAATAACCACCCACTGGGCCCCCATTTTAACCCTTGGTACTTGAATTCTGGTCTTAAGCAGCTGGAGCAATAAAGACTGGCTCAGTCTTGGAGCCCTTTAGCTGCTAACCCCACTTCTAGGACAAAGTTAAGCCTTTACCTCTGCAATTGCATATTTTGGGGGTGCCCACATCTAGTGATGTTCAGAGCTTACTCCTGGCTCTGCATTCAGGGATCACTCCTGGTAGGCTCAGGGTACCTTATGGGATGCCGGAATCATATTCAGGTTGGCCATGTTCTAGGTAAGTGCCTTACCCTCTATTCTATTGTTTCAGCCCCCATGCTCACTCTTAGTTTTGTTTGTTTGTTTTGGGGCTACATCCTGCTGTGCTCAGGGGTTATTCCTGCCTCTGCACTCAGGAATCACTGCTGGTGGTGATCTAGGGGGGCATATGTGTTGCCGTGGATCAAACTGGGTTGGCTGCCTACAAGGCAAGCATCTTGTCCACTATATTCTCATTCCATACCCTCACTCTTGAGTAGCACTTCTCTGCTCTCTGCTCACTCTGTTCCTAGCCCTTGGCTTCTTTAGTTAGATCAAGGTCTTTTCCAGCCTTCCAGCCTCCCAGATGCAGCTTAATTAGGGCTATATGCCTGCTATGCTATCACTCTGACCCTTATATGAGGGTCTGGGGAGCAATCCCCAGAAAGAGTGAGGTGTCAGGGCACAGATTATTTCCAGTCTTGAGTAGGGAGCAGAGAAGAGGCTTCTGGAATGGAAAGGGCACCGTTCCGAGGGACATTTGACAGACAGGAGTCACTGAGGCATTCCAAGGAGGGAGCAGTGGGATAAACCCCGCTGTGTTTATTCTGCATCCTGGCATGCCCCCTGCCCCAGGTTGAGTCAGACTGTGGGGCAGATGGAAGCCCCAGCAAAGCCTCCTTCCTTGGCCTTCCTAGTTCCTGTCTCAGTTCTTTTACTCTGTGTTTCCCTATTGGTGTTTATGAATATTTTGTTTGTAGGGGCTAGAGCAATAGCACAGCAGTAGGGCGTTTGCCTTGTATGCAGATGACCCAGAATGGACCCAGGTTTAATCCCTGGCATCCCGCATGGTCCCCAGAGCCTGTCAGGATTGATTTCTGAGCATAGAGCCAGGAGTAACCCCTCAGCACTGTTGGGTGTGGCCCCAAAACCAGAAAAAAATTCACCCACATTTTGTTTGCATAAAATTTACATAACATTTGCACATACAGTAGAAATATTACATATACATTCAAATATTTGTGGAAGTTGCTCTTTTAACATTATCTTTATTACCGGAGGCCTGTTTTTGATTTGTTTTGGGCCACACTCAGCAGCGATCACTCTTGCAGGGCTAAGGGGACTTAAGTAGTGCCAGGGATCTAACCTGGGTTGACCATGTGCAAAGCAAGTGTCTTATCCACTACACTATCTCTGTATCCCCAAGAGAGCTATTCTATTTTTTTTTGGGGGGGGGCACACCTGGTGATGCTCAGGAGTTTCTCCTGGCTATGCACTCAGAAATTGCTCCTGACTTGGGGGATCATATGGGGCGCCGGGGGATCTAACCTAGGTCTGTCGTAGGTCAGCACGTGCAAGGCAAATGCCCTACCACTTGCACCACTGCTCTGGCCCCAGGAGCTTGGCCTAAGGAACAGCTGATGCAGAGTAGGCTATCCAGAGCCACACTGAGTAAATGTTCCCCTCTTGCTTGTTACTTAGGGCAGCTGGAGGCCCTTTGGGACAACTGCCTGGATCAGGAGTGGTATGTAGCTACTGAGTGGGGGCCTGGGAAAGAAGAGAAACCAGAGCTGTGTTGGGGAGGAACCTGAAGGAGCCTGTCCTGCCCAAACCTCCTCAGGAGCCAGGGACCCCAGCTCCTTCTAAGGCTGTCAGGCCAGTGGAATTTTCTTGGCAAAGTCTTGACTGCATTTAGTGTCTTGAACAAGGCACTGCTCTGTGAAGTCTACTCGTGAATTAGGGCTTTGACGGCCCTCTGGCCCCTCTCCTGGGCTCCAAGGAATGTTTCCTTCCAGGAGGTTTTACTCCATAGTGTCTCCTTTAGTCCTGCTCCTCTCTCCTCTGCTCACCCTCTGCCCAACCACAGGGCTGCCCTTGCTGGACTGGGGGTGTCCTCCCCATAGGCGACTGTGGGGTTGAGTCCCAGGCAAGGCAGCACTCCCACCTCTCAGCAAGTGTCCATGACCTCAGAAAGGGGGGACCATGTATAGCCACAACATTGCTGGGCTTTGCCTCTGGGGTCTGTTAGCAGGAAGTTCTTTCAACCTACTGAAAATGAGACTACTTTTCTTTTGGAAAAAGCAACATTTAACATTAACTGGAAAGTTCTGAAAAAGGAAAGGACTGTCTCATACCCAAATCAGAAGTCTTACTGTAGAAGACTGATAAAGTAGAAGGATGGAAAAAAAAAAAAAACAACGTAAAAATCCAAGAGCCAGGGATGTGGTTTAGTAAGACCCTGGGTTGATCCTGGCACCAAAAAGCCCAAAAATACCAAAGAAAAACCTGAAGGGAGAAAACTAGTAAAAACAAAAATGAAATCTGAGCTACACACTGCAAAAAAGAATTTGTAACAAATTCAGATAAAGAGCTGGGCCCGGAGAGATAGCACAGCGGCATTTGCCTTGCAAGCAGCCAATCCAGGACCAAAGGTGGTTGGTTCCAATCCCGGTGTCCCATATGGTCCCCCGTGCCTGCCAGGAGCTATTTCTGAGCAGACAGCCAGGAGTAACCCCTGAGCACTGCCGGGTGTGGCCCAAAAACCAAAAAAAAAAAAAAAAAAAAAAAAAAAGAGCTACTGCACATTAGAAATCAATAGTTTTTGAAAAGGACATTTACATGGGGCTAGAGATGGTACAAGCCAAAACAAAGCAGGTACTTTTGCCTGCAAACTGATGACCTGATTCCATCCTAGGCACCACATAGAGTCCCCCGTCCCCCCTGAGCTCACCAGGGATGACCGTTGAACTCAGAGTAAGAGTACCAGTGGGTGTGGTCCCCAAACAAAAATCAAATGAAAAGAGTATTAAATGGGCAAGCAATTAGAAAACTAAGGAAAGAAAAGGTGTGTGTGTGTGTGTGTGTGTGTGTGTGTGTGTGTGTGTTTTCTCTGGGTTATACCCAATTATGTCAAGGCTTAATTCTGGCTCTGTGCTTAGGGATCAGAAGAGGATACACAATTTTTTTTTTTTTTTTGTGGTTTTTGGGTCACACCCGGCAGTGCTCAGGGGTTTTTCCTGGCTCCGCGCTCAGAAATTGCTCCTGGCATGCACGGGGGACCATATGGGACACCGGGATTTGAACCGATGACCTTCTGCATGAAAGGTAAATGCCTTACCTCCCATGCTATCTCTCCGGCCCCACAATTTTTTTTTTTTTAAGAAATAGACTCAGATGTAGCTTCCTGTCCTGTCTCTTGTTATCTCTTAGGTACCTCAGCACTCACACACTCATTTTTTTTTTCTAACCACAGCTCAGCTCATTCTACTGTATGCTCTGCTTCTTTTACTCTCCCCATACCGAGAGGCTTTTGGGTTGGGGCCAGGTCTTGGTACAATTAGAAACAAACCTGGAGCCAAATGTCCCTGGGCATTTATCTTTGCCCCATCACTGCTGTCACTTCTGTGGTGTGGATTCCTAGAAATAAAGTTGCTGAATAGAAAGTGTATGGACATTAAAAACAGTCTGATAACTCATCAGTTTATTTCAACTGATTCCTAGGGGCCCATTTCCCCACTTCACTGCTCTTATTTTTGTAACTTTGCTGTCTGTTCATGCTTATTCATTCCAGATGAACTTGAGTGTCCGTGTGACAAGCCTTATCAGGCCTAGTATTTGAATGAATTCATGGCTGAATCAACTATCAGATCTGCCCTGAGGAGTTCTGTAATTTTGGCAGAACTTGGGCTGAGTGTGGGGGAGACAGGTGTAAAACAAGTAACCCTCCTGACTCCAGGGCTCTGCTACCCTCCGGAAACATCAGCATTTTGGGTTGGAACAATCAGGGAGGCCGGCCCGGAGAGATAGTACAGCGGCATTTGCCTTGCAAGCAGCCGATCCAGGACCAAAGGTGGTTGGTTCAAATCCCGGTGTCCCATATGGTCCCCCGTGCCTGCCAGGAGCTATTTATGAGCAGACAGCCAGGAGTAACCCCTGAGTACCGCCGGGTGTGGCCCAAAAACAAAAAAACAAAACAAAACAAAACAAAACAAAAAATCAGGGAGGCCTCCACAGAGGAGGCTTTGTACCCTTCAGATGAGGAGAGTTGAAATCCGGGGAATAAAGGTCTTGCCCTTCTTTTTTTGTGTGGAGAAAGGCTCACATCCAGCAGTGCTCAGGGATCATTCCAGATGGGGCTTGGGGAACCATATGGGATGCCAGGGATCGAACCTGGGTTGACCATGTGCAAGGCAAGTGCCCTTCCCACTTTACTATCACTCTGGCACCAGTTTCCCAATATTCTTTTCCCTTCTCTTGACTTCTAACCTCATCTCCCCTTTTTGCCCCTCAACCCTTTCTCATGTAAGCAGATGAGGCTGGACTGACCTGGGCCATATCTGGAAGGTGCTCTAGGCTTATTTCTGCCTCTGCTCTCAGGATTAGTCTTGGTAGGGCTCATGGAGCCATATGGGTTGCCGGGTATAGATCCAGGGTCAGTGGTTTGCAAGGCAAACATCTTTATCCTTGTGCTATCCTCCTGGCCCAGGACTGCTATGATAGAACAAGCGATCCTGCATAGGTGGAGCTGGGGTTGAGCACCCTGTCGGTGCTTGGCCACAGGAAACTGTCCTAGAACATCAGGTCCTGCAGCCCTTCTTGGGCAAGCGTTGCTGACTATGTGAGGAGCCCTGGAGTCCTTTCGCGCAGGTTTAAAGCATGTTTATTGTCCAGACAAGAATGCAGAGTGTTTAGAGACCTGAGGTCCCCTCAATGAAGGGAGAGAAGACCTCAATGGCAAGTTAAGTGCACATTGACTCAGTTTCCCACTGCAGCATTCCCTTCCTTGGGCTGGAGCAATCGTGAGGGCTTGCTTGTCTTGCATGTGACTGATCCAAATTTGATCCCAGACACGGCCAAGAGTGATGCCTGAGTCCAGTGCCTGGAGTAACATGGGGTGTGGCCCCAAAACCAGAAAAAAAATAAAATAAAATAAAGAAAACTCCATTTGGAGGACTCCTCGAATCACACCAGTGGTCTGATCAGGGTGTGGAGGAGGAATCTGGCCGGGATACAATCTGCTGGAGGCTCAGAAAACCCACCTTGCACCAGGCTGACCCGAGGGTACCCCTGACATCCCAGCGGCGCCCAGAGGAGGAACAAAGCAGCTCCCCGATGGAGTCTTTGCCTCTGGCACCCCTGCGCGGTCACAATTGGAACTGCAGTCGCACCCCCGTGCTGCTTCGCTGTGGTCCCCAGGGTCTGTCTGCTGGTGGGGGTCTGCCTAATCTTTCCTTTCCAACCAGAGTCGACCTCTAGAGTGGAGTCATCTCACAACCCTCTGGCAACCACTGTGTTCACTTGAGAGAATACATTGGGGGCCATCCCCATCCCCAGCTTTCACCTGCCCTGCTTTATTTCCCTGGGCCAGTCAGAACCCTCTCTGAGCTTTCTCTATAAAGTGGAGCTTATATTTGCAAGTAAGCATTCTCTCCCCCACTACTCTACTGACACATTTACTGCTAATCAGAGACTACTCTGGGCATTTTGAAATGCCCCCATTAAAATAAGTGCCCTCTTGGGCCCGAGCAATAGCCCAGCACACTCCCCAGGTTTGGTCCTAGGCATCCCATATTGTCCCCCGATCCTGCCAGGAGTATTTTCTGAACGCAGAGTCAGGAGTAATCCCTAAGCGCTGCCAGATGTGGTTCAACCACCCTAAAAAAGTGCCCTCCACTGTGGGGTTAATTGTGATATTCACTGGTTTTCTTGGAGTTGGCGGCTACTGCCTGCACCTTGCTTTCAGCTGTTTGCAATTTGCAGTATTCACCCTGTTTCTGTTTGTGCAGACCCTGGAATGGATGGGTGGGCAGCAAAAATCGGTGCACATGATATATGACAGAATCACAGGAGAAAGTGCATTTTGGCCGGGGGTATTGGGCAGCCTCTTAGATCTTACTGAGCCAGTTAAGCTACTCGCCCTCTGCTGCTTTCCCTGCCACTTTTATTAGCCAGAGTTTAATGTAAATCACCTGAGGGTCAGGGTTGGCCTAATTAAGGGTATTTGTGCTAATTAACCCAGAAAAGGTGAAAGGAAAAAGTGATTTACAAGTGTATGAAAACACTCCACAGGGGCCAGAGAGATAGCCTGGAGGTAAGGCATTTGCCTTTCATGCAAAAGGTTGGTGGTTCAAGTCCCGGCATCCCATATGGTCTCCTGAGCCTGCCAGGAGTGATTTCTGAGCATAGAGCCAGGAATAACCCCTGAGCAATGCCGGGTGTGACCCAAAAACCAAAAAAAAAAAAAAAAAAAACACTCCACAGATAAAGAATGATAGGCTAAGCTGTGAAGGGCTAACACCTGTGTGTTTGGGTTTTGTCTCGAGGTAGGAAAATGATCTTTGGATCATTAATCAGAGCTTTCTCTCTCCAATAGATAAAAGGGAATTATATTTATTTATTTATTTATTTATTTATTTATTTATTTTTTGCTTTTTCAGGCCACACTCATTTGATGCTCAGGGGTTACTCCTGGCTAAGTGCTCAGAAATTGCCCCTGGCTTGGGGGGACCATATGGGATGCTGAGGGATGAAGCCACGGTCCTGATCCTTGGCTAGCACTTGCAAGGCAGACACCTTACCTCTAGCGCCACCTCGCCGGCCCCGGGAATTATATTCTATATCAGATAATTAACATACAGCTTCTGGAGACCAGAGTTTGAAAGATCATTGGGTATGCAACGTGTCATTATAGCAAAAGTGAGAAGGGGAACAGCCCATATGGGCTTCTTTCCTTCCTTCCTCGGAAGAAATACTGAGTATAAAGAAGCCTTACAATTAGAAAGCCTCAGAATTAGAAAATAGAAAAGTTTATTGCAAAGTAGAAGAGAAAGAAACTCCTCAGTATGGAGGGAACTTTAGTATGGCTTAGTTCAGAGTGGTTCAGTTTGTGGGTTTTTATAGGAAAACAGGGTCTTGGTGTTACTTGTCATGTGACAAGAATGCTGCAGAGACGGATGATTCACAGGGCAGTCTGTCTCATTCAGAGCCTGTTGTGTTCTCTGTCTGACCTTCCCTAGATATTCCCCATTGGTTTCCTGGACTTAAGGTCTGGAACAGAATCAGGCCCTTGGGAAATTGTTAAGTTCCAGTTCCAGAAAGAGCACTGGAATTTGCAGGAATGTTCAACATGTGGAATAGACAACAACAATGGAGCTGCTTGCAGCATCTGGCAAGGAAAAACAGGCTTATTCTTTCAAGAATGGACACACAGGCGGGCACTTGGGCCCATGACTTACAGTCTGGGTGTAAGATGATGCCCAGCTATTAATCCAAAACAAAGGCATCCTCCTCCTATCTTCCTCTTTCTTTTTTTTTTTTTTTTTTTATTTGGTTTTTGGGCCACACCCGGCGGTGCTCAGGGATTACTCCTGGCTGTCTGCTCAGAAATAGCTCCTGGCAGGCACGGGGGACCATATAGGACACCGGGATTTGAACCAACCACCTTTGGTCCTGGATCGGCTGCTTGCAAGGCAAACGCTACTGTGCTATCTCTCCAGGCCCTATCTTCCTCTTTCTAAGAGAAAAAATCTCTTCCTCCTCCTCCTCCTTCTTTTTTTTTTGTTTTTGTTTTTGGGCCACACCCGGCAGTGCTCAGGGGTTACTCCTGGCTCTGCTCTCAGAAGTCAGCCCTGGCAGGCTCCAGGGGCCATATGGGATGCCAGGATTCGAACCTATGTTGACCACATGCAAGGCAAAGACCTTACTGCTTGTGCTATTGCTCTAGCCCCTGCTTAGGTCTTCTGGAACTGGGATGAAAAGGTCTTCGGTTCCTGGAAACTGAGTGGGGGGGGGGGGCCCGCTCATCTCCTGCTGTTGGTCCCCCTCAAATGGAGCTTTTTCTTTGGCTTCTACCCCATCCATTAGTGACCTCAATAAGCTGCTTCAGGTTAGGGAGCTTAGGTCCTTGCACAAAGCACTTTTGGTAGAAGAAAGGTGGTGGGCTTCGGCCTTTGGGAGGCTACTCAGAATCTCAGCTCTCTCCCATTCATTGCCTACTTCTGACCCACCTGAGGGGGTCTCTTTTCTGCTCAGAACAGGGTTCTCTGTGCACCAATATTTTAGTGAAGGGCACAACACACTCAGTCCAGTTCAAGAAGGCCATGATGGTAGTTATTCACCAGAGGGTCAAAAAACTCGATTGTTGGGGTCTTCTCAGGTCTCTGGGTCCTGGGTCTCTGTTTAAGCACCAGTTATAAAATAAAAGCCCACAGTTTGTGAGATCACCCCACGCACTATCTCCAACCCCAGACAGATGGGTCTGAAGCAGGTAGGGTAGCCACAAAAGATTAATAAGCCAAACCAGTCAGGAAAGAATCATGTTGTGCATGGCTTTTGGCCTCATGCCTTCTGCCTGAGCCAAAAGCCAGAATTGCCTCTCTTCATTAAACCAATACCTATCCAATCAGCTGGGGCAGGGTAGACTAAGTGGCCTTTTACATGTTAAAGGAAGAGGTTTACAGTAAAGTGGAAGATGAGGAAACACCTTTATTTTGGGTTAATAGCTGGGTGCCATTTTACAGCTGGGTACCCATTTTCTCCCTTGAAAGGAGGATGCACCCCACAGGGAGACTGGAAGAGCTCATGCAGCACTGCAGAGACAAATTCTACAGATGGTGGTGTTCAATATACAGCAGCTCAATGACCATCTGAAATGCCAGGGATGAGGCCCATGTGAGAAAAGAAAGAAGGGATTTGACCTGAAGGCTTGGGCAGGGCTTTTGCCTTTTCTACAACAGGTCACCTGAGTAATAATGAAGCAGATAAAACTGGTTCATCAGGGCCGGAGAAATAGCATGGAGATAGGGCATTTGCCTTGCATGCCAAAGGATGGTGGTTCAAATCCCAGTATCCCATATGGTCCCCTGAGTCTGCCAAGAGTGATTTCTGAGCATAGAGCCAGGAGGAGTAACCCCTGAGCACTGCCAGGTGTGACCCATAAACCAAAAAAAAAAAAAAAAAAAAAAAAGAAAAATTTGGCTCATGAATAAGGAAGAATATAAGTAAAAGTCTCAGTCCTGTTTGTAAGGTCAGCAGGCAGTGGGAGAAAAGCCACACCTAAACTGGGGATAGGGAATTGTTGCAGGAAGGAAGACATGAATGGGGGGTGATGCCCCAAAGTGTCTGAAACCTGGTATTTCATGGACACCTCTGAAGCAAAAGATCCTTCTCAGGAGCCTGGAAAAACCACAGAGGTACAGAATTTCAGAATTCCAGGCCTGGTCCTTACCCCCATCCCCTTGAGGACTGGCTCCTCCACTTTGAGGAATATCAAAAGAAGACCAAAGGCAACCATCCTAGCAACAGAACTCTGCTTGGGAGGTGTATTTGCTTCTTCCACTTTGGAGATGTCTCTGTTTCTCTTGATTGCATTTTTTGGCTTGTTTGTTTTTGGGCCACACCTGGTGATGCTCAGGGGTTACTCCTGGCTCTGCACTCAGGGATCACTCTTGATGGTATTTGGGGAGAATTTGGGATGCCAGAGATCAAACCTGGGCCAGTTCCATGGAAGGTAAATGGAAGGTAATCATTCTTTTTTTTTGTTTGTTTTTTGGGCCACATCCGGCGATGCTCAGGGGTTACTCCTGGCTGTCTGCTCAGAAATAGCTCCTGGCAGGCACGGGGGACCATATGGGACACCGGGATTTGAACCAACCACCTTTGGTCCTGGATCGGCTGCTTGCAAGGCAAACGCCACTGTGCTATCTCTCCGGGCCTGGAAGGTAATCATTCTACCTGCTATACAATCTATCCTGGACCTTGAACACTTTTTTTTTTTTTGGTTTTGAGGCCATATCTGGCAGTACTTAGGGGTTATGTCTGGCTCTAGGCTCAGGAATAGCTCAGGCTTTAGTATGCTGGGGATTGAATCCAGATCAGCTTGCAAGGCAAGTGCCCTTCTACTCTGGACCCTTCATCATTTTCTTGATTTTTCATCTCCTTCTCTCCTTCCCTCCCTTTATCTCCCCCAATAAACTTGTTGTACTTCACTATTCATCTCCTCCTAAAATTCTTTTCTGAGTGAAAAAGGTAATGGACCCAAAAAGCCTGATCAGGTTTAGGAACTGACATTCTTTTTTTTTTTTTTTTTTTTTTTTGTTTTGTTTTTTGGGCCACACCCGGCGGTGCTCAGGGGTTACTCCTGGCTGTCTGCTCAGAAATTGCTCCTGGCAGGCACGGGGGACCATATGGGACACCAGGATTCGAACCAACCACCTTTGGTCCTGGATCGGCTGCTTGCAAGGCAAATGCCGCTGTGCTATCTCTCCGGGCCCAGGAACTGACATTCTTGAAAAGAGCACTTCCAGGGCCGGCGAGGTGGCGCTAGAGGTAAGGTGTCTGCCTTGCAAGCGCTAGCCAAGGAAAGGACCATGGTTCGATCCCCCGGTGTCCCATATGGCCCCCCCAAGCCAGGGGCAATTTCTGAGCATGTAGCCAGGAGTAACCCCTGAGCATCAAATGGGTGTGGCCCGAAAAACCAAAAAAAAAAAAAAAAAGAAAAGAAAAAAAGAGCACTTCCTCACTCCAGACATGGCCCCCCTGAGAAATCAAGTGACAAGGATCATCTCCCATGCTATATAGTCAAGTGAATAGCAGGCAAAGCTTGGTGAGATGTGAGTTCTGTCTTTGTCTAGACTCTCATTAGTCTTGAATTTCCAGGCACTTCCTCAAGTGACTGAGGTAGGTAGACAGGGAAGTGGAAGAATTCTTCTGGAAGCTGTGACCTCTCCTCATTATTTCACAAAAGCCACCTGGGGACCTTACTCCTCTACTGTTGGGGGTCTGTGTCTCCTTTCTTACTAGCAATAGAACCACCAGGCCCAGACACTGAAGCTGCTTCCAATCCCCTGGGTACCACAGAGCCACCTAGCCATCAGCATCCTCTTTCATGGGTCCTGTGAGTCCTGGCTGCAGATTTATATTCTTCCTTACTGACAGGTTATTTTTCAGAAAGCCTCCTCACAGTGTGCCCTGGTTGAGAGTGCCCTCATTCCCACCAGCACTTGGCATTACCCAGCATCTAAACTGGCTCCTAATGGTTCTTTGTCTTTTGTTTGTTTGCCTGTTATTGGATAATAACAGCCAGTGTGTTCAGGACTTACTCCTGTCTCTGCACTCCCGATAGGACTCTGGGAACCATATGTGATGCAAGACATCGAACCCAAGTCAGTGTGCAAAGGGAGTGCCCTACCTACTACCTACTGCACTTTCTCTCTGGATCTGCTGCCATTTTAAACTTGTATTGTTTCTGATCAGAAATAAATCGGGCCATCTCTTCACACAAGCTAGCTGGCATTTTGTTTCCTTAAGCACCAGCTAAATAATTGACTCAGGGTGCCTGGGGGGTGGGAGTGGTAGGTCTAGGATGACAAGGTCCAAAAGGGGTTCAAAACTCTTCTCCTTAGGGGTTGGAGAGATAGCATGAAGGTAAGGCATTTGCTTTGCATGCAGAAGGAGAGGGTTCGAATCCTGGCATCCCATGTGGTCCTCTGAGCTTGCCAGGAGCGATTTCTGAGCATAGAGCCAGGAGGAACCCCTGAGTGCTGCTGGGTGTGACCCCAAAACCAAAATAAAGAAAGAAAGAAAAATCGACCTGTTCTCCAACTATTCATTGCCTACTCTTGTCCAACTTGTTAGGAAGTCACCCGGGGCAATGTCAACAGAAGCAGAAACCATCCGAGTGACTTTATTTATCGAATGCATTTGTTGCTTTGGATGCTCAGGGACTGCTAGGGCTGAGCTCGGGGTCACTTGGGGTGCAGGAGAGGAGGGCGGCGCTGTGGGCGTGTCGAGCCTGCACGCAGGGACGTGGGGCGGGAGGCGGCGCTGGTGGGAGCGGGGTCCCCAAGACCCGACGCCTGCACCCCGCGATCGCAGCCCTGCAAGTGGAGAGGATGGGGGAGCCGGAGCGATCAGGGGGCGCCGATGGCCGTGAGTCCTGGCGGGGTGCAGGCTGGAGGCGGCGGGCTCGGGCTGGGTCGGTGGGGGGATCTGGAAGCCGATTGCGGGGCGTGGGGACTCCAGTGGGCCGAGCGAGGTTGCTCTGTGCCCCGGGATGAGCATGGAAGCCTTGGCCTGGGCCCGGGTCGCATTGCCAGCGCGCGGTAACACCCTAGGGCTCGGCCCCCAGTTGCTGCGGTGGGATGGGCCCAGAAAACAACCCCCAGGGGCAGGTTGAATCCCCTCGAGGGATGGGTGTGTGTGTGTGTGTGTTTGTGTGTGTCTGTGTGTGTGCAACTATTGCAGAGTGGCCCCTTTGTATGGGTGTGTGTGTCTGTGCGACTATTGCAGAGTGGCCCCTTTGTACGTGTGTGTGTCTGTGCAGCTATTGCAGAGTGGCCCTTTTGTACAGGTGTGTGTGTGTGTGTGTGTGTGTGTGTGTACAGGTGTGTGTGTGTACAGGTGTGTGTGTGTGTGCAACTTATTACAGACAGGCCCCTTTGTACATGTGTGTGTGTGTGTGTGTGTGTGTGTGTGTGTGTGTGTATGTGTGTGTGCGCGCAACTATTGCGGACAGGCCCCTTTGTACCTAGGTAGAGGATTGTGGGACCCCTTAATGTGTATGGGGGCCCTTGCAGTCCTGGGGTCTGAACCAGGGCTTTCACATGCATGGCCCATGCCAACTGCCTCCTGAGCTGCCATCAACATGTGAACCTGGGGTGAGGGCAAACCTGGAAGCAAGCTGGAAGATTTCCGACTAAGAACCAGGGGTGGAGTTTTGTGGTCACTTCACTCCTCAGGTCTCTGAGTCTGCACCCCGATTAGGACTCGGTACTGTGATCCCCAAACACCAGCACACCCCTTCTAGGTCAGCTAAGGCTGAGGGTGTCGCAGATGGGCGGAATTTGTACAGGCTACTTTATTTATTTATTTATTTTTGGTTTTTGGGCCACACCCGGTAACGCTCAGGGGTTACTCCTGGCTATGCGCTCAGAAGTCGCTCCTGGCTTGGGGGACCATATGGGACGCCGGGGGATCGAACCGCGGTCCGTCTCCTAGGCTAGCGCAGGTAAGGCAGGCACCTTACCTCCAGCGCCACCGCCCGGCCCCCCAGGCTACTTTATTTTGCCCCTCAGTTATAAACAGTGTTGTGGGACCTGGGGCTATTCCTGGTGGTGGGGACCTGGGTTCACCAAGTATGATTCTAAGAACCCCACAGGCCTGAGCCCTACCATTTGAGCTACATTCCAGCCCGAACCCCTTGGTTTTACAGTGAGGGCCCACACCCTATGTCTAGCCCAGGGCCCTGCTGGGAGTGGACAGTGTAAGTGCTAGGAGTTTCTTTATTCTGAGCTGAAGCACCTCCTTTCTCAGTTCCTGGTTCCTGCAACCTGCAGCCATGAGATTCAGAAAAGGAAAGTGGGGCCAGAGAGATAATCCCGGCATCCCATACGGTCCTCTGAACCTTCCAGGAGCGAATTCTGAGTGCAGAGCTTGAAGTAACCCCTGAGTTCTGAGGGTGTGACCCAAAACCCAAAAAACAAAAAAAAAGGAAAAGAAAAAAAAAAGAAAAGGAAAGTGGGGGACACAGTGGCGCCTGGAGGTGTTGGGGATCTAAGCGGCTTTTGAGGAGCTTGCTATGTTGGCTTGGGAAGAAGGCAGACCTTGGGGGGGGGTCAGTTAAACTGGTGTCCCCTCACCCCCTGAGCATGACTCGAAGCTCCTCGCCTGCCTTTTTGAGCTTGTGCTTTGATTTTTGGAAAACTAGGAAGTTTTCATTGTTCAGCATTCCTTTGTGGTAGGGGGCAGTTTGGACCACACCCAGTTGTACTCAGGGCTTACTTTTGACTTTGTGCTCAGGGGTCACTGCTGCAGAGTTCAGCGGTCCCTATGGGGTCATGAAGATGGAACTGAGATCACCTCTAGACAAGAAAAATTTCGGGCCCGGAGAGATAGTACAGTGGTGTTTGCCTTGCAAGCAGCCGATCCAGGACCAAAGGTGGTTGGTTCGAATCCCGGGGTCCCATATGGTCCCCCGTGCCTGCCAGGAGCTATTTCTGAGCAGACAGCCAGGAGTGACCCCTGAGCACTGCCGGGTGTGACCAAAAAAAAAAAAAGTTTCTTAACTAACCCCTGTGCTTTCTATGCAGTGAGGTCGTGGGTTTCACTCCTGGCACTTTTCCACAGAGCTCTGCTGCGTTGATCTTCAGTCCCTCACCCAGTGTGTGTGTAAACCACAGCAGCAGCACTTTGCAGTGTGAGGGTTCCAGCATTCACCACGATACCAGGAGCTGAGGGAAGATGAACATAAGACTAAAATTCATGGGGCTGGAGAGATAGCATCGTGGTAGGGCGTTTGCCTTGCACATGGCCAACCCAGGATGGCTGGTGATTCGATCCCCGGTATCGCATATGGACTTCCGAGCCTACCAGGAGCGATTTCTGAGAGCAGAGCCAGGAGTAACCCCTGAGTGCCTCCAGGAGTGACCCCCAAAAAACAAACAAAAGACTAAAACTCATTACAGATGACTATAAAAACATAACTGGCTGGGGTTGAGAGAGTACAGCTGCATGTAGCTGGCCCTGATTTGATCCCTGGCACTGCATCTAGTCCCCAAATATAGCAGGAGTGATCCCTGAGCACCATAGGTATGGCCCTAAAATGAAAACAACAACAACAACAACAACAAATGACAACCTGCTTCATAGCGCCTGCAAATAGTTGTCTGAGTCTATGGAAGGGTGTTGGATGGGTGCCCAGCACTCTGGGAACTGTTCATGCCAACCCTTGTAGTAGGGATTTATGGTTCCCTCCCTGTGCCAGCTTTGCTGCTTCTGTGGTTGTGTGAGTTTGGGGGGAAGACAGGTGTAGACAGAGTTCCCAAGATTCTTTTTTTTTTTTTGGTTTTTGGGCCACACCCGTTTGACGCTCAGGGGTTACTCCTGGCTATGTGCTCAGAAATCGCCCCTGGCTTGGGGGGACCATATGGGACGCCGGGGGATTGAACCGCGGTCCGTTCCTTGGTAGCGCTTACAAGGCAGACACCTTATCTCCAGCGCCACCTTCCCGGCCCCCCCAAGATTCTTTTATTTTAGATTTTTTTTTTTTGGTTTTTGGATTACACCCAGCAGCACTCAGGGATTACTCCTGGCTCTATGCTCAGAAATCGCTCCTGGCAAGTTCGGGGGACCATATGGGATGCCAGGATTCAAACCACCGACCTTCTGCATGCAAGGCAAATGCTCTACCTCCATGCTATCTCTCCGGCCCCATTCCCAAGATTCTTGGTCCAGCTGAGCCCTTACATGTGTGTATGCTGAGAGTAAGATGGGGGCCAAGTCTTGAACCATGTCCTGGGCATGGGTTCTCAGGGCTGAGTCACTGACCCTCTGGGCACAGGCAAATAAAGTAGTTGGCTGAAGCCATGGAAAAGGTTGTGGAGCTGGCATGATTGTACAATGGGTATGGCATTTGCCTTGCGCGAAGTTTACCTGCATTCAATTCCAGGCACCACAGACGGTTTCCTCCCCAGCCCTGCCAGGAGTGATCTGAGTGCAGAGCCAGGAGCAAGCCCTGAGCACTGCTGGGTGTGACCTCAAAACATATAAATAAAACAAAGGGTGGGGGGGAAAGAAAACAAAGAAAAAGAGATGGGGCCAGAAAGATAGTATGGAGATGGTGCGTTTGCCTTGCATGCAGAAGGACAGTGGTTGGAATCCCGGCATCCCATATGGTCCCCCACGCCTGCCAGGAGCAATTTCTGAGCGTAGAGCCAGGAGTAACCCCTGAGTGCTGCCGGGTGTGACCCCCCAAAAAAAATTAGAAAAAGAGACAAATATTATGGTGCTGGTGGAAGCAAATCTCTATCCTGCCCCCAAGGGCAGCCCTCAGGTCCTAAGAAGGGTGGGGGCATACCTCAGACCCCCAGGTGGGCTTGCAAGTATCCTTCCATCTTTTGGAGTTTTTGTTTGTTTGTTTGTTTGTTTTTGGGCCACATCCGGTGACAACTCCTAGCTATGTGCTCGGAAATTGCTCCTGGCTTGGGGGACTATATGGGAGGCCAGGGATCTAACCGAGGTTCGTCCTGGATCAGCCACCTAAAAGGCAAGCACCCTACCGCTGTGCTATCCTTCTGGCCCTATCTTTTGGGTTTTGCCAGGTCTCTCTCATGTGAACGTGTGATGAGATGAGGGACCTCCTGGAGGGAAGATATGATTCCAAGCCTGAGGAGGGGCTTCTCTCTTCCTCTTGATGTAGAGTGAGACCCTTTGTCTCCTTTTTTGCCCTCACAGTGCTTCCTCTGGAGAGGCAGTTGCATGAGGCTGCCAGGCGGAACGACGTAGGCAGGATGAAGGAGCTGGTGGCCAGGCGAGTGAACGTCAGAGCCAGAAACCATGTACGTGATTGGCTCCTCTAAATGGGGTACTTGGGATGAGGAGGTGCTGTGGGGAGGCCCCATGGAAGGGGCCATGAGAGAGCCGCATCTTGCATGTGCTTGTGTGGACCAGACAGTGCTGGCCTTATTCTCTTGCCCATCCTGTATCATGGCCTCAGACTGCCCTCAAGGTCAAGTTCAACTCAGAGCCAGATTTGGACAGTTCCAGAAACTCTATAATCCCCACATCTGGTCCAAAGGTGTCTGAGGAACCTGGGTTGGAATAAGCAGTACAGAGTCAAAAGTAAGGGGTCAGAGACTGGGAGGGAGGTAGAAAGGGGTAAACCCCAGTTCGAGTAGTACCTGCACTCCCAAGTCCAGGGGCTCAATGCTGAGAGAGGCTACACAGTTAGAAAGCAGCTTTGAAATATGTGGGGTCCACCTTGGAGGACAGTAAGGCTTCAGGGAAGCCCCATGCTTGCCAGAGAAAGAGATGGGAAAAGTCTTTCCTTTTGGTGATGGATCTGAAAAGAGGCTGAGGACCCCATGAGGTGGTGGTCCATTCCTGCCTTGGTGCTTCAGCTGGCAGGAGCTTCTTGAGGCTAAAGCTTGGGAGTGGGTTGGGGCTTAGGAGAGGCTTAACTGCAGCATCCCTTTTCTGAGGTGATGTGGGAATCAGGGCCTGGGTCTCCAGAGACTGCTATGGCTTCAATCAGAAGAATTTATGGGGTTGGGGTGAGGGGAGTTTGGGCTGTATCCAATGGTACTAAGGGCTTACTCCTGGCCGTGAGATTAGAGATCACTCCTGGAGGTGCTCAGAGGATTATATGGGGTGCTGGGAATCGAAGCTGAGTCTGCCATATGCAAAGCATGAGCACTAGGTCTTTAAATCATCTCCCAACAACGGAATCATCTCACTCATTGTCTCACTCATTCACTCTCCACCTTCTCTCTCACACTCAGTCACTTTCTCGCCCTCCTTCACTCTCTCCCTCACTCTCACACACTAACACTCACAGATACACATTCTGTCTCTCCCTATCCCCCACAGGCCCAGCTGGGGCAGCTCAAGTGAAGGCCTGGGTGAAGGGGACAGGGGCAGCTCTCTGAGGAAGTGGCATTTTGACTAGAACCAGGTGGGACAGACAGAGAGGACATCATGGACCAGTGGCCCAGGGGTGGAAGGAAGAGTTGGTCCCCAGAGGACCACACAGAAAAAATTGCGATTCTTTTTGTTGTCCCTTCACAGCTAGAAGCTATCGGGCCAGAATTGAATGTCCTCTGGGGTGTTCTGAGGGCCCAGAGCATGCTAGAGTGAGCAGGCACTGGGGTGGGGATGAGGCACCCTCTTCCTGAGGCCTCTGTGACACAGGAGGGAGATATAGGAGAACAGTCTCAGGGAACTGGGCTTCTGAGGGCAATGTTGGGTGCACAGTGCTGGAAAGTGCCCCAGGAGCTGTGAGTTATTTCATTTCAGCTGTTCTGAGTTGGGAAGGAAGGGACCAGAATGGGGGGGGTCTTGGTCACTGTTCCTAGCACCCCTAAAGGTTCCTCTGCCAGTCCTGGGCAGGAGTACGTAAGCCCCATGGCCTTATGGCTACCTATGCCCCGGCAGGAGGGCAGGGTGGCCCTGCACTGGGCCGCAGGCGCTGGGCACGAGCAAGCAGTACGGCTGCTTCTGGACCGTGCGGCTGCTGTGGACGACGAGGATGCGGTAGGGACCGGCATAAGGCATGTCTGTGTGTCTGTCTGTATGTCTGTCCTTCCTTCACCCTGAACTGGTTTGGTTGTTACTAAGCAGAAGTGAGTGCGGTGGGAAGGCAGCAGGTCACAGTGGCAGGAGCCAGGGGCATTGCACTGACTCCATTCTCCTTGTACAGTCATGAGGGGCTCCCCGGAGGCAACGCTTTCCTGTTCCTACTGGGCCTCACTGAGAGGTGAATATTGGGGGATTGCTTAGGATCCCCAAGGCCCTGTTAGGAGTAAGCCCTGAGCACCTTCAGGTATGACCCAAAACAAACCAAGTAAACCCCAAGTAGAACTCTGAAACCTCTTACATTAGTTCTTTGTCCACAAAGACCCCAAGTGTGTTTTCCAGTGGGACGAGTGAAAAAAAAAAGGTCTCAGGGTCCCGGGATGGGACCACATGTTGAGAGGTCCTGGGTTTGATCCTGGCCCCATAGCCCCAACCCCAGCAGCATTGGTGTGGCCTGGTGCAGGGCGCCTGAGCACTGCAGGTGTGGCCTTCATAAATCCTGCTCCTCTGAGCTGCAGCAGGCCATGTACAGCCATTAGCAATAGGGAGAGGCCACTGGGGAGTCTCAGAAAAGGAAATCTGGGGCTCTGAGCAGCTCAGAAGCCTTGGCCTTTGCTTCCCCTTCTGGCTACTGTGAGCCAGAGCCCAGGGGTCTCTTGGGGCTTTGCTGTGGCCCAGGTTTGTGCCTCCCTCTGTGAGGTGCCATCACAGGCCCTGGCTGCTTCTCCAAGATTCCAGAGAACAAAAGGGCACAAATTGTTTTCTTTTCTCTGGGGGGGGGGGTGTTTTCACACCTGACAGTGCTCAGGAATCACTCCTGGTAATGTTCAGGGGACTGATTGTGATGCTGTGGACCAAACCTGGGTCAACTACATCCATAACAAGCACTCTCTCCTTTGTTCTGTCTGTCTGGACCGGGTTTTACTTTTCACCCAAACCACTTTTATCCCAACACACTTTGGTACTGATGAGGATTTGGAGTTAGGAGTCAACCACACAGGCCCCTTTTCCTGGTTCTTAAAAGTTTTGGTGAATCCAGTGGGGTGGGGGCTGCATGCCAGGGTACATCAGGCAGTTGCTAGGGAAAACAACACCCCAGTTCTGCCACCCTACCTGACCCCTGAGTGATTATTGTCTCAGAAGTCCATTGTAAAGTTCAGGACAGAGGCCATTGGATTGAAAGGAGAGTGGGGGTGTTGTTGGTTGGCCTGTCTTGTCTTCTGGCCTCTGGCCCAACCTGCAAGCAGCTCAGAGCATGCTGGGGACAGGCAGGTTAAGTGACCGGCCCCTCTGTTCATCTGAGATGAGCCTGCATTTCTCCTCTTGTGGGCAGGGAGATACTTGCCTACAGAAATCATCCCTGGAGCCAGAGAGATAGCATGGAGGTAAGGAGTTTGCCTTGTATGCAGAAGGATGGTGGTTCGAATCCCAGCATCCCATATGATCCCCCACGCCTGCCAGGAGCAATTTCTGAGTGTAGAGCCAGGAGTAACCCCCGAGCGCTTCCGGGTGTGACCCAAAATCCAAAAAAGAAAAAAATTATCCCTTATGTCTTTAGGGGCTTTTTCTCAGAACCAGGCCTCATCGTGGGCTCATTCTGTGTATGACACACTGTCCAGGGCTAGAGCCACACACATAATATGGGACATTATGTCTGGACTCTGAACATCCATATTATTGATACTCGAGGGGGCACCTCTCAAACTGAGCAAGAACCTCACAGCCTCTTCTGAGCAAAGGGTCCAACACATGTGCAAAATCTACCCTCTTGGGGCTGGAGTGGTGGCACAAGCAGTAAGACGTCTGCCTTGCCTGCACTAGCCTAGGATGGACCGTGGTTCGATCCCCCAGCATCGCATATGGTCCCCCAAGCCAGGAGCGATTTCTGAGCACATAGCCAGGAGTAACCCCTGAGCGTCACCAGGTGTGACCCAAAAAAGCAAAAAACAAACATAAATAAACAAAAAACCGAGATACAGCCCGGAGAGATAGCATGGAGGTAGGGCATTTGCCTTGTATACAGGAGGACAGTGGTTTGAATCCTGGCATTCCATATGGTCCCCCAAGTTTGCCAGGAGTGATTTCTGAGCCTACGTAGAGCCAGGAGGAACCCCTAAGCAAACAAAAGCAACAATAAAAAACCAAGATACAATGATTATGAGATACAAAGATTACTCAATGGATGGGGCCAGGAAGGTGGCGCTAGAGGTAAGGTGTCTGCCTTGCAAGCGCTAGCGTAGGACGGACCGCAGTTCGATCCCCCGGTTAGGCAAGGCAAAAAGGCAAATGCCCTACCCCTGTGCTATCTCTCTGGCCCACAATTGGTTCATTTATAAATGATCATTTAGCCTAAAGAAAAAAGAAAGTTTGCATAACATCTTAAATTCAAGACTTAAATTCCCCAAGGCTGAGCTTCCTGCAGGGCTCCCTATGCCTATGTGAGATTCTGCAAGGTAGACACACCCTCCTCATGCTCGTGTCCCCTTACCTGTGCCTTCTCCCCCAGTTTGGAATGAATGCTTTGCTCCTGTCTGCCTGGTTCGGCCACTTACAAATCCTCCAGATTCTGGTCAGCTCTGGGGCCAAGGTCCAATGTGAGAACAAGGTAAGATTCCATCTGGCTTTGCCTGGCTGCACAGAGCTAGCTGTCTAGCTCTGCTCTTTTTTTGTTGTTGTTGTTGTTGTTGTTTTTTCATTTTGGAATATGGGCCACACCTGGTGGTGCACAGTGATTATTTCTTCCTAGAGATGCATGGGGGACTATATGCAGTTCCAGCAATCGATCCCTGGGCTGCAAGGTGCAAGGCAAACACCCTACTCGCTGTACTATTGCTCTTACCACCTCCCTTTTTAATAAAGGTTTAATGATAGATGTGTTTGATAGAATCCTAGGCCTTGCCAGAATCCTAAACTCCTGTGGGTGCTTAAGTGGGTGAGGCCTTAAACTCCAGTGGAATCCACAGCTCATCTCCATGGCAACCAGCCTCTATCCTGAAGTTACCTGGGGGTATCCTAGTCACTTCATTAACATAACAAAACTCCTTTCTCTTAGGAGCTGTGACAGGGATTAGATCTAACCTGTGACACTGTGGGTCACCTGGTGTGGAGTAGGCGAGTCCTCTGACATTTCTGCTTTTCATAATCCAGTGTTAAAAACCTTTCCTGGTTTTATTTTGCATTTCAGTAAGGACTAATGTCAGGTGTCATTTTATTTTGCTTATTTTCCATCTGAACATCTTATTTTGGTGCCAAAATTATTTTCTTTTTCTTTTTTTTTTTTTGTTTTTTGTTTTTTGTTTTTTGGGCCACACCCAGTGACGCTCAGGGGTTACTCCTGGCTATGCGCTCAGAAGTCGCTCCTGGCTTGGGGGACCATATGAGACGCCGGGGGATCGAACCGAGGTCCGTCCTAGGCTAGTGCAGGCAAGGCTCTAGCGCTCTTACCTCTAGCACCACTGCGCCGGCCCCCCCAAAATTATTTTCTAATTTGTGTATCTGGTGGTGCCCAGGAGTTACTCCAGGCACTCATGGTGGGCTTTGAGGACCAGATAGAATGCTGGGGATCAAATCCATGTGCAAGGCAAGCATCTACCTGCTATAGCATTGCTCTGATCCTAATTTATTATCAGTTTTACAAAATGGGGGCTGGAGTGATAGTATAGTGGGTAGGATGCTTGCCTTGTACACAGTCAACCCAGTTTGTTCCCAGACATACCAAAAGATCAGGAATGATTCCTGAACACAGAGCCTGATGTAAGCTCTTAGCACTGTTGGGTGTGTCTCCCAAAACCAAAAAAACCAAAGCCAAAACCAACCAACCAAAAGTACACAAACCCTCAGCAGAGAAGGGGCAGACAACTAGCTAGCCCAACTGTGACACCCTGAGGCCCACTAGCCCTGTGGGCTGGTAGTATCTGTTGTCCTCCTTGGGGCCCACCCCTGTTCCTGGGCTTGTTTCTGTGGAGACGTCTTAGGTGTCCCACACTCACTGCTAAGGGCCCTGGAGTGCCTATGGTACCTCAGGCAAGACTGTGTTGGCTTTGTTTTAGGACGGCCTGAGCCTGCTGCACTGCGCCGCAACGAAAGGCCACGTGCCAGTGCTGGCTTTCATCATAGGGGACCTGAAGGGGGTGGCTCTGGATGGCACTGACAAGGTGAGCAAGGCAGGGGACCTGATGGAGAGAGGGGGGCTCTGCATTTCCATGGATTTAGGAAGCCACAGTGCATAATTCTGGAGGAACATCTGTGTATGTGGTGAATGTGGAGGTGTGGCTGGGGAGCAAGGGAGCAGTGGCATCCTGAAGGAGGGGGAACTCCTACCTGGGATGGCCTGGAATCCTGGGGGTGAGACTCCTTCCCCACTTCAGGACAGCCTCAGTGGATCTGAGGGTCAGTGGACACTACTATGACTTTCATCTGTGATTTTCAGGGAGGGTGCTAGGAGCCCAGAGGTGGGGAACAGAGGTGGCAGGTCTGGAGGTTCATGTCTATTTCCAGCTGGGCAGGACCCCATTCCATCGGGCAGCAGAGAACGGACAACTGGAGGCACTGGACTTCCTCGTGGGCTCAGGCTGTGACCAAGGTGTCAAGGACAAGGTATTAGGACACAACCGGGAACACCCTGCTCTGACTAGATGGCTACTCTGGTGGGGACCCATTTACTGGTGCCTGCTCTGGCCTCCGTAGCACAGAAGCCCAGGTTAGTGTTGGACTGGTGGGCCCAGTGTCACCACATTTGCGGTTCCCTGTGAATATCTCTGGCTTAGTGAGCAAAGAGCTTCATGGAGTGCAGGTATGGGGTTGTGATCCCATTGGGGTGTCTTGGGAGCTATGAGAAAGTTCCTGAGGGCCCCCAGCTTCTGGCAGGTGATTTGCTGTGAAGATGCAGCTATTTATAAATTAGAGGATGATGCCAGCCCAGTACCCCTCCTCCACACTGCCCTGTTTCTCATGTTTCTTGTCTGTAACAGAGGCAGTGTGGCAACCTCATGTTCACAGTCTCTGTTGATGGCAGCCCTGAGCCATCCAGACTTCATGAGGAGAGAAATGGCTGTGGAGGGACGGGCTGTGCTTGAGGGTTACTCCTGACTCTGCACTAAGGAATCACATCTGGCAGTGCTTGTGGGCCCTTTTGGGATGATCGGATCAAACATGAACTGGTAGATTGCAAGGCACTATCACCCTTCAACTTTGCAGGGCCAAGGGTAGAACTCAGGACCTTACACATGCAAAGCAGGTACTCCACTGTCTCTAGCCCTGTCACCTTTAGGCATGAGTATGAAGTGACTGGTCCTCTTGTTTTCGAGTTGCAGAGACAGGTGTCCAGCTCTCCTTAATATTACTCTTCCTTTGGGGTTATGATGACTGGGCGGGGGGAGGTCAACACTTGATTATTGCACCAACAAGTGACCTCAGTGCAGGGAAGTACACTGGCCTATATGGAGTAGTGCCAGGGTTGAATTTTAGGCTTTATGCATGGGTGTGGACACTAACCACTGGACTGGTTTCCTGGCCCACCACCACATAGTTTTCCCATTGAAAAGATACTTACTGAACCTCTGCATGTATCCCAGACCCTATTCAAACTTTCCTGTTTGTTTGGATTTTGGGCCACACCCAGCAGTGTGGCCAGTGTGGCCAAGTGCTTGAGGAACCATGCGGGGATTGTTGGGTCTCCTAAGCTCTGTCCATCGAACTGTCTCTTTAGCCTTTTTCTAGGTCCTTAGGAATCTTCAGAGACCCAATAAAGGAGCCTGTCATGTGCACAGACATTCTGGCAGTCATCAAAAAATAAAAAGCAGAGCAGACAACTACAAGAGCTGTTTATTAGGTGGATGGTGCCTTGGAGCAGTTCCAGGAGCTGGAGTGGAAGGCAGAGTTCCCATCTTCATAGACCACCAGGCCATGAGAAGTTCCTAAGCCACAGAGCTGAAAGCATAGCTGCAGGGGTCCAGAAGTACATTCAGTGGAGTCTCCCTTTCATTTCTTCTCTTAGAACTGAGGATCACTTGGGGTCAGAGTGATGGCACAGTGGGGAAGGCATTTGCCTTGCACGTGCCCTACCTGGGTTAGATCCCTGGCATCTCCGAGAGTGAGCCCTGAGGACAGAGTCAGAAATTACCCCTGAATATGGTGGATGTGGCCCCAAATCAAAACAAAAAAGAAATAGCTGGAGAGATAGCATGGAGGTAAGGCGTTTGCCTTTCATGCAGAAGGTTATCGATTTGAATCCCAGCATCCCATATGGTCCCCAAGCCTGCCAGGAGCGATTTCTGAGCGTGGAGCCAGGAATAACCCCTGAGCGATGCCAGGTATGACCCCAAAACCAACAACGAAAAAAAAAAAAAAAAAGAAAGAAAGAATGTTCATCCTGAAGTGGAAGGAGAGGACTGGGACGTGGCTTACTTATGTGGGACCCTGGGTTAGAGTGCCAACACCACCATGTAAACAAAAAGAGAGAGAGACACACACACACACACACAGAGAGAGATGGATAGAGAGACAGAGACAGAGACTCTGATGCAGCATTTGGCCTTTGGAAATGAGGAACCTGGCTGTAGGGGCCAGTATCAGAGGCCAGCAGCTTCTCCCAGGGCCTCAAGTCTGTCTGTGGACATGAAACGTTTACTCCCCAAGCTTCAACTCAAGGGTGGCCTGTGAGGGTCCCAGGGCTGGTGAGGGCCTTTGCTCCCTGTCCCCGCAGGAGGGGAACACTGCACTGCATCTGGCTGCCAGCCGGGGGCATGCTGCTGTGCTACAGAGGCTTGTGAACATCGGGCTGGGGCTGGAGGAGTGCAACCAGGTGAGTCTGGCTGGGGGAGGTGGGAGGCACCTGGGGAGCACAGCCCCAAAGCAGAGGTCCCACCCTAGGACTCAGAAATTCCATGGGGTAGCAGGTTTGTGAGGGTTGGTAGAAATACTCCACACGAGGCTGGTGCAAAGGATTCTGGGAACAGACTGATTGGGGATAGGGGGACTGATGGTAATGTGTCCCCCAAAATGAGAACATTCAGGGGGGGCACAGTATTGCCTAGGCCCTAGGCTCACACCTGCTTCATTTCAGGATGGCCTGACAGCCCTGCACATTGCTGTGGAAGGGGTCCACGCGCTGTGTGTGCGGCTCCTCCTCCGTGCTGGGAGCAGTGCCAACGCTCTTACCCAGGTAGGACCCAACCTGTGTCTGTCTTCCCAGAATGGTTGGGATAACTGGTACTCTTGGATGTGCTGGGAATTTAGCAGTTTCTGGCCTGGGCCTCCCACTGCTAAACTCTTTAAGTGGGCTTGGTACTTAACCTTTCCCTCCATTTGTACTAACCCCCATCGGTGGGGCTCAGGGGCTGTTCTTGGCTCTGGGATCATCGTGGATGAATTGGGGGACCATATAGAGTACCAGAGATTGGACCTGGGTTGACTGTGTGCAAAGCAAATGCCCTACTTGCTGTACTATCTCTCCAGCCCCGTGCTTGGGAATTTTTGTTTTGTTTCGTTTTGTTTTGTTTTGGGGCCACACCTGGCAGCACTCAAGGGTTATTCCTGACTCTGTGTTCAGAAATTGCCCCCTGGCAGGCTCAGGGGACCATATCGAATGCCAGGGAATCGAATCAGGTGAGCTTCGTACAAGACAAATGCTTTACTGTTGTGTTACTGCTTTGGCCCTGTGCTTGGGAATTTTTCCTGGCTCTATGCTTAGGATGTTTTTGTTTTTTTTCTTCTTTTTTCTCTCCTTTTTTGTGGTGGTTGCAGGTTTTGGGCCATGCCTGGCGATGCTCAGGGGTTACTCCTGCCTCTAAACTCAGGAATCATTCCTGGTTAGAACAGGGACCAAAAGGAGTACTGAGGATTGAACCTGGGTCAGCTGTATGCAAAGAAAATGCCCGCCCTGCTCTACTGTTGCTCTGGCCCCTGTGCTCATGGATTTTTCCTGGATCAGTGCTTGGGGATTTTTCTTGGCTCTGTGCTCAGGGATCACTCCTGTGCTGTGTACATAAGATGCTGAGATTTAAACCAGGGTCATGTCACCTGTACTATTGGTCAGCTGCTTTATCTCTCTGAGCCTCATTTTCCAGTACAATGATGGGGCTGATATACACAACGCACTCATCATTGTGTCTACAGTGACATCTCTGCCTGGGGACCTCATAGGAGGTTATGTCAGGCATGGAGCAGGGCCTTCATGATCTCTGGTACTGTGTCATTCCCTCACCATATGCCCGTCAGATGGGCATGGGATGTTCTCTGGGTCCTGGGCAGGATGGAACTTTCTTTAGGGTCAGCTCAGTATTTCGCTTTGTGTTTCCTTTTGTTATGACTATTGCTGTTGTGGTTGTGGGGTATACTCTCATTTCTCAGGGTGGGCATACAGGGCTGGGGACTTGAACCCAGAACCTTGAATAAACCATGTATGTACCCATTATGGAGCCGTATCCCTATGCCAAATTTGGCTTTACATATATATATATATATACACCTTCATGTTATCTCTCTGGCCTGTTGGCTTTATATTTTTATTCTCTTTCTGGGCTTCAGAAATTTGAGTATGATAGCAAAAAGAACAATATATATAAACACAAATAATAGCATATGGTTTGGAAAAAGGGATGAAAATGATTAGATCCTCTTCCCTGCTCCAAAAAATAAAATAAATAAAGAGCTACCCCAACCACATATATAACACAAAGAAATCAGAGAGAATCAGGGCAAAAAAAAAAGCTCAGTGACAGAGAAAATGGTAAATGGAAATGAAATGGTGATAATCTGTCAAAGTTATGCTTTCCTGAATGTTATGATGCCATTTAAGATGAGTTTTTAGAACAGCTCTGAACCTGTAGGAACTGCTACCTCAGGCCAAGTGGGCACAGGAGGGCCCCAAGAAAGGGGGCATTTACCCAACATTGCTTGAGTGGCTCTTGGGTTCTCAAAGCTCTCTTTTGTGCTTGTGCGTACCAAGCATGGTGTCTGTGGATGGGTTCACTAAAACCAGCCACCAAGTCTGGCACTTTCTGCAAAACTTTTAATTGGTGGTGGTGTGGGGGGAGAAGGGCAACATTTAGCAATGTTCAGTGATCACTCCTGGTGGGCTTGGGATCATATGTAGTACCAAGGATCAAACCCAGATCAGCCATATACAAGGCAAGCTCCCTACCTATCTGCTGTACTATCTCTCCACTCTGCAAACCTTTCTGAATCTATTTCCATGCTAGTAAATCCAGCAGGCTCTGGTCTCTGCCTAGTGATAAGTCCCTGTACGCTGGATGGTCACTGACTTTTCCAGCCTTAGGTTTAACTGAACATAGTAGCTCTTGGGGTGTGTGAGATACAAATGGGGTGATTCATCCCCAAGTGCTTTTGAAAACTGATGGGGAGGGTCTTCAGGGCAATGACCTGACATTTCTGCTCTTCTAGAAAAAACGTAGCTGCCTCCACTACGCTGCCCTCACTGGCTCCACAGAAATGACTCGAGCCCTCATCCAAGCAGGAGCCTGTACCAACGTGGTTGATCATGTAAGTGTGGGGCCTGGATGGCACAGCTGAGAGAGACAGGAGCTTTGGGGCTCTGCTGTGTTGGGTTGGGGGGATCTGAGGCACAGGATGGAGGAATTTGAGGCATCTGAGCACCTTCCAGTGCTCCAGACTAGAGACCCAGTTTGTTCTCACTTCCACAGGGATTATTTTCTGCTCATTTATCCATTGGATTTTAGTAATGATATTTTGCTTCTTTTTTAAAAATACTCTTTATTTGGAGGGTTGGGCCATACCCGGCAGCACTCAGGGATTATTACTTCTGGTTTTGCACTCAGAAATTGCTATTGGCAGGCTCGGAGGACCATATGGGATGTCAGGGTTCGTCCAAGTTGGCTGTGTGCAAGAAAAATGCCCTGCCATTGTGCTGTCACTCAGGCCCTAAATTGTTCTTTTTAATTTTGGGGCCATACTTGGCATCAGGGCTTACTCCTAATGCTGTGTTCAGGGGTCATTCCGATGGATGCTCAGGGACCATGTGGTGCTGGGGATGGAAAGGAACATGTGTCTCATTTCCCTCTATGTCCCATTTGTCTCTGCAGTGCCACATACTGATCTTTTTTTTTTTTTTTTTTTTTTTTTGGTTTTTGGGCCACACCCGTTTGACGCTCAGGGGTTACTCCTGGCTATGTGCTCAGAAATCGCCCCTGGCTTGGGTGGACCATATGGGACGCTGGGGGATCGAACCGCGGTCCTTCCTTGGCTAGCGCTTGCAAGGCAGACACCTTACCTCCAGCGCCACCTACCCGGCCCCATACTGATCTTTTCTATGGCAGACCTAACCTCTGGTGTTTCTTTCCACATGCAAAGTGTGTGACCTTGTGAGACTGAAGCACGTATTTTGGTGCCGGAAAACTTGGCTCTTCCACTCACACACAGAGTAATCTTGCTCTTGACTTCCCAGAGCCACTTTTCACTGATAGCTACTGCTCTTTTGCCCTTGCATAAATGGAGAAACATCTACTATTTCTAGTGGAAAGTAGTCATATCATATAGCTGAAATAACCACTAAAAATTATGGTCGAGCACAATTTGTTGGAATTATTAAATAAAATAAAGCGATAGGGCTGGAAAGATAGTACAGTGAGTAGGGTGCTTGCCTGCATGTAGTCAACTAGGATTTGGTCCCCAACACTCATATGATTCCCCATGTACCTCCAGAAATAATTTTTGAGTACAGAGCTAGTAGTAACCCTGAGTACCACTTAGTATCTCCCCCAAAAGGAAAAAAAAAAAAGGCATCCTTTATTTTACCACCTGAGCAGCCCTGGCTTGTTTTGAGTTTCTTCCATTCCCCCCTCACATATATAGTAGTGTTGCAGGTGGCTTATGTGATGTGGGAAGAAGAGAGATGAAAGCTTCAGAGGAGGTGTCCTGCCCTACCCTCCTCGGTGCCCACCTTGATCCCCTGGAGGAAGTTTAGGTTGATGAGCATTTGCTCTGAGCACCTGTATGGTACAGACCTGGTATTCCACCAGTTCCATATGGCAGTTGCCAAGTTGAGTCCCACTTGATTGATCTGGTGGTGATAGGGGAAATGATCCCTGTCCCCCAATTTCTCAGACACTGTAGAACTGAGGCTGAAACAAGAAATTTGTCTTTGCAAAGAAAAATCTCATTTCAGGAGCCAGAGCGGTAGTGCAAGAGGTAAAGCATCTGCCTTGCCCACTCTAGCCTAGGACAAACCACAGTTATCGATTCCCCCAGTGTCCCATATGGTCCCCCAAGCCAGGAGCGATTTCTGAGCGCATAGCCAGGAGTAATCCCTGAGCACCACTGAGTGTGGCCCCCAAACAAAACAAAACAAAAAAAAGAAAAATCTCATTTCTACCTGGATTTTTCAGGAACACTGCCTTTTTTTTTTCAGAGAGAACTTCAGGAGGAGATGAATAATAAAATAAAATGTTTTATTTAGAAATTATGAGGAAGCCTGGGAGGGGAAGAGGGACGGAGGGAGGGAGAGAGAGAATGAATGGAATGGGGGCATGAAGTAGAGATGTGGCATCTCCACTCCCAGAATAGGGAGGTCCCCACTTACTTCTGTAGAGTTATTTTTATAGTTTTTCTTCCAAACTGTCCCTTATGTAAGTAGTTTTTATGTAAATAAGTATATCCATTGCTATGGCCTTGTCTAGGAGAAGTCCTTGGTAGTGTGTATCCACTTGTGTGTTCCTATCACAGTCAGTTATTCCTGCTGGAGCTTCTTTCTTTTCTTTTCTTTTCTTTTTTTTTTGGTTTTTGGGTCACACCTGGCAGTGCTCAGGGGTCACTCCTGACTCTATGCCCTGAAATTGCTCCTGGTTGGCTCGGGGGACCATAAAGGATGCCGGGATTCGAACCACGGTCCTTTAGCATGAGAGGCAAAAGTCCTGCCTTCATGCTATTTCTCTGACCCTGGAGCTTCTTTCTGAAGGGATCCAGACTTCTCTGGTCTGTGCTGTGCCACTTAGACTGATAAACCTCAGTGTCCATAAAGTGGGTCCAGGCTTCATGCTTTCTTCTACTTTAGAATATGTGATAGATTAACTTCTTTGGTTACATCTTGGTTTTATTCCTTCCCAAGAGCTCATGGCCAACCTCCCAATCTGTCTGCTTCAGTAGCACCTCTGAGTAGAAAAAATACAAGTTAAGGAAGAATTCTACGAGGGAGGGATATTTGCTTGTTTGTTTGCTTGTTTTTTACCCATGAAGATGCCAGAATTTTTCTCTAGATCAACATTGTTTTCCCAGGCCATCATCAACTATTGCTACTTAGTTTTCCAAGGAACCATTCCAAGGTTCTGGGGTCAAACCCATTATCTGGAAGATATTGTAAGTATGTGTGATTCATTGGTTCAGTGACCACATCACAGAGCATCTCCATGACTAGCCATTGAAGTAGATTCTAACCATTCAACCATAAATAATAAATTCAAGAGCAGCCCTACCTATGGTACTATCTCTGGCCTCAATTTTCGGGGTGTGTGTGTGTGTGTGTGTGTGTGGTTGGAGGGTTTGCACTATACCCAGAGTTGCTCAGGGCTTACTCCTGGCTTAATACTGGAGATCACTCCTGGTTCTGAGATAGAGACCATTTTTTGGTGGACTTGAGGAACCATATTTGATTCTGGGGATCAAACCTGAGTGGACCACGAGCAAGGCAAATGCTTTAATCCCTGTATTCTTTTTCCTGCCCAAAGATTTATTTTATTGTTTGTTTGTGGCCACACCCAGCAGCGTTCAGAGGTTATTCCTGGATCTATGCTCAGAAATTGCTCCTGACTGGCTTGGGGGACCATATAGGATGCTGGGATTCGAACCACCGTCAGTCCTGGGTCGGCTATGTGCAAGGCAAGCATCCTAATGCTGTGCTATCACTCCAGCCCACCCCCCAAGATTTCTTCTAAGTGACTTATTTTCTTTTCGTTTTTTTTTTTTTTGTTTTGTTTTGTTTTTGTTTTTGGGCCACACCCGGCAGTGCTCAGGGGTTACTCCTGGCTGTCTGCTCAGAAATAGCTCCTGGCAGGCACAGGGGACCCTATGGGACACCGGGATTCGAACCAACCACCTTTGGTCCTGGATCGGCTGCTTGCAAGGCAAATGTCGATGTGCTATCTCTCCAGGCCTGACTTATTTTCTTTTCACACTGATGATGTTTTTGTCTCCCTATGTATTTATACTGTTTGTTGTTGTTTGTTTTGGGGCCATGTCTGGATGCTTGGGGACTATGCCTGACTTTGTGATCAGGCATTCCTGAATGAGAGGTGCTGGGAGACCATATGTGAGATGTATGGCAGTTACCTAAATCCCTTCACTATCTTATCAGCCCTTATATTTATTTATTATATTCTTTTGTTTCTTGTGGGTTTTTTGGTTGTTGTTTGGTTGGTTGGTTGGTTTGTGTTTGGACAAAAGACACAGGACTGAAAAAGGATGAAATCCATGTTTTCTCTTTCCTGACTAGTTTTACAAACACACGTGTTGTTATTATTGTTATTTTTGGGACACACCTCATAGTATACAGGGTTTATTTCTTGAGCTTTTTGTTTAAGATTACTCCAGGTGGGACTTGGGGAACCATATGGGGTGCTGAGGATCGAATCTGGGTAGGCCACATGGAAGTCAAGAGCCCTGCCTGCTGTTACCTCTTATCCTAAAACAGAAATATTTTTATTCCTAAATAAATTAAGTCTTATGATCTTCTTTTAATTTTTGGTGGTGGGGTCTTTTTTTTGTGTGTGTGTGTGTGTGTGTGTGTGTGTGTGTGTGGTTTTTTTTTTTGGGTCACACCCAGCAGTGCTCAGGGGTTACTCCTGGCTCCATGCTCAGAAATTGCTCCTGGTAGGCACAGGGGACCATATGGGACGCCGGGATTCGAACCGATGACCTTCTGCATGAAAGGCAAACGCCTTACCTCCATGCTATCTCTCTGGCCCCGGGGTCTTTTTTTTTTTTTTTTTTTTTTTATAATCTTTTTCTTTTTGGTTTGTATCACACTTTCTGGTAATCAGGGGCTATTCCTAGCTCTGTACTTGGGGCTCTCTTCTGGCAGTGTTTGGGGGACTATATGGTATAGAAACCTCCTGCATGCAAAGCTGTGCTTCAGCCCTTTCAGCCACCTCCCAAGCCCCTTCTTTATTTTATTTATTTATTTATTTATTTATTTAAAAACATATTCTATGTTTAGAAACTGAATATACTTGCCCATAAATAATAATTTTTTTTGCCACACCCAGTAGTGCTCAGAGGTTACTCCTGGTTCTGCACTCAGAAATCACTACTGGCAGACTCAGGGATGCCAGGGATCATATCCAGGCCCATCCCGGGTTGACGTCGTTCATGGCAAATGCCCTATTGCTGTTCTATCAGTCTGGTCACTTTTTTTTTTTAATTTTTGGGTCACACCCGGCAGTGCTCAGGGGTTACTCCTGGCTCTATGCTCAGAAATCGCTCCTGGCAGGCTCGGGACCATATGGGATGCCGGATTTGAACCACCAGCCTTCTGCATGCAAGGCAAACACCTTACCTCCATGCTATTTCTCTGGCCCCCAAAACTGGCTGTTTCTGTTGGAGGGTGTAGGATGTGGTGTTGGGCTTCTGTAGTTTATGTAGAAATGAGAATGACTCTACTTTCTGAGAATGCCACAGGGGCATCAGCCCTGATCCAGGAGGTACTTGGGAGGCATTGGTGGCCATTATTTTCTTTTAGAGCTTTATGGAGGAGCTGGGCCATTTTTCTGCTGGAAAGATGGTGGCAATGGATGGGCTAAATTATCTTTCAAAGGCCAAATTTTAAATTTCCATAAATCCATGATCCAAGAATTTTTTTGTTTTGTTTTAGGGTCACACCTGGATATATTCAGGGCTTATTCCAGACGCTGTGCTCAGGGATCACTTCTGGTGGTGCTTAGGGGACTATATGGGCGCACAGGACTCTTTGTGGTGCCAGGGATTGAACATAGGTAAGCTGGGTTCAGGGACTACTCCGTGCTTGGTGTTCATGGATTGTTCTTTGCCATGTTCAGATATACTCATGTTCACACATGATGCTGAAGATTGAACTTGGACTTTCTGAAGGCAAAGCATGAACTTGGCTTGTTGAGTTTATAGCCAGTCTTCCTTCCTTCCTTCCTTCCTTCCTTCCTTCCTTCCTTCCTTCCTTCCTTCCTTCTTTCCTTCCTTCCTTTTTCCTTCCTTCCTTCCTTCCTTCTTCTTCCTTCCTTCCTTCTTTCTTTTTCCCTTCTTCCTTCCTTCCTTCCTTCTTTCCTTCCTTCCTTTTTTCCTTCCTTCCTTCCTTCCTTCCTTCCTTCCTTCCTTCCTTCCTTCCTTCCTTCTTTTTCCCTTCTTCCTTCCTTCCTTCCTTCCTTCCTTCCTTCCTTCCTTCCTTCCTTCCTTCCTTCCTTCCTTCCTTCTTTCCTTCTTCCTTTCTCTTCCTTCCTTCCTTCCTTCCTTCCTTCCTTCCTTCCTTCCTTCTTACCTTCTTCTTACTTCCTTCTTTTTCCTTCCTTCTTCCTTCCTCCTTCCTTTCTTCCTCTTCCTTCCTTACTTCCTTCTTCCTCCTTCCTCCCTCCCTCCTTACCTCCCTCCCTCCCTCCCTCCCTCCCTCCCTCCCTCCCTCCCTCCCTCACTCACTCACTCACTCCCACCTGTACTCAGGACTTACTCCTGGCTCTGCACTCAGGTATCATGCCAGATATTTTTTGGTGGAACCACCCAAGTAGTATTCAGAGGAGCTGGGGTCACTTCCAGCCATTGTTGTCCAAATGTGTGTTGGTCTAGTGTTGGTCCCAAAGGCTCTGTGTTGCTTGGGGACCCGAGCAGGAAGAAATTGCCAATGTTGAGAGACCACCAGAGCCATACCTGTTGGTGCTCAGGAAGCCTGTGATGGGATTGAAATGGGTCCACACACAGGCATGTGCCCTAACCTTTGTGGGGACTCCACAACTCTCCTACCAATTTTGCTAAACTTCCTATTTTTCTCAGATCACAAGGTAAAAATGTGGGGTGGGAGAGATAGTACAGTGGGTAGAGCACTTGCCTTACACACGGCCGACATAGGTTCTATGCCTGGCATTCCTATATGGTCCTCTGATCCCACCACTTATTATTTACTTATTCCTAAATTCAGAACCAAAAATAAGCCCTGAGCACTAAATATGTGGCACAAAAAACAAAAACAAACCACCAAGAAAACCCCCAAACAAAACAAAAAATAAATAAAAGATATCATTGTATGTGTGTGTTGTATTCTGGTATTTTAAATTTTTTTTGGCCCACACCCGGCGGTGCTCAGGGGTTATTCCTGGCTGTCTGCTCAGAAATAGCTCCTGGCAGGCAGGGGGGATCATATGGGACACCGGGATTCGAACCAACCACCTTTGGTCCTGGATCAGCTGCTTGCAAGGCAAATGCCGCTGTGCTATCTCTCCGGACCCAATTTTTAATTTTTTAAATTACTTTCTGTTTGTTTGGTTTTCGGCCACACCTGGTGATGCTCAGGGGTCACTCCTAGCTATGTGCTCAAAATTGCTCTTGGCTTTGGGGACCATATGGGACACTGGGGGATCGAACTACAGTCCGTCCTGGCCTAGCACCTGCAGGCCTTACGTCCTGCGCCACCACTCCGGCCCCTACATTACTTTTATTTTTGTTGTTTTGTTTGCTTTATTTTGGCCACCTGTGGCAGAATTCAGGGGTTACTCCTGACTTAGCACCTCAGAAATTCTTCCTGGTAGTCTCGGGGGACCATATGGGATGCTGAGGAGTAAACCGGGGGCGGCTGCATGCAAAGCAAATGTCCTACCCGCCATGCTATCACTCCAGCTTGCTCTGACAGTTTTTTATACTCAAGAGTGTGGGTACCTCTGTATAGGAAGTAGAGATATAGAACAATTTTCTGACTTTGTACGGTCCTATTGTGTGCTACAGTGACACCTAGAGGACACTGCTGAGGCGGACATGGTGTCCAGGCCATCTTTAAGGACCTTCATTCCTGTGAGAGCTAGATTTGGAATCCAGGCACTGCACCTGAACTGCCAGTTCTTCCCTGCACCCCTTTTATTACATTTATTTACTTTTGTTTTTTGGTTTTTGGGCCACACCCGGCGGTGCTCAGGGGTTACTCCTGGCTGTCTGCTCAGAAATAGCTCCTGGCAGGCACGGGGGACCATATGGGACACCGGGATTTGAACCAATCACCTTTGGTCCTGGATCGGCTGGTTGCAAGGCAAACACCGCTGTGCTATCTCTCCGGGCCCCTTTTATTCCATTTATAAATAATGATTAAGCCTTTATCTCGGTACTGAGGTAACTAACAGCCACACAAGGTCTCGTTAGTCACATATCCTGGGCATGTTGGCTAAGTTTTCTGAGTGTCAGTGGTTCCATTTATAAAATAAAAATATAAAGGCAAGGAGCTGGAGTGGTGATGCAAGCGGTATGGCGTCTGCCTTGCCTGTGCTAGCCTAGGACAGACCGCAATCTGATCCCCCAGCATTCTATAATGTCCCCCAAGCCGGGAGTGATTTCTGAGCGCATAGTCAGGAGTAACCGGGTGTGGCCCCAAAAACCAAAAATAAAATAAAATAAAATAAAATAATGGCAAATGCCAGGATAATTTGCCCCCGGGTTCATGAATGGATGGAATGAGGGAACAGAACATTGTGCTTTAGCAAGAAGCACTCATCACATAACAGAGAAAGGAAATAAATGACTTCCTGAATCAGTTATAGAGCTTCTGGAATGGAGTGGTGAGTTTTGGGCCCTCAGGACCCTACTCTGCTCTATGGTCAGCTTTGAGTTTAGGGAGGGACTCTTACAGCTTTGGGGAAGTTAGCATCCTAGTGGTCGGAGAGAGGAAGTCCACCCCCAGCACTACTCTGTCCCTGGGAAGCCATGATAGGTGATGTCTGTCCTGCAGCAGGACACATCTCCTGTGCACCTTGCCGTCAGGCGCAACTTCCCTATGCTCCTGCGGCTCCTCATCGATGCGGGCTGTGACCTGGATGTCACCGACAACGTAAGTGGCTGCAAAAATCTTCTGATCTCTGGAGCTGCAGGACACTGTTCTGACCTGTGAAGAGCATGTTGGCAGTAATGTCATTGCATTAACTGTCCCCGTTTTAAACATATGGATTGTTTCCAAGCTTTGGCTTTAGTATATGTGACATCACAGTGACCTTCTTCCTTTCATCATTCACTTTGTGATCCTTAGGGACAATGTGCAGGGTAGTTGAGTTGTAGAAGAGGTTGTTGGGCCCCTGAGTCCAGAGCTTGGATTAGTCAGGAGCTTTTTGCTTTTGTTTTGTTTTTGGGCCACACCCGGTGGCGCTCGGGGTTACTCCTGGCTCTGTGCTCAGAAATCTCTCCTGCCAAGCATGAGGGACCATATGGGATGCCGGGACTCGAACCACCATAGGTCCTGAGTGGGCCGATTGCAAGGCAAACACCTTATGGCTGTGCTATCTTTCCAGCCCCTTTTATATAAATTTTTTAATTAACTGATCTTACAAGTAAAAACCCATCATCTTATGAGTTTTAATTTTTTTGCCACACCCAGTGATGCTCAGGGCTGATTTCTGGTTCTACACTCAGGGATCATTCCTGGAGGGGTTTAGGGGATCACATGGGATGCCCAGGATCAAACCCAGGTTGGCCATGTACAAGGCAAGCACCCTTCCTGCTATCTCTCTGGCCCCCAAACCCATTATCTTTTCTTTTTTCTTTTTTTTTTTTTTTTGTGGTTTTTGGGTCACACCCGGCAGTGCTCAGGGGTTATTCCTGGCTTCACGCTCAGAAATTGCTCCTGGCAGGCACGGGGGACCAGATGACCTCCTGCATGAAAGGCAAACACCTTACCTCCATGCTATCTCTCCGGCCCCCCCATTATCTTTTCAACGCACCTCCTACTTTCTCTTTTTTTTGCATCAATAAATAGTTCTGTTGTCAGCATTCACTAATCTGACATTTCTTTTTATCTATTCAGTTTTGTTTTCTTTTTTTTTTTTTTTTTTGGTTTTTTTTTTTTTTTTTTTTTGGTTTTTGGGCCACACCCGGTGACGCTCAGGGGTTACTCCTGGCTATGTGCTCAAAAGTCGCTCCTGGCTTGGGGGACCATATGGGATGCCGGGGGATCGAACCGCGGTCCGTCCAAGGCTAGCGCAGGTAAGGCAGGCACCTTACCTCTAGCGCCACCGCCCGGCCCCCAGTTTTGTTTTCTTAAGTTGCACACGTAGGAGGAATCATCCAACAATACATGTCTTCTCCTTCCTGACTTACTTCCCTTAATCCCCTTGAACTCTTTCCATTTGCTTCAAAAGCAAAATTTTATCTTTTTGCATAGCTGAAAGTATCTACTGCAGAATGTGTTGCTTCCTCTTTTTATCTAATCATCTATTTTAGCTTTTGTAAATACTACTGTAAACATTGGGGTGAAGATATGTTTTATAGTTTTCAGATAGATGCTCAAACGTGAACTGCTGGATCATATTAGAGCTCTATCTTTTTTGTTTTGTTTTGGTTTGGTTTTTGGGCCACACCCGGCGATGCTCAGGGGTTACTCCTGGCTGTCTGCTCAGAAATAGCTCTTGGCAGGCCCGGGGGACCATATGGGACACCGGGATTCGAACCAACCACCTTAGGTCCTGGATCGGCTGCTTGCAAGGCAAACACCGCTGTGTTATCTCTCCGAGAGCTCTATCTTTATTTATTTATTTTTAAATTTTAGTTGGTTTTTTTACTTTTTGAGACCAACTGGTAGTGCTCAGGACTTACTCCTGACTCTGCTCAGGGATCACTCCTGTAAGTGCTCAGGGGACTACTACTATTTCTTCAACTCCCACTTAACTGGATTTTTAAAAATTGAGGTTTCATTAAATGTATAGATTGCTTTTTTTTGTTTGTTTGTTTGTTTTTAGTTTTTGGGCCACACCAGCGTTGCTCTGGGGTTACTCCTGGCTGTCTGCTCAGAAATAGCTCCTGGCAGGCATGGGGGACCATATGGGACACCGGGATTCGAACCAACCACCTTTGGTCCTGGATCGGCTGCTTGCAAGGCAAACGCCGCTGTGCTATCTCTCCGGGCCCTAGATTGCTTTTTGTAAAATTAGAGGATTTGTTTGCAAATAAAAGAAATTAAAAATTTTTTTGTTTTGTTTTGTTTTGTTTGTTTGTGTCTTTTGGTTTTTGGGCCACACCCGGTGACACTCAGGGGTTACTCCTTGCTATGCGCTCAGAAGTCGCTCCTGGCTTGGGGGACCATATGGGACACCAGGGGATTGAACCTCGGTCCATCCAAGGCTAGCGCAGGCAAGGCAGGCACCTTACCTCTAGCACCACTGCCCGGCCCCAGAAATTTAAATTTTTAATGAAGTTTTATTTCCTCCCCTTTCGCAATCCCCCTCCACACACACTTTTTCCTCATCGTTGTCACTGTTGTTCCAATGAGTGGGGTTTACACCAGCTACTTGCATATTTTTTTTTAGCTGAGATGCCTCACCAAGGTTTGCACTCCTTTAGTTGACATGCCTGCATGTGGTGCTTACCCAGGTCATTTGGTCTGCTCACCAAGGACTGTGCTTGCTTAGCTAGCTGTGGATCTCATGCACCTGATTTTCAGTTGTGGTTCTTGCTGTGCTCTTTAGTTAGTGTTTCCGTAGACTTGATTGTGGTGTGGCTGTGGAGTTTTTCATCGTGTTTGGTGAATGTGGGCATGTAGGCATGGGCTTGTGTCTCCGTTAATGTGCAGCAGATGCCTCTAAATTATCTCCTGGCCCTTATCCTATGATCTTTGTCTTCCTTTTTATTGATGGATATGACATTGATTTGAATCTATTGAACTATCCTTACATGCCTGAAATCATTTTCACTTGGCTATACTATATGGTCCTTTTGATGTCTTGTTGGGTTTGAGTTTCTAGTTTCTTATATTCATTGAAGGTAATTTTCCTTTTTTGCATGTGATTGCCTTGCCTAGTTTTAATATCAGAATAATACTATACTTTAGTATTAATTTTCTTTTATATTTCTATAGTTTCTCTCGTAATATTTATGTGTGTGTGTGTGTGTGTGTGTGTGTGTGTGTGTGTTCTAGAATTGATTTCAGGACCTCTCATATATTATGCCATTGATTTATACTCTGTGCAATTCTCCTCCTTTTTTTTTTTTTTTTTTTTTTTTGGCTTTTTGGGCCACACCCATTTGACGCTCAGGGGTTACTCCTGGCTTGGGGGGACCATATGGGACTCGGGGGGATCGAACCTTGGTTCGTCCTATGCTAGCGCTTCCAAGGCAGACACCTTACCTCTAGCGCCACCTCTCCGGCCCCCCAATTCTCCTCTTACATTTCCTTTTCTTTTTCTTTTTTCTCTTATTGGTTTTGAGTCATATCCAGTACTACCTTACCTCTGGCTCTGCAGTCAGGAATCACTCACTCCTGGCAGGTTTGGGGACCATATAGGATGAGATGCCAAGGATGGAACCTGGGTTGGCCACATGCAAGGCAAATGTCCTGCCTGCTGTGCTATCATTTGGGCAATCTTTTTATTTTTTCTTATTTTTTAGAATTTTTTAAATTTAAGTCTAAAATGTTTATTTATTTTTTATTTTTATTTTTTTGTTTTTTGGGCCACACCCGGTGATGCTCAGAAGTTATGCACTCAGAAATCGCTCCTGGCTTGGGGGATCATATGGGATACTGGGGGATTGAATCAAGGTTCATCCTAGGTCAGTGTGTATAAGGCAAATGCCCTACCACCTGCACCACCAGTCTGGTCCCTGTTTATTTTTTGATAATAAAAAAGAATAGTTTATTTATTCATATTATACTGTTTTGAATGCTTATATATATATATTTTTTTTTTCTTGGCCATACCTAACTATGCTCAGGGCTTACTCCTAGCTCAGTGCTCTTTGTGAGACTTAGGTTGTCAGAGACTGAACCTGGGTTGGCCATGTGCAAGACAAGCTCCCTACCTGCTGTACTAGTGTTCCAGCCCCTGGGGTTTCATTTCTTTAAATTTTAGTTTTTATTTAAATTTTTGTCTTCTTTTTACTAAACTTTTGATTTTATTATTTTTCTTTTCAATTCTTTTTGCTTTAAGGTTAACTGGTTTGTGATTTTTTTTGTTTGTTTGTTTGTTTGTTTGTTTTGGATCACACTCGGTGGTGCTCAGGAGTTACTCCTGGCTCTACACTCAGAGATCACCCCTGGCAGGCTTGGAGGACCATTATGGGATGCTGGGATAGAACCACCGTCAGTCCTGGGTCGGCCGCATGCAAGGCAAACGCCCTACTGCTGTGTTATCTCTCCAGCCCTTGATTTTTATTTTATTTATTTATTTATTTATTTATTTACTTATTTATTTTTGTTTTTGGGCCACACCCTGTGACACTCAGGGGTTACTCCTGGCTGTGCGCTCAGAAATTGCTCCTGGCTCGGTAGGACCATATGGGATGCCAGGGATCAAACCAAGGTCCATCCTGGATTGGCCGTGTGCAAGGCAAATGCTATCGCTCCGTCCCCTGATTTTTTTTTTTATGAGGCCTTCAATACTATTAACTTCTCTGTTAGTCCAGGAGAACAAATAAAATTCTGAATTTGGCATTTTAATTCAACTAAAATTGACTTAATATTTTTTTAAGTGAAGCAAGGAAGTTTTTATTGAAACTTATTTAGAAAGCTGTGAGGGAGAAGTGTATATGCTCAAGAGAGAACGCAAGCTTCTCCAGAGTGGAATTAAGCAAAGAAACATATAGAGACATGCAAGCGAGAAATGTGTTCGAGAAAGTGAGCTTGAAGAGCTCATGTTTTTTTTTATTTTTTTTGTCACGTTTTTAATTTTTTCTTCAGGTATTTAAATTTTTCTTTCTGGGGCCCGGAGAGATAGCACAGCGGTGTTTGCCTTGCAAGCAGCCGATCTACGACCTAAGGTGGTTGGTTCGAATCCCGGTGTCCCATATGGTCCCCCGTGCCTGCCAGGAGCTATTTCTGAGCAGACAGCCAGGAGTCACCCCTGAGCACCGCTGGGTGTGGCCCAAAAACCAAAAACCAAAAAAAAAAAAATTTTTTTTTCTTTCTGGGTTGGAGTGATAATACAGCAAGTAAGGCATTAGCCTTGCATGCAGCCAACCCATGTTCAAACTCTGGCATCTCATATGGTCCCGACAGCACTATCCGTTGTCAGTTATTCCTGAAAACGAGAGAGAGAGAGGGGGGGGGGGGAAGAAAGAGAAGAGAAGAGAGAGGAGAGGAGAGAGACAGAGAGATAGAGAGACAGAGAGAGACAGAGACAGAGAGAGAGAGAGAGAGAGAGAGAGACAGAGAGAGAGAGAGAGAGAGAGACAGAGAGAGAGACAGAGACAGAGAGAGAGAGACCTTTGGAAAAGCAGAATCTATCCACAGCTGACTCGGGGAACTTGTTGCATTCTTGCTTCTCCTCAGGAAGAGGCACCTCTCCTCCCTACACCTGCGCTGGGTGATGGAGAACTTTGTTCTACACTGCATGACCAGGCCTTCCAGGGAGGAGTTAGTTGTCTCCTGCCTTCACTCAGAGTCTGCAGTATTCGAACTGAAAGAACTGGAAGGAAGCAGCATTGTTTTTGTTTGTTTGTTAGGTTTTTGGTTTGGGATCCACACCCGGTTGTGCTCAGGGCTGGCTTACACCTGGTCTATGCTCAGTGATCACTCCTGGTGAGGCATGCCAGGGCTGAACCCAGGTTGGCTGAGTGCAAGTGATTACTTCACCCACTGCACTATTTCTTAGGCCCCACAAATATTTTTTCTTAATGTAGTGCTTTGACGTTAGAAATTCAATCATAAATAGAAAACTAGAAACAGTTCAAACATATGGATACTAAGTAGAATTTTCAGTAACCCCCAGGTCAACAAAATAAAAGTAGATGTGGATGGAGTGATAGTATCACATTTGCCTTGAATTTACCATCTTGCGTTTGATCCCTGGCATCCCCTATGGTCCCCTGAGCCCAAGTAATCCTGAACACTTACAGGTGTGGAAAGCAAGCAAGAAAGTAATAAAGAAAAATAATGTTTTGTTTGTTTTTGGGCCACACCCGGTGATGCTCAGGGCTTACTCTTTTGTTTTGTTTCTCAGGGCTTGCTCTTTTGTTTTGTATCTAGAGATATTCCAGGACGCAGCCTTTCTCCTCCCAACTCACCTTGTGCAAGAGGCACTCCACTGATCTGTCATAGTTCTTTTTGCCTTCTCTGATGCCCCTGTCCATACAGTCCACACCTACCAATTAGGGGTTACTCCTGGCTCTGTGCTCAGAGCTCTCAGGCACCATCAATGATGGGGAGCAATTTGACAATTCTTGAGAACCATCAGCAATTGCAGACCTAAAAATGGAACTGTGCAAATATCTGCATTGTGGCACTGCTCATGGCTTGTCAAGGTAAAAATGGCTCAGGTCCTGAATAGCGGGGAAGTGGCAGGGTAGGTCCAGACAGAATAGATCTCAGCCTAAGGATGAAACTTACAGGCAGAGCATGAATCTTCTGTGTATGGGTCTCTAGGTTCGATCCTGCACTATTTGACTCCCTGAGTTCAAGAAATTACTAGGGACAATGTACCAGAAAAAATGATTATAGAGTGAGTAGCTAGTGACATTTTCCCCTCTTTTGGTTTTGTTTTGTTTTGGGGCCATATCTGGTAGTGCCCAGAACTTACTCATGCCTCTGCAATCAGGGTTCACTCTGGTGGGATTCATGGCACCATTTGGGGTTGAACCTGGGTCAGCCACCGACAAGGCAAGTGGCCTCTCTCTCATTTTGGTCTTTTTGTTCTATCCACTCTTTTTTGTTTGTTTGTTTTGATTTGTTTTGGGGATACACCCTGCAGCACTCAGGGGTTACTCTTTGCTCTGCCCTCAGAGATTATTCCTGGCAGGTTTGAGGGACCATATGGAATACCAGGGATAACATCTGAATTGGCCACGTGCAAGGCAAATACCTTACCTGCTGTGCTATTGCTTTGTCCCCTATCTACTCTTTTGTTTTGTTTTGTTTTGTTTTGTTTTTGATTTTTGGGTCACACCTGGCGGCGCTCAAGGGTTACTCCTGGCTGTCTGCTCAAAAATAGCTCCTGGCAGGCACAGGGGACCATATGGGATGCCGGGATTCGAACCACCATCCTTCTGCATGAAAGGCAAATGCATTACCTCCGTGCTATCTCTCCGGCCCCCTATCTACTCTTTTTAAATTTTTTTTCTGCCCAGTGTTGTTTGATTAAACCCAGTGTGCCAGCTCCTATAACTTTTAGAGAACTTTTGCTAAGTCCTGCCTGATCCTGTCTTGACTTTGAGCCCCACAGGTCACCCCTCACTGCTTTTCTACCTCCCTGTCCCCTTAACTCCTTCCCCAGAAGCAGCAGACACCCCTCCATATTGCCACAGAACATGCCTATCAGGACATCGTGGAGAAGCTCCTCATCGCTGGAGTGAACTTAAACCTTCGAGATAAGGTACCTTGTTCACATGTGACCTTCCATATGAGCTTTCTTGGCTCCTTCATTGCAGGAGATTCTGCTGTAAATGTCTCCTGCTCTTAAAGTATTGACAACCTCCCATATTTTCATGAATGACTACAAAGGCTATCATCTCCAAAAAGCCTTTTTGCTCTTCACCACCTTCCCTACATTCTTATCAGGTCCCTCTTGTGATGGCTGTGAGGTGCCAGGGTCTCTATTAGACTTTGAGCCCTGATCAATTGGTGGGTCTGTTGAAAAAAAAAAAAAGACTCTTTCAGTACCTGGCCCCCTTCATGGGGAACAATCTTGACAGCACCTGCTTCATGAGATTTCCATCATGGGTCCTTCTCAGGGGGCTGGAGGGCCAGAAAGTGAAGGCTGGTGGTGGCACTAGGGTGTTCTGGATTGTGACCAAGTGAGGATGCCTAGAGCAAAGAACCTGAATTGAGGAGGGGCCAGCACAGAGAGGAAGGAGCCCAAGCCCTCTTCTCTGGCTTAGGGTTGTCTATGACTCTGGGTTGCGAACACCTATTCAGAATCGATGCTGATGGGTTTATTTTTCAAGGGAGGGAGAGAGGGGTTGGTCCCACACTAGCTGGTGCTCAGGGACCATTCCTGGTGGGACTCATGGGACTCTATGGGGTGACAGGATCAATCGCAGGTCAGCTGTATGCAAGGAAGGTTCCATATCCACTATTCTATAGCTCACGCTTCAATTCTTCAGTGGTAAAGAAACATAAGAAGTGATCTTGGCTGTGCTCAGGCTTTTCATGCAGGAAGTCCAGGTTCAGTCCTCTTGAGAGAGGATTCCTCATTTTCTCCTGCTCAGTTGTCAGGATATACTCGACCTTAAACCACCTTAAATTCCCCATCACTCTTCTTCCTTCAAATCAAGTTTATTTGTAAAAATGAATTCTTAGAGAATCAGTGCTGTTGGGTATAATTCTTCACAAGTCAATGCAGGGAAAGAATCAAGAATCAGCCAGAAATTGATCCTTGCAGGCCAAATAAAGTACCAAATAGGCCCCAAAATCTCTTCTGAGCTTCTGGAGGGACCCTGCAGCTTTCAAAGGCCTCAACTAAAAGCTGAAGTCAACAGGGCCATCTCCATAGCACAGAGGGCATATCATTTACTTTGCATGTGGTTGACCTGGGATCCCAGGTGATCCTCTGAGCATCACCAGGAATGATCTCTGAGTGCAGAGCCAAGAGTATGCCCTGAACATCACCAGGTGTGGCCCCAAATCCAAAAGAAAAAGAAAGCTGAAGTAAAGAAGGCTCAGAGCTGTATTGCACATCAATGAAACATCAGAAGTGTCTATAAAATTCTATCTAGGAGTCTCAGTGTGGCACAAGTTTATTGACACCATTTGTCATAGTGAAGTGGTCCCAGCTAGTGCCATGGGGAAGGGAACCTATAGCCCCACGGCAGCCATCCTTCGTGCTTCCTCACTCTCCTTCCTGTCTTCACTCAGTAAACTTTCTGTGTAACTTTGAATCCTGAGACACGTAGCTCATTTTCAGTGAGCCCAAACAAATCTATGCCACATAACATGCCCTCATCATAGACTCTTAAGCCTGTCTTTGTCTGCAGTATACCATGCCCCACCTGGAGTGACTTCTGGGTGCAGGAGAAGCCCTGTACCAAAAAGAAAATAATATGGTCAATAGAAAAGGAAAGCAAATACGGAGGGAGAGTGGAAGGAATAAAGGGATAGAGGAAGGAAGGAAGGAAGGAAGGAAGGAAGGAAGGAAGGAAGGAAGGAAGGAAGGAAGGAAGGAAGGAAGGAAGGAAGGAAAGAAAAGAGAGAGAGGGTAAAAGGGAGGGAGAAAGGAATGAAGATAGGGTGGGAAGGAGAGAGGAATAAAGGGAAAAAGGAAAGGAGAAAGTAGTTTCTGGGATGATGATAATGATGGTGATTGCCTTATACTGCTGGACTTTACCACAACCCTCATTGTGCTTCTTGCCTGCTCCCACCCCCGCCAAGTCTACTATCCTCCAGTGTAGATGGCTGGAAGCCACTTTCTTTAGATGGGAGTGTTTGATGAGTGCTGGAGCAGTCCTTGATGACTCCCTTCTTACTTACAGCAAGGAAAGACCGCGCTGGCCGTGGCTGCACGCAGCAATCACATCAGCTTGGTGGACATGATCATAAAAGCTGAACGTTTCTACAAACGAGAGCAGGTACAAGCGCTTGGTCCTACTTCAGGGGAAAGGGAGGTGCTTGGCTCCAGGTGGAGCTATCTGAACTCCAACACTGACCTTGACTTCCAACAAGTGAGAATCCCTATCCTGCCTTCTGCTAAGTTTGGTGTGAGGAACTAGAGATGGTACTGTCCAAAGCACATTGAATCGGGGGCCAGAGCAACAGTATAGGGAATTAAGTGTTGGCTTTATACCTGAGAAACCCAGGTTCAATTCCTGGCACCAAATACGATCCCCAAAGCAGCTCTTGAGTGATCCTTGGGCACAGAGGCAAGCATAAACGCCGAGCATTGCTCCCCTCTCTCTCTCGCTGAATCTCTTGCCAAAATGTTTTTTAAAGACTGAACAAATAACACTAAATCACAGCTGAACAAGGCTCAGGTCATATGGAGATGCAGACCACTGCTATCTCTCCTGAGTGAGGAATGAATGTGTGCAAATGTGGATAGAGATGACACAAGGGACTGGAACATGTGCTGTGCCTGAGGGACTCCCTCAATTTATCCCTAGCACTGCACAGTGTCTACCCCCCAACCCCAGCACCTTCAGGTATGGCCATCAAATAGATCAGGGGTGGCGAACAAGTTTGACACAAAGAGCCAAAATTTTAAACTGTGAGAGTCAGAGAGCCACACCACACAGTGACCTGCCAAAACAGACAAACACTCACACAAAAGCATCTCATTTTAACAATAATCTATGAAACACATATTGCATTTTGCCATTTTGAGTGAGGGTCAAAATCCTGCAGTCATGGTGAGGGTGTGCTGCGTCCTCCACACTAAGAACTAATGGCCAGATGTGATCCAACATGTGACACACGGGTCTCCCACTCGCTGGCCCGTACAGTTGTTTCCGAGGGATGGGAGACGGGAGGACGCAGCCTGAGGCGGGACTACGGGCTCTGATATCTCTCCTCAGAGGTCCCTCCTCAGAAGCAGCAGAACAAAATCCAAACTTGGCAAAGAGTCACAGGATACAAAATAATGATAAGAGGCAAAGAGCTGCATTCATTTTGGCTGGAGGCCACATGTTCGCCACCCCTGAAATAGATGGTTACTAGGATCAGTCAACTGCTCACTTCTTCTGATGATGACTCTGCAGTTTGTGTGTATTTAGGTGACTTCTTGGGCCCAGAAAGTGTTCTGGGATTAATTGGTGATGTCTGAGATTAATTGGTGATGTGGATAAGCAGAAGTAGTAGCAGCTTTGCTGACCCAGATGTTAACCAGGGGAAGCAAGTGGGAAGATTTTTAATGTCTTTAAGGGTTTTAATTTACTTAGGTTTGGAGATTATACCCCAAAACCCTCAGGGACTATTGATGATTCAGTGCCTGGGGAGTTCAAACTCCAGCTCTTTGAAAGTTCTCCTTAGCCTTACGGGTCCTTTAAACTATAACTGTAAGATATTAATGTCAGGTTTGAGACACCACTGTACTGGGAACTTCTGTGTGTGTGTGTGTGTGTGTGTGTGTGTGTGTGTGTGTGTGTGTTTGTGAGAGAGACAGAGAGACAGAGAGAGAGACAGAGAGAGAGCTCTTGTGCACAGGTTGAATTACACCTGGCAGTGCTCAGGGCTTACTCCTGGCTCTGCACTCAGGGATCACTCCTGCCAGAACTCAGGAAACCAAGTGTGGTGTGGATTGAACCAGGAGAATGACTGATATAGGGCAAAGGCCTTAATCCCTGTCCTCTTTCTGGTCTTCTCACCCTGAGCACTAATAATTGACACTCTTCTAAGGGCTTTGTAGGCCTGTATGGATTTCATCAGTACGATGACATGGTTCTTTATAACGTTGCCTCTTGCCATGTGCTTTGTGAGGCAGAATCCATGTGTAGCCCTTACAGTCGCAAGGATTTGCAAGCCCAGCCTACCTGCTTGGAGCCACAACTGTGGAGTCATTCTAACTCCCAGGATCTGGTCATGGGGGCAAGTGGGCTGCCATGGCTTCATGGAAAAGGTGCATTGGGGGAGGCAAGAGCACAGGGAGGAAAGAAGAAGGATCTGGGAGAGTTTGAGTGTGAGAAACTCAGCTCTAAGACAGACAAGTCAGGGAGTCAAAAACCCGAGTGGTCCCGAAGCCCCCAGACCTGTGACTACTTCTTGACTTTGAGGCTCTACCCCATAGGCTCAGCGCTTGACATGTGAGGACTCCACTGACCCCGCTGGGAAGAGTGTAACCTTTAGGCTGGACCATCGTCCCGAAACACGGCATCTGCGGTCTGTGCTATGGCAACTGGCCTCCAAATATCTGCGGCCTCACGAGTGGAAGCAGCTTGCGGATTGCTGGGGGTTCACTGAGCCCCAGATCCATGCCATTGAGCAGCAGTGGACAGGTACCACTGGTGGCAAGGGGTCAGGACACAGGAAGGGTGTGTAGACTTCTGTGTTGAGGGGGACAAATCTGGCATGAGCAGCCCCACAACACTACAGGCCGCATTTGATACATCTCAACCCATGTTCATTGACTCCCAGGCCTTTGCATGGACCATGAACTTTGTGAAGTTAGTCTCAGCCATGACCATCTGCACACAGTAAGCCCAAGGCATTCCTGGGGAAGAGGGGCAGCTTGGGCCATCGACATTCACTTAGGAATTGTGATCCTTTATGAAGGCAGTCTACAGACATAAAAATGGACTAAATAGGGGCTGGAGAGATAGCACAGTGGTAGGGTATCTGCCTTGCATGCAGCAGATCCAGTACGGATAGGTTCGAATCCCAGCATCCCATATGGTTCCCCGTGCCTGCCAGGAGCAATTTCTGAGCACAGAGCCAGGAGTAATCCCTGAGTGCCACTAGGTATGACCCCCCCCAAAAAAAAAGGACTAAATATAGGCTGTAGCAATATTAAAGCAGGCAGGGCGCTTGCCTTGCGCTCAGCCCACTCAGGCTTATTCAGTTTGATCACCAGGGTTTGGCCAGGTTTGATTCCTGAGAACAGAGCCAGGAGTAACCCCTGCACACCTTCAGGTGTGATGCCCCCCCCAATAAAGGGGAAAATAGAGTAAATATTAATAAGGATAAGAAATTTGTCAATGCCAAAAAACACAAATATAGGAAGTCTAGAAGAGTCAACTTTTAAACTTGGGATAAAACAAATCAATTACGACTAAATCGGGGCCGGAGAGATAGCATGGAGGTAAGGCGTTTGCCTCTCATGCAAAAGGTCATCGGTTCGAATCCCGGTGTCCCATATGGTCCCCCGTCCTCGCCAGGAGCGACTTCTGAGCATGGAGCCAGGAGTAACTCCTGAGCACTGCCGGGTGAGACCCAAAAACCAAAAAAAAAAAAAAAAAAATTACGACTAAATCTAAGATATGCAAGCATCATGGTTGGGTTGGGAGTTGGAATGTTTTTGTCTGTTCCTTTTTTTTTTTTATTTCCCTCGCCCTCCCCAGTGATGCTCAGGGTTACTCCTGGTTCTTCGAAGACTCAGGGATCATCCCTGGCAAGGCTCATGGGGATGCCGGGGCTTGAAGCTAGGTTGGCTGCCTGCAGGCAAGTGTCCAAACTGCTGTATTATCACTCCAATCCCTGTTCCTTGCCTTATTTTTCCCCCCTTAAAAATATATCCTATATGGGGGCCGGAGTGGTGGCAGAAGCGATAGGGCGTTTGCCTTGCAAGCGCTAACCTAGGACGGACCATGATTCAATCCCCTGACTTCCCATATGATCCCCTAAGCCAGAAGCGATTTCTGAGCACATAGCCAGGAGTAAGCCCTGAGTGTCATCGGGTGTGGCCCTCCCAAAAAAGCAATATATATATATACATACATACATATATATATATATCCTATATAGGGGCAAAAGAAAAATAGCACAGCAGATAGGGTAAGTATTTGCCTTGCTTGTAGCCAACCAGGTTCAATCTTTAGCATCCCACATGGTCCCCTGTGCCTGCCAAGAGTGATTTTTTTTTTTTTTTTGGTTTTTGGGTCACACCCGGCAGCACTCAGGGTTACTCCTGGCTCTATGCTCAGAAATCGCTCCTGGCAGGCTTGGAGGACCATATGGGATACCGGGATTTGAACCAATGACCTTCTGCATGAAAGGCAAATGCTTTACCTCCATGCTATCTCTCCGGCCCCAAGAGTGATTTCTGAGCACAAAGCCAGCAGAAACCCCCGAGAGCCACTAGATGTGGTCCAAAAACTAAACAAAAAAATCTGTATGAATGGTATCTTTGTCTTTAAAATAATTTTTCATTTTTGAGGCCCTCAGCATCTCTGGGTAGATATTGTTGGCTGAGGCATTTTTGCAATTGGGCTTGCCATAGCCATCTGGGTGGGTTCCTTTCATGACCACTCTCTCCCTCTGTGGTTTTCAGGCACCAAGAGTTACCGAGAGCACGGTCACCGGATGCTGCTCATCTGGCTTCATGGGGTGACCACTGCCAGTGAGAACCCTTGCAAAGGACTATTCGAGGGTCTCATGGCCATTGGCAGGAGGGAGCTGGCAGGTAAGCAAGTTCCTGGCTCCTGGTCAGAAATGGAATTCAGGACACTCCCTAAAGTCCCATCAGACACCCCCCTCCCCATGTTAAGGTGGTGACTGTGAACTCTTGTCGCCTTGAGCAAATGAGTATGCCTATAGAGGCCTGATTTTCTTCATCTGTGTTGGCACTAATGATCCCTGGTCAATCCAGCCCCAAGACACTGAGCCCAACATTTCTTCCTCTCTAGCCTTCTATTGTTTGATTCCCCCCACCCCCTGTTAGTTTGGAATAAGGATGGAACAGTCTGTGGTCTTTCTTTCTTTTTTTTTTTTTTTTTTTTTTTTTGGTTTTTGGGCCACACCTGGCGTTGCTTAGGGGTTACTCCTGGCTGTCTGCTCAGAAATAGCTCCTGGCAGGCACGGGGGACCATATGGGACACCGAGATTTGAACCAACCACCTTTGGTCCTGGATCGGCTGCTTGCAAGGCAAACGCCGCTGTGCCATCTCTCCAGGCCCACTGTGGTCTTTCTTGATGTTTTATTTGTTTGAATTTGGTTTACATTCGGAGATGCTCCGGCAATCAGGGATCACTCCGGGCAGAGATAAGGGAGCCATATGTGGTACCAAAGAACCTGGGTCTGCCACATGCAAGAAAAGTCCCTTACCTGCTGAACTATGACTCTGATTCTGTTGACTTTTTTTTTTAATTTTTGGTTCACACCCTGCAGCACTCAATGGTTCCTCCTGGCTCTATGCTCAGAAATCACCCCTGGCAGGCACGGGGGAACATATGGGATGCCAGGATTTGAACCGCCATCCTTCATCATGCAAGGCAAATGCTCTACCACTATGTTATCTCTCCAGCCCAACTTTTTTTTTTTTTAACCAGCATCATGATAGACCAGAAGCTGAGGGGTGCAGCTCTGTATAAACAGGGCTTGGGGTGGGGGTAGATCTCATCTCTGGCAACAACAATAGAGACTAAATAGCTGGTTCATTTAGAGAGAAGCAGACTGATTGTTTTCTTACAGGAACCACATCCAAGAGGGACCCAGGCAACATTGGCAGTGCTGGGGCCCAAAAGTCTCGGGGCCAGCGGGACCACAACATGAGGTGTCAAGGACCCCACATGTGCTCTGCACCTGCTCTTGACACTGCTCTAGTGCTACAGCTGAAAGCATCCTGAGTCATTTCTGATTGCTTACACAATCTGAATAATTGCTCGGATTAATCTAATCAATCTATGAGAGATTGTTACACAATCTTGGAGGGAAAAAGACCTCCAAGAGCAAAGAAAGGAACAGCTATGTATTTGGGAACAGGCTCTGTGATTTTTATGTATGAGGCCTTGGGTCTGATCCCCTGGTCATGCACACATGAACACATATACACAGAATCACACACACTTATACATATACACTCATATACACAAAATTATAACCATATATATATTCATATGCACACACTTGTACAAACTCACAAACACACATACACTCATACACATAAGTTCTGAGGCCAAAGAGATAGTACAGACATTACTTTCAATACACGCTCTGGTAGACAGTCAGATTGTGCCCCAGTGGACCCAGGCTCCAGGCATGAAGGAGTGACAGCTTCCTTCTCTTGGCAGAAAGCATCCGGAGGAAAGCGAATGCAGAGCCGAGGACCCCCAGGAGATGCTTGGCTATGTGAGCCAGAGTGGGGACCAGACATAGAAGAGGACCAGCACTTGGAGGCGTTTCAAGGGCTTCCAACGGTTTTTGCTGAAGCCAGGGACGTAGCCCAGAAGACACTATAAAATGCTGACACTAGTCCCTAAATACCATGTGACATGTTCTGACACTGGTCCCATAGACAATGCTTGTCCTGATACGGTTCCCACAGACCCTATGATGTGTTGACACTGGTTTCATAGATGCTGTGACATGTTTACATTGGTTCTTTAGACACTGTGACACTTGGGGCTAACACTGGCCTCACAGACACTGTGATGTGCCCCGACGCTGGTCCCTTAGATGGATGTCACATGTATGTTGGTCCTGCCTTTCCTTCTAGGTTGGCTACACTTCTTTTTTTTTTTTTTTTGGTTTTTGGGCCACACCCGTTTGACGCTCAGGGGTTACTCCTGGCTATGTGCTCAGAAATCGCCCCTGGCTTGGGGGGACCATATGGGACGCCGGGGGATCGAACCGCGGTCCTTCCTTGGCTAGCGCTTGCAAGGCAGACACCTTACCTCCAGCGCCACCTACCCGACCCCTGGCTACACTTCTTAGCTCCTCACAGTCCTGCTGTCCCCAAGCCTCACATCTCACCCCAAATTGTGGGATTTACAAGCTCAAAGGCTAATTACTCTTGATATAAGGGTTGGTGAGAAAAGTTTTCTTCAGGCGCTAGCACCCTGAGAAGGTGGTAGGTTCTGGCTCTCACATAACATTGGGACTAAGGATACATATAGAGCTGTGGGAAAGTCAGAATAAACTCTGCTTCTGGACCAGAGTTGGGGAGAAGAGAAGCCTGTCTGGAATCAGAAGCCTCTACTGCCTGTTCACTCATATCCTGAAGTGAAAGTGCAGACAGACTTGGATTCATTATTTCAAAAAGAAAAGCAGCTAAATAGTAGCAAGATTCAGGGTCAAGTCGAAGGTTACTCTCTCCCTGGCCTGGCCAATTCACTGGCAAACTGTCCCCCCCATTCCCTTCCCTGCTTCTGATGGCAAGGGTGGAGGACTCACAGAATTTATTCATAATTCTTATTTCAAATGGTTTCTTAGTTTCAAATATAATTCAATTGTTTTTGTTATAGAATGACTCATATATTTGAAATGGACACAATTGTAGAGTCATTTACAGTATCCAGATAAATCATCTCTGAGTTTAGCATTGATATCTATACCATGTCTTGGGGAAAGGAGCTTTGGTGTTTCTAATCATTTTCAGTGCTGGGGGTCAAACCAGGGGTCTCATGCACAGAATACATGTGTATAAGGTTACAAGGTACAAGGCCTGGACCATATCCAGGACCACTATGGATTTTCTTTAATCTCTCTCTCTTTTTTTTTGATGTGTGTGATGGTGCAACTCCTGGTGGTTCCTGAGAAACATGGTACAGACTCTCGTTTGCAAAGCCAGTCTCCAGCCCACAGAGCCATCTCCTAGCCACCCTGAGTTTTCTTCCTCCTTTATTTGGGGAGGGTATTTTGGGCCATGACTGGCAGTGCTCAGGGGTTACTGGGTTTGCACTCAGAAATTACTCTTGGGGCCGGGAAGGTGGCACTAGAGGTAAGGTGTCTCTTGCAAGCGCTAGTGTAGGACGGACCGCCGTTCGATCCCCTGACGTCCCATATGGTCCCCCAAAGCGAGGAGCGATTTCTGAGCACATAGCCAGGAGTAACCCCTGAGCATCAAATGGGTGTGGCCCAAAACCCCCCCCCCCAAAAAAAGAAATGACTCTTGGCAGACTCAGAATAGAACCCAGGTCCACAGCATGTAAGGCAATTGCCCTACTCATTGTACAATTGCTCTGGCCCCTGAATTTTCTTGTATTTGTCTGATATTGGCCCTGGCAGCACCATCTCTGCCTGTTTCTTTTGCATCCTTAGCCACTGCAGTGTTGTGGGGTCATGGGCCCTGCACTTCACTGTTTTGCTGGCATTGAGGTGGTTCTCCAGTAGCACCATTAACTCCACTTCTATTACAAATCTTACAAAATGGGTTGAATCTTTGGAAATACTTATTTTGAAATTGTCGCAAGCTTACAAAATGTTGCAGAAATAGTGTAAAGAGGTTCAGGATACTCTTTCTCAGCTTCCCCAAAAGGATGGTAGTATAAAGTTCAAAACCAGGATGGTTGGAGTCAGTGACAGTACAGCCAATAGGATGTTTTCCTTGCATGGGGCTGACATTAATTCGATCCCCAGCATACTAGATGGTCCCTGGAATCCCACCAGGAATGATCCCTGAGCACAGAGTCCCTGAGCACAGCAGGGTGTGGGTCTAAAACAACAACAACAACAACAACAAAAACCCAGGATGGTAACTTTAATATAATATTGTTCAAGTTCTTTTAGGCATCACACCTTATATTTAGCTCTACTATTTTCTCATTTTATAAAATTGATTGCCATTTTTATTTTAAATTTTGAAAATAGCTTTCACATGCCATAGCATACATTTTGTGTGTGTGTGTGTGGTGTGTGGTGTGTGTGTGTGTGTGTGTTCCTGTGTCACATTCAATAGTGCTGAGGATTACTCCCGTTTCTATGTTCAGGAATCATTGAAGCAGTGCTTGGGACTATCTGAGGTGCTAGTGATTAAACCTGAACACAGGGTGATCACAGGTGTCCTGGGGCCCCTTTGGCTGAGTTCAAGTGTCCGGGACCCCTCTCAGGCAAAGATGTCAGACATTCCAAGGCAAGTGTCTTACCCACTGTGCCATTGCTCCAGACTCATGGCATACAATTTAAGTATACAAATACATTAAAATACAACTAGAATGTAATATAACAGTGAAAAATCTTGGTGCAGTAAAATAGCACATGGGGGTTTGAACAATAGTACAGCAGTGGGGCACCTGTCTTGAAGATGATTTGTTTGATACCTGGCAGTCCATATGGTCCCCTGAACCCCTCCAGGAGTTATCTCTGAGCACAGAGCCAGGAGTAAGCCCTGAACACAACCAGTGGCCCAAAGGAAAAAGAAGGTATGCAGAAAAACGTAATAGTGAATGATCTCAAAGTTCTCTTTTCAAATAGAATGATCTGAAGGCAATGTTGCTATCACTTAAAAATCTATTATATATAAGAACCAAAGAGACAATTTAGGGGGATAAAGGCATAAGGCAATTGCTTTGCATACAGTCAGACCAAGTTCATTCTTTGGCACCACATAGATTTAGTTGAGCTCCACCAGGGGTGATCCCTGAATGCTGCCAGTTTTGCTTCAAAACCCAAAACCAACATAAACAAAATCCATATAACAGTAGAGACTACCTCTTATATATGTGAGGCCCTGGATTTGATTCCCTGAACCCAAAACAAAACCAAAACAAAACCATATGACAGCAAAATCATGTATAATGTTTGCCTTCAGTTAAGTGTTATTTCATTGTGATTCCTAGAAGCTCCGTGGTGGGGCATCACTTTATAAATTCTCCCCTTAGAACCAACCATATTTTGACTCTGGGGTAGAGAAGCATGGAAATCCAGAAAGACCACAGAGTTGAGAGAGAAACACCTTCTAGGTGGCACGCCACAAGAGTCTTCTCTGAGGTGCAAAGCAACCAGGACGGACTAGAAGCGCTTGAGTCTTTCCAGAGAAATCTTCACTGCCTGTCAGTCCTGAAGGCACCCAAGCCAATCAAGTGGGGCTTTAGTAATCCCCTTGATTGAGAATTCTGGGGGCTCGTTGATGTGGGAAACGTTAGGGAATATGGGATTTCTCTCAAGGCCATCTGTGGTTTCCTCGTGCTTTCGCTTCCTCCTGCTCTTTGCTCAGCATCTGGAAGACTCGGGCACTTCCTGTTTTCCACTCAAGCATCCATATGTCCCCATACTCCTCTCCCCTCATTGAGGAAGACGTTCCTGATGAGTTTACAGAAATCTTTCCCAGCTGCAAGTTGTTTTCTTTCTTTCTTATTTTCTTTTCTGTTTTTTTTTTTACAAGTTTTTTCACAGTTGTATTTTAGTAACATCGAGACAGTGGAATTAGGACCACCAATGTTGAGCTCCTTCCACCACAATTCCCAGTATACATCCCAGACCTCCACCTTAACTTAGCCCCCTCTGCAAGTTGTTTTCTAAACCATGAACACAGGACTGTGCTGTCTCCAGCCCCGAATTTTTCTACCTTTTAAAGAAAAACATAAGTTGTAAATAAAATAAAAATTTCAAATATGTATATCTCAAATTCAATGCTCATTTCTTTGTCTGGGACAACAAAAATTAAAATTAGATTGTTGTGGGCTTGATTCTCAGTAAGTGCAATTGGTTCCAGTTACCACTTTGGTGAGTATTTCCTGAATATCTTCTGTGCCAGGCGATCTGCTGGGCACTGGGCATGTTTCACAGATCCTGTCCTCTCAAAAGCTTAAGGCTGTGGGCTGGAGAAACAACATGGAGGCATGGTGTTATGCCTTGCATGCAGAAGGACGGGAGGTTCAAATCCCGGCATCCCATATGGTTTCATGAGCCGCCAGGAGCAATTTCTGAGCGTAGAGCCAGGAGTAACCCCTGAGCACTGCCGGGTGTAACTCCCTCCCCCCGAAAAAAAAAACTTAAGGCTGAGCTCAACTGGAGCATAATAGTGATGACATCACCAGCCAGATGATGGGGCATCGTGGTAATGATGTCACAAAGCTCAGCTGCAGCAATGATGTCCTAGGGTCTGTCTGGAGCAATGATATGGAGTAAGACTAGGATGATGACACACATTATAGAGCCAGGCTGGAGCAAAACAGTGATGACATCACAATACCTGGTTGGGCTAGTGATGTCATCAAGTTCAGCTGTGGCAATGATGTTACAAAGTCTGGGTGGGGCAATGATGTCATGGAGGGCAATGATGACATAGAGCCAGGTTGGAGCAATGATGCCTATCTGGGAATATCATAATGGTGATATCATGAAGCCTGGCTGGGGCAGTGACATCATGGAGTGTGATTGGGACAATGACATCATTGGTCTCAACTGAGACATCATGACAATGATGTTATAGCACATCTGGGGCTGTGGACTCCAGGGCTATTAGACTGACTCCTCATTGGAAGGGAATAAAAAGGGAGGGGGGGAGAAAGGAAAGGAGGGAGGAATGTGCAAATGCAATCGGACTAGGTATGTGTGCAACTTACACAGGAGCTGACAGGAGCTGAGTGTGGTCGGCCAGAGAGGGAGCTAGTGTCTAGTGCTAGACTGGAATCCTCTCCATGGCAAGTCCCCTCAGGTCACACCTGTACAGTCAGAGCAGCCACCTGGGAAGGCACAAATCTTCCTCTCCTTACCTTGTTTGTCAAATGTGTATTTAAAATTTTCCCCAATGTGTGCTTAGCTTTTTCTCTTCCCAAGATATGTTTAAAACCTACTCAGACATTCACTCGAAGTTCACACTGACAACAAGGTCTGTCTGTGGTGATCCCCAGGGCTGCACCCCTGTGGGGGTAATTCTGGGGCTCGCTGATTGGCTGGTTTCCCCTGTCGTGTGCAGCTTGCTTTCAGCCACCTGCAGTTTGTGGAATTTACCGTGTTTATGTTCATGCTGACCCTGGGATGGTAGCAAGAAGCTGGGCACAAGAAACCAGACAGATTCACGAGAGAAAGTACCAGGGAAGTTGAGCAGCTTCTTGGATTTTACAGAGCCAGCCAAGCTTTCCTCTGCTGCTTTCCCTGCCACTTTTATTCGCCAAATTCTAACATAAATCACTGAGGGTCAGGTTGATGTAATTTAAGGGTACTTGTGCTCAGAACAAGTGAAAGCAAAAAGTGATTTTACAGGTATATGACAACATGTCCCTGCTGGGTGCAGCATTCCCTCATCTCTCTGACCTGAGATCCTCACTCCCCTCTTTACTTCTTGTGGTGGTGGAAACCAGAATTCAGAATCTTTGGAACTAGGGCTCTTGCCTTGCACATGGCTTACCTGGATTTGGTCCCCAGCACCACTGGGTGTGGCCCCCAAATCACTAAACAATTTCTAGAACTGTGGTCCAATTTCCAAAGACAGATTCCTAAAGCTTCATTCATACTCAAAGAATGACCAGATCAATCCATTGTGAAGTATATGGAGCTAGTTGGGGGTGGCTAGAGCCCATGAGTCTGGCTAGAGCCCACAGTCTGGCAGAAGCAGGCCCACAGGAGGAAGGCTGGTTGTCTGGAGGAATGTGAGTATGGCAGACATGGAAATATGCAGCTTAGGGAAAGCCAGGCACAGCTGTGGGGTATGACCCACTTCCAGCTGTCAGACCCCAGCTGGGTTCCAGCTCACTCATGGCTGGCCATTCGCTCTCCAAGCAGCCACATCCAGACAATGAACAAGGCAGAAGACCACATCCTGTCCCCTCAGCCCTGTCTGAGGCAGACTCATTCCTTCACCAGTGGCTTCGAGTTCCAACCCTCCTGCTTACTCTTGTGTTCCAGCCTGACTTTTCCCTCTGTCCAGTCCATCTTCTGTCCAAATCTTCCTTTAAGAGGGGACCAGGAATGGTATAAATGTGGATACAACCGACAAGACAGGGAAGGAATCAAAACTTTGTCTCTTGTGCAAAAAGGAATCATGGAGACTTAACATCCAAAGCTTAATATAAGTTGTTATTCTTTTCCATAAGCCTCCCCAATCTTGAAAGCATGAGATACTGTTGTACCCTGTCCCGTAACAAGTGGACTTTGGTCCCCTCCTCTTTCATTTCTGCTTACTTCCCATCCTTTTTTTTTTTTATCATTTGAATAGAATCATTTTAATATGAAGAGGCACACAATGTCTCCATCAAGGGACAATGGGCACTAACTAGATTTATTAGACTTTGTGGTCCAGGAGGCAAAATCAAGGATATTATGTAGATATTTATATAATAAGAGATAAAACACTTCAGGTTTTCATCAATAAAATAGAAACTATTGCTAAAAATTGAGTGTAATTTTTGGTAACATATATATATATATATTTAAATTTTATTGTGGTACTTCCCATCTTTGATCCTTTCATTTTTTTTTTCTTTTTGTAAGTCCTCATACAATGCCCAGAGATTAGGCATGTTTCTACACCAAAAAGGCACCAAAAAGGGTGAAAGCAACAAGGCTTGAGACCAAATGAAAGGACCAAATGAACAACAGATTACCTGACTTATATTACATTCATGTAACAAAATGTCATAAGCCATCGAGCAATCTAATATGATCAAAATTTGGGTGGCTCTTTGTTGTTATTTTTATTTTTTACTTTTGAAACTGAACAAAAGGCTTGATTACCACTGTCAGACTCTTATCAAGATACCTGACAGAAGGGCTGGAGCCATAGCACAGTAGTAGGGCACTTGGCTTGCATGCTGGCAACCCAGGTTCTGTTCCTGGCATTCCATATGGTCCTGAACCTGTCAGAAGTGATTTCTTTTTTTTTTTTTTTTTTTTTTTTTTGGTTTTTGGCCACACCTGGCAGTGCTCAGGGGTTACTCCTGGATGTCTGCTCAGAAATAGCTCCTGGCAGGCACGGGGGACCATATGGGACACCGGGATTCGAACCAACCACCTTTGGTCCTGGATCGGCTGCTTGCAAGGCAAACGCCGCTGTGCTATCTCTCCGGGCCCTATAATAGAAAGGCTTATGAAAAATAGTACAGAAAGAAACTCCCCAGCTAGGGAGGAACTTAGTAAAGGACTAAGTTATTCTGATGTGATTTCTTAGCGAAGAGCCAGTAGTAAACTCCTGAGCACCCCTGGATGTGGCCCAAAACAACAACAACAAAAAAAGAAAAAGTAAAAGATACTTGGGAGAAGAGACACTCTGTCCTCATGGAAAGATCTGGTTCTGGGCAAGTCTCTTCCCTGCTGCTTCTGTCACCTCATCTTTAAAATCAGCTTCATTGGGATTAAGGTGAGGATAAAATCAGCAAGCATGGTGATGCGATATTCTGAAAACTTAGAAGGATTGAAGTATTTAGGTTGACATTTGTGTTCAGGGAGTAGCTCCAGTTCAAGAAGCCAAGAGACCAGTGATAGTACAGCAGGTAGGGCACTTGCCTTGCATTTGGCTGGACTGGGTTCAATCTCCAGCACCTTATTTGGTCCCTCAAACACTGCAAGGAGTGATCCCTGAGCACCATTGGGTGTGGTCCCAAAACAAAATAAATCCAAGTACCTGTCTACCAAACACAGCTGAGCCAGCAGACTGCTCCAATCACAGAAGCCCACAGTGTCTGAGCCCAAGAGAAATTGTGACACCAGAGACAAACAGGCGCTAGATGCCTTTTCAAGTGACCCAAGCAGAAGCCTGGAGTGGGTGCCACCGTGACATTCATGCTCCTGATCAAAAGATTGAGCCTGAACCCAGCCATCTACCTTTAGAAGTAGTTTCCAGTTTTCATGAAATAACAGGGGCAGAGAAATGGATTAAAGGACACGTGAGATTGCAATCAACCAAATCCAGCCGGTAAGTAGTTTCGTAGACAACTGAGCCTCTTTCTTCAACAAATTTTGGCAGGGAAATCAAAAACAGAGGAGGGACTGAGTTTAAGAGATTTAAGAAATGACGTTTTGGGGCTGGAAAAATGTACCATTGGTAGTGTACTTGCCTTTCCCATAGAAGATCTGGGTTTGATCCAGGCACCCCGTATGGTCCCCTGAGCCTGTCAGGAGTGATCTCTGAGCAGCAGAGCTAGGAGTTAAAACCTGCATATCGCTAGGTGTGGCCCCCAAACAAAAAACACAAAAACATAACATTTCAATTAAAGAAGAAGTGTGGAAAACTATTAGAAAAAGTCAGCTTGTTAAAACATGTGAAGGAGGGGCCTAAGCTAATACAGGAGCAATCCACAGCATCCCATAAGGTCCCCTGAGCACTGGGAATTTCTTTTATTATTTTGTTTTTATTTGGGGGGGGGTTTCCCACACCCGGCAGTGCTTAGGGATTACTCTCCTGGCTCTGTGCTCAGAAATAGCTTCTGGCAGGGCCCGGAGAGATAGCACAGTGGTGTTTGCCTTGCAAGCAGCCGATCCAGGACCTAAGGTGGTTGTTTCGAATCCCGGTGTCCCGTATGGTCCCCTGTGCCTGCCAGGAGCTATTTCTGAGCAGACAGCCAGGAGTAACCCCTGAGCACCACTGGGTGTGGCCCCCCCCAAAAGCAAACAAACAAAACAACAAAAAAAAAAAGAAATAGCTCCTGGCAGGCTCAGGGGATCATATGGGATGGTGGGAACCCAAATGAAGTCCATCCGGGGTTAGTCGCATGCAAGGCAAATGCTCTACTGCTGAACTATTTCTTTGGCCCTGGTAAAAGTAATTTCTTGTTTTGTTTTTGTTTTTGTGTCACATTCAACAGTGCTCAGGGGTTACTCTTGGCTCTGTGCTCAGAAATCGCTCCTGGAAGGCATGGGGGACTATATGGGATGCCAAGATTCAAACCACCGTCCATCCTAGAATGGCTGCATGCAAGGCAAATGCTCTTCTGCTATGTTATTTCTCCAGTCCCGTAAAAGTAATTTCTAAGAGCAGAACCAAGAATAACCAGTGAATACCTGCAGGTGTGGCTCAAAAACAACAGCAAAAAAAGATGTGAAGTAATGTTTAGTTAAATTTTTTTTAATTTTTATTTTATTGAAACAATTGTGATCTACAGAGTCCTTCATAGTTGAATTTCAGATATATAGTGAATCAGGACCATTCCCCCCACCAGAGTCAACCTCGCTCCACCAATGTTCCCAGAGTGTATCCTATACCACCACCCTTTGCCCCCTGGCCTGCCAGTGCAACAGGCCCCTTTAATTAAGTTTAGATTATTCAAGTTTAGGTAATCTTTAATTTGTTGTTGTTGTTGTTTTGGGGAGGGTCACACCTCGCAGCACTAGGGTAACTCCTGGCTCTGTGCTCAGAAATCGGGGCCCGGAGAGATAGCACAGCGGCGTTTGCCTTGCAAGCAGCCGATCCAGGACCAAAGGTGGTTGGTTCGAATCCCGGTGTCCCATATGGTCCCCCGTGCCTGCCAGGAGCTATTTCTGAGCAGACAGCCAGGAGGAACCCCTGAGCACCGCCGGGAGTGGCCCAAAAACCAAAAAACAAAAACCAAAAAAAAAAAAGAAATCGGCCCTGGCAGGCACGGGGGACCATATGGGATCCCAAAATTTGAACCACCATCCGTCAGGGTCAACTGGATGCAAGGCAAATGCCTTACTATTGTGTTATCTCTCTGGCCCCATGTTTAGTTACTATTTATTTATTTATTTATTTATTTTTGGTTTTTTGGGCCACACCCGGTGACGCTCAGGGGTTACTCCTGGCTATGCGCTCAGAAGTCGCTCCTGGCTTGGGGGACCATATGGGACACGGGGGATCGAACCACGGTCCGTCCTAGGCTAGCGCAGGCAAGGCAGGCACCTTACCTCTAGCGCCACCGCCCGGCCCCTAGTTACTTTTTATGTGTTATAATGGCATTATAGTTATTTCATCTTTCTATTATTTTTTCTCATTTCGAGGGGGTGGTTTGGCTATGATCAGTGGTGCTTGGGAGCCCCAGCAAGGACAGAGCATGCCCTGCAAATGATGTTGTGATCACCCATACACAGACAGCCCTGATTGTGACACTGACACTCCTTCACCCCATCATTGTAGCAAAAAAAAAAAGGAAAATAAAATAAAATAAAACAAATAGGGGTTGGAGTGATAGCACAGCGGTAGGGTATTTGCCTTGTATGTGGCCAACCTGGGACAGACCCAGGTTTGATTCCCAGCATCCCATAGGGTCCCCCAAGCCTGTCGGGAGTGACTTCTTTTTTTTGTTTGTTTGTTTTTTGGGCCACACACGGCTGTGCTCACGGGTTACTCCTGGCTATCTGCTTAGAAATAGCTCCTGGCAGGCACAGGGGACCATATAGGATGCCGGGATTTGAACCAACCACCTTAGGTCCTGGATCGGTTGCTTGCAAGGCAAACACCGCTAGCCCCAGGAGTGACTTCTGAGCGCAGAGCCAGGAGTAAACCCTGAGCACTGGCAGGTGTAGCCCCAAAACAAAAACAAACAAACAAACAAACAAAAAAGTAATCCAGGGCTGAGTGCTTCAGAAGTGAGGCTGGGGTAAGAGGAAGTAAGACTCGTCCTAAGTTAGTCTTTCAGTTGAGGTTGGGTGGTGGGGATACTACCTTACTTTATAATAGATTTTTTTTGTTTTGTTTTGTTTTTGGGCCATAACCAGCAGTGCTCAGGGTTACTCCTGGCTGTCTGCTCAGAAATAGCTCCTGGCAGGCACGGGGGACCATATGGGACACCGGGATTCAAACCAGCCACCTTAGGTCCTGGATCGGCTGCTTGCAAGGCAAACACCGCTGTGCTATCTCTCTGGGCCCTATAATAGAAAGGTTTATGAAAAATAGTACAGAAAGAAACTCCCCAGCTAGGGAGGAACTTAGTAAAGGACTAAGTTATTCTGATGTTATTTTTCTCTGTTGAAAATTCCCCAGTGAGGGGGGAAATAAAAGAATGTATGAAAAGGAATTAAAAGGTATAATAGAGTAATAGCTCAGTAAATACTAATTGTTCTATATAACAAACAACAAGCAAACCAGGGGCTGTAGTAAGCAACATCTCATACAGGCTTAGGAAGCAACTTAGGAAGCCTTAGTCTATTATATGTCAGAAAGTTCTGGCCCATGTAGAGCAACTCAAGCAAACATGCTGGCCAGCAACAACACTCACTCCTTCACTCTGAAAACTGGACGGCGGGGAAGAGAGGATGAAACTAAACCCTAAACTTCCACAATATTGGAATCCAATACGGCAATGAAAAATCAAAAAAATTTTTTTTGTTTTTGTTTTTGGGTCACACCTGGCGGCGCTCAGGGGTTACTCCTGGTTCTGTGCTCAGAAATGGCTCCTGGCAAGCTTGGGAGACCATATGGGATTTGAACCAGGGTCTATTCTGTGTTGACCATGTGCAAGGCAAATGCCTTACCACTGTGCTATCATAGCTCCAGCCCCCGCAAAATTTATTTTTTTGAACAGGGCCTGTGTTTAATGTAGCCCAGTCAGGCAGATTCTAGAGTAATCACAAAAGTCAACCGTTGAAATTGAATGTTTATTCCAAATGCCCACAATGGTTGAAAGATGATGGGTGACCAGGAAAGCACTTGCTTGACTGGACATGAGGAGGAGCCGTTTTACGGGACAGCCCAGGACAGGGGAGGCCCTCGTGGCAGTTAAAACAAGGACTACATGGGTGCGGCCACATGGTGCAGCACTAACACAGCAAGTGAGTAAAGACAAAAGAAAAGGGGAACATTAACATTCTCTTCAGAACACAGTGGTGAAGACCTTGGTAGCAAAATTGTTGCGATTCTTAAAACAGGAATCTCCAAAAGTACCTCTTTAAATTCAAAGGCTAAAAAAGAGGAAGAGGGAGCAGTGCCCTGGCTCAGAGAAGCCGCTGCCTGTTGCCAAGAGGCTACCAGCCTCTTCAAGGGGATAGGTTGGGGCACTCAGGGGGCTGAGCGAGCGGGATCACGCTGGAACTCGTCAGACTTGTCCTTTGTGGCCAGTGCTGCAGTTACTGTTCCTCAGTGCCACCACTCAGGCCGTTTTTCTGTACCTCCAGTTCTTCTGCGCTCACCATTGATGGGTCGATGGCTGCGTATTTGGTTCCATGGAATTGCAGTAAATGTATCTGCAGAAAGGTAAACGTCATACAGGTTAATATTTGTGCCTGGGAAGCCACAGAGTGGCATATACCATAAAAATCTTGAGAGAATAGGAACGTCAGGGAACAATTCAAAACCACTATGTCCTGTTTTCATTTACTATGTGTCTTGTCTCGCCACATTCTTGCTGATGCTCATGAACAGTGAAGCATTCACCTGTCCCCTCTGGTCTGTCCTTCCCTCTGCTGTGGGGAGTCAGGGTCCCCCTTGCCTCAACTATCTGAACACCCACATGTGTGACTATCTCTGCATTTAGGATCCTTAGATCCATGGCCATAGATTAAGATGGGGTTTTCAGGGGCCGGAGAGATAGCATGGAGGTAAGGCGTTTACCTTGCATGCACAAGGATGGTGGTTCGAATCCCGGCATCCCATATGGTCCACCCAAGCATGCCAGGAGTAACCCCTGAGCGCTGCCGGGTGTGACCCAAAAACAAACAAAAACAAACAAAAAAAAAAGATGGAGTTTTCAGGGCTCTTTTTTTTTTTTTTTTTTTGAGTTTTGGGTCATACCTGGCAGCGCTCAGGGGTTACTCCTGGCTCTATGCTCAGAAATAGCTGCTGGCAGGCTCAGGGAACCATATGGGATGCCGGGATTTGAACCACCTTCCTTCTGCATGCAAGGCAAACGCTTTACCTCCATGCTATCTCTCCAGCCCCATTCAGGGCTCTTGATACTTTTTGCCACATGGCCAAAGCAATAGTTGTTCACCCCTTTGCAATATTCCAGGTCTAGAGGATGAAGAAGCAGTGTTTGGGGGTTAAGGAGGTGACTCAAAGGGCATTTGCTTTGCAATGGGGAGGCCTGGGTTAGAGCCCCAGCACTGAACCGTTCTTAAGTACCACATGGAAGGGCACGGCCCACAAGCATTCCCAGGTATGACTAAATTGGAAAAAAAAGAAAAAGAGCATGTATGTAGATATGTGAAATGTAATAAAATTAGATCAAGGGGCTGGAGCGATAGTACAGGGTCTTTGGGTCTTTGCCTTGCATGTGGCCAGCTCTGGGTTCAATTCTGGGCATCCAATACAGTCTCCTGAGCACTGTCAGCAGTAACACCTGAGCATCATTGGATGTGATTCCAAAACAAAGACAAACAAAAAAATTAGACAGTCATTCATGGAGCTCAGACTGATCCCACTGAGGATCTAACAGTATCTTGTGTTTTGAGGGCACAGTCCATTCTCAGCAGAGAATGGTGGTCGTTGAGGCCCAGTGCATGCACTTCCAGAGAACCTGCTTGAAGTCTCCCGAATATGGCACTATATTTTTTGTTTTGTATAGTTTTGTGGGGGTGGGGGCACACACAACTATGCACAGGGCTTACTCCTGGCTCTGTGCTGAGTGATCATTCCTAAAGGGTTCAGGGAATAAGTAGTGCCAGACACAAACCCAGTCTGTCGCATGCAAGGCAAGTACCCTACCCACTATACTACCTTTCTGGCCCCAGATATTATCCCTGCCTCGTTTGGAAAGATAATTCTGCAGTTCTCTTACTTTCTAATTCTATTATGAAAAGCAACAAAACAAACTTTCTTACTCTACCTATTTTTTTTTTTTTTTTGGTTTTTGGGCCATACCCGGCGATGCTCAGGAGTTACTCCTGACTGTCTGCTCAGAAATAACTCCTGGAAGGCACGGGGGACCATATGGGACCCCGGGATTCGAACCAACCACCTTTGGTCCTGGATCGGCTGCTTGCAAGGCAAACACCGCTGTGCTATCTCTCTGGGCCCCCTTACTCTACCTATTTTAAGGTGGTTTTAAGGTAACTGAGCAGGGACTCACCTGCACGTAGAGATTCACCTCTGCACTTCGGCACAGATACGGGAAATTGCCTCCTGTTTTCAGGTGAGCCCTTCGCGCATTAGGGTACAGTTTGTACATCTCTTCCTTAGCTTCCATTGAGAGTGCACTCTGGTCAAACACCTTTGGAAAATACACAAGGCAGAAACTTCCTGCTATTCTCATATTTCCTTTCACATTAGTGCCCCCTCCCCGCAAAGCCTCATTCTAGTGAGGATCTCACCGAACCCCTAGCCAGCTTCACCTCCAAACTCAGTAGCTATAAATTAAGAAAAAAATTTGGGGTGGGGGTCATTTTTTGATTTTGGGTCACACCCAGAGGTGCTTGGAGCTTACTTCTGGCTCTGAGCTCAGGGATCATCCTGGCTGTGCTCCAGAAACATAATGAGATACTGGAAATTGAACCAGGTCTGCAACAGGCAAGACAAGCTACTTGTTGTACTATCACACTGGCCCTGAAAAAAATATAAGAGTGTGTGTGTGTGTGTGATTTGAACCAATCCCAGCAGAGATTGTGGCACCAGGGACTGAGCCTGGGTTGGTCACTTGCAAGAAAAATGTCTTACCCCTTGCACTTTTTCTCGGGCCCCTGACTACAGATTTTGTTGTCAAACCAAATCTTTTCTTATTCTTTTTTGTCTTTATTTTGGGGCCATACATAGCAATGCTCAGGACTTCTGGCCGGGGATCATTCCTGGCAGGGCTTAGGGGGCCATATGGATTGAACTTGGGTTGGCTGTGTACAAGGCAAGTGCCCTACATGCTGTACAACTATTCCAGCCCCAAATATCTCTTTTCCTTTGAGGAAAATTTTTCTAATGTTGATTTCCTTAACTATGTTTAAGAATTTCTTCCTAAATATCCAGTTTGATTTAGTTAACTAAATCGAGACAGTTAACAACATTAGCAGTGAACAATCATAATTGAAAACTCCAAAGAACTGACCCAAAGGCAATGAAAAGCCGATTCAATGGGATAGTGCAGCTTTATGTTCACACAGCATTATTTGCAACAGCCAAGACATAGAATGAAGCTAAATGCCCATTCAACATAGCTGTGGTCTATCTACTATTCAACTATTTTAAAAAATAAGGTGGTGCCTTTTGAAGTCTACAGATAATTTGGTAGGCAAGGCACTTGCCTTGCATGTGGCTGGCCCAGGTTCAATCCTTGGCACCCCATATAGGTCCCCTGAGCCCTAGAAATAATTTTGAGAGTAGAGCCAGGAATAATCCCTGAGTACTTCAGGTGTGGCCCCCAAGTCTTCCCTCCCCCCCCCAAAAGTTTGTGCCTTTTGAGAAACAGTGACAAGATTCTAGTGATTATGGTAAGTGAAATAAGGAAGTGGAAAACAAGTTCCAGTTGGCTTCACTCCAACCTTAATATAAATAAAAGCAAACAAATGGGACGAGAAAACTCACTTCTGGACTTGAAAATTACCAGAAGGGGAAAGAGTATGTACAGGGGAGGCTCCAACACTGCAGAGGAAGAAAAATGAACCCATGAAATTCTACTATATTGGAAGTCATTAATAAATCAGTTTTAAAAAGTTATTATTTTTATATGTATATACATGTACACAAACATTTCTGGCTTCCCGGGCAGCAATTGGGGGCTATTCTCAGAGACTTGGTCAAATGGTCCAAATAGTTCAATGTGAGCACAAAGATGTAATACCTGATAACCCCTATCCCCTCTCCCAAATCTCATTATTTTATACATTTTTATTTACTTTGGTTCTGGGCCAGACCGGATAGTGCAGGGTTTACTTCTGGCTCTGGGCTCAGGAGACCATATAGAAAGCTGGAAATTGAACCTGGTCGGTCACATTCAAGGCAAATGCCTTAACCCCTGTACTGTAGCTACAGCCCAAGACTTTCTGGAATTCATGATTCTCTGTCCTTTTCAGTGCTATATAATGCAAGAACAAGAACACAAATGCTTAAGAATTTGCATTTGAATTTATTCCCCATCCCAGTTTTTTGCTTTTGTTTTGTTTTGGTGCCAACACCTGGCAGTGCCCAGGAATTACACCTGGCTCTTGTGCTCAGGAGTTACTTCTGGTTGTGTTCAAGGGACTATATGGGATGCCAGGGCTTGAATCTGGGTTGACTGTGTGTAAGGCAAATTCCCTATCTGCTGTGCTATCACTCCAGCACCTAAATTTATTTTTATTTCAATGGTGCTATTCCTGCCAGGAAAGATTATGGATAATTAACAATTTTTAAAATTGAGAAACTGCGCAAAGGGATGCTAAAAAAAATCTGAGGTAGAATTTCAAGAGGAACATTGAAAAGTTCTAAAATAATATAGAAGATCTTGACAAGTACATAGAAACATTTTGGCAGAAGAGATAGTGGTTTGAAAGTTTGCCTTTTACACAGCTGACTCTGGCTTGATCCTTAGCATCACATTGGGTCCCCTGAACATCTCCTAAGCACAGAGCCAGGAGTAAGCCCTGAGCACAGTTGGATACGGCCCCCAAACAAGTACATGAAAGGATCAGACAGGCTGGAGAGATAACAGGGCTTGTTAAGGTACTTGCTTTGAGGTGGCCCAGGTTGATCTCAGTACTCCAGTCTCAAGTTCTGAAACAGTGGTGCTGCTGGCCAAGACTAAGCCCCACTTGGGAGTCTCCCCAATGAAACAAACAAAAACCACTACCAACAAACAAAAATATACAGATCATTCAAACCAAAAAGAGAAAACTTACATCCATAATGGTGACAGGGATGTCCCGAATTTTATGAGGCTCCACGTAAGAATTCTGACAATTTAAGGTAAGTCTTGAAGCTAGTTCACTCTGACCCAAACTTTCCAGCTACAGAAAGAGACAGGCAAAGTATCAGAATTAATTCTGGTTTGCACATTCGACCCTTGGATTTATCAAGCTTCTTGGAAATACAGTATCTGTATGGTGGGGTCAGAGTCACTGAAGAGGAACTAAAATGGGAGATCAGGATCTATAAGGGAGGAAATGGGGAGGAGTGGTTATTTCTATTTTCTGAGCATGAGCTGCACTTTATCCCAGTGATTCTAAAAGGAAGTCCATCCTATAGCTCCAAGGTGACCAGTAGGGATTGAAGATATCTTAGCTCTTGAAGAAATTGCAGGAAAAAAAAAATGGAGAGGTCAGAGAGATAGCATGGAAGTAAGGTGTTTGCCTTGCATGCAGAAGATCAGTGGTTCGAATCCCGGCATCCCATATGGTACCCGAGCCTGTCAGGAGCGATTTCTGAATGTAGAGCCAGGAGTAACCCCTGAGCACTGACAGGTGTGACCCCAATAACCAAAAAAAAAAAAAAAATTGCAGAAAAATCATCCAGCCCACTAGTTCCTATATGCCAGTCTAAGTCCTGGCTAACTCAGATTCATCTGGAGTGAATACATAGGGGGAAAGTTTAGTAAAAATATAGGTTCCTGGGGCTGGAGAGATAGCATGGAGGTAAGGCGTTTGCCTTTCATGCAGGAGGTCATTGGTTCGAATCCCAGCGTCCCATATGGTCCCCCGTGCCTGCCAGGAGCAATTTCTGAGCATGAAGCCAGGAGTAACCCCTGAGCACTGCCGGGTGTGACCCAAAAAAACTACAAAAAAAAAAAAAAAACCTACAAAAAAATATATATATATATATAGAGAGAGAGGTTCCCTTGGGGGTCAGAGAGATAGTATAGCAGGAAGGGAACTTGTCTTGCATGTGTCACTGGCATCCCATATGGCCCCTTAAGCAATGCCAGAAGTAATTCCTGATAGCAGTCAGGGGTAAGCCCTGAGCATCTCTGGGTGTGGCCCCCAAACAAAACAAAACAATAAAACAAGTTCTATGGCCAGAGTATAGTACAGTACGTAGGGCATTTTTCTTTGCATGCAAATTAATTGGGTTCAATCCCTAACACCCTATATGGTCCCCCAAATCCCACCAGGAGTAATCCCTGAGTGTAGTCAAGATTTGAGCACCCCAAGTGTGGCCCTGAAACAAAACAAAACAAAACCAACCAGATTATCAGTATGAATGTTTTGGGATCTAGAATTCTAAGAACTCTCCCAGTTGATTTTGATGAATAGCTGTTTGGGGTGCATTCAAGTTAATGTGGAATACTTTTGACCAACACCTCTAACACATTCTCAGTGGTACAGACATGATCATTCCCAGTACAGGCACCTATGTCCCAAAGCCACAATCCTCACTTACCCTGTCCACCATGAAATCAATGGCATTAGCCATCAGAGGGTCCACGGGGCCAGATGAAAAGTTCCCAAGAACTATTTTTTTGAGCATAAACGATGGCATCAGCCAAAAGCTGTAGAACAAAAATTGTTTATTTAAATTTTCAAGACATATAAAAGACATAATTAACTCATCACTGAAGCTTTGTTGTTTCTTTGTTTTGTTTTTTTGGGTCACACCCGGCAGCACTCAGGGGTTACTCCTGGCTCTATTCTCAGAAATCGCTCCTGGCAGGCTCAGGGGACCATATGGGATGCTGGGATTTGAACCATCGACCTTCAGCATGCAAGGCAAACACCTTATCTCCATGCTATCTCTCCGGCCCCAACACTGAAGCTTTGTATTAGTTCAGGACTTCGGATCTAGAGATAAAAAGACCTAGATTCTTCCCCTTCAGAGAGCTAGTTGTAAAGCAACACATTTCTCTACACACCTTTTTTTTTTTTTTTTTGGTTTTTGGGCCACAGTCAGTGGCACTCAGGAGTTACTCCTGGCTCTGTGCTCAGGAGTCGCTCCTGGCAGGCTCAGGGGACCATATGGGATACCGGGGATTGAACCCAAGTCTGTCCCAGGTTGGCTACGTGTAAGGCAAACGACCTACTGATGTACTACCACTCCAGCCCTACTATACACCTTTCTAAGTTCAAAATGTTAAGAATGAGCATGATTTAAATTTTGAGCATTAAGAATAATTTTATACTATATTTTATATTTTGATAATACCATGATTTTTTTCCCTTCTAATTGAAACTTATTTCCAGTTAAACAATTTCCTTTGGAAAATAGAATACTTAAAAAATCAGGGACCAGAGCAATAGCATAGAAGTAGGGTGTTTGCCTTGCACACAGGCAACCCTGAAAAAACTCTGGTTCGATTCCCATATGGCATCCCATAGGGTCCCCCAAGTCAGCCAAGAGTGACTTCTGAGTGCAGAGCCAGAAGTAGCCCCTGAAAGGTGCTGAGTGTGACCCAAAAAGCTAAAAAAAAAAAAAAAAAAAAAATCAGGGACCAGAGTGATAGCACATCAAGCAGGGCATTTGACTTGCATATGGCTGAATCAGGCTCGATCCCTAGTATCTCATATGGTACCCTAAGCCTGCCAGGAGTGATTCCTGGGTGCAAAGACAGGAGTAAGCCCTGAGCGCCACTGGGTGTAACCCCAAAATAAATAAATAAAAGTAATTTAAAAGGGCTGGAGAGATAGCAAAGCGGTAGAGCATTTGCCTTGCATGTGGCCAAACCGGGAGGGACATGATTTGATTCCTGGCATCCCATATGGCTCCCCAGCCTGCTAGGGGCAATTTCTGAGTGCAGAGCCCTATAGGAGTAACCTCAGAGTGACACCGTGTGTGGCCCCAAAACCAATCAATCAATAAAGTTAAAAAATATTAAAATCAAATCAAACTTCATGGTCACTGGAGTAATAATACAGCAGGTAGGATACCTGCTGCAAATTGACTGATGGGTTTGATCCCTGGCATCACATATGGTCATGAGCCTTTCAGGAGTGATCCCTGAGTGGAGAGCCAGGAGTAGGCCCTGAGTACCGCCAGGTGTGGGGAAAAAAAACACCCCAAAACACAAGTAATCAACCTTTTTGATTGATTTGACAGGCCATAGAGATCTCAAAATTCAAAAAATGAATTATTACACTTCCCAAAGTTTATTGCTACGAAATTCAATTGGGCTAATAATACAAGGTCTTTCAACCTTTGGTGATTTTTGTATGTGGTCTATAGTTGATATTTATTCCATTAGTCAACATCTGTCAGTGCTTAGGGACTGCTCCAGCAGTGCTCAGGCTCAAACCTAGGCTTCTCATGTGCATGAGCTCATCTGCTATGTTCTCTCTGGTCTTACATTTCTCGTTTTGACAACTATAACAACTCCTCCTTCTTCTATTTTGGTTTATTGGGCCACACACAGTGGTGTTTAGGGTTTACTCCTGCCTCTGCACTAAGGATCACTCCAGGAGGGCTCAGGGGATCATATAGAGTGCAGAGAACTCAACTTGAGTTGGAGGTGTCCAAGGCTAGTATCTGCTGTACTATTTCTCAGCCCCAACTTTCTCTTCTAAAGTTCCAGGTGTGCCATGGTGAGTGGTGAATCTGATATCTGCCCCACCTGCATAGGAAACCTGTGTGAGCACTCCGGCATGTGATTAAAAAGTGGCTGGTGGCCAAAAGCAGATCCTGCCTTCTCAAAATCCAAACAGTTTTCAAAAGTAGGAGGCATAATCAATGAGCCTGAATGCATCATGTACCTGAATTATTTTTAGCTAATGTATCTGAGAAATTGCTGAGACTCATGAAGATCGAATCAGGAAACATTTAAAAAAATGTAAAAGGGGGGCCGGAGAGATAGGATGGAGGTAAGGCATCTTGCCTTGCATGCAGAAGGACGGTGGTTCGAATCCCAGCATCCCATATAGTCCCCTGAGCTTGCCAGGAGTGATTTCTGAACATAGAGCCAGGAGTAACCCCTGAGTGTTGCCAGGTGTGACCCCCCCAAAAAAATGTATAAGGGGCCAGAGCATTAGTACAACAGGTACAGCATTAATCTTGCACATAGCCAACCCAGGTTGGATTCCCAGCACCCCAGATGGTCTCCATGGTCCACCAGGAGTGATTCTTGAATAGAGCCAGGAGAAAGCCCCGAGGATCGTCAGATGTAGCCCCAAACAATAACAAACCTGTATCAGAGTAGGAGCTTAAGCGTATGTAAAAACAATGATTACCTATAATGTTCTTTGAAAACCAGCTGGTCATATGTAAGTGTGTGAGATGTGTGTGTGTGCCATTGAATTTCTTTGTAGTGTCCAGGGTGGGGAGCAGCATGAAGGTGCCACTAGAAGATCAGCAAAAGGTTTTGATAAAATTGAGAGGATGATTTAGAGGAATAACCACTGTCCCACACCAAACTGCTATGTCACCTATATTTATATATATGGTTTTTTTTGTTGTTGTTGTTGTTTTGCCATCACTCTGCAATGCTTAGGGCTTACTTACTCCTCACTCTGGGCTCAGGAAACCATACAGGGTGTGGGGATTAAACCTGGGTTGGATGCATGCAGTGCAAATACCTTCCCTGTGATACTATTGTTCAGCCCCTACTATTGCCTTTCTGAGGGGCAGTCTCAGGAGACTGAAGGTGCTGGCGTCTCCACTGGAGGTCTGGGGGTATGCACTATCTCAGGGAAATAACCCAGAAAGGGAAAGAGAACATTTTATTGCACAACAATTTGTGTTGGAACACGATGAAAAACCTGCCAGTGCCTCAAGATATCATCTGCTGATACACAGAACTATATGCATTGATAGCATTGCAGCAAGCATAAGATTATCTTCATTATAAATACACTAAAGAGAAATGTGAATGCTCATGTCAAATTATCTCTTTGGCCTATGTTGAAAACACTTAAGATCTATGAAAACAAACAAAAGAAAACCAGAAGGATAGTATAGTGGGGGGGGGGCAACTGCATAGCATGTAACCAGCCTGGACTTAATCCCCAGCATTCTTTATGGTCTCCTGAGCCCCACTAGGAGTGATTCCTGAGAACTGAGCTAGGAGTAACCCCTGACCACAGGCAGGTATGGCTCAAAAACAGATAATAAATAAATAAATATATATATATATATGTACTAAAAATAAAGTGTATTTAAGGACATTAAATTATACAAGATCAATATACAAAAATAAACTGTATTTTGTTCATTATCTTTTAATTTGTTTAAAGTACCATGATTTATAGTTATTCATAGTTGGGATTTAGGTATACCATGTTTCAGCACCAAACCTACCACCAGTATCTTCTTCCCTGCAATAGGGCTCCCAGGATCCCTCACCCCACACCAGCCAGTTTCCCTGACAGGCACATTTTTTTTTTTTTTTTTTTTTTGGTTTTTGGGCCACACCCTGTGACGCTCAGGGGTTACTCCTGGCTATGCGCTCAGAAGTTGCTCCTGGCTTCTTGGGGGACCATATGGGACGCCGGGGGATCGAACCGCGGTCCGTGCGCAGGCAAGGCAGGCACCTTAGCTCCAGCGCCACCGCCCGGCCCCTTTTTTTTTTTTTTTGGTTTTTGGGACAGGCACATTTTTTAAGTTAGGATCTTTTCAGTGCTGCTACTCTGTGGGTTGGATATTTAGCTCTACCACTTCTTTATACACTGATGTACTTGTAGCCCCTTGACCCCTGCTTCACGTTGCTTTCTCTCTCTTCTTCCCCACAACTGCATTTCTATATACTGTCAATAATTTATTTGGTTTGGAGCCATACCCAGCAGTTCTTGGGCTTACTCCTGGCTCTATGCTTAGGGATCACTCTTGGTGGGGCTCAAGGGACCATATAAAGTTCTGAGGATCCAAAGTCTTCCTCCTGGACTATCTCTCTAGACCCACCTATTTCTATTTGTGTGTGTGTGTGTGTGTCTAGACCCACCTATTTCTATTTGTGTGTAAGAGAGACAAGGGGGGTAGTTTTTTTTCTATTTTTTGTTGCTTCTTACTTTGGTTTGGGGCCATACCTGACAATGCTCAGGGATCACTTCTGTAAGTGCTCCAGAGACCATATGGATGTCAGTGATTAAACCCAGGTCAGCTCTGAGCAAGGAAAGTGCCCTATTTTCTGTACTATCACCATTTGTTTCTAATTTTCAATGCAAAAAGTGGAGTTGACCTCTCCCTCTGCACAGCACACACAAAAAAAACCAAACCACTGGGCTGGAGAGATAGCACAGCTGTAGGGCGTTTCCTTGCAAGCAACCAATTCAGGACAGCCAGTGGTTTGAATCCTGGCATCCCATATAGTCCCCCGAGCCTGCCAGAAGCAATCTCTGAGAGCAGAACTCTGAGCACTGCCGGGTGTGACCCAAAAACCAAACCAAACCAAAACAAAACATAAAAAAACCTTCAAACCAACATTCTAAAATTTCACAAGATAAAAGTCTTAAAGATTCTGGCTGAATGTCTCTGGTCTCACCTGTTTGCAGTCCAAGTTTGGTTGAAGATGGAAGTGTCACTGAAGGAGTTGCACAGAATGAGAGAGTGGACTCGGGGAGATTTGTGAGTATATTCAGCAAATTTCTGGGCCAAAAAGCCTCCCAAAGATGCTCCAAAAAGATGAACCTAATTGTAAACAAATGTGGGAAGTCCTGAAGCAATGATCACTCCTTGTTTAAAAATCAAGTGTTGTGACTAAATTCACCACTGGAGACTAAGCTGATCTATCTATATGAGTTAGAAATGCTGGACAAGTTGCATTTCAGTGCAACTTAGCCACTCTGTAAAGCAAAACAACCGTATACACAAATTATACAAGTTAAAAAACACAAATCAGGGTCTGGAGAGATTATACAATAAATAACATGCTTGCCTTGTTGGCAGCTGACCCAAGTGTGATCCCTGGCATCTTATATGAACCCCTGAGCATGACCAGGAGTGATTTCTGAGCAGAGAGTCAGGAGTAACTTCTAAGCATTGCCGGGTATGGCCCAAACCAAAGATAAATTAAAAAAATATGATTCCTATTTCATTAGAAAACAAAATACTTAGTATGTGTTTAAGAATGACCTAGTAATTTCACTCTCAAATATATCTATTTAAGAGAATAAGAAGCCTACATCTACATAAAGACTTGAACAGAATGTTTATTGTTTGTAACAGCCTGATAGTACAAACCAGATATGCACAAAATGTGAATGATTATACAATAGACTATTATTTGTTAATGAAGAGAATAAAGTGCTGATCCTAAAGGAGCCTTGGAAACAGAGTGAAAAAGCTGGCAAAAGCCACATATTGTATTATTCCACGTACATAAAATCTGTAGACCTGGGAATTCCATAGAGACAAAGTGGATAAGATTACTGGTTACGAGGAGGAGTAATTGCTAAGGAATATAGTTTCATTGGAGAGTAAAACTGTTTTAAGAGAAAAATGGCCAAGTTCCTATACCAAACTTCAAAACAAATAATGATCACTGACTCTTCCCTAGAAATCTGATCTGACTGATTCCTTTGGGTTCTTCTCAGAATTGGTGGAGGTAGATTCCCCTTTCTGCCTAAAGCCACAGCTGCCTGCACGACACCCAACACCTCTGACAAGACACACCACAGCTCCACAACTGAACTCAAATAATATGAGCAGCTGAACCTTCTCTCTCAGGTGGGACCAGGCTATAGGCTGAAAACTCTGGGATATTTCTGGAATGGGGGTGCACCGAGTTCCCCCACACCTACCCTGACTCTGGAAAATCATCTGTCTCTACCCACACCCATCATTTTCCCAGAAGAAAAATGGCACAGCTCCTCCACCAAGCTTCAAAAGAAAATAATGGCCGCCAACTCTTCCAAGTAGTCTGGTCGGGGCTGAAAATTGGGGTCTTCTTAGAACAGGTGGGGGGCAGAGTCCCCTCTGCATGAACCACAGCAGCCACCACCATACTAATAACTGCCAACAGAAACGATCTAGCTCTACAACTTGATCAAACTTCTAAGCCATCAAAACTTCTAAGCCATCAAATTTGTTCCAGATCTATAGATGCTGGATACCTCAAATTTTCTTTTTTTTTTTTTTTTTTTTTGGTTTTTGGGCCACACCCGGTGACGCTCAGGGGTTACTCCTGGCTATGTGCTCAGAAGTCGCTCCTGGCTTGGGGGACCATATGGGACGCAGGGGGATCGAACCTCGGTCCGTCCTAGGCTAGTGCAGGCAAGGCAGGCAAGGCAGGCACCTTACCTCTAGCGCCACCGCCCGGCCCCGATACCTCAAAATTTCAGTGTCAGCCAGTAGTATCACAGGAAATCCGATGGGAGAGTTACACAGTAATATACTAAGCTCAGTGAGCCTAAACAGTAACAAGAGAAGACTCAGCTAACACCAACTACAGTTCATGTAAGACACTGACTTTAGTACTCCATAAAAAAAATACAACAATTAGGGGCTGGAGAGATAGCATGGAGGTAGGGCATTTGCCTTGCATGCAGGACAGTGGTTAGAATCCCAGCATCCCATATGGCCCCCTGAGCCTGCCAGGAGCAATTTCTGAGCGTGGAGGCCAGGAGTAACCCCTGAGCACCGCTGGCTGTGACCCAAAAAAACAAAACACAGAAACAAAACCCAAAAAAAAAAACCCCAAAAAACAAAACAAAACAAAACAAAAACAACAATTATTTCAAATTGACCTGTAATGATCTCAGTTTTGATAATACCATTTGACTTTGTGTTGCAACAAACAATATGAAGTAAATTTGTTTGTGTCTGGATAAAAGCTGGCTATGGTGGTGGGTGGGAGATTGAGGACTCTGGTGAAGGCAAAGTCACACTAGTTGTGGTCTTGGTGTTTGAACATTTATTGTCTAAAACAACTATTATGAACAACTTGGTAAACCATGGTGTTACAGTAAATTTTGTTTGTTTGTTTTTGGGTCACACCCGGCAGCGCTCAGGGGTTATTCCTGGCTCTACGCTCAGAAATCGTTCCTGGCAGGCCCAGGGGACCACGTGGGATGCCGGGATTCGAACCACTGTCCTTCTGCATGCAAGGCAAACACCCTGACTCTATGTTATCTCTCTGGCCCCCAATTTTTTTTTGTTTGTTTTTTGTTTTTTGTTTTTTGGGCCACACCTGGCGTTGCTCAGGGGTTACTCCTGGCTGTCTGCTCAGAAATAGCTCCTGGCAGGCACGGGGGACCATATGGGACACCGGGATTTGAACCAACCATCTTTGGTCCTGGATCGGCTGCTTGCAAGGCAAATGCCACTGTGCTATCTCTCTGGCCCCCCCCCTTTTTTTTTAAAAGTTCTAAAATTAGAGATGTAGCTCAGCAACAAAGTGCTTGATTTGCATAGGTAAGGTTCTGGGTTTGGTCCCTAGAAGAATCCCTCAAAATTTTAAGTTCTAAAGTATGGGGCCGGAGAGATAGCCCAGCGGTAGGGCATTTGCCTTGCATGTAGCTAATTCAGGATGGATGGTGGTTCAAATCCGGCATCCTAGATGGTCCCCCGAGCCTGCCAGGAGTGATTTCTGAGCACAGAGCCAGGAGTAACCCCAGAGCACTGCTGGGTGAGTCAAAAAAAAAAAAAGTTCTAAAATGGACTACCCTGTGAGGATGGTATGTACCTGAGAACATACTAAAAACCATTAAATTATATATTTTAGCTAAATTGTAAAGTATGTAATTGTAGCTCATAAAAGTTGTTATTAAAGCAAAAATTACACTAGGGCTTTTTCATGTAAATGTTTGCATTTAAAATCAATGGGTAGCCACAGAGATTAGAAGAGACGAACTCCATTTCCAATCCCTGTTTCTACATATGGCCCCTGAGTACCATTAGAATGTCATTTCCTTAGCAAAGAATAAAAATAGCTCCTGAGTACTGCTGAATGTTGCCAAAAACAACAAAACCCCGAAAGAACACAAAACAAAATCAATACTCAAGTTGCATATGAGTGGCCTGGGTTTCATCCCTGATGATGGAATGGGGATGGGTGAAGGGAGAAAACATAAGTAACTGATTTCAGGTACTCACTTTATCCAACTGCAAATGGTCTAACAGTTTTCTGAATCCATCACAGAATTCAAGATGGTCCCAATAAACTGGATACTGTAACTGAAATAAGAACCATTTAGAATTCGCTAAAAAAACTTTTAAAGGCAAAAATGTAACTCATATATATCAGAAATATTTAGGATTCAAATAATAGGACTTCTCAGTGCTCAAGCTCTGCTCTTTAAATTCTCACCATTCTTCCTTCAAACTAGTTAAGGCTTTTTGAGATTCAAGGATGAACAGAGCAGAACCCAATCAAGGAACGAATACAGCTTTCCCTCAATAATAATTTCACTCTGAATTATGGTTTAGAAGTGCTAAAAAGAAAAATAAATCTGTATACTAAGGAGGGACTGGAGAGACAGTACAACAGGTGAAGCTCTTGCCTTGCTGACCCTTATTTGATCCCCAGCACTGCACAGAGTATCCTATCACACACCACCAGGAGGCACAGAGTCAGTACTAAACTGAGCACAGCCAGGTATGGTCCAAACTAGTAACCAACCATTAATTACCATATTTCATTTTTTTTTTTTTATACTTTTTTTTTTTTTTTTTTTTGGTTTTTTGGGCCACACCCGTTTGACGCTCAGGGGTTACTCCTGGCTATGTGCTCAGAAATCGCCCCTGGCTTGGGGGGACCATATGGGACGCCGGGGGATCGAACCGTGGTCCTTCCTTGGCTAGCGCTTGCAAGGCAGACACCTTACCTCCAGCGCCACCTACCCGGCCCCACCATATTTCATTTTTATTTATTATTTTGGGAGAAGCATATCTGACAGTGTTTAGAATTTACTCCTGGCTCTGTGCTCAGGGGTCTCTCCTGGTGGGTTCATGGAGTCACATATGGTGCCAGGAATCAAATTTGGATGGGCTGTGTACCAGGCAAGCGCCCTACACACTGTATTATTGCTCTGACCCCCACTTCTACTTTTTTTGCTTCTGGGTCACACCCAGCAGAGCTCAGGAGTTACTCCTGGCTTTGCACTCAATAACCACTCCTGGCAGGCCTGGGGGACCATATGGGATACCGGGATTCGAACCACCGTCTGTTTGGATTGGCTATGTGCAAGGCCATATCTCCGGCCCCTGACTTCCACTTTTTAAGGGGAATTCAATAAAGTAATTTCTCTTTTGTTAAATGACTTGGTCATTCTGATTTTCTTCCCTCCCAAGCAGTGCTCAGGACATTCAGTGGACTCCTCCAGTGATTTCCAGGATCAGCTTGGCAAGGTTCAATGCTTGGGACAAAGGGACCTGGTGCTGCTCGGGCCTTTCAGTGCTGGGGGATCAACCAGGCTATAGATAGTCCTGGGGCCTCCCAGGACAAAGAAGGGTTGTACTCAGTGATGCTTGGGGATCATGTGGTGCCAGGGATTACAGCTGAGTCGTTGCATTCAAGGCACACACTTTCACCCCTGAATTATCTCTGGTCCTGTTATCTGATGTGTGTGTGTGTGTGTGTGTGTGTGTGTGTGTTTTAAGTCACCCCCAATGGCACTCAGGTAATTCCTGGCTATGTGCTCAGGAATTACTCCTGGCAGGCTTGGGGGACCATATGGGGTGCTGGGGATCGAATCTGGGTCGGCTATATGCAAGGCAAATGACCTACACATTGTGCTATCTCTCTGGCCCCCCTCTATCTGATTTCTTGCCTATATTTGTACCCCTCGGCAAAAAACATCAGATGCTTGATCCTAAAACAGCCTAGATATCAGTGTTAACATGATGAAGAAAATAAAACATGGGTGCTCATTCATTTCTGAGGACTCAGACTTGTCAATAAAGAATCCCCCGCTAGGGCTGGAAAGCTGACTCAAAGGGCTGCTGCACACGCTTTGCATGCAGATGCCCAGAATTCAACCCTTGCATTGCACAGCCCCCAGGATGGCTAAGCGCAGGAAGCATCATACCCCTGAACACTGTGCTGAGGGGCAAGGCTGGCAGCGTAGCAAGAGGTGATCCCTCTCTTAAGACATCGCAATCTCTCAGCAAGTTTGTTTGAAACACTTAGATTCATTCTATCATTACAACTCAATGGGCTGGATCTTGAATTGTAGAGGAGTCTCAAATTTGCTGTAATATGTTTTGGGGAAGTGCATTCCTTGGCAATGCCAGACACTGACTCCAGGATGCCAATATACAAGCATACCTCCAGCCCTTAGGTCATTATCCTGGCCTCTAATATTTTACTTTGAATATTAAAGTTCCATTTATGGATACAATTTCACAATTCTGAGACAGGCTGGAGACAGACTTCCAAATAGGAAATCTGAGAATCTGTGTCAGATAATAGAAAGGAGGTGTGATTTTTATGAAGCCTTTAAAAACACTGTACCAGGTCCAGAGAGAGTTCAAAGGGCTAGAGCACACAAGCTTTGCATGCAGGAGGCCCATGTTCCATACCCAGAGCTCTGTGTGACTGCTGACTCAATGGTACTTACAGCGATGACCCGGTAACCCCATCCAGTCAAAGCCAGAATCTGCCGGAAAAACACATCTGCAGTTCCACTGACTGGGGGCAGGAATATGAGTGGACACCGGATGTTTCTGGGGCCTGCGTCATAGAGTGACCATATCTTACTGTCATCATCGTCCACAATAATCTGAAGTGGAAGTTTGGGGGAGAAAAGGGTCAGCATGTAGATCTAGTTTTACACCGTCATTTATCACTGTCATTCCACTGGCAATTCTACGCAAACTGCTGATTAGCATGTCCAATAAACTGCTTTAGATGCCCTTTCCTTCTTTAGTGCTAAGAAAACATTCTACAGAATGATTTTCACCCAGTTACTTGTCATTAATAGAAATGTTTCCTTTCCACTCCTCAGCATGTGAAGTCCACCCCCTCATCTAGTCCATGTGAATGAGATATCCTGATAAACTCAGTCTTGTGACAAGTTGATGAGCAAACCCAGGCATCACATTTGTTTAAAGATTCTTGGAGGTGTCAGTGGCCCCATCAGCTTGCTCCAACAAGTCATCATAAATTTGCTAGATTTTTTTTTGTTGTTGTTATTGAGGTATTTTGGTGGGGGAGGCCTTGGAGACATACCTGTGTTGTCTATGGACTATTCCTAACTGTGCTTATAGATCCTAGCGGTACTTAGTTATAGGGGAGTACCCTGGCAGTTCTCTCATTTTTCCTTTTTTTGGGCCACATTCAGTGGTGTTCAGAGGACCATGTGGTACTGGAATGAAACAGACTTTCAGTATGCAAAGTATAAACTCAGTCTATCAAGTGATCTCTCCAACCCAAGGTGAAGTCTATTTTGTTTACCCTCAGCTAGACTTCATTTCTGGCAACTTATTTCTTCTCTGTATCCATATATGTGTATATATGCATATATGTATCTGTGCATGTGAGTATGCATTTATACCTTGATATATGTTACATATATATCTATACACTGGAGCATGTATATAAGCATGTGTGTTTACATGTGTGTATGGTGTATCTGCATGTATATTTGTGTGTGAGGGTAGGTAGGGGCTGACTGAAACAGAGAGTCAAAGTGGAAAGAGAATGTCAAGGCTTGAAGCTCTCAGCAGAAATTGTGCAGACAGTACCACTCAGGTGCCATTTCAAAAACTTGACAGAGCAAGGGGAAGACAGGTCGGAGGCAGGCAGATGTGTCACTGCCCCCTGGGAAACTTGTAAACCACTCAGCCAGCAGTGGGGGGGGGGGGGAATGGCACCAGGGAACACTGGCTTAGTTGGGACAATGGGCAGGGAGGAGATGAACATTAAAAGCTGAGAGTGTCATATATGCTCAGCACGGGGTCAGTCAGCTTTTGCAGGACAGTATTAGTGCTTCGTGTCTCATTATTTGTAGTTTCTGTGAACTTGTGGTGATATTAGGAGAAGTACATTGACTGCTTGAATTTACTTCATTTTTCACTTACCACTGCCCAGGGGATGACTTCTGACAGGATACGGGAATCATATGCAGTGCTGGGATCAAACTAGTGTCTATCTGCAAGGTTATGTGCACGGCAAACATGCTACTTGCTACACTCTCTGGTCACTAACTGTGCGACCTTTGGCCAATGCAAATTACTACCTGTCCCATTTATATGTTAAAAAGTTAAAGCCTCCAGGCTCTATTTTCTTTTGTTTTTTTAGGCCACACCTGACCATGTTCAGGTAACTGTATGGGATGCCAGGGATCAAACCCAGGTCAGCCTTGTGCTAGGCAGTGCTCTACAGTATCACTCCAGCCTCTCCAGATTCTATGTTCTAAAAGTACCTGTTGGTGTTATTGAGGGAGGCACAGGGATGACGGCAATGGAGCAGGACTGGTGCAGGGGACACCATTTCCTATGAAACTTCCCCAGGCTCTGCTTGCTCATGTCATCTTTTATATTTTGCTATTCAGTTTTGCCTTTCCTGTTTCTTCTCAGTTATCATTATAACCCAAAAATTCTCTAATAACCAGGGCTGGAGTGATAGTGTAGCAGGTAGGGCATTTACCTAGTATATGGCTGAGCTGCGTTCAATCCTCAGCATTCCATATGGTCCCCTAACTGTGCCAGAGTAATTTCTGAGTGCAGAGCCAGGAGTACCTCCTGAACACCATTGGATGTGGCCCCTCAAAACAAAAATAAAATAAACAACTCCCCTCAAACAAAACAATAAAACTAGTGACCTTTCACAGCATATTCAGTAAATCCCAGTCTTATAAAAGTAATTGAAGTAGTATGTTCTGAATACAAAACATATTTTTTTTTGGTTCTGGGCTACAACTGGAAGTATTCAGGGCTTACTCCTGGCTCTGTGCTCAGGGATCACACTTGGTGAGGCACAAGGGACATATGTGGTGCTAGAGATTGAACTCACATCAGTTGCATCCAAGGCAAGCTACATCACTACTATCCTATCTCTTCAGCCCCATTAATTTCCATTTTCTTAGAGCTTATTCAGTGATAATTTTGTCAGAATATCTTCAGAAGACAAGCTACATGTCAGATAATTTAAAATCCAACATTGGGTTGGAGAGATAACTTGATAGACTGAGTTTATACTTTGCATAATGAAAGTCTGGGTTCATTCCAGTATCTCATGGTCCTCTGAGCACCACTAAATGTGGCCACCCCCCCCAAAAAAAAGAAAAATGGGGGAACTGCCAGGTACTCCCTATAACTAAGTACCGCCAGGATCTATAAGCACAGTTAGTGTCCATAGACACCACAGGTATGTCCCCAAGGCCTCCCCCACCAAAATAACTCAATAACAACAACAACAAAAATCTAGCAAATTTATGATGACTTGTTGGAGCAAGCTGATGGGGCCACTGACACCTCCAAGAATCTTTAAACAAATGTGACGTCTGGGTTTGCTCATCACAAGACTGAGTTTATCAGGATATCTCAATCACATGGACTAGGTGAGGGGGTGGGCAGGTACAGTGCAGGGCTACAGTTTCCTGAATAGCAAGAAATAAAGCAGAATGCTCTTTGGTAAGTGGTCAAATTAGTTTTAAAATTAATTTGATTTTTATTTTGTGGGGGAGGAGCCCCTACCTGGTGATACTCAAGGCTTACTTACTTAGCGCTGCACTTAGGGATCACTCCTTGCAGGGCTCAGGGAACCATATTGGATTTCAGGGATCAAACCCCAGGTCAGCCACATACAAGGCAAGCACCATACCTATGGTACTATTTCTCTAGCACCTAACAGTGAATGTCTTAAATCACAATACAATTACTCTTCCGTACACAAACCAAAACTCTAGTGTAACTGAACAGCTGCAATCATTTGGGATTAATGTAGACATTCCAGACAGAGAAGGTTCCCAACAGATCACGATAGAATGAGTCATGTGACCCAGAGTAAATCTTTAATCCGAGGCACAGGTAAATACTGTACTAGACTCTGACTGTACTTACTTCATATTCATAGCTACTATTGCTCCATACATTCCCACTGAGGACAAATATTCCTGCTTAATCAGAAACGTAAAGCAAAGGTAAAATAAGTATATTATACTACCTTTGACACTGAATGTGTCTCAGCCCAATACACTAACAAGGAAAGATGGGCTTTAAGCTCAGTGACCCAACATCCTGCCAATCTCAGTGGTTTTCATTCACCCACAAGACAGTGGAAGATTTTGCAAAGAACAGGAGTAAGAAAACGCCATACATACCTTTTTAAGGGGAACTGTACTTCTAAACCAGTTATAATCAGGAGAGATTTTAATCTCTCCCATGATTAGGCAAAATGGAGGTTAACCTGAAATAAAAACACATGGGTTCATGTCAAAATTCAGGTTTACAGAACTAACTGTACAGTCTGGCCTAGCAACAGCAATGTTAAAGAGTCAAGCCAAAGAAATGAGTGTATAAAGACAAACTCCAGAAAGCAATTTGATGAAACCTTCTCACTGCAGAACAAAGGGCCCTCTGAGATATTTATTCTATCCCCGATAAGTTCGTCCTTAAAAGAATCTGGTCTCAAACATTGACACAACTTATCCAAGGTCCATGGCTTCTGCAGAAAGAGGACCAAAGACAGGACAACCTTTTTTTCTTTGCCTTTTTGGGGGGTCACATCCAGCAGTGCTCAGGGCTTACTTCTGGTTCTGAGTCCAGGGATCACTCCTGCTGTGATTTGGGGTACCTTGTGGGGCGCCTGCCCTGATGTACTATGGCTCTAGCTCAGGCCAATGTGTTCTTGACTCCAAGCTGCCCTATGCACAGGATTCAAAACTATAATACCATCACCTGTTCTTGGGACACATTTCAAGAACCTATTTTAATCAAGATTAAATTCTGGGGCCGGGCGGTGGCGCTAAAGGTAAGGTGCCTGCCTTACCTGCGCTAGCCTAGGACGGACCGCGGTTCGATCCCCCGGCGTCCCATATGGTCCCCCAAGCCAGGAGCAACTTCTGAGCTCATAGCCAGGAGTAACCCCTGAGCGTCACCGGGTGTGGCCCAAAAACCAAAAAAAAAAAAAAAAAAAAGATTAAATTCTGTCTGACAGAATTTGATTTTTCTACTTTACTTACTTTTATAAGGACTCTAAAGCATGGTTTTGCCTGGTCTTGAATTCCAAAGACAAACTGTAGCTGCTCAACTCTGGACCTTTAGAGATTTGAGTCATTCCATCACACTGCAGCCACTGACCCTGCTTTTTAGTCCCTGAGTTTGTGGTTCTGACAGAATTTGAATGATCCACACTAGCGAAGGGAGTTACTGTAAGTTTTCCCAAATGCCATAAATTTAACTAAAGTGAAACAGAGTTCTAGAAGCTCCTGTGCATATCTAATACATGGAGACTAGCCACTAGTTAAGCTCCAAACTGTCACTACAGTGAGCCTCAGAAAGAGATTTGAAAGCCCTGTAACAGCAACCAACAAAACATGTGCCATAGAGGAAGAATGTGTGAGCCTCTGCTGTTCAACTGGCCATTTCTAACTTTACCAATCTTGGAAAAGCCACAGATTATTTCAGTCATATTTTCATATCTACAACTGTTTCACCAAAGCTAGAGTTGGGCATGGCACACAGCAGGCACCAGGTATTGATTGCAATGAATCACGTTGTTCAAGGCAAGACTAGTGGCCCCACTAATCTACAAGTACTAGTTTGGCCTGGCATAGTCCACTTTTCTCTTCCCTCAGTCCTCCATATTTCGTCATAAGGAATTTGAAATGATAGTTCTCTGTTGCAGATTCTATTGCCCAATGAGGAACTGGGTTAGAAAAATTCAGAGAACGGCTTTGCACCTTGACCTTAGTCGGGACTTCCTAGCAGGGTTAGTATGTGGTAGAGACTAGGACTGACTTCACTCGTTGGCTGGCTCAGAGCTGTCCTTGTGAGTGGGCACTCTGGAATGCCACAGAGGGGACTCTAGACTTAACAGAACATGAACATTCCTTCTTGACCCTTTGGGAACACAGGCACTCAGGAGCACCCACAGTTACCTCTAACCTCTGGAACCCCAAAATGGTAAATGGTAATAATAATAAGTAAGTCTTGCTGGATGGGTATCTTTTGGGGTAGTACTATTAGAAACATTTTCTTAAAATCTAATTGCTGGGGCTGGAGTGATAGCACAGCAGTAGGGCATTTGCCTGGCGCGCAGCTGATCAAGGGATCTCGGTTTGATCCCTGGCATCCCATCTGGTCCCCTAAGCCAGGAGTGATTCTGAGCACATAGCCAGGAGTCACCCCTGAGCATCACTGGGTGTGGCCCAAAAACCAAAAACCAAAAAACCTAATTGCTAAACTGGAGTGATAGTACCACAGGCAGGATGTTTATCTTTTATGCAGTTGACCCAGGTTCGATCCGTGGTGTCCCTTATGGCTTCCTGAGCCTGGCAGGAATAATTCCTCAGTGCAGAGCCAGGAGTAACCCCTGGCATTGCCAGATGTGCCCTATCCCCAAATTTAATTGCTCTTAAGTAACACATATACACACAATTTACTGTATCAGCTAAAAATCCATATTCAGATTCATGACTATTATTTATAGTGAAATAAGGTCATTCTTTGAATATCTATTTTCTCTTAAATATCAGTAATTTAAGAAAGTCATTTTAAACTTATTATCTTCTTCTAAATTTGTTTTTATTTTTAATTGAAAGTAATGAGCACAAATAGTTTCTGCTGGAATATTTTCTAATATTTTCACTTAAATCATTCCTATATAATTGAAATATTTTCTGATGGCCAAATTTTCTAGACTTGCATTTCTATCATTTTCTCTACAAGAAAAAAAATATCAAAAACAACTTTAGCAAGGAACATTTCAAAAGAGTTATAGAACACCATTGTGAAGTAAAGCCAGGAAGTTGCTTCAGGATTTACCAAACTTGGGATAGTTAATCATTCACAATTTTGAATCATTTGCAAAGAACAAACCAAACTACCACCAAATTCCTATCACAATCAGGCACACACTTTTAGTCATTCACTTTCTCCCTAATAAGAAGTAGAAAGAAGTCCCTTACCACAGTCCTTGGTATGATCTACAACGACCTCAGTTTAGCAGTACATTTTATAATGAGTCTTGCTGGATGGAGACATTCTACCCAACAATGGAATTTTTGTGGAGACAAGTGGTTTGGACACTTGTGCTGGTCTGGCAAAACATGAAAGGTAAGTTCAAGAGCAAATGTTGCCTCTGACCAGCTGACATCTAGGTGAAAAAAAACTTCACTGCTGCAAAAGGAAGGCAGCTGGAACAGTATGAAAAGAAAGTTTGTTTCCCAGTAAAGGCTACTTATATTTTTTCAGGTCACGAGAGAAACTTTCTATAGATGGCAAAGGTTCACTGAGATTGTGACCCAACCGGTCAGTATTAAGAAAGAAGAAAGATGCACTGCCAGAATAATACTGACTTCTCTCTTGGGATTCAGTTCCTCATAAAGACGAATGCTCTTATTGAAGATGATGGGAGAGGGCCTGCAGAGATTAGCCTTAAATCATGCCTACAGAAATCCCTCCTAGGGCCTGCTTAACTGGTCTCTGTACAATGATAAAAACTGCCTGTTTTGGGCCCGGAGAGATAGCACAGCGGCGTTTGCCTTGCAAGCAGCCGACCCAGGACCAAAGGTGGTTGGTTCGAATCCCGGTGTCCCATATGGTCCCCCGTGCCTGTCAGGAGCTATTTCTGAGCAAACAGCCAGGAGTAACCCCTGAGCATCGCCGGGTGTGGCCCAAAAACAAACAAAAAAAAAAGAAAACTGCCTGTTTTGAAATAAAATGGTAAACATTTTGTTTTTTTGAGGGGAAGGTGTGGGTGCCTCTACCTGTTGGTGCTCTGGGATCCCTCTCTACAGTGATCCATGAAGTATATGGTTCCAGGAGCAAAACTGAGGGTTTCCAAGTACAAAGTCTGCTCTCCAGAGCTTTGTGTTGCCTCTGGGACCTTCACAATAGTTGACACAAAACCAGCCTTACAAAACCAGCCAGAAGTTTCTGATGCTCTGCCTCTACCTGTAGTTGACCTACATATGATTATTATCAATAGCACCAAGGACAAAATATGAGAATCTGAAAGCCTCTCAGTGAAGCAATTGGCTTAGTAATGCACGTCTAGCCAAACGAGTACAGTTTTAGTTTTGGTTTTCGGGCCACACCCCGCAGAGGCCAGGGCTTACTCCTGGAGGCCCAGATGTGGTGCTGGAATTGAACCCAGGTCAGCAAGCAAGTGCTCTATCCCCATGTACTACTGTTCTGGCCTCCATGTTATTCTTTTTTTTTTTTTTTTCCTTTTTGGTTTTTGGGCCACACCCGGCAGTGCTCAGGGGTTATTCCTGGCTCCATGCTCAGAAATTGCTCCTGGCAAGCACGGGAGACCATGTGGGACGCCGGGATTCGAACCGATGACCTTCTGCATGAAAGGCAAACACCTTACCTCCATGCTATCTCTCCGCCCCCCACCACCATGTTATTCTTCTGCAGTGCTCTTCAGGAAAGACGTGTCCTTCTTTTATACCAAGACCTTCTAGGCCTCTTGGGAGGAAAAGCCACTACATGTCATTCTGCCGAGAAGCCTCATCTCGGGGCTGATGTTGGCTAAAAGTTTTGGAGAACTCTTAATGGTCCCTGGGTCTTTTAGAACTTTTGTGCCAACAAGGAACTGGAATGCAGTGGGTGGAGACAAAGAAGCTGCATCAGTGCAGAACTTCTAGGTCGCTAACAGCATAGGGAAGATGCTCTGGTCTGATTTTCCTCACTTGGCAATGACAAGGGACATCGGTGCTTTTCAGACGGGCCAACACAGCGGATCCACCCCGCTCAAGAGTTCTTTTTTTGGGGGGTTTGGGCCACACCCGGCGTTGCTCAGGGGTTACTCCTGGCTGTCTGCTCAGAAATAGCTCCTGGCTGGCACAGGGGACCACATGGGACACCGGGATTCGAACCAACCACCTTTGGTCCTGGATCGGCTGCTTGCAAGGCAAACGCCGCTGTGCTATCTCTCCGGGCCCTGAAGAGTTCTTCAGATAGGAAAGGAAGAAGCCAGGCTCTCACTGTTTGCAGATGACAGGATGCTCTACTCAGAAACCCCTGAAGACTCTACCAAAAAGCTTCTTAGCAGCAATAGATGCATATAGCAAATGTGGCAAGCTGCAAAATAAAAAAAAATAAAGAGTTCTTCGAAGTTCACTGACACACTTGCTGGTGATTGCTTGGCAGAAGAAGTCCTGGCAGGACCTGGGCAGCCCGCCCCGGGTCCCCCCCTGCTTGTCCCACCAGTGAGTACTGGACACAGGGAGTCCCCCAGGCACGACCCTTGAGCTCACACGCGACTCCACACGGATGCACACGCACACAGGGACGCCCAGTCAGTCATGTGCATGGTCACATGGACCGGGCCACACTCAGACACCCCGACAGAGGCCGTCCGGGCCCCCCGTTCCTGCAGCACAGCCCGGGCATCCTCCAGCCGCACTCCCGCTGCCCGGGGCCTACAAGACCCGGCCCGACCCTCACCTGCCGGGGCGACCCCGAGGGAGCTCTGGGCTCAGACACCGGCGCGGGGGAGGAAAGCGGCTGGGCCGGGGGCGCCGGGGAGCCCGAGGGGCGTCGGGGGCGCTGCGGGGCGGCCTCCGAGGGGCGGGGCGCGCGGCTGACACCCCGGGCCGCCGCACTCGGTCCGCCGGAGCGGCCGTGAGCGAGCGAGCAAGCCAGCCAGCCAGCCAGCCTGGCGCTTCCGGGTTCCTGGGGGGCGTGGCCAAGCCTCGAGGAAGGGGCGTGGCGACGGCGGTCGCCGTGGCGACGGCGCGGCGTGGAGGCGTGGCCAAGCGAGCAGCCGGTTGCGCTTCCGCTTCCGCTTCCGCTTTCTCCCACCGGCCCGAGACGCTCCGGAAGCAGCTTCCCGTCACCTGTCAAACGAGGGAGACTGGCCACGCTAGCGTGGAAAAAGGGCGCGCTAACGCCGAGGGGGCCAGTCTTAGCTTGGAAAAAGTCGCTCGCTTGGAAAAAGCCCGTGCCCTTTGGTGGAGGCGGGGATGGCTCAGGGCCCCTCACTCTTGGCTCTGCGCTCAGAGATCACTCCTGGAGGGGGCTCAGGGGGACTGACTCTATAAGGGGCTGGAGATCGAACCCGGGTTGGCCGGGTGCAAGCATATTATTCCCTCTTTACTCTTAACTCTTGGCCTCCGGCTAGCAGCACAGGCACTTTGCCACCAAGCTATTACTCGGATTTATTTAGATGTCGTTGTTTGTATTTGAGTGTTTATGGATCAGATCACTCTGGGTGGGGTGGGGTGGGGTGGGGTGGGTGGGAGAACCATACAGGGTACCTGATTGAGCCCAGGTCAGCTTACAGCTATTTGAGGTTGTTATTGATCGTGCTTCATGATTATAGTACTCCTAAAAAGTGTCTCACTGGTATTTGGGAAACTTGTACCCTGTTGAAAGGTGTTTGGATTTTGCCCTTACTCAGCAACTATTAGTGCCATTATGGTCAAAAGAGAGTCACTCAAATAAATTTCACTCTTAGCATCACCTTAGAAGCTCTGGAACCTTAGATTCCAGCCTAAAGCTTGGAAAAAATTCCCAGCACATTTCCCAGAGCACTCTAACACATTTGTGCATCCCCCAAGCTTCTCGTCCCAATATCAAGCCTTTGGAATATCAAGCCATGTCACTTATTCCCAACACCATATCCATGTAAAGGGCATGTTTCCAAGGGAGACTTTTTTTTTTTTTGGAGGGGTGACATACCTGGTAGTCAGGGCTTACTTCTGGCTCAACACTTAGAGCTATCACTCCTGGTAGAGGTATGTGGCGCCAGGGATCAAAACCAGGTCAGCCATGTGCAAGGCAAGCACCCTACCCACTGTATTTTCATTTCAAACCCTCCATGAATGACTTTTAACCCTAGAGTTTCCCCTTCAAATCCCTGGAATAGTTTAATGAGTAAGTCAATTGGCAAATTATTAATTGGATGTAAAAGCTATCATGGGCACTCGTTGCCATATATATGTCTTCCCAGTAGTCTGAGAGATCTAAGTGGAGCAAAGGGAATTCAATGTCTTAGGACATGATTCGGTTTTACTAGGTACTAAATGTGTATTGAATGAATAAATGAATGAATGAGTGTATAACTAGGTCTATCCACATGTTCCTAGAACAATTTTCTTAGACATCTCACTTTAGAAAATGTTAACTTGGCTGTATCAACAATATCAACTATGGACAGAGGCAGGGCTGCACCCGAAAAAAAAAAACAATATCAATGATGTAGCAGTTAACTACATTTGTATTTTCTTTTTTTTTTTTTTTTTTTTTTTTTTTTTGAGTAGGGTAGGACTTTGAAGCAGTCCTCATGGGCTGCTTCCAGGAAATTGGTTCAATGCTAGGACTTAAGAATGTGTTTCTCTTGGGCCGGGTAGGTGGCGCTGGAGGTAAGGTGTCTGCCTTGCAAGCGCTAGCCAAGGAAGGACCGCGGTTCAATCCCCCGGCGTCCCATATGGTCCCCCCAAGCCAGGGGCGATTTCTGAGCACATAGCCAGGAGTAACCCCTGAGCGTCAAACGGGTGTGGCCCAACCCCCCCCCCCAAAAAAAAAAAAAAAAAAGGATGTGTTTCTCTGGCCGAGAGATAGCATGGATATAGGGCATTTGCCTTGCATGTAAAAGGATGGTGGCTCAATTCCTGGCATCCCATATGGTCCCCTTAGTCCGCCAGGAGCGATTTCTGAGTGTAGAGCCAAGAGTAACCCCTGAGCACTGTTGGGTGTGACCCCAAAACAAAAAAACAAAAACAAACAATTTGCAACTCATTGTGCTAGGGATGGAGTTGGGGGTTCCTGGGTGCACCTAGCAGTACTTGGGACTTCTAGGACTACACAGAGGTACTCCAACTTGCAGTGCTGGAGATGGAACCAGGTCCTAAAATATATGTATACTTTAATTCTAGTGTACAAAAGCAAACCCCAACAATGAGTGCTTTATTTCCCCATGTTCTCTGGATCCTCAGTTGTTCCTTAACATATGACAAGCACATTACCCTCCCTAACTGAAACAAGGAACATTTCATATCTGTACATTACAGCTGTTGTTTAATGCACAGATGCAGGGAACTAACTTTTGACCCAGGGCATTCAATGTGAGACAGACTTGGTGGAGATGTTGTGGGTGTTTGCAGCTGTCATGGTTGGGGTCTGCCGATGATTCCCACAGTGCCAATCCCTGTGGGAGAACCTCATATAAAACACAGGAATGTGCAGCAAATCCTCTGAGCACCAGGCAGAGTAAACAGATGACAGCTGACTCTCAGAACAACTCAAACCTGAGATCTAACCCATATACGAGGGGTGGCGAACACGAGGCTCTCGAGCCGCATGCGGCTCCCGGCCAAAATGAATGCGGCTCTTTGCCTCTTATCATCATTTTGTCTACTGTAGCTCTTTGCCAAGTTTGGATTTTGTTCTGCTGCTTCTGAGGAGGGACCTCTGAGGAGAAATCTCCGAGTGCATAGTCCTGTCTCCCATCCCTTGGAAACAACTGCAGGGGCCAGTGAGCGGGGGACCCGTGTGTCACATGTTGGGTCACATCTTGCCATTAGTTCTTAGTGTGGAGGACGCAGCACACCCTCACCATGACTGCAGGATTTTGACCCTCACTCAAAATGGCAAAATGCAATATGTGTTTCATAGATTATTGTTAAAATTAGATGCTTTTGTGTGTTTGTCTGTTTTGGCAGGTCACTGCGTGGTGTGGCTCTCTAACTCTCACAGTTTAAAATTTTGGCTTTGTGTCGAACTTGTTCGCCACCCCTGATCTTCTGTGATGGCTGCTGGGGTCTCCTCCATAAGTTGCTGAGGGTCGGGAGCAGTGGTCCTGGCATAAAGCACCTTCGGTAGAGGAAATATGGTAGATATCAACATCTGGGACGCTGCCCAGAGTCTTCAGCTCTCTCCCCTTCACTGCTTGCTTCTGTCCTACCTGATGGGTGAGGACAGGTGATGCATTGGCAGAACCTATGTCAATTGGGAGCATATCTGCTACCTTTTACTGACATTCTGCCAGGTCCAGATACATTAGCAGCTTTTGGTTCCGTCACTCCGTTCATAACATCAGGACTCAATCCCATCTCCAACAATATACAGAAGCTTGCTGGGATTGTTGCTCTTTATTGCTGTTTAGTGAATAAAGACATCTTCTTTGATGTTATTTCTGTTGATAAATTCATAACCATTCCAGACATTGAACCATTTGATAGTGCCCAGGACTTGGATTACCAGCACCGGCTTGTCTACCTGACTCAGTGCTTGGAGCACGAAGGTATCTCAGAAACCATTTTGGGATGCTGGGGATCAAACCTGGGTTGGCTGCATGAAAGGTAAACACCTTACCTGCTGTACTATTGCTCCAGTCCAATGGTCCTCAAACTATAGCCCTCGGGCCACATATTGTATTTATTCCCATTTTGTTTCTTCACTTCTAAATAAGATATATGCAGTGTGCATAGAAATTTGTTCATATTTTTTGTTTTACTATAATCTGGCCCTCCAACAGTCTGAAGGACAGAAAACCTCCTAGGTGTTGGAGTTGTGTTTTTTTATTCTTTTTGATTCTGAAGATTTGCACTTAGGGATCACTCCAGCTGGCACTCAGGGGATCCTATTCAGTGCTAGTGATTGAATTTAGTCAACTGCATGCTAGGCAAGCGCCTTTCCCAGTACTCTCTCTCAAGCTCCCAAAACTTGTTTTTTCAGTCCTGCCAACATCATCCTTTCAAAGACATGTGGACTGTGACTATTGATCCAATTCAGCTGAGATATGAGGCAGAAAATGAATATGCTTTCATTATTGCCTGATGTAATCTGGATCAGAGGCAGAAAGATGGGGATTATCAAATACACAGTGGAATTTTTACAATGCCTAAGATAGCTCCCTAAATGATAGTTTTATTATTTGTACCTAATGTGCCTAGCAAATATTTATAATCAGTAATGAAATGATTATTTCATTATTATTAGCATTATTATTACTGCTAATTATTTATAAATACAGAGTTACAAAACCTGAGTTTCTTCCTTGCATAAGGCTGTCCCTCTCCAGATTACACTCTCAGATTAAAGTTCTCTGTTTGCCAGTTATCAACATACTAGAAAAATGAGGATCACTAATAGTACCTGCAGACAGGAGACATAGTACAGGGTTAAATCACCTGTCTTGCATGCAATTATTTCTAGTCCAATTCTTTTTTTTTTGTGGTTTTTGGGTCACACCCGGCAGTGCTCGGGTTATTCCTGGCTCCAGGCTCAGAAATTGCTCCTGGCAGGCACGGGGGACCATATGGGGTGCCGGGATTCGAACTGATGACCTCCAGCATGAAAGGCAAATGCCTTACCTCCATGCTATCTCTCCGGCCCCTCTAGTCCAATTCTTGACACTGCCAGGAGTAATTCTGCCAGAAGTGGCCCCTGAGCAGTCAGGTGTGTAAAGATAAATTAATAACAATATAATATAATAAGAACAATAGAATCTGACTCAGGGTTATTAAAAAGATCACAATATAGTGCAGGGAAAGTCTTTTGTTAATACAATATATGTAGCTTACGTGGGACTGTAGACCACTGTACTATAGGTATTGTGCTAGATGTACCAAGTATTATTTTTCATAATAAATTGGCAGGGCTTACATTCAATTAATGTGCTGTCCAAGACCCTTTTTCTTAACATTTTGCATTTTCTTCTTTTTTTTTTGGTTTTTGGGTCATGCCCAGCAATGCTCAGGGGTTACTCCTGGCTCTATGCTTAGAAATCGCTCCTGGCAGGCCCAGGAGACCATATGGGATGCCAGATTCTCTTCAGCCTCACGTTATGCATTTTCATCTTGAAATGGTTTGATGAGTTAAAAAAAATGGCAGAAAGCCAGAATAATAATACAGCAGGTTTTGACCCCCAGCATCCCATAATTTCTGAATGCCAAGCCAGGAGTACACTGCCTGAGTGTAGGTCCTAACCCCTCACACCCAAAAGGAGAAAATAAATAGGTTGTAATATAAAACTAATAAACATCCTTAATAGCAATTATGGTCAAGAGCTTCATTGTTAGTTTATAACTTACTTGGTTTCACCCAAAACAAAGATCATCTCTGGTTTCTTTGTATCTCTTTGTTCACAACTTGATTTCACCCAAAACAGATTTTCCTACTTACACATGTCTCAAGCAAACCAGGTAGGCATCTCTCTTCTCTCTCTCTCTCTCTTTTTTTTTTTTTTTTGGTTTTTAGGTCTCACCCGGCAGTGCTCAGGAGTTACTCCTGGCTCCATGCTCAGAAGTCGCTCCTGGCGAGCACGGGGGACCATATGGGACGCCGGGATTCGAACCGATGACCTTTTGCATGAGAGGCAAACGCCTTACCTCCATGCTATCTCTCCGGCCCCCTCTCTCTCTCTTGCTCTCTCTGTCTCTTCCTCTCTCTCCCAGCTTTATTTGGATTATTTCCTGCAGCTACCCTTGCTCCAGACCCACCTCCCCTGGGTGAAAATATGGTGTTTGGGGGCCATTACACTCCATTTTATGCTTAGAAGCTGTTTGGTTTTTGGGTCACACCTGGTGGCACTCAGGGGTTCTTCCTGGTCCAGTATTCAGAAATTATTCATGGCAGGCTCCGGGTTACCATATGGGATGCCAGGGATCAAACCTGGGTCATCTGTATGCAAGGCAAGTGCCCTACCCTCTGTGTTACCTATGGTGCTATTGCTCCAATCCTCAGAAACAGTTCTTTTGTTCCTCAAACCAAGAGTAAAATCTATCCCTTTAAAAATATAAACAGGGAGCAGAGAGATAGTATAGTGGGCAGGGCATTTGCCTTGCAAGCAGTCGACTTAGGTTTGATTCCTGGCACCTCATATGGTCCTGAGTCCTGCCAGGAATGACCCAAGTGCAGGGCCAGGAATAAACCCTGAGCATAATTGGATGTGGCCCCAAAAAACAAATGTGATTTTCATATTCTTTGTACTATCTTTAGTTATCTGGACCTCTTTTTCATCATTCCTAATATCAAATGTTGAATTATAATCATTGGCTCATTTCCACTCTAAAGTCACTTTTCTGGCCCAGAGAGAAAGCTTAAAGGGATGGAGCGCACAGACCTGCCTGCAGGGGGCTCCCAAGCACCATTTTTGAGATGGCAGTGCAAGGCCTTATATATGGCCAACTGAGAAGTTTGATCCCTGGTATCCCCTATGGCTCCCTACACCCTGCCAGGAGTGATCACTGAGCACCACCACCAGGTGTGGCCCAAACCTCCATCCACACTCTCAGCGCCCTCCCCCAATAAAAGGGTCAACTTCTATGGCCTTCCAGTTCTGCACTCAGGAATCACACCTGGGGTGCTGGGGATTGAACCCAGGTGAGCCATGTGCAAGGTAAATGCCCTACCTATAACCCTAGTTACTCCTGCTCTTAGGGAAAGACACAATTTCCTTGAGTTTGATATTTAATATAAATAAAAATTTATTTAAACTTATATTGTTATATAAGTAGAAAAAGTCTTTAACCACTATTAGGCCAAAATTCAAAAGTGTTGTTATTCTGTTTGCCAGTAATATCTCAGCAGAATCATCTTCACAAGCCAGGTGATTTTCCTCGTAAAGTCTTCTGAGGTGTTATACATATCTGGTAGGTCTCATCATCCTCTTCTGATCTACTTACTGTACTGCTGCCGGGCCACATTTTTTGTCCCCTGATTCTTCTTTGTTGGGAGTCTGAGAGTCTGAAATCTGCACTGGCTTGGTTGAACTTGAGAACTTTTCTGGTACCAGGGGTGCAAATAGCCATTGTAGAAATCCGTAGCTGTCAGTTTCTTTTTGAGGATCACTGATTGAACACCAATCAAGCCATCCTAAAGGGCAAAAGACACGGTGATGAGGCAATGGCAAAACCAAGGATATTTTAATTTATAAAATAATTGTCATGGGGGCCCGCAGAGATAGCACAGCGGTGTTTGCCCTGCAAGCAGCCGATCCAGGACCAAAGGTGGTTGGTTCGAATCCCGGTGTCCCACATGGTCCCCCGTGCCTGCCAGGAGCTATTTCTGAGCAGCCAGCCAGGAGTAACCCCTGAGCAACGTCGGGTGTGGCCCAAAAAACAAAACAAAACAAAACAAAAAAATAATTGTCATGGGGCTGGGAAGGTGGCGCTAGAGGTAAGGTGTCTGCCTTGCTAGCGCTAGCCAAGGAACGGACCGTGGTTCGATCCCCCAGCGTCCCATATGGTCCCCCCAAGCCAGGGGTGATTTCTGAGCACATAGCCAGGAGTAACCCCTGAGCGTCAAACGGGTGTGGCCCAAAAACCAAAAAGAAAAAAAAAATTGTCATAAGGGGCCAGAGAGATATCACAGCGGTAAGGCGTTTGCCTCGCAAGCAGCTGATTCAGGATGAACGGTGGTTCAAATCCCGGCATCCCAAATGGTCCCCCGAGCCTGCCAGGAACCATTTCTGAGCGTAGAGTTAGGGGTAACCCCTAAGGGCTGCTGAGTGTGACCCCCCCAAAAAAAAATCATCACGAAAGTTGAAGTGGGCAGGACTCTTGCCTTGCACAATGCCAACCTAGTTTTAATTCCTGGAGCCCCATACAGTCCCCCAAGTGATCCCTGAGCATAGAGCCCAATGCCCAAATCATCCCCCAAACTTAAAGATACTCAATCTTTTATTTTTTGAATAATAATAATGCCTTGAAAAACTTTATACTTTAAAATTATTAGAAATTTTAATTAAGGGGCCAGTGCAGTGGCGCTAGAGGTAAGGTGCCTACCTTGCCTGTGCTAGCCTAGGATGAACCGCAGTTCGATCCCCCGGCATCCCATATGGTCCCCCAAGCCAGGAGCAACTTCTGAGCGCATAGCCAGGAGTAACCCTTGAGCATCACCATCTCTGGGTGTGACCCCAAAACAAAACAAGACAAAAAAACAAACAAACAAAAAAAGAAATTTTAATTAAAAATTAAACTATCCATTGGTTTGATTTGATGGGACATCCAAGTTGAGTGAAAAAAAATTTAACCAAAACTCAGGAAAAAAAAAAACAGATGGGATGATTTGAAATATAAGGAAAATATACCTTGCAACCAACCAGGAGTATTTGTGACTTTCTGTGGTATATTATAGATCCAGGAATAACAGCCTGTCCAGTTAACTTTGAATCTAAAGGTAGGGGAGAAGACATGAGGGAAGAAAGAATAATTATGCAACCTTACAATGCTGCCAAAAAAATCACAAACCATCTTGGGAGACATGTGTGGTTGGAGAGGGCATGTCCATACATGTTCTGATTCATGGTGGGTTGGGATGAGGTGCTATTGTGTGTATGCGAGAGCGTGCATTAAAACCAAAGAAAACCTTCTCTAACACAGAAGCTATGAGAACAATACATCAGTTCCCTACTGCTCTACCTACACAGCTGAATAAGCTGGCCTTTCCCTCCATGACCAAACAAGCCCCAATTCTTGGCATCCTGAATGAGATCAGCTCACTCTGCGGATCACTTCACTCCCACCCACTGTACTAGCAGGCCTGAGGATAGTGTAACCTGGAAATGCTGTCTCTTGGTTCAGTCTCAGAGTCCTCAACCTGAGGACTGAGGATATGAGACTCTGGGTGCACCAGGATATTTCAAGTGCATCATAGTTAAAAGTCACATAAATGGGAGTGAGAAGTGGCAATATCACAGGAAGGAAATGCGGTTGAGGGGGCAGAGTTGGGAAATAAGGCTCTAGATCTTTTCATTATGCTATTCAGCAGAATCAAATGAACCCCTTCATTCTGTGCTCCCCCAAAACCTTAGGCAACTGCAGAACTTAAAGTGGGAGAGCAACACTCTCAGCCTGGTTCCCAGGTTCTCCTGATGATAAAATGAGAGTATACAGTTGAATGGAAAGAAAGAGAACAATGAAGGATTATCATTACTGAACTAATGAGCTAAATTCAAATTTTTTGTTTGTTTTGTTTTGGGCCACACCCGTTGAAACTCAGGGGTTATTCCTGGCTATGCGCTCAGAAATCGCTCCTGGCTTGGGGGACCATATGGGACGCCGGGGATAGAACCTCGGTCTGTCCTAGGCTAGCATTCGCAAGGCAGACAGACGCCTTACTTCTAGCGCCACCGCTCCGGCCCCTAAATTCCAATTTTTAAACAACATGGCCTATGGTAAAAACATATTCAAAGAGAAAACAGGGTCAATCCATATCAGATATTTTAAAGTTAGTACCAGTGATGACTGAACTCTGAACTTCTACCAAATCCAGAAGTTTAATGACAGTATCCATCCATACGGTCTGCAAAGGAACCTGCAGATAAGATGAAAGAATATATGATAAAGGAATATGATGAAATCTTTTTCTGTTTTTTTTTTTTTGGGGGGGGCATTCCCAGTAATGCTCAGGGTTTACTTACTCCTGTCTCTATACTCAAGAAATTACTCCTGGAGGTACTTGGAGGACCATAGAGGATGTCAGGGATCAATCCCAGGCCAGCCTTGGCAAAGCAAAAGCCTTACCCATTGTATTATGGCTTTGGCCATATTCTTCATTAATTTGGTTTGACTTCTCTCTCAATTACAAAGAAAATGGAGGTTATGGGCCTGGAGAGATAGCACAGCGGTGTTTGCCTTGCAAGCAGCCGATCCAGGACCAAAGGTGGTTGGTTCGAATCCCAGTGTCCCATAGGGTCCCCCGTGCCTGCCAGGAGCTATTTCTGAGCAAACAGCCAGGAGTAACCCCTGAGCACCATCGGGTGTGGCCCAAAAACAAACAAACAAACAAAAAACAAAAACAAACAAAAAGAAAATGGAGGTTACATCTTTGATTTATGACATAGAACATAACCTTAATCCTTTATATTGTTCCAGGATACATAAACTTCAATGTGTTAAACACTTAACAATCAATGTTAATATTTTTATTAATACTTTAAAAATTCAATGCAAGCCTAAGAATTATGTTTAAATAATGGGAACAATCCTTCTTCCCTTCACAAGGACAGTGATTACGGTTAACAGTTAACAAAGATGTGCATATTTGGGCTGGAGAGATAGCATGGAGGTAAGGCATTTGCCTTTCATGCAGAAGGTTATTGGTTCAAATCCCGGCATCCCATACAGTCCCCGAGCCTGCCAGGAGAGATTTCTGAGCATAGAGCAAGGAGTAACCCCTGAGTGCTGCCGGGTGTGACCCCAAAAACCGAAAAAAAAAAAAAAAAGTATATTTGTATTTTCACAAAACACCATTGTCAAAAAATCTAGGACATACTGTTTTACAAGGTAGTTTATCACCTAGCCATGGAATATGGAACACTTATCTATTTCATGCCTTTGCTTTTCTGTATAGCATTCCATTTTTTATTTTGTTTTAATTTGGTTTGGTTTTTAGGCCACACCCAGTGGCGCTCAGGGGTTACTCCTGACTGTTCTCAGAAATTATTCCTGTCAGGTTGAGGGGACCATTTGGGATGCTGGGGATCAAATAGGTCAGCTATGTGCAAGGCAAATGCACTACCTGCTGTGCTATGGCCCCACATTCCATTTTTTGAATGTACCCAAAATATACAAACCCAACAGCCCGACAATGGTTGTTGATGTAGAGTCCTGAGGGGGTGATGCAGCTCAGATCCTCACCCCCAGTCCCAGGATTCACAGACCACCAATGGTGCTAGGACCGTCAGGCCACACAACGGCAGTGCTCCAGTGCCTCCAGGGTTGCCCCTCTATTGTTTGAAGGACCATACAGTGCTGTGGCTTGCAATCAGGTCAGGCATGTACTAGACATGTGTCCTAAGCGCACTACTACCTTCTGCCATACGTTTGAGTGTATTTTAATTAAGTTTATTCCTTTCATCTTGACACTTGCCAACATTGTCATTTTAGAGGTTACAAGAAAGAAGCAAATGCTTAAAAAAGGGTATTTTCCTCTTGGGTTAGTACTTCCTAATTTCGAGAGACTCAGGGCCAAAAAGACAGTATAGTGGATAGAGCGCTTGCCTTGCATGCTCCCAACCCAGGTTTGGTCCCCAGTACCACATATGATCCAGAGTCCCACCAGGAGTGATTCCTAAGCACATAAGCAGTAGTAAGCCTTGAACACTGTCCAACAAACAAGACAAAATCAAAAAAGAGGCTAGGGATATAGTACAGTGGGTGCAGGGCTTGCCTTGCTGGTTGCCCACCCAGATTCAACCCGCACCAGGAGTGACCCTCACACACAGTCAGGACTAAGCCCTGAGTATTGTATGGTGCTCAAAAAACAAATAAAAAGGGGCCGGGCGGTGGCGCTGGAGGTAAGGTGCCTGCCTTGCCTGCGCTAGCCTAGGAAGGACCGCGGTTCGATCCCCCAGCGTCCCATATGGTCCCCCAAGAAGCCAGGAGCAACTTCTGAGCGCATAGCCAGGAGTAACCCCTGAGCGTCACCAGGTGTGGCCCAAAAACAAAAAAACAAAACAAAAAAAAAACAAATAAAAAAAGTACATGGGCCAGAGAGGAAATATATCAGGTAGAGCACTTTCCTGCACACAACATGGTTCAATCCCTGGCGCTTCATATAGTCCAAAGCCCTGCCAGGCGTGATCCTGAGCACTGAGCCAGAGGAGAGCCCTAAACACTTCTAGGTGTGCCCCGCCCCAAACAAAAAATAAAATAGAGTACAATTCAAAAATATTTCTCTAAGAACTCAGAAACTTTCCTCATTTTCCTCATGTTTTTCTTTTTCATTTTTTAGAGCATCACCCGGTGATGCTCAGGGGTTACTTCTGGCTATGTGCTCAGGGGGATCGAACCTGGGTCAGCTTCGTGCAAGGCAAATGCCTTACCACTGCGCTATCGCTCCGGCCCATTTTCCTCATGTCTTTTTGTTTCTGTTTTTGTTTTGTTTTGTTTTGTTTTGTTTTTTGGGTCACACCTGGCAGCGCTCAGGGGTTCCTGGCTCTATGCTCAGAAATGGCTCCTGGCAGGCTCAGGGGACCATATGGGATGCCGAGATTCGAACCATAGTCCTTCTGCATGCAAGGCAAATGCCTTACCTCCATGCTATCTCTCCAGCCATTTTCCTCATGTTTTATCAGGCTGGTATAATTCTACTCTCTAAACCAGGGGTCTCAAACTCAATTTACCTGGGGGCCGCAGGAGGCAAAGTTGGGGTGAGGCAGGGCTGCATAAGGGATTTCACAAAAAAAGTCCTCAAATGTCATTATTAACAGTTTTAATTATTTCTTCTGAACATGAATAGAACATTGAGTGAAGATCATGAACAGTTCTTCTGAACATGGCATCTTTTGTCTATTCCTTGCTGCCAGAGACTTGACAGAGCTTCTTCTCACAAATCTGAACCACATTTGGCTTTAGAGAGGAAGCAGTTGAGACCCTCAGTAGGGCTTGAAGATGATCATCATTAAGTCTAGACCTGTACTTTGACTTATTGAAGTTCAATGTGGAGAATAACTTTTCACACAAATATGTGCTCCCAAAAAGGCACATGGTGCGCTTGAACATTCGGGAAAGCTCAGGGAAGCTGGGGGGCAATTCTCTCAAAAATTGCCCATGCATGTCTGCTTTTCCACTGATCTCCCTGAACCTGGCTTTGAGATCAGAGTTGCATTGCAGGTCAACGAGCTCCATTTGAAGCACAGAAGGGACATCTTGCACATCAAAGGAAAAGGGGTCCACAAAAATTTGGAAAGTGGCTCTGTGCTTTTTGAAGTCTGCAAATCTGTAATCAAATCCCTTCTCTAGCTTAAAAATAGCATCCACAAGTTCCTTGCATGCTGGGAAATGGCAAAGGTTTGTCTGAGAGAGCTGGGATTTCCATAACACAAGTTTGTGGAGAATGCTCTCACATTGTCATAGGTAGCACTGATAAGCTGACCCGGGCCTTGTAACATCTTGTTTAGTACATTCAGCTTATGTGTGATGTCAACAAGAAAAGCTAAGTCCATGAGCCATTTGTGATCCCTCAACTCAGAAACAGCATTCCCATCCTTCTCCATGAAGGCTTCACTTCTTCTCTCAACTCAAAAAATCTTTTCAGGACATTTCCCCTGCTGAGCCAACGTACCTCGGTGAAATAGAGCACATCTCCATATTCTGACTCCATTTCCTCTAACAGCATGGAATCTCCTGTGCTTTAAGCCCCTGGATCTGATTTGGTTGGTGCATTTCACAACAGACATCACATTGTCACACAGCAGGCATTTACTGCAAAGGGCCTGCTGATGGATAATGCAGTGAAGAGCAATGGCCCTCTTTACACCCTCCTCTTCAAGATTTTTTTGAACAAGTGCCACCAGCCCATTTTGTCTCCCTGTCATCGATGGCACTCCATCGGTTATTATTCCAACAAAATCTTCCATGGCAAACCTGCATTCTCAATGGCATCACACAGATGCCGAAATATCTCATTAGCGGTGGTCTGGCCACACATTGGAATTATTGTGAGCAGCTCCTCTGTCAATTCAAAATTGCAATCAACACCACAGACATAAATTGTGAGCTGTGCAGTGTCTGTTATATCTGTGTCCTCGTCAAGAGCAACTGAGTATGCATCAAAACATTTGGCTTTCTCACACAGTTGATGATAAATGTCACTTGACATGTCAGAAATGTGCTCTGCCACAGTGTTGGCAGAAAGGCCGATTTTGCTAAACGAACCTTTCTTTTCTGGACAGATAATACTTGCAGCCTGCAACATGCATTTTTTTTTTAACAAACTCTTTCTGTGAATGGTTTTCCTGCCTTAGCAATCATCTCACTAACCATGTAACTAGCTTCGACTGAAGCAACATTCTCTTTGGTTGCTTTCTTGAAGAGATTCTTTTTTTGGTTTTTGGGCCACACCGGGTGATGCTCAGGGGTTAGTCCTGGCTATATGCTCAGAAATCGCTCCTGGCTTTGGGGGACCATATGGGACGCCGGGGGATCAAACCACAGTCCGTCCTACACCAGCGCTTGCAAGGCAGGCACCTTATCTCTAGCGCCACCTTCCCGGCCCCGACTTGAAGAAATTTTGTTGCCTCATTAGACATGCTTTAAGACTGGCAACCCGCTTGGCTCTCTCATTTCCTTGATATTTTGCACATTCCTCAGCATGTTTAGTTGAATAATGACGTTTCAAGTTGTATTCCTTGTGCACTGCAACTTTCTCTGAGCAAATAAGACATGTGGCGATGCCCCTGTGCTCAACAAAGAAATACTGCATCTCCCACTTTTCCTGAAATTGTCTGTGCTTGTCATCAATCTTTCTCTTCACTGCAGGCTTTGATGAAGTCATGATGAAGGTAGGACAAAATCTAATTCTGTAATAAACTTCTCTCCCTTAGGCCTCCGATAATGCAAGGGACAGCGGGCAGGAGCAGCAGAAATGACGTCTGCGCTAGGCGCAAAGTATTCGCAATTATTCGCTTACCGAATATTCGCAATAAAAAATCGCATTAGTAAGAAAAAAATCGCAAAAAATCGCGAATACTGTGATATTTGAAGGCCGGCCACAGGCCACAAAATGTTGTATGGCGGGCCGCAAACCGCAGGCTGTGAGTTTGAGACTCCTGCTCGAAACAATGAAACTTTTTAGTTGTTGTTTTTGGTTTCTGGGCCATATGTGGTGGTTCTCAGAGGTGATTCCTGGCTCTGTACTCAGAAATTGCTCCTGGTAGGCTCGGGGGACTGTATGGGATGCCTGGAATAGAACCCGGGTCTGTCCCAGGCTAGCTGTTTGCAAGGCAAATGCCCTCCCACTATGTTATCTCTCTGGCTCTTAGACATTGAAATTTTTAAAATTCAATTGTAAAAAAGAACCAAACCACAGAGGCCTAGGAGACATAGGACAGTGGGTAGGGGAAGCCTGCCTTGTACACTGTCAATCCTGGTTTGAGCCCCAAAACCATGTATGGTCCCCAGAGCACCACTAGAAGTAATCCCTGAGCACTTCCATGAGCAATGCCTAACCACCCACAAATGTGGTCCCACCAAAACCAAGCACTCAAAATAACCAATGGGGGCCAGAGCAATAGAACAGCGGACAGGGTGCTTGCCTTGCATGCTGCTGACCAAGGTTCGATTCCCAGCATCTCATATAGTTCCCCAAGCACCACAGGGAAGGAGTGCAGAGCCAAGAGTGACCCCTGAACATTGCCCTGTGTAGCTAAAAAAAAAAGACAAAAACATTAAGCAGAAAGGCCTGCTAGAAAAAATTTGGCTTAGGAGTTAAAAGATCCAGTTCCATCACTTAGTAACTAGGCACTCCAAAAGCTATTCCATTTTCATTCCCCTCATTTATGAAATGGGATAATAAATTTGGTTATGGGAAACTACAAAATACATATTTAAATGCATTCTGCGAATCTGAAGAGCCTTATATAAACTAGTTTAATATTTAAGAAGTGAATTTCAGATATACAAAAGAATCGAAAACAGGAACTCAAACAGATAATGTTCATGGCATAATTACTGACAAGAGCTCAAAGGTGCAAACAACACAAACATCCACCAAAGATGAACAAAAGACCAAATTACAGTATTACATACAGTGAGTATTATTACATATTAAAAGGAATGACAGTCTGATATATTATGAACATGAAGTCATAATGCTGAGTGATGTGTCAAATACCAAAGGATCGACCTTGCATGATTCCACTGATATTACAGTACCTGGAATTAGCAAATTCCTATAGACAGAAAGTAAACTAGAGATTATCAATGACCATAGAGGGGAGAAAAGGGGGAGCTGGTGCTTAATGGGAAAACATTTGCAATTTGGGCCAGTGGGGCAGTTGTGCAACAACAAAATGTACTTAATGACATTAAACTGCAAAAGGTCAAAATGGTCAATTTGTTAAGTACTTTTTGTTTTGTTTTGGGGGAATACCCAGCAGTACTCAGGGGTTACTTCTGGTTCTGCACTCAGAAATGGCTCCTAGCAGGCTTGGGGGACCATATGGGATGCTGGGGATCAAACCTAGGTTGGTCTTGATTGGCCGCATGCAAGGCAAGCACTCTACGGCTCTGCTATCTATTGCTTTGTTATATATACCCTTGTTATGTATTTTACCAAATAAATTTTTTGTTTTTAATTTTTTTTTTAATTTTTTTTTTTTGTATGTGTGGTTTTGGGTCACACCCGGCAGCGCTCAGGGGTTACTCCTGGCTTTACGCTCAGAAATCATTCCTGGCAAGCTCGGGGGACCATATGGGATGCCGGGATTCAAACCACTGTCCTTCTTCTGCATGCAAGGCAAATGCCTTACCTCCATGCTATCTCTCCGGGCCCTTGTTTTTAATTTTTAATTTTGGGGCCACACTTCACAGGTCGAACCAGTAGTGCTCAGGGGAGCATTTGGACCAGGGAGTAAACTTGGGCTTCCCACATGCAAAGCATGAACTCAGCTCATTGAGCCATCTTTCTGACCCCCAAAACATTGTTTTTAAAAAATACAATGATATTTAAATTTTGTATTCTTAGGTTCAGTGTATGAAATAGTCATTTTCAGCAAAGTATTTCTAAAGTGAAAGACACTTACACACAGACAAGTAAATCTGTAATCTAACTTCTAACTTACTATACTTCCAACAGCTCGATAAAGTCTGAGGATCTGTTCTGAAGTTTGTTCTTCCCACTTGATGCAGCCAATACCAGCAGAAATTTTAGGGGCTATAAAATAAACATAATATCAAAAAAGAAATATCAGATTCATTGTTTGAAAACCCCCCCCCTTTTTTTTGGTCTTTGGGCCACACCTGGCAATGCTCAGGGATTACTCTTGGTTTACTCAGAATCACTCCTGGCAGGTTTGGGGGATCATATGGGATGTCAGGGAATAGAATCTGGGTTGACCATATGCAAGGCAAACACCCTACTCACTATGCTATTATTCCAGCCCCAAGCTGATCATTCTTAATGCCACTGAACAAATAAAAGAGAACTCATTATCCTGCTCCCAACTCTTGTGCATGCTGAAGAGGTTACATATTATAAAGTAACAAAATACATACATATAGGAGAAAATATGGGTGAATTTCTTTGTAATCCATGAGTGGTGTTGCATAAACACAATGCCAATAGAGTAAAAAAAAACATAAAACAGAAATACTTGCTATTTAGATCACAGTATTGATTTATATTTATGTTTTAATAATATCTACTTGTGGGGCCGGAGAGATAGCATGGAGGTAAAGCGTTTGCCTTTCATGCAGGAGGTCATCGGTTCGAATCCCGGCGTCCCATATGGTCCCCCGTGCCTGCCAGGAGCAATTTCTGAGCCTGGAGCCAGGAATAACCCCTGAGCACTGCCGGGTGTGACCCAAAAACCACAAAAAAAAAAAAAATAATATCTACTTGTAGGGGCCAGAGATAGCATGGAGGTAAGGCGTTTGCCTTGTGTGAAGAAGGTTGGTGGTTCGAATCCTGGCATTTCATGTGGTCCCCCGAATCTGCCAGGAGCGTTTTCTGAGCACAGAGCCAGGAGTAACCCCTGAGTGCTGCCAGGTGTGACCCCAAAACCAAAAAAAGTAATTATTTCCATTTTTATTTAGGGTAATGCTCAGGGCTTACTCTGGTTCTGCCCTCAGAGAACACTCTTTTTTTTTTTTTTTTTTTGGTTTTTGGGCCACACCCGGTGATGCTCAGGGGTTACTCCTGGCTGTCTGCTCAGAAATAGCTCCTGGCAGGCACGGGGGACCATATGGGACACTGGGATTTGAACCAACCACCTTAGGTCCTGGATTGGCTGCTTGCAAGGCAAACACCACTGTGCTATCTCTCTGGGCCCAGAGAACACTCTTATTGGGGGTTGGGGACAGTATGGAGTGCTGGTGACTGAACCTAGATTGGCCTTATGCAAGGAAAGCATCCTGGCTGTATACTATTGTTCCAGACCCATAAACTTATTTATATCCACTATTTAAAGTACTCTTAAAAAAATTTTTTTTTTTTACATCCAGCAGCACTCAGGTATTACTACTGGCTCTGCACTCAGAAATCACTCCTTGCAGGCTCAGGGGACCATATAGGATATTGAGGATTGAACCCGGGTCTCAGGTTAGCTGTGTGCAAGGCAAACACCCTACCACTATGCTACTGTTCTGGCCCCCTATTCCTAAAAAAACCGAGAAGACTAAAAAAAGCTGGCAGAGAAATGGGCAGAAGATATAACAGACTTTTTTTTTTTTTTTTAAAAAAAGCATATAGTTCATAAACATATTGAAAAGACCCTCAAACTCAGTGAAGCGGCAATGGAAATTGAATTATCCCTCCAGAAAACAAAATCACTTCATCTAGAAGATTAAAGTGATAAATGCATATATATTTCCAGGGCTGTGGCTGAGCTGTAGAGCACTTGCATACATGAAACCCTGGGTTCAATATCCAGGACCAAAGGAAAACCAACAAAACATGAATCAATTTATAGTGGCATCATGTAAAAGCCAGAATGGAAACAACCCAAATGTTCACCAACCGAGGGATCTACTGAACAAATTATGACATAGCAAGGCTGCTATAAAAAAGAACAGGAAAATACCTTATTATTAATGTTCCAAGGCAAGGGAGATGACTCAAACAAATGGGGGCCTGAGCAGTGGCGCAAGCAGTATTGGGTTTCAGGTTCGAATCCTGGCATATGGTCCCCCATATGATCCCCCGAGTGATTCCTGAGTGCAGCCAGGAGTAACCCCTAAGCGCTGTTGGGTGTGGGCCCCCCCACAAAAACAACAACAACAACAACAACAAAGAAAACAAAAGTTTCAGAGATGGGTTGAAGATCTGATAGTAGGGTCTTTACCTTGCATATAGCCAACCCAGGTTTGACCCAGGTTTGATCTGTTTGATCCCTAGCATCCCATATGGTTCTCTGAGCCTGCCAGGAATGATTCCTGAGTGCCACTGGGTGTGGCTCAAAAACCAAAAACCAGGGGCCGGAACGGTGGTGTAAGCAGTAGGCATTTGCCTTGTACGTCCCCCAAGCCAGGAACAATTTCTGAATGCATAGCCAGCAGTAACCCCTGAGCATCACTGGGTGTGGTCCAAAAAGCAAAAAAAAAAAAAGAACTCAAACTAACAGGATTGCAAAAGGCTAGACAAATCTAACTATATATCACACTAGACATCACTTGAAGAAGGGGGAATCACCTTCAGTAAGTTCGAATCCGGTGTCCCATATGGTCCCCCATGCCTGCCAGGAGCTATTTCTGAGCAGACAGCCAGGAGTAACCCCTGAGCACTGCCGGGTGTGGCCCAAAAAAAAAAAAAAAAAAAAAAGAGTCAATCCTGATTATCATCAGGTATGAACCCACCCCCCAAAAAAAACCCACAAAAAACGGGGGGAAAAGAATCATAACTCTGAATTCAAAAAGATATGGATATATACATATGTATACATATATGTTTTGCCTTATCCAGTGATACTTCTTGGAACATGCCTGCTAGGAACTAGATGGCTTCTAAATTCAACCTCTTACAATTAACAACAGGGAGATATCTGATTCCAGATCTATAAGGTGAGTGTGGGATATCTTGTGGTAGGAAGCAAAAAAATACTCCAATTCTAGTTGATGTGGGAGTGGGGATGCCAAAGATGCAGGCACCTACTTTGTTTTGCATATTTTTCAGGTGCTAGGGCCTTGCATATGTAAGATATGTTTCCTCCCTCTGTTCCACCTAGTTCTTCCAATCCGAAAGAGGCTCCCAACCACTAAATTTGAGACAACTTGAGCTAAACAGTAATTATAAATGTCACTAGGTATAAAACACAATAATCGAGGGGACTAGAAAGAGTATTGTGGATAGGGTGTTTGCCTTCCATATAGCTGACCCAGGTTCAATCTCTGGTACCTTATATTATTCCCTCAAGCACCACCAGGAGTAATTCCTGAGTACAGAGTCAGGGATCAGCCTGAGCACTGCCAGGTGTGACCCCAGAACTATTACAAACATACACACACATACAGACACAAACACACATTTAGCTACAAAATATGCTTTTAGACAATCAGAAAAATTTAGATGTGTGAATCAGATCTTCCAGATCAAGAGCTGCTTATTTTCCTTAGGAGCTGTATGCTAAAGTACTCAGGGATGAAATACCAGTATACAACTCTGAATGGGTTAAACAGAAATGAAAATATACACATAAAACATACACAGAGATAGAAACACAGCCTAACTTTGATAGGCTTGAATTTGGATGGGTGCTCACTATTTCACTCTATCAAGTTATATGTGTGTGTGTGTGGGGGGGGGGTTGGTTGGTTCAGGGTTCAGAGGATCAAATGCAAGCTTCATGCATCCACGTACCATTGAGCTATATGGCTGGTCTATGTTGGAAGGAAAACATTTCTGTATTTACTGAGGGACAGGGAGACCTTACTAGTAATCTTTGGCAAAGTCAGCACTCAACCTGGTCACCATCACTTACCATGAGTCACCCCCTCTGTGGGCTGCGGCTTCCCATGGTTGATACTGTCAGGCAGATTTTTCAAAACTGAAATCAGCTTTTAAAAAGAGAGAAGGGAGGGAAAGGAAGAGGGGGAGAGAGGGAGAGAGAGAGACAGGAAGAGAGAGAGAGAGAGAGAGAGAGAGAGAGAGAGAGAGAGAGAGAGAGAGAGAGAGAGAGAGAAGAGATAAAAAGAAGGACAGAGGAGGGAAAAAGAGAAAGGGAGAGAGTAAACAATACATTCAAGATAAAAAAAAATATGCTGCAATTCAGCACCATGACACTTCCTAGAGTTTGAAAGAAGGCCAGGAGAGGATGCAGCAGCACAAGCTTCCCCAGTCTGTCCCTCCACTCCCTCACCCAGCAGGCAGAAGGTTATGGAGCCTTGGAAAGCATCCCCATTCCTGGTTCAAATCCCAGTCCCACCACCTTCACTGTGGAAGTGATTGTGCTTGTCTGTGACCTTCAACACAATCATATGAAAAGAGCTGCCAGTAGTAATAGTACCTCACAGGTTGGCAAAATTTAATAAAACCAAAACCAGTCTAGAGAATCTGGAATACCAGCTCATACTTTAATTAACAACTGTCACCATTAAGGTAACATGTCTAGGAACAGAAAGCACCATGTACAAAGAGTTGGGGAAAATAGTTTTCTTCTGTAGATAAAAAAAATGAACCGTTCTAAGAACAGACATTAAAGGATTCATCTGAAGCACAAGGTAAGCAGAACAACTTGGTAGATGCAACTGGTTGGAAACCAGCCAGAAGCATGAGAAAAATGACTCTAGGGAACTGCAGTGGATCCAATTTGAATAGGACCCAATATATAGTTCAGCCTGAGAATGAGGCTAGGAATAGTTGAAATGACACTGTGAAATGCAGGGGCCCATATCAAGTCTGAAAACCTTTACTCAGCATCCACTATGGGTAAATTCGTTAAGGTCCTCCTGAGATTACATATGTCAACCTATATTACTCATCAGAAATTGTTCTCTTGTCGTACCCCCTTAGAACACTCCAGGAACGTATTGAAAGCTGTGAGATTTTGGAGAGCTGTATACCATGTTGGCACCCAGTCTTGATAATGCTGTTTCCAGTTCTTTTGCAGTGATCTTCGGTGGCACAGGAACCGTTTCCTGTTTGAGAATTGGGCCTACATCAAACCTACCAAAAAAATAAAAAGCAAACAATGTGATTACTATATTTGTTTTTTGTTTTTTGGTTTTTTTTTTGCTGTTTGGGTTTTGGGCCACACCTAGCAGTGCTCAGGGTAAACTCCTGGTTCTGTTTAGGTATCAGTCCTGGCAGGACTCAGGGGACTATACGGGATACAAGAGATTGAATCTGGGTTGGCTGTATGCAAGTAAATGCTCTAACCATTGTACTATCACTCTAGTCCCAAGTACTTAGATTTTTCATGGTTTTTACCCCTAAGATCAAAAGTAAAAAAAAAAAATTGTTATCAATGATTTTACTGCAGTCAAATTATTCTACCACTAGTAATAATAAATATTTTAAAAATTCTCTATAATTAGGACAGTGAAAGCACAGCTGACCCAGGTTCGATTCCCACGACCACACATGTGACCCGAGCCTCACCAGGAGTGATTCCTGAACATAGAACCAGAAGTAAATAATAAGCCTGAGCACTGCTTGGTATGGACCAAAACCAAACCAAAAACCAAAACAAAACAAAAGCCATCTCTATATAATTAAAGCAGAGAGCAAAATATTTACTCTTCCTGGAGTCAATTGAGAACATTCACAATCATTTTTTTTCTCTATTTCCCTTATCAAAGGACAAGACTTCGGCCTGGATCATAATCACTGGTGATTGTAATAGAGAAATGTATGTTAGTGTTCCTTCATGTCTTATAACTTACAACTAAGTTTTACAGGTTCTGGTCACCAGAAGAAAGTTCTAATTTAAACATTAAATGTTGTGGCTCCAATTAAGTAAAAATCTATGTATTTTAATAAAATATTAAAAGTGGAAGTGGTCTGCCTGTGTTTCTGAATCCCTGAAGGTCTCCTCAGAGGCCTAGGGAGTGCACCCCCAAAAAACTGCATTTTAAAGCTGCCCAGTGAGTAAATTCTGGCTGTGGGGGTCGCCGTCCAATAAGCTGAGCTCTCTGGCCTGCGGAGGCTCCGCCCTGCTGTGCCTTTGTTCACTCTGAGGACTTCAAGGGAAACTTCTCCTGCACCTGTCTGCCTGTGTTTCTGAATACCTGAAGGTCTCCTCAGAGGCCTAGGGAGTGCATCCCCAAAAAACTGTCAACTAGAGACAGCAGAAGCCGCGCACTCGTTCTAACCAATGAACCCCACCACAACACGCAGGAAAAACCACACTACAAGCGTGACAATGGGGAAACCTCGCAGGCAAACACCATGCACAGAGAATGAAGACGAAAGCCCGGATGACCTAATAAATTCCAACCACCTGATTAACCTCTCGGATAAGGAACTTAAAATAGCAATATGGAAGATGTTTGAAGAACTCAAAGAAAGCATCGATCGATCTGAAGAGAATACAAAGACAGAAATCAGAAAACTCCAAACTGAAATAACAGATCTGAAAAACACGATAGCTCAACTGAAAACCTCAATGGAAAGACTCGCCAGCAGGGTATCAGCAGCTGAGGAGAGAATCGGAGTACTGGAAGATGTGATGCAGAAAAACTCAACACAACAGAAGAAATTGGAAAAGAACCTTAAGACAAATGAACAGGCAATGGAAAAAGTACTCAAGGAATGCGAACAGATAAAAATAGAAGTCTTTGGTAAACTCAACAGAAACAACCTAAGAATCATTGGAGTCCCAGAGACCCAGGTAGGAGATCTCCATGAAGAATCAACTGTCAAAGACATCATCAAAGAGATACTCCCAGAGTTAAAGAATACATGCAATCAAATCCTGCATGCCCGAAGAGTACCAGCTAAAAGAGACCCAAAGAAACACACCCCAAGACACATCCTCGTTACAATAACAAATCCCACAGATAGAGACAGAATACTGAAAGCAGCAAGATCAAAAAGGGAAATTACATTCAAAGGAGCATCCCTAACACACACAGCAGACATGTCACAAGAAACTCTCAAGGCCAGAAGACAGTGGTGGGATATTGTGACAAGACTGAATAAAATGAATGCCTCACCGAGAATACTGCACCCAGCACGATTCACGTTCAGGTTTGAAGGAAGAATACATAGCTTCATGGATAAACAACAGCTCAGAAACTTCACAGATGATAAACCAGCCTTAAAGGAAAAACTGACAGTCTACTCTAAGACAAGAGAGACCAACAAACAAAGCAAACTTGTCTACAAAGATGACATTAAATCCTATGACAATCATCTCCCTCAATGTCAAATGGACTAAATTCACCAATTAAAAGACACAGAGTGGCAGAATGGGTCAAAAAGATGAATCCAACCTTCTGCTGCCTACAAGAAACACATCGAATAGTCAGAACAAACATAGACTCAAAATCAAAGGCTGGAGGAAAATCATCCAAGCAAACAACACCCTCAAAAAAGCTGGGGTGGCCATATTAATATCTGATGACACCAACTTTATACTCAGAAAAGTGGTAGGGACAAAGATGGACACTATGTACTAATCAAGGGATATGTGCAACAGGAAGAAATCAGACTACTAAACATATATGCACCCAATGAGAGACCAGCAAATTATCTAATACAATTACTGAAAATCTAAAAGAAGAAATCAATAATAATAAAATAATCGTGGAAGACCTCAACACGGCCCTATCAACACTTGATAGGTCAACCAGACTGAAACCTAACAAAAACATACTAGCGCTGAAAAGAGTAATGGAAGAAAGAGGACTAGTAGATATATATATATGTAGGACAATCCATCCCAAAAAACCTGGATACACATTCTTCTCCAATGTACATGGGTCATTCTCCAGGATAGACTACATGCTTACACATAAAACATACCTTCATAAAATCAAGAGGATAGAAATCTTGCAGGCGGGGCCAGAGAGATAGCATGGAGGTAAGGCGTTTGCCTTTCATGCAGAAGGTCATCGGTTTGAATCCCAGCGTCCCATATGGTCCCCCGTGCCTGCCAGGAGCAATTTCTGAGCATGGAGCCAGGAGTAACCCCTGAGCACTGCCAGGTGTGACCCAAAAAAAAAAAAGAAATCTTGCAGGCTACCTTTGCTGACCACAAGGCTCTGAAATTAGATGTGAACTACAAAGCCACACAGAAGAAAAACTTTAACAATTGGAAATTAAACACCCTGCTACTGAACAACCAGTGGGTCTGAGATGAAATCAAAAAGGAAATCAAAACTTTCCTGGAAACAAATGATAATGAAGACACAAATTGCCAGAATCTATGGCAATTTTCCTGAGAGGAAAATTTATAGCTCTACAAGCACACATCAGGAAGGAAGAAGGGGCATACCTGAATAACTTAATGACGCAGCTCAAAAAATTAGAAAATGACCAACAAAAGGAACCAAAAATAGGGAAGCAGAAGGAAATAACAAAGCTGAAAGCAGAACTCAATAAAGTGGAAAACCAAAAAACAATCCAAAAGATCAATGAAAGCAGAAGTTGGTTCTTTGAAAAAATAAACAAGATTGATAGACCATTGGCAAAACTCACAAAGAAAGAGAGAGAAATCTGATAACCCGTATTAGAAATGAAAAGGGGGAGATATTGCAGAGATCCAAAGGGTAATCAGAAACTACTTTGAGAAACTTTATGCTACTAAACATGAGAACCTAGAAGAAATGGAAAAATTCTTGGACACTTATAACCTTCCACATTTAAGTAAGGAGGATGTAGCATATCTAAACACCCCTATCACTACTGAGGAAATTGAAACTGTAATCAAACATCTGCCCAAAAAGAAAAGCCCAGGCCCAGATGGATTTCCTAATGAATTTTTTCAAATCTTTCAAGAGGAGCTACTACCAATCCTAGCCAGGCTCTTCCATGAAATTGAAAAAACAGGAACACTCCCAAACAGCTTTTATGAAGCCAACATCACCTTGATACCAAAACCAGATAGAGATGCTGCCAAAAAAGAAAATTACAGACCAATATCCCTGATGAATGCTGATGCAAAGATCTTCAACAAAATCCTGGCAAATAGGATCCAATGCATCATCAAGAAGATCATACACTACGACCAAGTAGGTTTCATCCCAGGAATGCAAGGATGGTTTAACATCCGTAAATCTATCAACATCATACACAACATCAACAACAAGAAAAATAAAAATCACATGATCATATCAATAGACGCAGAGAAAGCATTTAATAAGGTCCAACACCCATTCTTGATCAAAACTCTCAGCAAGATGGGAATGGAAGGAACCTTTCTCAATCTAGTTGAAGCCATCTACCACAAGCCAATGGCAAATATTATCCTCAATGGAGAAAAACTAAAAGCCTTTCCTCTAAATTCTGGTACAAGACAAGGCTGTCTGCTCTCACCACTCCTCTTCAACATAGTACTGGAAGTTCTTGCTATAGCGATCAGGCAAGAAAAAGATATCAAGGGAATTCAGATAGGAAAGGAAGAAGTCAAGCTCTCATTGTTTGCAGATAACATGATACTCTACTTAAAAAAACCCTAAAGACTCTACCAAAAAGCTTTTAGAAACAATAGACTCATATAGCAAGGTGGCAAGCTACAAAATAAACACACAGAAATCAATGGCCTTTTTATACACCAATAATGATAGGGAAGAGAAGGAAGTCAAGAAGGCAATCCCATTCACAATAGTGCCACACAAACTCAAATATCTTGGAGTCAACTTGACCAAAGACATGAAGGACCTATACAAAGAAAACTATAAAGCCCTGCTCCAAAAGATAAGAGAGGACACACGGAAATGGAAACACATACCCTGCTCATGGATTGGCAGGAATAACATCATTAAAATGGCAATACTCTCCAAAGCATTATACAGATTTAATGCGATCCCCTTAAAAATACCCATGACATTCTTCAAAGAACTGGATCAAACACTTATGAAGTTCATCTGGAACAATTAATACCCTCAAATAGCTAAAGCACTCCTAGGGAAAAGGAAAATGGGAGGCATTACTTTCCCCAACTTTAAACTGTACTACAAAGCAGTAGTTATCAAAACAACATGGTATTGGAATAAAGACAGACCCTCAGATCAGTGGAATAGGCTTGAGTTCTCAGACATTGTCCCCCAGATATACAATTACCTAATTTTTGAAAGGATCAAGAAATCCTAAGTGGAGCAGGGAAAACCTCTTCAACAAGTGGTGCTGGCAGAACTGGTTAGCCACTTGCAAAAAAGCAAACATAGACCCCCAGTTAACATCATGTACGAAGGTAAAATCCAAATGGATTAAAGACCTTGATATCAGACCTGATACCATAAGGTATATAGAACAACACGTCGGTAAAACACTCCATGACATTGAGACTAAAGGCATTTTCAAGGAGGAAACTGCACTTTCCAAACAAGTGGAAGCAGAAATCAACAGATGGGAATACATTAAACTGAGAAGCTTCTGCACCTCAAAAGAAATAGTGCCCAGGATACAAGAGTCACCCACCGAATGGGAGAAACTATTCACCCAACACCCATCAGATAAGGGGCTAATATCCAAAATATACAGGGCACTGACAGAACTTTACAAGAAAAAAACATCTGATCCCATCAAAAAATGGGGAGAAGAAATGAACAGACACTTTGATAAAAAAGAAATACAAATGGCCAAATGGCACATGAAAAAATGCTCCTTGTCACTAATCATCAGGGAGATGCAAATCAAAACAACAATGAGATACCACCTCACACCACAGAGATTGGCGCACATCACAAAGAATGAGAACAATCAGTGCTGGTGGGGATGTGGAGAGAAAGGAACTCTTATCCACTGCTGGTGGGAATGCCATCTAGTCCAACCTCTATGGAAAGCGATATGGAGATTCCTCCAAAATCTGAAAATTGAGCTCCCATTCGACCCAGCTATTCCACTCCTAGGGATATATCCTAAGAACACAAGAACACAATACAAAAACCCCTTCCTCACACCTATATTTATTGCAGCACTATTCACAATAGCCAGGCTCTGGAAACAACCAAGATGCCCTTCAATAGACAAATGGCTAAAGAAACTGTGGTACATATACACAACGGAATATTATGCAACCGTCAGGAGAGATGAAGTCATGAAATTTTCCTATACATGGATGTACATGGAATCTATTATGCTGAGTGAAATAAGTCAGAGGGAGAGAGATGCAGAATAGTCTCACTCATCTATGGGTTTTAAGAAAAATAAAAGTCATTTTTGCAACAATCCTCAGAGACAATGAGAGGAGGGCTGGAACTTCCAGCTCACTTCATGAAGCTCACCACAAAGAGTGATGAGTGCAGTTATAGAAATAACTACACAGGGCCCGGAGAGATAGCACAGCGGCGTTTGCCTTGCAAGCAGCCGATCCAGGACCAAAGGTGCTTGGTTCAAATCCCGGTGTCCCATATGGTCCCCCATGCCTGCCAGGAGCTATTTCTGAGCAGACAGCCAGGAGGAACCCCTGAGCACCGCCGGGTGTGGCCCAAAAACCAAAAAAAAAAAAAAAAAAAAAAAAAAAAAAAAGAAATAACTACACAGAGAACTACCATAATCATGTGAATGAATGAGGGAACTGGAAAGCCTGTCTAGAGTACAGGGGGGGTGGGATGGAGGGAGATTTGGGACATTGGTGTTAGGAATGTTGCACTGGTGAAGGGCGTGTTCTTTACATGACTGAAACCTAATCACAATCATATATGTAATCAAGATGTTTAAATAAAGAAAAAAAGTTAAAAAAAAATTATTCAAAGACCTGCTGTAAGTTCTTATAAAAAATATTAAAAAGTAAAAGCATTCACAAAAACAAAGTAAAGAGTCCAATGAATCACTTGAACACATCACTTAGATTTCTTCTTGTTCTTTTTTTTGTTGTTGTTGTTTTGTTTTTTTGGGTCATACCCAGCATTGCTCAGGGTTTACTCCTGGCTCTGTGTTCAGAAATCGCTCCTGGTAGTCTCAGGGGACCATATGAAATGCCAGGATTCTAATGGGGTCTGTCCTATGTAGGCTGCTTTCAAGGCAAATGCCTTATTGCTATGCTATCTCTCCAGACCCATTTTCCTTTTCTTTTTAATGACACTAGAATCCAAGGTCTCACACACTAATGGCTTGTCTTTACTGTGAGTTACATTCTGCATCCCCGAGCACTTAGATTTTTAGAATTATTGGATTTTCTACTTTTGTTTCTTCTTCCCTTTCCCATGTTTTTTCTGAAAATATGTTAACATGAATTCTGAATATCAAGTTATCACTTTCTGTTCTCATAAAAAAATAGCTCACAAATTCATGAATAAGTTGAATCATCCTAAAACTAGATTAAGTAACTGTGTCTTAGATATACTGATACACGATAGGGTCTTATTCTTGGTTCCAGAAATTTGGGGGGAGGGGTGTTTGGACCACATCTGGTGGTGCTCAGGGGTTACTCCTGGCTCTGCGCTCAGAAGTAACTCCCGGCAAGCTCAGGGAACTGTATGGGATGCAGGGCACTGAAACCAGATCAGCTGTGTGCAAGGCAAACACCCTACCCATCTATCACCCAGCCCAGGATTTCAGAAATGATATTTTAAATTTTGAGCCACACCCAGCAAAACTTATGGTTTACTCCTGGCTCTGCATTCAATATTACTCCTGGATGACTTAGGAAACAATAGGGGGTGACAGGGATCAAAACCCAGATCAGCTGTGTGCAAGGCAAGTACTTTACCTGCTGTACTATCTCTCTAGCCCCACTGGTTCCAAAATTGGCCAAAAGACTCTAAACTTCTAACAATAACCAAAAAATCCATCTTTCGTGTACTCAATGCCTGTTAAAAGAAATTCAGTTGTGGGGAGCCAGAATGATAGTAGTGGGTAGGGTGTTTGCTTTGTACACTTTGTACACGGCCAACCTGGGTTCAATCCTCAACATCCCATATGGTTCCCCGAGTCTGCCAGGAGTGATTTCTGAGTGCAGAGCCAGAACCCCTGAGTGTTGCCTGGGTGGCTGCCCTCCCAAAAAAATTCAGTTGCTAAATAATATATCAATCATCAAAACCATTTATTTATTTCAAAAGGAGGTCGAAGATAGTACAAAGGTATAGTGCTTGCCATATATGCAAAGGACCCAAACTTATCCCTAGTCCCCAAGCATCATCCAAAAAGAAAAAGCCCTGAGTATTACCAGGTGTGATCCCCAAAACTAAACCAATCCAAACCAAAACATAGGCTGCTTATTTGGGGAACTAGGAAAAACAAAAGGGCCCATGACCAAATAAAGCATTCAGGTGTCCCTGCAATCAGTGAGTACCACAACGTTAACTACAACGTTAACCTTTCCTCCCTCAAACTGTGTTCTCACATTAAAAATCACATATGCACACACCCTCAGAACAGAACATTTGTTTTACCTTTTAGGTCTGATTTGCATAATGGTCACTCCAGTGACTGTGTCTCCGTGAAGAACTGTGTGGATGATGGGTGCTGGACCACGCCACCTCGGGAGACAACTGGGATGGACATTGAGTATGCCGCTGTGTTCAGAAAGGCAGAAGTGAGCACGCAAATGAGCCTCCCCTTCAGGTACAGCTACTAGGCTACTGACTAAATTCTGTCACTAAACTTTCCCAGAAGTCCTGGAAGAGTAACATCTAATCTGGGGGCACATGTAGCTAGGGACCACCTTAAATTTAGTCTCTTTCCATAAGGAGAATTATGTAACAAGTAAAAATCCAGCAAGAACAGCAAGAACGATTTTTACTGCTCAAAGATGATAGATGGGGATTTTTAAATAAAAAATTTAACTGCAGGGCCGGAGAGATAACATGGAGATAGGGTGTTTGCCTTTCATGCAGAAGGACGGTGGTTCGAATTCTGACATCCCATATGGTCCCCGAGCCTGCCAGGAGCGATTTCTGAGTGTAGAGCCAGGAGTAACCTGAGTGCTGCCCGGTGTGACCCAAAAACCAAAAAAAAAAAAAAAAAAAATTAACTGCATATTTTACTATATGAGAACCCTACTCTGCATTTTATAGAAATGTGTTTATAAGTTATTCACAAAATTACCCTCCCACTTAACTTAGTTTGCATGTAAAATACCTAAAACAAGGGACTGGAGAGATAGCAGCAGTTGGGCACTTGTCTTGAATGCAGCTGATTCAGGGGAGATGGTGGTTTGAATCCCAACATCCCATATGGTTCCTAGAGCCTGCCAGGAGCAACCCCTAAGTGCCGATGAGTGTTGCTACCCCTCCCCCCGACTTCTGGCTATCTTACCTGAATGGGAGAGGTCTGGTTGCTAATAAAGGGGTTGTCTCAAGGGTGAGAGAGAATTATAAGTACAAATGAACAGAGAAGACGAATGCTCTGCACAGTTCAAGTTCAATGCCCAGAGAGGAGGATAGCATGGCTGAAGTAGACCTGAGCGGCAATTCTGGGAGAGAAGGCCAGGGAACAAGAAGTTGCAGCAGGGAGAGATCAGAGAATGGATGAAGGGCAGCTGAAGGAGGCTGCTTAAAACGTTAGCTTAGAAGCCATGTAAGAGAAGCACATGGTGGTTAGGGCCTTATATTAATAAAACTTCACGTCTCTTAAAACTACATGACTGCAGTGGGTCATTTCCTCACCATCACCCTGATACCTATAGACCCGCTGGCTGAAAGGGGGTGCAGGTGCTTGGCCATCATCCACCACCATCAAGGACTCTTATTAATTTAATTAATACTTCAGGTGTGACCCAAAAACCAAAAAAAACCAAACAAACAAAAACAAACAAACCTTAAAAAACTTCTCTAGGGGCCAGCGAGGTGGCGCTAGAGGTAAGGTGTCTGCCTTGCAAGCGCTAGCCAAGGATCAGGACCGCGGTTTGATCCCCCGGCGTCCCATATGGTCCCCCCAAGCCAGGGGCAATTTCTGAGCCTTAGCCAGGAGTAACCCTTGAGCATTAAATGTGTGTGGCCCGAAAAACCAAAAAAAAAAAAAAAAAAAAAAAAAGCTTCTCTAAGTCTCTGCTATTTATCCCAATTTCATATCACTCCTGAAAAGAAATTTAATAATGTGCCATTAGTTGACATCCACTGAGTGAGTGTACACTAGAAAATGTGTATGTAGGGGTCACATATAAGTGCTGGCACTACATATAAGTGCTAGATATACAAGAATCATCATTAAACAGAAAAAAAAATTCTGCCCTCAGAGTAGAAGATGAGTAAAGAAACATAAAATATGTAAAAATTCTATTGCACGGTGCTTGGAATCACAGAAAATAGCAAAGTGTAAGGGATGTTAGGTGGGAGTTTTAATTATGGCCAAGATGAACCATAAGAAGATCCCTAGGGAGATAATTGAGCAAAGACACAAGGAAGTAAAAGAATAAGTCAAGTGGGAGAAAAACTTTCCAGGCAGAGGGAATTATAAGTACAATTGAACAGAGAAGACGAATGCTCTGCACAGTTCTAGTTCAATGCCCAGAGAGGAGGATAGCATGGCTGAAATAGACCTGAGCGGCAATTCTGGGAGATAAGGCCAGAGAGGTAGGAGGGGACAAATCTCATCAGTCAAATTAAAGACTTTAACTTTCATTCTGAGCAACAGAGAAATTGCCAGACAATTTCGAGCACTGCAATTTTGGTCCAACTGTCTCCAAAAAGATCACTCTGGCTTCTTGTATGAAAAGCCTGGCTTTGGGGCCGGAGAGATAGCACAGCGGCGATTGCTTTGCAAGCAGCTGATCCAGGACCTAAGGTGGTTGGTTCGAATCCCGGCATCCCACATGGTCCCCCGTGCCTGCCAGGAGCTATTTCTGAGCAGATAGCCAGGAGTAACCCCTGAGCATAGCCGGGTGTGACCCAAAAACCAAAAAAAAAAAAGCCTGGCTTTGATAGTACAGCAGGCAGCAGGTAGGTTTACTTGGTCAGTTTGATTCACAGCATTCCATCTGATTCCCAAGTCCCATCAGGAGATCCCTGAATGCAGAGACAGAAGTCCAGAGTACTATCAGGTATAGCCCTAGCCACCACCAAACCCACCCCTCAAAAAGAAGGGGAAAAAAAAAATCACAACTGGCTTTTGGTATAAAACTAAGAGGGCTGAAATGAGGACTAGAGATGAGCCAAGAAGCTGGCACTGTACAACAGATAAGCAGACACAAATTCTGGAAGCAGAGGCAACAACATATCCTGATGGATGCGTTGGTGTGAGCAAAGAATGGCTCCAAAGTATAGGGTTCCCCAACAACTGGTTGAAATGTACTGAGATGAAATGAAGATTTAGGGATGGGGTACTATTGTTTAGGGTAAAGATGCCATGGGTATCTGGAGCCTGGAGTTTAGAGTGAGCTCTGAACTAGAAGATCTGAGCCATCAAGAGTTGTGACATATACATGGAACTGAAACGACAGGGCAGAAGTTCCAGTGGTAAAAGAGCACACAATGCTCTAGATCACTAATCCACATTTTTATGTGTGAGGAAACACTAAAGGCAAGAGTGCAAGTGAGGGACTGGAGAGATAGCCTGGAGGTAGGGCATTTGCCTTTGCATGCAGAAGGACGGTGGTTCGAATCCCGTCATCCCGTATGGTCTCCAGAACCTGCCAGGAGTGATTTAAGAGCGTAGAGCCAGGCATAACCCCTGAGCACTGCCGGGTGTGACCCAAAAACCAAAAACAAAACAAAAAAAAAAACAGTGCAAGTGAGTGCACTTTCAGTGTGTTTCACTTAGAAAGATCAAGGTTTCAACGCTGTCTTTCTTTACAATAACTTTCCTTATAAAAAAACTTACTAGGGAAATTTAAGAATAAGAGCCTCACTCAAAAGCCGGCCAAAGGAAGCCACCACACCGACGTCATAGACTCCAGAGCCTACTTCTGGCCACTCGTGAACCAGAAGCTGATTCTGTTCGGCAAACTGCTTGACGGGCAGTCCCCTTGGGGATAGGCAGGGCACTGTGACCACCTCCAGACTTTGGATTAAGTCCTCTGATTTGTTTTCCCTAAAAGGAATAAGTAGAAGAAAAGGAGTCAGGATTAGTATACAGCTGAAAACTCAATGCTTTTTCAATTATGAAACATTTACACTAAATGAGGTCAGAGAAATAAAACAGTGGGAAGGGCACCTGCCTTGCATAGGATCCAACCTGAGTTTGATCACCAGCACCCTATGTGATTCCCTAAGTTCCACCAAGAATGATTTCTGAATAGAGTCAGGAATAAGTCCTGAGCAGAGCCTGATGTAGCCCCCACCCCGAATAAAGTGATTAAATGACTGGCCTAGTGCAAAGTCCCTAGGTATGGACCAAAAATGTAATATTACTACTACTAAAAAAATCAGTGCAAAAAAGAGAGTAAGGTTTTTTTTTTATTTAAATTATTTTGAATGTAAAGCAACATGAGTAGCATTTGGCTATGATTTGGCCATAATTTTTTAAAATTGAGAATATGTTTAAAAAAAAAGAATATGGGGCCGGGAAGGTGGCGCTAGAGGTAAGGTGTCTGCCTTACAAGCGCTAGCCAAGGAACAGACCGCGGTTCGATCCCCCGGCGTCCCATATGGTCCCCCCAAACCAGGGGCGATTTCTGAGCACATAGCCAGGAGTAACCCCTGAGCATCAAACAGGTGTGGCCCAAAAACAAAAAAATAAAATAAAAAAAAAAAATTAAAAAAAAAAAAAAAAAAAAAAAAAAAATATGTTTATTTTGGGGTTTCTTCAAAGTGCTTAAGGGGAATACTGTGCTGAGGGGCCATTCCTGGAGGTGCTTCAGGGAACCTCTGTGGTACAAGGGATAGAATTGGGGTCAACCACATATTAGGCAAGTGCCTAAATCCCTACAGTGTCTCTCTAGCCCTGGGCAGAATGGTTTTAAGGACTTCCTGTGCATACAGAAATACAGTTGACATTTTACACTTGCAGTAGTTATATACTGCCCCATATATGTTTATTCCTCTTAAAGGGGCTGGCACAGTGGTGCATGAGGTAAGGTGTCTGCTTTGCCAGCGCTAGCCTAGGACGAACTGCGGTTCGATCCCTGGTGTCCCATATGGTCCCCCAAGCCAGGAGCGACTTCTGAGCGCATAGCCAGGAGTAACCCCTGAGTGTTACCGGGTATGGCCCCCCCCAAAAAAACAAAACAACAACAACAAAAAGGTATATGTGTGCCCTTTAAAAAATAAGTGCATTAACATTACTGGAATCATCTTGGTCAAGCTCATAATTTGAGGGGGAATATGGATGGTACTAGAACCAGTCATATGAACATTTAGTGGAAATAAAAACTGATCAGACTTGAACACCAAACCCAAAGTCAACGAAAACAGTATCGATATGCAATCTACAACTAGCTGTACAAGTGGGGACCAGTTACACTAGCATCCTGGGGGGTAAAGGAGGGAGAAGTGGGATGCATGCTGGAAAAAGGGGTGGGATGGAGCAAGGACAATACTGGTGGTGGGAATGCCCCTTATTCATTGTCACTATGTACCTTAAATATTACTGTGAAAGATTTGTAACTCACTTTGGCCACAATAAAAAAAAAAAAAGGGGGGGGGATTAAATATAAACATGTACAAACGGATACTTAAAGAATAACAAACTGGGAAAACTGAACTGGCAGACAAGGGAGAAGGAATAAGCTCGGTGTATACTCTTTGAATCTCGGATTTTGTACCCTGTGTGTTTATTAGCACTGGCAGGAGTAATTCCTGAGCACCACTGAGTAGGGCTCAAATACCCTCCCCCCAATTAAAAAATAACAAAAAAAAATATATCTACCATGGGCATATTCCATGGCAGTAACATAGTGATGCTTTACTCTTTTAACCTGCTGAATGTCACTTCAGTGTTCCCTGGAGGCTCATCTATGATGTGTGGAAATAGGGAGGTAGTATGAGGAAAGAGAAGTGGAGAGAACGATGGCTGGAGAGGGTTTGCAGTGGGAGTTCCGAAGGAGTGATGGAGGGAGGGATATGTTAAAGCACTGACGAAGGAGTCAACACTGGAGAGCCAGCCTCCCGGTTCTGCACAGGGGAGGTTAAGTGTAGGGAATACTTAATGGAGGTGACAGGTATGTAGGTGTATGTTTGTATGTGTCAGGGGTAGGAAATACAGCAAGGTATGTAGGTGTAGGTGTGTAGGGGTGTGTGTGTGTGTCAGGGGTAGGAAATACACCAAGGTTCCTGGACGTGACAGGTATGCAGATGTGTGTGTGTGTGTGTGTGTGTGTGTGTGTGTCGGGTAGGAAATACACCAAGGCTCCTGGAACCTAACCATTAATAATCAGAACAAGGTGGACAGGTATGTAAAGGGGTGTGTGTGTGTGTCTGGGTGTGTGTGTGTGTCTGTCTGTCTCGGGGGTAGGAAATACACCAAGATTCCTGGAAAAGTCAGCAGAGTGTACAGGTGTGAAGCCACCACCGAACCATTAATAATCAGAACAAGGGTGGAGCTGAGATACTTGTTTCCAAAAAACAAGATTCACTGGATTTTAAGACCCACGAGATCCTATTAAAAAGTGCGTTAATTTGTAAACAGTTCGTCTCAGGATGTGCCTTCATTTCAGCCAGAAAGCACTGTGCAGGGAAGCAAGGGGTGTGCAGGGGGCTCCCGGGCTTTGCACCTGAGCCTGGACGGTGCAATGAGGCCCAGCAGCAGAGAGAGGGAGCGAGCAGGCGGGAAAGGCCCTAACGAGGAGGGAGGTGGTGCAATCGGGGTCCACTTCCACGGCTGCTTTCTTCCCCCGATCCCCCAGGCCTGCCGCCGAGCGGACCTCCGCGCTGCGCCCCGGAAGCCAGCCGGAATCCCAGCGCCCGGGCCCCGGTACCTGGCGGCGTGCAGCGCCCGCAGCGTCTCGCGGGCAAAATGGTCGGTGCCGAAGAAGAGCACTCGCCAGGGCGGCTTCTCGCGAACTCGGGGGGCCCGGCCGTCCTCCCCGCCGGCCCCGGACAGCGCCCGCCACGGGGAGGCGGGGATGGGGCTGGATCCTCCGCACGCGCCACCCGCCGCCGCCCCGCGGCCCCAGCAGCACCGCACCAGGACCCTCATCGCCTCCCGGGGCGCCCACTGCGCATGCGCATCCGGGGCACGTCGGGCGTGCTTGGCCGAGGGGTGGGGCTTGAAGGGGAGTGGGTGGGCGTGGCCTATCGATGATAGGACGGGACCGTAAGGGCATGTCTATGTGGGCGGGGCCTGTCCAGTTGGAGGCGGGGCCGTCTTGCGGTTGCGGAGAAGGAAATTGACCAGTTGCAGAGTCCGGGGTCATTTGGGTTGCCTTCCTAGGGTTGACCTATCATGCAAGGGGCGTGGCCATACAAGGGCGGGGTCTATGTAGGGGCGTGGCCTATCCTGCTTTGGGCGGGGCCGTCTGAGTGTGCGGAGGTGGAAATTGACCAGCTGTATAGAGTCCTGGTCATTTGTGTTGCCTTCCTAGGGTTGGCCTACCTCACAAAAGAACTTCGTGAACAAATCACCTGTGTTTTCAAGGCCGTGAAATCTCCCTTATTTCTGTCATTCGTTTTTTTTAAATTAATAGCCATTGTAGCAATGAATATTGACTAAATGTTTATTTACTATAGGTCATGCTTTGCTATATTTTTTTATGCTGAGTGATGGGCACTATCTCGGTCAAGCATCTTGTCGGTCATATTATTGCTCATATTGTGATAGATATTTTGATTTTATGAAAAACCAGAATCCAAGTTTTACTGAAGCTAAGGACATTGTCTATGAGTCTCCCTTTTGGCTTTCACAACAGTCCTAGGCTAGTTGATGTCCCCAGACACAGCTATGAAAAACAGAGGTTGTTACCTGATCATGGTTGTTACCCTGATGAATCAGTCTCACATCCCCCTACCCTATTGGTTTTGTCCCTCATAGAATTCTTAGGGAAGTCGACAGAGGCAGTTGTCCCAAAAAGACGGCTAAGGACCTTTACAAGCAGAGTCTATTTTGTAAGTGCATTCTCCTTGTGGAGGAATTGGGAGACTTCCTACAGATTCAAATGGTAAGAGGAGGTGAATCATGGTCAGCTTTTTGGGTTGAGTCTCAAAAAGGAGAGAGTCCAGAGCCCTGGGAAATATAGAGGAAAATGGTCTAAGCTCTGGTTGGTAAGATGAACACTGCTCAAACCTACAAGAACTCCTGCGTGTGATTGGGAGGGACTGCCATATGTGATGAGGCATGGCTGCAGTGCCCAGGACTGAGTTGAGAGCTGTCCAGCCAAGTCTTTTTTGTATTAATAGCCCTCTAGTGGCAGGATCCATATAACGACATCTGCCTGTGGTTGCACCAAAGGTCCGCCAGGGGACACTCTTCACCCCACTTTGCTAATTCCTGACACTGCATGTCAACTCTTCCCCAGCATTGTCCTGAGGCCTCAGTGCTAGGGGCGTAGTCCCACACCTATTTTATTTTATTTTCTATTATATTTTAGGTAATATATTTACAACAGTGTTAAAGTATATTATATTAATGTACAAAGTTACTGCACACCACTACCACCAGCAAAGCACAGTAACTCTTCACCGTTGTCCTTACGTCACCTCACCTCTGTCCCCATCTGTCCCCTTCCTCCAGTGTTTGTGTTGTAATCCAGAATCAAGGGTTTGTCATTATTCAATTCTGTCTTTCCCCTTTCTTTGTCTCTGTTACACATGAGTGAGGTCATCATGTGCTTGTTTTCTCTTTGGCTTATTTCATGTCATATGATCCACTCCAATTTTATCCATGTTGCTGTGAATTGCAGGATTTTATCTTTCATACATCTGCATATTATTACACTATATATATGTATGGAAATAACCCAAATGTCCAGTGACAGATGAGTGGACAAAGAAGTGGAGACATATCTATATCTATATAGACATATCTATATCTATAGAGACATATCTATATATATATTTATATATGTATATCCCCACTTTTTTGCTCACTCATCTGTCAGTGGACATTTGGGTTATTTCTATATTCTACATATTGTAAAAATTCAGCAATGAGCATGATTAATGTTTTTGTGCTTGGGGATAGAAGCCAAGAAGTGAAATTACTATTATGGGGTTTTTGTTCTTCTTTTTTTGGTGTGTAAAATTCCATACAGTTTTCCATAGAGCCTTATCTGGATGACATTCCCACCAACAGAAAATAAGGTTTCTTTTTTTACCACATGCACCCACACTGTATTGCCTTTTGGGGGCACACCCAGTGATGCTCAGGGGCTACTCCTGACTATGTGCTCAGAAATTGCTCCTGGCTTGGGGGACCATATGGGACAGCAGTCTGTCCTAGGTTAGCATGCGTAAGGCAAACACCCTACCACTTGCATCACTGCTCTGGCCCCTGTATTGCCTTTTTGATGTATGCCGTCCTCACTGTTGTGAGATGATTTATCAGAGCACAAAAAAAAAAAAAAATAGTGAGTTTCTCAGATTCAGAGTATAGAGAAAGCTGCTAAATCAAAATCTCAAAACAGGTAAGGACACTTACCTGGAACAATTTCTGACCGAGGGTTTGATCCCTGGTACCCCAAATTGTCCCTCAAGATGTTCAGAAGTGATCCCTGAGCATAGAACCATTGTCCTGTTATATGTGGCCTAAAATCATTATTTTTTGTGTGTGTGTGTTTTTGGGCCACACCTGGCAGTGCTCAGGGGTTACTCCTGGCTGTCTGCTCAGAAATAGTTCCTGGCAGGCACAGGGGACCATATGGGACACCGGGATTCGAACCAACCACCTTTGGTCCTGGATCGGCTGCTTGCAAGGCAAACACCACTGTGCTATCTCTCCGGGCCCCCCTAAAATTATTTTTAATTTAAATTAAAAAAAGAAAGAAAGAAAATCTCAATGCAAGCTGTCCTTTTAGTTCTTACAGGTAAAGTACCACTGTGAGCGTGTTCTATCATTCTGTTCATGTGTAAGAGGCAAATAAATTTATTCCTCAGAAGATTGTGTCTAGAATTGAAGTTGCCAATTAGAAGTTGGCCAATTAGAAGATTGTGTCTAGAATTGAAGTTGCCAATTGAAGTTGCCAATTAGAGGTAAGTGTGGTAGAGTGGAATACACTGAAGATTTGTTATACCTTTCCTGATCATTTATATAGTAGTTGTGCAAAGACCCTACTGCTCAGATCCTGTTTGTTTGCGGATTCCTGTCCCATGCACTCTGATAACAGGACTCTAATCAACACCAGAGCACCTATCTGCCTTAATACCAACAAGTAGACTGGTAAGCATTACAAGTCAGAGATCATGGTTTCTAGGAGCAAAGTTAAGGAGAATCTGAGACCGTGGCAGTAGGGACTGTTCTGGGGACCATTATTATTTTAAAACCATTATATTGAGATATAACTCACATGCCACATAATTCATTCATATGAAGTGCAACAGCATTGGCTTTTAATATCTTCACAAAGTCAGCCCAATAACCAGTCAAATTTTATCAACATTTTCATTAGTCCCCAAGTAATTTCCCTTCTTCCACTCAACTTTTTATTTCTCCTCAGCTAATCCACTTCCCATGTCTTTGGATTTGCTTATTTCATATAAGTGGATTCATGTACCACTCAGTGGCTTATTTCCTTTCTGTAATAATTTTATTTATTTTATTTTGGCTTTTGGTCTACACCTGTCAGGACTCAGGGTTTATTCCTAACTGTACACTGGAATCACTCCTGGAGAGGCTCAGAGGACCATATGGGGTGCTGGGGATCAAATCTGGATGGGGTGCTTGTATGGAAAAATGCCTTACTCTATCACCTATGTAATACTTTTAAAGGTTGAGCCAGAGTGATAGCACTGTGGGTAGTGCATTTGCCTTGCATGCAGCGGACCCACATGATCTCCCAAGAATTCCAGGAGTAATTTCTGAGCTCAGAGACAGGAGTTGCCCCTGAGTGCTGCCAGGTATGGCCCCAAAAACTAAAAAACAAGCAAACAAAATTAAAAATCAAAGGTATTTCAAAAGTATAATATAAATAAATATAAAAATACAAAAATAATTTCAAAAGTATCAGGGAAGAGATATCAGACAAGATATCATTTGAATTACCTTGCATCACCTCCCACACACACATCTCAATTTGAATCCTTAATATATACTATAAAAATACTCCAAAATTAATCTAACAAAATAAATAAAGGTTAATACCTATACATCTATCTCAATATTAGTACCTAATCAATATTTTGTATTTTTAATGAAGTAAAGTAGTGTTAAAGAAATCTGATAAGAGAAATGAGAGGGGAGAGAAAATGAAAGAAATGCATATTCAAGAGAGATCAGAGGCCTTTTCAGAAGGGAAACAAACCAAACTTTTCTTCTATGGCTAAATATTATTCAGTTTTAAAGTTCCTAAGTTCCACCTTGCTGGCTTTTATGAGTAATGCTGCTCTGTGCATTAACACAGAAACCAGTGGTGTGGTGATAGTTTCAGTTCTTTTGCATGCGCAGTTATTTAGATCCAGGGTAACTCTAGGTTTAACTTTTAGGAAAAAAAATATTGTGGGGGGGATTTGGGTCACACCTGGTGGAGCTCAGGAGTTACTTCTGGCTCTCTGCTCAGAAGTCACTCCTGGTAGGCTCAGGGGACCATATGGTATGCCGGGATTTCAACCGGGGTCCGTCCTGCGTTGGCTGCGTGCCTTATAGCTTTGGCCCCTAGAATTTTATTTATTTATTTATTTATTTATTTATTTATTTATTTATTTATTATTGAGAGAATTTCCAAAATGATCACAACGTTTGAGAGTTTCCTTAGTGCTGTATGATGCTGTGCCAGATAGCAAATCAAATTATTGATCCTGCAAAGGAATAACCCCTGAGTTACGGATTATTCTCTCTCTCTCTCTCAGAGTAACTAAGCCCCAGACAATGTACAGCTCAGCATTTCCAGAATTTCTTTATTTAGGAGTGTATAATTCTGTAAATCTTAGGATATCATTGCTATCTTTGTAATGTTCTGTATTCTATGAGACATTTGTAAAAAGGCTCTTTGTCCATCTTTATCTCTCAATTACAGGTTTTAAAGTAAAAGGAACTCTCTCTCTCTCTCTCTCTCTCAATATACATAGTTACACATAGTTAAAGAAATTTCTACCCTGAATTTTCCCCAGTTCCTAGCTTTGGGAATGGTTTCCCTTAGTGCTATTTCATTTATTTATTTTACTTTATTTATTTATTTATTTATTTATTTATTTATTTATTTATTTATTTTGGTTTTTGGGCCACACCCGATGACGCTCAGGGGTTACTCCTGGCTATGCGCTCAGAAGTCACTCCTGGCTTGGGGGACCATATGGGACGCCGGGGGATCGAACCGCGGTCCGTCCTAGGCTAGCGCAGGCAAGGCAGGCACCTTACCTCCAGCGCCACCGCCCGGCCCCCTTTATTTTACTTTATTATTTTTATTTTAAAGTTCCTAAATAAAATAACAGGATGGTCTGTGGATCACCTACTGCTCATAAGTAGGAAATACCTTCTTCTATATCACACACCATTAGAATCCAGTTTATATGTGTCCTGTCCAAAAGAACAAGACCTCATAGCAAATCTTGAGTTTTTGTTTTTGCTTCTGTTTTTGGGCCACATCCAGTGATTCTCAGAGCTTACTCCTGATTCTGCACTTGGGAATCACTCCAGACAATGTTTGGGAGACCATATGGTATGCTGGGGACTGAACCTGGGTAGGCTGTGTGGGTAAGGCAAATGCCCTACTTGTGCTATGCTCTGACTCTCATAGAAAATTTTAAACAGAAAATTGAATCCCAATGAACTCAGATGAATTTCAGGATTATGTCTCCCAGAAATGCAAATATTTTGTGGAGAGCAGATTGAACCACACCTGGCAGTACTCGGGGTCTATTCTCAGAGGTGTTATGGGGAGGTACAGAGGTGCACACAAAGCATGTACTCCAGCCCATTGGGCTATCTCTCTTGCTCCTTTAAATTCTTTTGTTTTGTTTTGGGGCCTCAACCAGCAGTGCTCAGGCACTTCCTGTAACCTTCTCTAGCCAGCACCTCTTTGGGGAGATGATTTGCATAAATGCACCAAGAAATGGTTCTCCTTATCAAGGAATGATGGGGGGAAAACTGAATGCATGAACAAGACAGGCAGGAGGGTCAAATCCAGAGATGAACGTCTTTAGATGCACTGTGAAGAAGGAACAGGAATGTATTTCATCTGTGCAAAGGATGCTGGTCATCCTCCCAGGAAATGTCAGCATTTGATCAACAAAACAAAAGTCTCTTCAGGCAGGCCAGAAAACAGGGACAAACTTTATGGAGTTAGAAGAGAGAATTGGAAATGGGTAAGCAAACCTCATGAGGCGATTGAGATGTTGCTTGATCCCTGACCTGTGGAGTAAACACATTTGATAATGCTCAGGGGTTACTCCTGATTCTGTACCCAGGAATTTCTTCTGGAGATGCTTGAGGAACCATATGAGATGCTGAGGATCAAACTCATGTTTGTCGCTGTGCAAGGCAAGTGCCACCCACTGTGCTATTGCTCGAACCTGAGCAAACATTTTTTGGGTCATAACAACCTTGTTGGTAGTATGGAAAATGGCAACTCAGCCCCAGACTTTATGCTGCTCAGGCAAACGTTAATTTTCTGCCTCTAATCTTATTTTATTCACCACATAGCCTTTATAGCTTTTATGCATTGGAGATAACTTTTGTGTGCCTTTCAATCAAAATATAACAAAATAACATAGCAGACACATAAACTACATTAAAATGCAGACACATGGGGCTGGTGAGGTGGCGCTAGAGGTAAGGTGTCTGCCTTGCAAGCGCTAGCCAAGGAAGGACCATGGTTCGATCCCCTGGCGTCCCCTATGGTCCCCCCAAGCCAGGGGCGATTTCTGAGCGCTTAGCCAGGAGTAACCCCTGAGCATCAAATGGGTGTGCCCCCCCCAAAAATGCAGACACATAAAAGACATGACATAGTTACCACTAGGAATCAGAAAGAGAGTCCAAAGGGTAAAGGCACTTCCCTTGCATATGGCCACCCTGGTTTGATCCTAGAAGGCCTTGTATTGTCTTTCAAACACTATTAAGGGTCACTCCTGAGCACAGAGCCAGAATAGTCCCTGAGTACTGCCAGATGTGGAGAAAGAAGAAAGAAAGGAAAGAAGGAAGAGAGGGAGGGAAGGAAAGAAGAAAGCAAGATAGAAAAGAAATGAAAGAGGGGCCGGAGAGATAGCATGGAAGTAAGGCATTTGTCTTTCATGCAGAAGGTTATTGGTTCGAATCCTGGCATCCCATATGGTCCCCCAAGGCTGCCTGGAGTGATTTCTGAGAATAGAGCCAGGAGTAACCCCTGAGCACTGCCGGGTGTGACCCTTACCAAAAACAAACAAACAAACAAAAAAAACAAATAAAAAAGAGAAAAGAAATGAAAGAAAGAATGAAGGAAGGAAAGAAGAAAGAGAGGAAGGGAGGAAAAAAGGAAGGATGGAAGAAAGGAAAGAGTTGCCAGTAGACTAACTCACCATTCATTATATATATGGAAATTCCTTCCAAATATAGGAAAATGATTGAAAGTGTTGAGGTAGAAACAAATACTGTGGAAGAGTTGATTGTGTATGTTGTGTGCTTTTGCTTTCATCTTTACCAAAAATATTATTAAATAGGCAAGAATTTTAACTAAGAAGAGATAATATGGTGGTAAGTGCTGTGGCTTACCCAGTGTCACATATCACCAATGATGGTGGCTGAAAATCAATCAAACAAACACACAAAATGGAATCAGCATAAAGATATAGTTCTCTCTTTATATATATATATATATATATATTTTTTTTTTTAACCAAGGTCTCTAAACATTATAAAAACCAAAGAAGGGGTTTTAAAAAAGTCTGAAAACTGATCCAGGATTAAACTTTTCTTTGAATGACTTAATTCATAACTTCTTTTTGGGGAAAAAACAATGACTCCTATTAAAAATGTTTTTAAACCTTTGGGATAGGACTGGGGAGATAGTGCAGCAGGTAGAACTTGTGCTTACCTGGGTTCAATATGATCCCATATGGTCCCCTCAGCCTTGCTAGGAGTTAGCCCTGAGCACAGAGTCTAAAGTAAGCCCTGAGCACCACTATGTGTGACCCACCTCCCAAATAAAAATAAAAGAAAAGCTTTTGTGTAAACTTTCATAGGATTAAGAATCATGTGGGGCCAGAGCTTTAGTATAGTGGGTAAGGTGCTTACTTTGTACATGGCCAACCCAGGTTCAATCCCTTGGCATACCATATGGTCCCCAGAGCACCTCCAGGAGTGATCCATGAGTGCAAAGCCAGGAGTAAACCCTGAGCATCACCAGATGTGACCCAACCTATCCCTCCCCTCAAAAAATGAACTTCTAAACTGGAACTACTAGTCGTCTCTCTCTCTCTCTCATTTTTTTTTTTTACTGGAAGATAATAATAAAACTGACTAGTTGAACCGTCTGCGTTTCTCATACCAGGGCCCACCTCTGGTAAAGAATGCTTACTTCCTTGGGAGTAGGGAGACCAACAGAATTCAGACAAATAAATACATCATTGCTTACTTATCATTTTGTCACTCACTACCAAGACCTCCCCAGTAAAGATGAAGTTATTAAAAAACTGCAGGTCATGGAACTAATTAAACTTCAAATACCTCATCTGATTCTATTGAAATATTTTGTTTTGTTTTGTTTTGGGGCTGCACATGGGCACTCAGAAATCATTCCTGGCAGGCTCAGGGATGCTGAGGATCGAACCCGGGTCAGCCACTGTCAAAGCAAATGCCCTACCGGCTGTACTATTGCTCTGACCCCAAGATTCCATTGAAAGACTTTGATTTTATTTTTTACGTGGACTTTGATCTATTCCAGGACTGAAGGAGGTATTTGGTTATACTGTAACCAGAGCAAAGGGTCAAAGACATAGAAATAATTAAAGACTCTAAATAAAAGTCAATGGCATGAGTCTCAAATGGAACAGATAAGATGAAAGGGACAAAGAATGAACTAACTTCCTGTAAGGAAGTGCTCACTTACTTCACGCACACTCATTTCTACCCAGACTTCTATACTTTGCAAATATAACGAAGTGTTTCCAGCAAAACTGTGTGTGCTGAAAAGCATCTGTGAGGTCACAGATGAATCATCAGTCAGTTTTGAAATACCACTTCTTTTGGGACTAAGTTGATCTCTCTCTTCTAAAACTTCCCTCATTCATTCTTTATGTATTTCTCCCCCTGAATTTATGATAAAGTTGATCCTGGGGAAACATATACAGTTCCCTTGGTAAAATAATAGAACCCCTCCTTATTTCTTCATATTTAGATTCTTTTACAGCCAACAAAGTTACACTGAACACCCTTGGCCAAACAGTTCTGCATTGTGATTTCATTTCCTTATGTCACTGCTTTTATATATATTAAATACATATTATATATGTGTGTATGTATACATATATATACTTATGGGTTTTGGGGCTACACCCAACGGTGTGTAGAAAATATAAAAATAGCAAAACCAGGGGCCGGAGAGATAGTATGGAGATAGGACGTTTGCCTTGCATGCAGAAGGATGGTGGTTCAAATCCCGACATCCCATATGGTCCCCCGAGCCTGCCAGGAGTGATTTCTGAGTAACTTACTCCAGGGAGCCAGGGATCAAACCCAGAATCAAAATATGCAAGATACATGCTTTTACTATTGAACTAAATTCCCCACTTCCAACCTCTAAATTTATTTCCTTGGTTATTTTTTGGGAGGGGCACACCTCACAGTGCTCAGGGGCTAGTCCTGGCTCTGTGCTTAAGAGTGACTCCTGGCAATATTTGAGAAACCTTATGTGGTGCTAGGGATTTGGGCAGGAGTACAAGGTACAAGGCAAGTACCTTACTTCCTGTACTAGCTCTCTGGCCTCAACTCTTGTACTGATTTTATTTTATTTATTATTTTATTTGGGGCCACACCTAAAAGTGTTCAGGGTTACTCCTGGCTCTGTGCTAAAATAATTACTCATGGTGGGACTTGGACAACCATATGGAATACTGGGAAGAGAGCCTATATTGGCCATATTCAAGACAAGCACCCTACTCATTATATAAATGGTCCAGCCTGCAACCCTTGTGTTTAAAATATTGAAATTGGGTCTTTGTTCCCAGAGTCAAGTGCGATTTTCTTTTTGCTATAGCTGGTGGTGCTCAGAAATTAATCCTGGTTCTGCACTTAGGAATCACACCTTCTAGGCTCGAAGGACCATATGGGATACCAGTGATAAAACTTGGTTGGCACTTGCAAGGCAAGTTTCTTACCCTCTGTACTATCACTCCAACCCAGTTTAGGCTTCTTTGTTTTTTAAAAAATAATTAATTTCTTTGTTTAAAAACTGTGGTTACAAGTCTGTTCATAATACAGTTGTTAGTTTTTCCACAGTTGCAAAATTGTTCATGAAAGAGTTTCAGTCATACAATGTCCAACAACTTTCACCAGTGCACATTTCCTGCCACCAATGCCCCCAGTTTCCCTTCTTTTATTTTTATTTTTATTTATTTATTTATTTATTTTGGCTTTTGGGTCACACCCAGCAGTGCTCAGGGGTTACTCCTGGCTCTATGCTCAGAAATCGCTCCTGGCAAGGCTGGGGGATCAAATGGGATGCCGGGATTCGAACCACTGTCCTTCTGCATGCAAGGCAAACACCCTGCGTCCATGCTATCTCTCCGGCCCCCTCCCAGTTTCCCTTCTACCCTCCCACCATGCTTGTCTTTGTTTCATCTTCTCTCTCTTTTCCTTTTTCCTCCTTTTGCAATATTGTACCATGCATATCTCCTTTTAGCATCCAGTTCTTGTTCAGAGTGACTATTTCCAAATATCATTGATATACAGTCCCTTCTCTGCCCTACCTGCACTTCTGTGCTATTTGTGGAATGCTTTCTACCATGAACGGTCCTCCTGGCCCTTGTCTCTGGATACTATTACCATACTATCTTGTTGTTGTTGTTGTTGTTTTTTATATCCTATAAATAAGTGTAATTATTCTATGTCTATTCCTTTCCCTCTGACTCATTTATATTAGGCTCCTTTTAAAGGGGACATTAACCCTCCCCTTGAAGAGCTCAGGACTCTCCCAAGGCAGATTAAGTGGATCGCAGCCATGGGGATACAGCAGGGATTTCTATTGGAGTAGCAGTGTGCAATAATGACCAATCAATTGGCATAAAATTTGTTCTGGATTTTTTTTTTTTTTTGGTTTTTGGGTCACACCGGGCAGTGCTCAGGGGTTACTCCTGGCTGTCTGCTCAGAAACAGCTCCTGGCAGGCACGGGGGACCATATGGGACACCGGGACTCAAACCAACCACCTTTGGTCCTGGATCGGCTGCTTGCAAGGCAAAATCCGCTGTGCTATCTCTCCGGGCCCTGTTCTGGATTTTTTAACTGCTTTGAACCAGAGGTTCTCTTCAGGACTGGTGAACCCTTTTATCAGAATTACCAGACTGGTGCTGAGCCTAGATTCCTGTGAAGAGCCAAGGCTCTCTAGGCTCCTGGTAGCCTGCTGGCCAGAAGGTGAGAGCCACTTCACTATAGAAGCCAACAAATACCGTTTTTGCTCAAGAGAGCCAGTGTTGAGTCTCTTGTTTTTTAAAACAATCATTTACTTTCTCCCCAAAATGCCCCCATAATCTTACCAGCATCTCTACTGCTGCTCAAAACCCCAACTACCTCTCCTAAATTCATTCATCCTGAATGAATAAAATAATGTTTTCATGGTTGGTTAGTCCCCTTAAAATCCACTCTCCTTCCTCCAGGATTTGGGGCTATCCCTGGGCTCCTGTCCAGGAGGCCATCGAGGTGGGTTCTGGGGAAAAGTTTAAAGGGGACCCTTGGCTTTCCCCAACCCTCACCCTGCACAAGAGAGGCTGGCTTGGTGAAGTTGCTGGACACTTTCCTTCCCACCAGTGTCTATTCTCAAACTTCTTGGGGGGCTAGTGCACCCTGTGCATCAAGTATAGTTAGTTTAATAGGATATCATAAGTTTTAATCTGTTTACAATATACAGAATGTCTATGTTGTATACTTTCTCCCCCCCCCTTTGACTCACCACCTTACAGGCTCATTCCTAGTCCTTTACTCCCTCACCCCCACTGCCTATTACCCCACATTTAACCCTTTTTATTCTCAGTTCTTGGCTCCTCATGAAGGAGATCATTATTCCCATTCAAGCCAGCTGCCAACAAACTCTCAAAGTGAAAAAATAGGCTCTCAGTCTGAGAAGAAACCAATACTCTGTTCCTGTTTATCTACTCTCAGCGGCCTCCTATCCACCACCTTCACTATGTACCTGTGCTTGCTATTCTTGTTTTTTTTTTGTTTTGTTTTGTTTTGTTTTGTTTTTGGGTCACACCCGGCGGTGCTCAGGGGTTACTCCTGGCTGTCTGCTCAGAAATAGCTCCTGACAGACACGGGGGACCATATGGGACACCGGGATTCGAACCAACCACCTTTGGTCCTGGATTGGCTGCTTGCCAGGCAAACGCCACTGTGCTATCTCTCCGGGCCCGCTATTCTTGTTTTTTGAGAAGTCCCCACTCAAAGACATTTTCTGATATGGGACTGCTGGGAGTCGTTTTGCAGACTCTAGAAAGCCAAATCACAGACCAAAGTGGTGTCCCAGATTCAACACCCTCCCTCCAACTATTTCTAAAGACTTAAAAGGTACATGTATATCTCCTTTGTATATCTTAGATGTATTCCCTTAACAGCAATAACTCTTTTTGAATGTCCTCTTATATGGTGACGATTTTGCACACTTTTTTTTCTTTGTGATCTGTTCAATAAGGAATTCTGGTAGAAGAGTCTCTCTGTTTAGAGTTCATGTTAAGGGATTGTTGGACTTATTCCCTCAACCACCAGATGCACCTCTATGAGGGAAGACCCTACTGCTGCTCTGGCATTGACTTATTCCAAAGAGTGTTCTTTGGAACAGACGACTTAGCAACAGCAACAACCTATTTGCAGGGCAGGGCTTTCCGCATCTAATGGTGAGCTGAAACTAGAGGATGCTCCACATCATCCTAACTTCGATGAAGGAAATGAACAGAAACCAGAATCTTTAATTACAGGAACCGGACACCAACAACAGCTAATGTGCGAAAAAAAAATTCACTGGGACCACAAAGAATGACTCGGGTAGAACAACCTAGTATGCGTGGAGCCCAGAGTTGGTCTTATGCCAGAAAACTTCAAAGGTAAGGTCTCCTTGTATTTAGGCCAAGGCTTTCCCCCCCATTTTCCCCATATTTTGCTGGGCCTATGCAAACAACAATTGCCACTCTCACACTATTATTACTGTATTTTTTTTAACTCTTACCCTTAAAAAAAAAAAAAGAAGCGCTTACAAAAAAAAAAAAAAGAAGAAGAAGAAGAAGAGCTTACTAAATTTAAAAAAAAGTAACTGTATAAAATGCCTGTCTCAAATACAGGCAGGGAATGGGAAGGAGGGGGGGTCATTGGTGGTGGGAATGTTGGACTGGTGAAGGGGGGGTGTTCTGTTTATGACTAAAACCCAACTACAATCATATTTGTAACCATGGTGCTTAAATAAAGAGTTGATATAAAAAATCCACTCTCCACTTGGCAGGTCAAGGGATCGTGAATGAATATCAAGCAAGATCATGTCCCTTCCACACTCTTATTCAGTATGAAATCCTACTCTGAGCCCTGATTCCAAGGAGCAAAAACAAAGAAACTCCTTATCCTGTTTACAGGCTCTGCACCAACTGTATCACCCCTCCAGCTCTATCCCATACCCTTCACTGCTCTTTGGCTACTTTTCCCTTTTTGAGTCTCAAGTGCATACTCATTAAACTCATTATTTTGAGAAATGGGAAGAGTTGGGGCCATATCTGGTGGTGCTCAGCTCACTCTTGGTGGTGCTTAAGGAACTATATGGGACTCCAAGGATCTACCCTGAGTCAGTCTTGTACAAGGCAAGTGTCTTAACCCATGCACCATCCTTCTGGTCAGGGCCCATTATTTCTTTAGTGTCTCTATACCTGCTGTCAATGGTCTTTGCATTAACTCCTCATCATTCTTTTCTCCAGTGTAGTCCTCAACTAATCTAAGTTATCCAATTCATCTCTTTTTATATTATCTTGTAGTTTAAATTATTCACAGAAGTTATCCCTAGCTGAAATGATTTTGTGTTTATTTATTTTTTGTGGCTGTTTACCCGCTGCCCTCTAAGAGGTGAGTTTCAAGAAAGCAAGGTCCTTGAGGCCAGTAGGCAAGGTGCTTACCTTCCAAGTGACTGACCCAGGTTTGATCCCTAGTACCACATATAGTCCCTAGAGCATATGTCAGGAGTGATTCCTGGTAAAGAGTCAAGAATAAGACCTGAGTGTCACCATGTGTGGCCCATAAGCAAAACAAAAAAAAAAAACTAATGTTCTTGTCTGTCTTATTTATCATATTTCCACACAGTAGGTAGGTGCATTGAATAAATGAAAGTACAAGTTGTGAAAGATGAGAATCCCCCTATATCTAGGGGCATACACTTGGCTTCTCTGCTGGGTAACCTTTCCTCTGTTCTAGGTCGTCCAGACTTATTGACTGGAGCTTAACTCATAGAGGACCTTGTCTCAGCCCTTCACCTCACTTCCACCTGCTTCCTCACTTGTGAAATGGGAACCTCACTTCTTGCTGAGCCCGTGCCAAGGTTTGAGTTCATATAGCTAGGCCTAGAGTTATTAGAGTTGACTGGATTTGACCTCTGAGGGGAGTATTTGGCTCTGGCTTCCCACCACACCCTTCCCTCTGGAGGCTGTTGAGTCAGGTCTGCTGTCACCTTGTCACTCACACAGCCTCACTGGCTTCCCTGCCTTCTTAGTCTGCCAAAGGTCTTAATTGATAACTTCTCAGAAGAATTCACATGGGCCATGACCTTTCCTCTGAGAAAACTTGGGCTGTAAACGACCTGCTCCATGGTTAAATATTGATGACACCAGGAAGAAGAAGCATGGAGAGGGCATACCACATAGCCTAAAATGACAGGACCCCTCCCTCTCCCAGATGGAGGCTTCTTCCTCAGTGCTTGAGTTAGCAAGAGGGTCATATTTCCTCTGTACTATTGAAGGCCATCAAAGAAGACAGGAAGCACTGGGCAGCTGGTTCTTTGGGATTGTGAAAGTCAGGTGAGGCTATTTGTCATCTGAGGCCACTCTCAAGGGTCAATCACCCCAGAGTGACAGAGAAGACTTCATGCCTGGGCGTGGGCTCAGAGTAGGCTTCTAGATGGGCTGTTCCAGGCACTCACCCATGGGAGACAGTAGTATGAAGAGGTGAGGTACAAAGGTCATCTAGTTCTTCTCTGACGAAGAGAAAGAAACAGAACTCAGTGCTGCTTTTCCAAGAAAATCACGGCAGCTCCAAGATCCAGATTCCAGGTGAGTGAGCACCTTCAGTTTACCATGGGGTTGGGGTTTTGGGAAGGAATCATATCCTGTAGCAAATGGTTAAATTCTAGTTTACATGCAGAGCTTTCAAGGCATACCAAGGGAGATGCCACTCAGCGGTATCTCCTAGGTGGGATCCTGGAATAGAAAGCAGATATTTATGGGCTCATGGGAAGAGAGGGTAAAATGCATGAGATTCTGAACCCCACTCCTAGCACAATACAAAGATAAAAAGGAAAGAAATAGGGGCTGGAGTGGTGGCCTTGCACATGCTAACCTAGGACGGACCACGGTTCATCGAACCCCATATGGTCCTCCAAGCCAGGGGCGATTTCTGAACACATAGCCAGGAGTAACCCCTGAGCATCACTAGATGTGACCCAAAAACAAAGAAAGAAGAAATAAAGAAAGAAAGAAAGGAAGGAAGGAAGGAAGGAAGGAAGGAAGGAAGGAAGGAAGGAAGGAAGGAAGGAAGGAAGGAAGGAAGGAAGGAAAGAAGGAAGGAAGGAAGGAAGGAAAGAAGGAAGGAAGGAAGGAAGGAAAGAAGGAAGGAAAGAAGGAAGGAGGGAGGGAGGGAGGAAGGAAGGAAGGAAGGAAGGAAGGAAGAACACAGGTTTGATCCCTGTCATCCCAAATGGTTCACCCCCCCAGCCTACCATGAGTGATTTCAGTAGTAACCTCTGAGTCAGGTGTGCCCCCCCACACACACCTTAGTTAAGAAGCAGCAACAATAGCAGACAGCCTGAATGTCCAGTTGCAGAGCAAACTGGGTAAGAGATCTGAGGCGATGTCGTGCTTTTTCTCTGTGATATCTAACTTAGGAAGGTGACTTAGTTCTGGATGGCATCTTGTTTCCTGTTGGTATCTGTTTATTTGAACAAATTGTGTATAAAATATATGTCTCTTTTTTGGGGGGCGGGGAACACTGTTTGATGCTCAGGGGTTACTCCTGGCTAAGCGTTCAGAAATTGCCCCTGGCTTGGGGGGACCATATGGGACGCCGGAGGATCGAACTGCGGTCCTTCCTTGGCTAGCGCTTGCAAGGCAGACACCTTACCTCTAGCGCCACCTCGCCAGCCCCAAAACGTATGTTTCATTATGAACATCAGTCTATATACAAGTCTCAGCCTATTTGATTCGTTCTGATTACACACTATCTTGATTCCTGTGGTTTTATAGTTTTAGTGTTGGTACCTAGTAGTGCTCAGGGCTTATTCCTGATTCTGTTCTCAGGGATTACTCAGGGGAACCTCTCTGGTTCTGGGGATTGAACCATGTGCAAGGCAAGTGCCTTAATCCGTGTACTATCTCTCTGACCCACATACAGTAAGCCTTAACATATAATAATGACTTCCCCTCAGTTTTGTTCTTCTCCAATACTGTGTTCATTATCTGGGATAGCCAGGCTGAGCTCTCCCTTTGGCCCTCGTGCATGCAGGAGACTGGTTCAATCTCTGGCACTACATGGTCCTCTGATACCATCAAGATAGTCCCAAGGCACTGCCAAGTATGCTCTCAAATCAAATCAAAACATATTTTTATGGTATGTATATACATATGAGTAATGTACGCAATCTAGAAGGAAAAACTTTTCTCTGTCAGATCCGAACTGCCGGAGATGGGCCCACACTGCTGGAGTCCACAGGGCCCTGCAGGCAAGACTCTGACAAATATCAGTCTTATTTATTAGAGAGGCCCAGGAGCCTATGACAAACCCCTAGGCCAGGAGAGAGATAAAGAGGGAGAGAAAGCTGGGTTTGGGACTATCCAACTCTCTCTTCCAACTGCCAACAGCTTCTCCTCTTACACACCCAACTCTCTTTTCTTTTTTTTTTTTTTTTTTTGGTTTTTGGGTCACACCCGGCAGTGCTTAGGGGTTATTCCTGGCTCCAGGCTCAGAAATTGCTCCTGGCAGGCACGGGGGACCATATGGGACGCTGGGATTTGAACCGATGACCTCCTGCATGAAAGGCAAAATGCCTTACCTCCATGCTATCTCTCCAGCCCCCCAACTCTCTTTTCTAATTGCCAAGGATTCTCTCCCTGCTCCTCCCTGTCTCCTGCTCTTCCAACTGCCACCCCTGGAGAGGGTTTTATAGACTCAGCAGTCAATCACAATTAGGGTCTTATTTATTGGGGTGGTCTTATTTAAAGGGGCAGACCCCTTTTATGTCTAACTGATGCTGGACTTTAAAACTAGATTTCTCTTTCTTGCTTTTAGTTTCTTTGATTATTGTAATAATAGAATTTACAAAAGAAAGATTAACAGGAGAAAATAAATTAAGCAGTTCGCTTCTTTTTTCAGTGTTTGAATTTGATCCCAGGGCCTCACACAAGTATGATTCCTACCACTGAGACATCTTGAATATACTGAATTAAACACAAGGTGTTGTCAAAATTTATTTCACCTGGTTTCTAGTTTGTTTGTTTGTTTGTTTGGGGACCACAGCTGGTAGTGCTCAGGACTTTCTTCTGGCCCTTCTCTATAGAATCACTCCTAGCAGGACTTGGGAGACTGCATGGAGTACCCGAGATTGAATCTGGGTTGGGTGTAAGCAAGGCAAATGACCTACCTGCTATACTATCCCTGCAGTCCAATTTTATCTTTTATTTTATTAAGGCCGGTGGAGCAGAGACCAGGAGAAAGCCCTGAATGTCTCTGAATGTGCCCCCCCACCCAGAAAAATAGTTGGTACAGGGTTGGGAGGCCTTCCTTGCATGCAGGAGTTAGATCCTGATCCTAATCCTGCATGGCCCCAAACTCCCAACACCTCCAAGAGCAACCAAAGCCCCAGCAATGAATCCCCAAAGAGCTCCAGAACACCTTTGGGTGGGGCCCCAAACCAGTAAATACATACATAAAACTGGTGCTAGAATTAGATCTTTCCCATTAAGTAGTAATAGTACAAGAATATGCCAGTTTGTAACTGAGTGAAATTTAGTAAACACTAATTGCATTATCTACTTAATTTCATAGAGAAAGAAACACTCAAATTAAGGAAGGGATTTATTTCAAGAGCATGGTTTAGAGTTCTATCAAGTGGGTTCTGAACTAAGGACAGCAGGGGACCCATCAGGACCAAAGCCAAAGGAGGGTCGTGAAGGGGTTCCCCGAACAAAGCAGCACACATCCACCACCGCCACAATCAGGCTTTCCTCGATTCTTAGCACACATCCTGGGCATGCTGATCTCCAGGGGTGCTACAGTGCTAGGACTGACCTTTGTCACATGATTGACTGTAGTTTGAGCCACAAGACATATTATGGGATATTTCAGGAAAAGAACTTCCAGAAACAGGCCAAAGAAAGTAACTGCCCTCTGCAGAAGCTGGTCCTCCTCACCACTTGGCCAACGCACCTGCCCCAAGTGATAATTTTTAGTGAAGACTTGAGCCCAACCACTACTACGTGCTCTGCCTTTGCCAGCCTTTTCTGTTCTGAGCTCCAGCAGTTTAAGTCCTGCAATGTGGATCTGATGGGAACCAGGTTTGGGCCATAAGTGGGGGTCATACTGGAATTGGCTGACCCAACAACACTCTACTTTGTTTCCAGGTCTCGGCTCAGGGACTGGAGCTGAGGAGGTCTGAAGGGCAGCTGTGGGCTAAAAGATTTAAGTACTTTGTCAGAAAAGTACCTCACCTACAAGCAGGGTAATGGATCAAGGTGAGGGGCTCACAGGAGCACTGGCTGACACTGAGAAGTCTCAGGAGTTGCTGGAAGAAATGCTTTGGCGTTTTCGGGTTGAAGATGGTAAGTGGAAGGGGAGTGTGTGTGTATTTGTGTAATGCATGTATTTGCTTGTACACGTGTATTTATTCATAAGTGCATGCAGTCAAAAGAAAAAGAAGAATCTTTGTTGACAAAGCTCCCTTCTCCACCTTGGGTGCACATTTCCTCCCAGACCTTTGGTTGAAAGAGAGGGTTTCATGTCTACCTAGTAGAACCATACCTGCCCTTTCTCAGAGATGACTGTTCATCCGCTCATTCATCCACTTGTTGGCTAATGTAACTCGCTTCTCCTGTGACCAGCATTGTTCTCAGTACTAGAGTATTACAGCAGTAAATAAAACTCCAACACATGAGACAAAGAACACATACACACACACACACACACACACACACACACACACACACACACACACACACACGAAAACGCATAGTGTGTTCTGAGAAGTAATCAGGAGAACCAACAAGCAGAAAGGGAATAGAAAAGTAGGCAACGTGATCAATGGAGGCCCACCAATGAGACATTTGAATAAATATTTGGGAGGGGAAACATTCCAAAGTTCCAGGTTGAGGGAATTCCAAAGCATAGGATCTGAGGCTGTATCTGACCTCTTGGTCCAGTGTGATCTATCTCAATGATCAAATTCAGATGAATCACTTTGTGTGTTATCTGAGTAGTTGTTGGATCCAGTTTAACTGGGTGATCCCCCCACCCCCACCCACACACATACACGACATTCTTCCTTTCCTGGCACTCACTGCAAGGGCCAACCCCTAGTAAAGCCCTTGGGACTGTGAAACCAACCTGACCTGCTCCCCTTTGCCCATAGCACTAGTGGCAGTGCTGACCCCCTCTAGATTAGGGCTTCTCCAGAACAGAGCTGCCTCCTTGTCAAGTTCCTCACAGGGCCAGGCTTATCTGGGTCTGGTGAGAATCTTTCTGTATGAATGACAGCAGGAGACAAGCAGTGATATGGGATGGTTCTGATATGAAGAAATCTGGGGCCTCTCCTCAAAGTGTTTCATGTCCTTCCTTAGCATCACCTTGGAATTATTCCATGTTTGCCCTGGTTGGAGTGGTGGTCTTGTTGAGTGCTTTCCTCCTGAGGCGGAACATCCAGGCACGCAGGTAAGGAACTAGCTCTGGGGATCTCTGGAATGTGGGGGACTTCATTCCTCCAGGAAAATCTAGAATGTGGTCCTAGATGAGCCTTGGATGTTCACCCTTTGAAGCTGCAAGGTGAAGTTTTCAGAGTCCTTAGAGAATCAAAAGGCCTTGAAAACTGAACAGTTGTCTGTGATCACCTTGGGCCCTGTAGAGCCAACTGTAGTCTCAGAGAAGACAGCACAGGCCTGAGGTCAAACCCCTGTATTGCTACTCACTAGCAGAGCAAGACACTATCTGGTGCAAATCCAGTATTTCTTCCATAAATGGAAACAGCATAGGCTCCATCCTCCTAGTTCTGGGGAGTGACCATGGTCGCTCTGCAGTAAGGGAACCTATTAGGGGAGGAAAGCCTTGCTCTACTCAAAGGCCCAATGCCAGGGCACAGAGAAACACCAGCAGCTGAGGCTCCTGGATAATTTTTAGCATCTTTATAACAACAGTCACCACTTAACCCTGGAGGTACCACAAAATCATCCAAAGAAAAATACTGTGGATGCTGGGGACCTCGAAGGCGTGGCTCTGTGCTCAGGGGAACCTGTAGGGTGCCAAGAATCAGACCTTGGTCGGTTACATGTACCTCAAGGGCCCTTCCCACTCCTTTCACTCCAGCCTTGTTTTTACCTGTAAGAGCAGTATTTGTGCTCACAGGGACATGAGGGTTTGGTGAGATGACCCACAATGGATGGAAACTATTTCTCTAGTAAAAGAAACATCAAACCTTCTTGGCTTTCTCTTATAATGGTTCCTCAAATGCACTAACACATTTGGGAAGCCAGATCCTATCCCAATCCCTAAGTTCCCCAGCTAAGGGAACTCTTCTCACCAAAATTCTTTTGCTCCCAGAAAACAAAAGATGCAGCCACCAAAAATATCAAAACAAGATGAAGAAGTTCAACATGTGACTGAAGCCATAACCAAAGATGACAACTGTTTGAGTGCTGTTACAGAGACTCTGCTTTCAGAAAAACCCAGTTTGACTCAGGAAGAAACTGAATTCAAAGGGACAGTTGTACCTGAAGTTTTCCTTCAAGATCCACAAGAATCTGAGAGCTAAGAAATTAGAAGCTAAGAAATTAGACTAATCTCCATGACTGAATAACAATCAAATCATAATTCTGTTATGAAACAAAGGGCCATCATTTTTTTTTATTAAAACACTTCTGAAAGTGAGTGGCTGGAATGGTATGGTTTGTTCCCATGGCAGTGGTCTACACACAAGTGACTTGAAGTCTGAAGGCTCTCTCTGACCTCAGTGTTTCCATGCATAGAATAGGGCCAAGGATGGCTTAGAGCTGTTCTCTTTTTTTTGTTTCACTTCATTTGGTCCTTGAGGCTTCCTTTTTTAAGAAGGATCATACCTAGCTGTGCTCAGGGCTTAGTCCTGACTCTGTGCTCAAGGATAACTTCTGGCAGGGCTTGGAGGACCATGAGTGTCACAATCAGCTTGCTCACTGTATAATTACCCTGGCCCCAAGCTTCCTTTCTTCACTTTTCTTCCTATCTGCTGAGGGATCAGGAACTACTACTTTGAACTAGACCCCATGGTGGAGAAAACAATGCCTTTGAGATCCTTTTCCAGCTCATCCTGGGTCCAGATCTGAGTCACAAAGTATTGGGAGAAGCTGTGATACAACATCAAATAAATTATGCAGAAATGTGCTTGTTGAACTATAAATACTTTAGGTTATAGTTTACAAAAGTGAAGTTTAAACTTGCAGACTCATTGACAGACTACAAACTATATATTGGTGTATGCTTCAAACTGGTATATGTTACTGTTTGTACCTGGGAGCTGGGGCAGTGTGTCCTACTGCCTATCTGGAAGCCCAGGACAAGCAACACTGAAGAGAACAATGTGGCTCTACAGTTTTTGTTTGTTTGTTTGTTTGTAGGCCACAACCAGCAGTGCTCACGGCTTACTTCTGCCTCTGCATTCACTCAGGGATTGCTCCTGAATGACTCAGGGGAACACATGGGTGCCAAGGATTGAACCCAGGTTGGCTGGTCCAAGGCAAATGCCCTACCTGCTGTACTATACCTGACCTGGCTTTACAGTCTTTTTTTGTTTGTTTTTGTTTTTGTTTTTGGGCCACACCCGGTAGCACTCAGGGGTTACTCCTGGCTCTCTGTTCAGAACTCGCTCCTGGCAGGCTTCGGGGACCATATGATGCCAGGATTCAAACCACCGCTGGTCCTGGTTTGGCTGCTTGCAAGGCAAACGCCCTACCACTGTTCTATCTCTTCAGTCCAGCTTTATAGCATTGATTATGAAACCCGAGGAGGCTGGTTCCAATACTCGATGGCCAAAGCACAAGTGGGAAGATGACAACTGTCTCCTTGTAAAAAACCTAGGAAGCTTCCTGAAGAGATGAACTAGGATCTATCCCTTTCTGGATCTTTGCTTCTGTCCCATAGAGTTATTTAAACATCATTTTTGTTTTTGTTTTCGGCCACACCCTGTGATGCTCAGGGGTTACTCCTGGCTATGTGCTCAGAAATCACTCCTGGCTTGGGGAACCATATGGGATGTTGGGGGATAGAACCATGGTCCGTCCTAGGCTATTGCGCACAAGGCAGCGGGTCTGTGCCACCACTTCAATCCCAACATCTTTTTTTTTGTTGTTGTTCACACCCAACAGCGCTCAGGGGATACTCCTGGCTCTATGCTCAGAAATTGCTCCTGGCAGGCTCAGGGGACCATATAAGATGTCAGGATTCAAACCACTGACCTTCTGCATGGAAGGCAAACACCTTACCTCCATGCTATCTCTCCAGCCCCCCAACATCTTTTTTATCAGGGCCTGAAAATGCAGTGGAAGACTCACAAGACCCTCCTCGGGCCATGCTCAGGGAATCATGTAGTGCCAGGATGAACTCAGGGCTGAAACACACATGCTCTGTAGGTCTCCCTACTCCCTGAACTCCCTTCTTTAGATTTAACTGGGATCAACTGTGGGGTCCTTAGGGAAGCACCTGTACATGAGGTGGCATTAGGCTTTCATAATGAACTTCCTCTGCCACTGTTCTCAGTCCACTGCAGTGGGATTCAGCTGTCCACTCGAGTCCACAAGGGCCCACATCTGCTCCAGTGTGGCAGGAAGGCATGATGGCACCTGGACAGACACTGTCACTGCCTCCAGCTTGAGGCTTAGCAGGGAGGACTGCAATATTCTGGTTACCATGGAAACAAGTCCCACTCAGCCTGGGATCAGGGATACGGTCAAGGGACTGTCCATGATGCTAGAGAAGAGACATGGGCTAGTGCTGCAACAGATACAAAGGTGCAGGCCAGAGCTGTCCCTCAGCACTTCCAAGTTCGCAGTGGGGGTCCAAGGAGGGGCCCTCAGAAGATCTTGAAGCCTTTCAGTAGGGTTAGCGTGGGTGCCTTGCGCTTGCTCTGGGCCCGGGAAGACTTTACAGTGACCAGTTTGGCCTGGGCCACGGCCGGCATCTCCTTCAGGCTCACAGTGGAAAGCGTGTTGAAGGTGCAGCTAGCCAGGCCATGGCGGGCAGCCAGTGGGGCCTGGTGTGGTGGGACCCTCTCCTCGGAGATAAAGAGGGGCCGGGGCCGGGGGATCTTCTCCAGTTCCCGCCTGGCCTCCCGCACTGCCTCGTGGAAGACATGCTGCACATGCTCAAAGTCCAGGCAGGCAGACACCTCGAAGAATAGGCACCCGAATCTGCTGGCCAAGGCGGCACCCTCTGTCTCTGTGACCTGCCTGGGAAGGAAGTAGGCAAGATTGGATCAGGTAGACCTATACTACACTCTCTCCCCCATATCCCTTTGGAAATCAGTTTTCTCATCAGGAAAATAAGATCTTGAGTGGCTTCTGAAGGTTGAGAGATGTTGGTATAGCAAGACAAACCTCCCCACTAAACAGTACTCATGAGGAGGAAGCTAGGTCAGGGAGAAGCTGCCTTTGATGATCTCCATGCCAGACATGGCCTGAGGCTGGAGGAAGGTGGTCCTCTCCTGTTCCAGCCGGAAACAAGGCAACCTAGCTTGGAGGATCAGCTGAAGGAAAGGCTGTGGTTTGCACTGACAACTGAGGCAAGAATGCCTCAGTGTCTCAGGCCAGCCTGTACTTGGCAGAACTCTCCCAGCCTGTACTTGGCAGACAGGGTAGAAGAAAACAGGCAGGTGGGGACCATATTTCAGGGGAGAAGCAAGAAGAAGGAAAGAAAGAGTAGCTTCTCTATTTCCAGCCTGGTCTGATATCAGTTCTGGTGGAAGCAGGTATTTATAAACTGGAAAGGTTCTGTAAGCTTCTAGCCCAAAAACCAGAGGAATTGAAAGGAGGAAGAGGTAGATAAGATTCTGGGAGAGGGGTGGGTCCCTGGAGACTTGCAATGACTGAATCCCACCTCCCATCTAAGTTGCCTCTCCTCATTACTGCCTCATTCTCAAGGACATTCTATGAGATGAGAAGAGAGACAAGAATGGCTACTATGGGAAATGGCTTAGGAACAGATAGCTGAAAAGGACCGTCAGACGACAGAAGCAAAAGATTCAGGGCAGCTTCGAGACAGCACAGGGATTAAGGTTTGCTTTGCATCTCCCCAACCTTCCCTGGTTCCAAATCCTGGCACTATATTGGTTCCCTGAGCACTTGCAGAGATCATTGCTGGTCTTAGAGCCAGGAAGAGCCTCTGAGTGCTCCTTGCCCAAAGCAAAACAAATAAACATCAATAGCAACAAAAATAAAAAAAAAATAGGGGCAGAACATCTAATAATCCACTCCTCAGCCACGGTGGTGTTCTGGCTCAACTCAGCAGCTCTTAAGAAAACCATTTATTTGATATTGACAGTTTTGATGAATCTGAATCTATAGTTGAGAGACTTGAAGAACCCTTTCAGAAATAAGGGTACTGTGTGAGCATGTAACCAAGGCATGCAACTTATCCTGCTTTTCACTTTGCTGCAGTCTAGTAAAAGTATATTGGTAGTTTGGGAACTAGCCCTCTCTATAACACATATTTTACCTTTAGCTACAAGACAGTCATGAAAAACCCTGAGTAATTCTCAACACTAGTTAGCATCACTGACCCCATCAAATTTTCACTTACAAATTTAACATATGATCAGACGTGGAAATGAGGATAAATTAATTGTAATGACTTGTTCTTAGAAGCTCATACTACTTCATTTGAGTATTCTTTACTATTTGCTTCCTAGCCTCTTTTTTTTTTTTTTTTTTTGACAATACATTTGGAAATAGAGCAGAACCAAAACAGTGATCCAGTTTGGTTTTCCCTCATATTAAAAACCAATTTATTAACAATTGGATCTTCTCAGGGCCAGGCGGTGGCGCTGGAGGTAAGGTGCCTGCCTTGCCTGCGCTAGCCTAGGACGGACCGAGGTTCGATCCCCCGGTGTCCCATATGGTCCCCCAAGAAGCCAGGAGCAACTTCTGAGCGCATAGCCAGGAGTAACCCCTGAGCGTCACAGGGTGTGGCCCAAAAACCAAAAAAAAAAACAAAAAAAAAAACCAAAAACAATTGGATCTTCTGAGGCTGGAGAGATAGCACAGCGGTTTGCCTTGCATGCAGTAGGTCAGTGGTTTAAATCCCAGCATCCCATATGGTCCTCCGAGCCTGCTGGGGGCCAATTTATGAATGTAGAGCCAGGAGTAGCCCCTGAGTGCTGCAGGGTGTGACCTCCCCCCCCCCAAAAAAAAAATCCACCAATTGGATCTTCTGGTATCTCTCAGTGATCTTCATTGACTACTGACTGGGCCTGTGATCCTCAAACACTACTTTTGGTTTTGTTTTGGGGCCACACCTGGCAGTGCTCAGGGCTTACTCCTTGCTCAACACTCTGGGATCAATCACTCCTGGTCAGGGTACCATAATAGGGTACAAGAAATTAAACCTTGGTTGGCTATGTACAAGGCAAGTGCCCTGCCCACTGTACTATCTCTCTGGTCCCAAGAACACTTTTTGATCACATAACTTCTCACATCAACTGGGATGAACTTTGGTTCTATGGTTTGACTAGCCAGACCCTCATTTCAGGAATGCACCTCTCATCTTCTCATGGTTCACCTGAGCTTTTCATCTCTCTCTGATGACTGACCCCAGTGAACAAATCTTTGAGGATTGTCTGGTCTGAGCAGTAGAGGTGAGTGGAAGGCTAGTGGAAAGTGTCTGGTAACTCGACATGTGTCAATGTTAAGAGAAGGCCAGTGGGATTACTCATCAAGTAGAAATGTCATGGCCTCCGATCAGAAGCCTGAGGTTCACTGAAGAGGGCACACCGTGCCTCTAAACATTCCAATTTCAGGTCTTTTCAAATACTCTGCCAGCCAAGCAAAACAAGGCTGCCACTTTCTGTGGTTATGGGCTCACTGACCCTGTCTGTGACCTTTGAACCAAACACAACCCTTTGCTACCAACTACCAGCCACCACCAGCAGGAGTGAGTCTAGGCCTCATTAGGCTGGAGAAAGAACTGATTGGCCTAGAGTGGTCACCCGACATGAACAACCAATCAGAGTCGCTACACCAGGAGTAGGCCCTATCACCGGATGGCAAGCTTGGGCAGGAGTGGGAACTGAAGGTCAAACAGTTAGGCAAGAAAGGGCGAGGCTGGAGACCATGTGCCTCCTGAGGATGCAAGGCGTGGCTTTCCCCTCCTCTCTTGACTTGTGAGGTCCGATCCTGTGTGGTCCTTATGCCTTTCCCTAGGCTGCCTGGAAACCCACGCCCGCCTGTCCCCAATACTTCCATTTCTGCCTAAACTGGGAGTGGGCGTGGGGTGGGGGCGCTGTTGTTTTGCTGCTCTGGTCCCAGAAAATAACTCACAGTGGAGACTACGAGTTATTTTCTGGAACCAGAGCAGCAAAACAATGGGGTGAGTGAAGCCCAGAGAAGTCACGCTCACCTGTACTGGGCCATGTCCAGCTTGTTGCCCAGGAGCAGGATTGGGTAGCCGTGCTGCGTGTCCCTGGCATGCAGAGCCAACAGCTCCAAGTAGCGGCTGCTGCCCTCGAAACTCTGGCGGCTGTCCATGCTGTACACGACTAGGAAGGCGTGTGCCCAGTTCAGATAGCGCTCACAGTTCCGGGGGATGTCCTGGGGTGAGTGAGGGGAGGGTGAAAGCCTTCACCTGAGTGCCCCCCGCCTGTGCCCCCTTCTTTGTATATTGTTCCCCAGAAGAACCCATTTCAAAGGGGCACTTGAGTGGCACTTGGCTGCGAGTGAAAAGAGGCATTGTCTCTTAGGCTTTCTCCCACCATCCAGCCCGAGACCTTGGCCTTTGGTGCTCAGAGCTGAGTCTGGCATGGCCTCGACCCAGACTGGGCTGGCCCCAGGCATCTCTAGTTTGGGGTTGGGCTCCCTCATGGAGTCCCTTTGGTTTCTGGCTTGGTCAAGGCTGCTGAGAAGACCCAGGGAACTGTATGCCCTGGGCCACATGGGTGGAAGGGAGGGTACCTCTATAAACCCATGTCATCTGCCTGTGTGTACCCAAGTACCCTGCCATAGGAGCACAGAATTTGGACAGATGCCCATGAGCACCCAGCCCTGGGTCCAAAGTGGTCAGAACCTCATGGGGAGGGGGTCAGAGACAAAGTGGGCTTTCAGAGGATGGAGAGTGCCAGAACCAGCACTGTCTCTAGGCAGTCTCAGGAGGCGGTGGTAGGGGTGGGATTACCGGGTCTGCAGTGTCCATAACTCTCAGATGGACAGGTTGGTGATCCACTATCTCTTCGGAACTGTAGGTGTCCTCTGCAATACAGAAATTCAGCCAGGTGAGGGTAGGGCAGGGCGAGGCAGGGTGCTCTATGGATAGGGTCTGGACTCCTCTCTATGGATGGTCTGGCTGAGCAGGAGCCACTGGACAGGCTTTGACCCTCATGTACATGGACAACGTGAGCAGAACCATTCCATTGAGGCATATCATGGACCACTCAGAGAACATGCCTCTGGGAACAGAACCATGTTCCAAGGCCTCCTACCACACCACAGGATGAGTCTGTTAACAGAAGCCTCAGGAGTTCTGCCCACCTCTCCCTCCCAAAGCACCAGTGTGTCCCCAATCCTCTTCCCCTCTATCCACAATTCTGACAATCCTTCCCCAGGAGAAGAGACAGCAAGAGAAGCGCACACAATGGCAGGGAAGGCATGTCCAAAGAAGGTTCTTCCTGGAAGCTACTTGGTAAGGCTGAGAGTGCCAGATTGGCGATGTGGACTCAGGCTCCACAGCTGTGCATCTAGCACTATTGCTCCACTAAGACACTTTAGATCTCTGAATATTTTTTCTCAAAATTTCCCTCAGATTCACTGTTAATTATTTGAATATCATTTTTCACAAATAATTCAGCTGAACACTGTCAAACTTTCATTTTATAAAAAGTGAGTACAAGGGAGCCAGAGTGATAGTACAGGGGGGCAGGAGTTTGCCTTGCATATAGCCAACTGGGGTTCAATTTCCAGGATCCCATATGGTCCCCCGAATCTGCCAAAAGTAACACAGAGCACAGATCCAGGAGTAACCCTTGAGCGCTGCCAGGTGTGACCCAAAAAACAAAAACAAAAAGTCAGTTCTGGGATCATAATCATAGTACAATAGATACTTGCCTTACCTGAGGCTGACCCAAGTTTGATCCCTGGCACCTAATATGGTCCCCTAAATTCACCAGGAGTGAGGTCTCCCAAACTCTCCCTAGAGGGTTTAATCCCTTAAAACCACCAATATATGGCCCAAGACAAGCCTAGTGAATACTCTAGCCAGAGAGCTCAGTGGTCTGGGACACACATTTTTGCCTATAGTAGGTTCCCAGAACAGAGCCAGGAGTGACCCTGGAGCTCAGAACTGCCTCTGGCACTGCCCCCAAGAAAATGATAAATGCCCTTTTATGAAACTTGGACACTGGCTGTGAAGGAGCACAGGGACCTTGGAACTCCAGTGTTTATAGACAGGTCACATTTCTGGGGGATCTTTTATACTGATTTTTAAAACCATTTTGGACTCATAAAGAAGGTACAAAATAGTACAAGTTCTTGTATGCTCTTCCTCTTCCCGTGTGAACCCCCGCCACCACCCAAGGCGATGAAGAATCTCAACATTGGTGCCTGTCAAGGGAGTCAGTGTCCCCCTTTATTTGGATCTCATGACTTCTTCCTCCTCGGTTCTCATGACCCCTGCCCTGTGGGGTCAAGGAGTACCCAGGCATGTGGAAGTGCCTTACAGACATACTGGCAAACCCCTCCTTGACTACCTCATACCTAGACAGAACTGGGGTCCTCTCTGTCTTTCTGGCAGCAGCCCCTATGAGCAAATCACCCTGGTTGTGGCTAAATTTGAGTCCACTGCCTCTCTGAAGGCTGCTGGCTGCCAGACCAGGCCTGGACACATGCCAGCCACCAGCAGGAATCACAGCTCCTGTCCCCAGCCTGCTCTGGGGACTTGGCTAAATAGCTGCTCTTATTCATAGACCCCCTCAAAAAATCAAATGGAAAATATGTCCCAAATATTTAACTATATTTGGTCCAAGAAACGCAGTCCCAGAGGCTCCTTTGTGCAGCTTGCTTTTGTTTTCCTGCTCATGCTGTCTGATACACCCACTTTAGTGCCCCAAAGACCCAGTACCCAAAAGGCACCAGCCAAGAAAAGCAAGAGCCCCACATGGTCTCTTGTGGTCATAAAGCCTTTGGGAAGTGCTGTTAGTGGCCCTTCAGAGGCCAAAGGTGAGGCCCAGAAGAAAAGGAAGCTCATCTCGCCATATGCATCCCAGGAATTTGAACTCAAGGCTTCACTATTTCTGCAGAGCCTCCTGGGAGAGCAAGAAGTTCACTGCAACTAATGATGTGGTGGGGGTTTGTGGAGTGGGGGGATGAGTAAGCAGAGATGCCCTAGAGATGATTAGATCCAGCCCCTCTTCCTCTGGTTTACCCTGGTTTACAAAGGGTGAGGAAAGGTCCTTTCCAAGTAGCATTAGGGTCCTCTTTTGCCATCACCAAATCCTTCCCATTAGCCACACTAGTGTTGCTATAAAATGTCGACTTTACCTACTACAATCTGTGTAAGTTAGGGTAGAAAACATTCCCCTCCCATAGCATTCTACAAAGCAATACAAGAACTAAAGGAGATCTGACAGGAGGCTGTGAGCCTAACGATGCTTCAGAATCCAGAAAGTACCCCTCCCCTGTGAGAGAAGGGGTTCTGGGGTACTCCTGGAGCATACACACACATACTCAGGACTCAGGCAGGGCCCTTCCACAGACACTGGTCCCTCATTCACAACCTGAAACAAGGCTCAGCTCTCAGAGGGAACACAAACATGGCTATACAATACTTGTTTTGTATATGGAGGTCCTGGTTTAGTCCTTGACACACCTCACTAAAAGGTAGAGAGGGGATTAAGGAGTGAAAAGGAGAAGGAGAAAGAGGAAGGGGAGAGAGAGAGGAGAGGAAGATATAATAACAGTCTATTTGTCTCATCTTCCAAAGGGGAAAGTCAACACAAGGAGAACCCAGGGCTACAAAGTCCTCAGAGCTACACTGCCCAGCACAAAACTGTAGGCAGTGATGGGAATGATTTCATCTTCCTTTGGACCTGAGATTCTCTATAACTTGGGCAAATCATTAAGCCCTTTCTACTTCAGTTTCTCTAACTACAAAACGGGGAAATAATAGAAGCTCTTCTCAAGCCCAGCTCCAACTGCCTGTTTCAGAGCATCTAAATAATTCTGGGCTCAGGCTGTAAATGGCAATAACCCAGGTCTCCATCCTCAAGAGGCTCTCTTGGAATTCAAGCTCTTGGAAGAACTTTGAGAGGAGGGAGGGGAAGAGTTATTGTACATCTCTGAAGAGCTAGGCCAGAGAGATAGTAAACTTTCCTTGCATGCTATTGACCAGAATTTGGTCCCCAACACCACATATGGTCTCCCAGTGCAGCCACGAGTGATTCCTCAGTATATGTACAGAACTAGGAGCAACCCTTGAGCTCTGCCAGGTTTGGCCATAAAAACAAGAGGAAATGAAAAAAAAAATTTTTTTTAAAGGGGCCAGAGAGATAGTGCAGCGGTAGGGTGTTGGCCTTACACGCAGAAAGACGGTGGTTCGAATCCCAGCATCCCATGTGGTCCCCCGAGCCTGCCGGGAGCGATTTCTGAGTGTAGAGCCAGGAGTAACCCCTGAATGATGCCAGGTGCAACCCAAAAGCCAAAAACAAAACAAAACAAAACAAACAAACAAACAGGAGGAGATGGAATAAAGATGGAGAAGGAGACTGAACCTCCACAGAGGGAGGGCAGGCTCCAAGGCCAAACTCACACTGTTTTGCTTTTGGGGAGAGAATCTGGCCACATCTCCACATTCTACATTCCTGGGGTAGATAGAGAGCAAGTGCATGCTTTGGCAGCATATATACTAAAATAAGATAGAGGGCAAGCCCAGAGGCCACAGTGACTGACCACTGCCAGTCAGTTCTGAGAGCCATGGCCAAGATAGGATAAGAAGTGGAAATCCCCATGCTAAGAAGCTCCTGGGGGGCACTAAAGGGTCTGGAGAGGGGAGCAGGGAAGGAGAGAGCCTGGAGAAGCAATGCCAGATACAACCCGGGAGGCATAGTTACATTTAAATTCCAGATAAGTAGCAAATACACTTCAGCATAAACATATCCTTTGGTGCAATGAGTGTTTTTGAGGACTACGTCTGCTTTTGAGACAGCATTTGTGGAAGTCTGTTTCCACTTCCCAGATAACCCTGTTTGTGCTGTCTCAACCTCTCCAGACCTCCACTCATTATAATTCATGTTCTACTCCCCCCAACCTTCGTACCCTAGCCAGAACCCAAAACCTGTGTCCCACTCCCCCTGTAAGACAAGGATTTTCCTCAGCATCGGGGTGCTGGTCAGTGCACAGTGAAGGAATCAAGTTGGGAACAGACAGTGGTTCTCAAACTATGGCCCACGGGCCACATATTGTATTTGTATCTGTTTTGTTTCTTCATTGCAAAATAAGATATACGCAGTGTGCATAAGAATTCGTTCACAAGTTTTGTTTTTACTATAGTCAGACCCTCCAATGGTCTGAGGAATAGTGAACTGGCCCCCTGTTTAAAAAGTTTGAGGACCCCTGCTAGGGGTTGCCAGCAAGTCGCCTCTCCTGTACCTCTAACTTAACCAGGCAGTCCTCTGGGGTTCTGGTGAAGATCTTGGGACAATTCTGCTACATTTGGAAAAATACTGAAAAATGAACAGCCAAAGCCAACCCCCTCCCAGGCTTCAACATGTAGCACTGGGAACCCCATATTCCCAGAGTTGGGGGTACGCAACAGAGGCTGCACCAAGCCATACTGCTTGAGGGCCATGCTGCCTGCTCTATGGAACCCTCTGTCATTAAGAGTCCAGCAGCCTAAGAGAGCATCCAGAGTTGAAGTCAAGGCCTCAGACATTCGAGGGAGCCTTCCTCTCCCCACCAAAGCCTGGTTCTAGCTCAATAAAAAGGAAAAGCCATCCAAAGCAACAGCTCCCATTTGCTAAAGGTTACAATTATCCCCATTTTTCTCAAAACACACAACTGTAAATGTGCACTTTCAGACTCCTATGACAGCAATACTCATAAAATTCTGCTTGTGTTACAGACTGGGGTTCTGTAAAGAGTGGGTTTGAGAAAAAAGTTTTGTTGATAAAAGAAAGTTTCAGAAACCCTGCTCAGATCAGAGGGATTCCCAGCCCCATGGAAAGGAAGCCGTTTGTAGCAGAAGAAAAAGTCTAAGACTGGTCTGTTGATGTGACTTGTTTGTTTGTTTTTGTTATGGGGCCACACCCAGTAGTTCTCAGGGGTCACTCCTGGCTCTGCACTCAGAAATCACTCCTAACATGCACCCGCTGTGCTACTGCTCTAGCCTTATGATGTGACTTTTTTAGTCCTCACAGATTTTCCCAAAGATAAGTCTCCTTTGTTTATTTGGTTTGGTTTGGTTTGATACCAGCTGGGTTTTGGAGCCACACCCGGCGACACTCAGGGGCTTCTCCTGGCTCTGGTCAGAAGTCATTCCTGGCAGGCTCAGGGGACCATACGGGATACTGGGAATCAAACCAGGTCCATCCCTGGTCGACCCAGTGCAAGGCAAATGCCTTACCGTTGTGCTATCACTCCGGCTCCTGTCCCTCTTTTTGTTGTTGTTTTTGGTTTTAGGCCCCACTCAGTGGTGCTCTTTGCTTTGTACTCTGAGATCACATTGCATAGGCCTCATACCATATGGGATGCCAGAGATCGAACCCAGAGTATCTTTATGTTCATTTCACAGGCAAATTCAGAGATATTCTCCAGCAGCTCCAAGGTTGCACAGCCAGTATGTGACAGAGTCAGAATTCCAACTCAGATCTGACCCTAGAGCATCACTCTTCCGACTATGCTATGAAAACAAGACTAGTTTTGTGTGGGACACCAAGATCAGGCTTAGAAGCCACATTGCTAGAACATTTCTCAAATGCCCAGTTTTTTCTGAAAAAGCACATTGAGACCATCTTTAAGAAAAACACTTAATGGGTATGGATGTTGTTTTTTTTTTTGTTGTTGTTGCTGTTTTTTTTTTGTTTTGTTTTGTTTTTTGGTTTTTGGGCCACACCCGGCATTGCTCAGGGGTTACTCCTGGCTGTCTGCTCAGCAGACACGAGGGACCATATGGGACACCGGGATTCGAACCAACCACCTTTGGTCCTGGATCGGCTGCTTGCAAGGCAAACGCCACTCTGCTATCTCTCCGGGCCCATGGGTATGGATGTTCCATGTGTCTTATTTATTTACTTCTTTGATTTCTGGGCTATACCTGACTATGACCAGGGCTTACTCCTGACTCTGTACTCAGGGGTCATTCCTGGGAGGGCTCAGGTGATCATATGGGGTATCAGGAATTAAAATCTGCAAGGCAAGTGTCCTTCCCACTATACTATCTCCTGGGCCTATGTTTAATCTTTTTCTAGGGGCTAGACTTAGCAGTGGGGCGTAGGTGAGGGTATTCAGTACTGAGGATAAAACACAGGATTTCACAGATGCTTGGCATGTGTTCAATCATTTGAGTTACCATCTAGGCCTCTAAATTGTTTTTTAATCTTTGGATTTTATGGGGGTGTGGAGGTTGTGTCTCCCACACAGCATTTAGGGTCTCAGGTCCCTCCTGGCAATTCTTGGCCATGAATCCTGTGGTACTAAGTATTACTCCAGGCTAAGGTAGAGGTGCTGTGGTGGAGGGTGTCCAGGATAGTACCCTGTAATACTTTGGGGACCAGGTATTGCCTGGGATCCAACTAGGGTCAGCCTCATGAAGGAATGTGCCTTAACCCCTGTATTCTTTCTCGGCTCCTCAAATCTGTTTTAAGTTTCATCATACCTCAAATTTTAGCAAATCAACACTCCACTCTCCAATCAGTGTCAACACCTTAGTTGCCAAGATAGGATCTGAGGAGCACTTATATTGTACTCCCTGAGTGACCCATCCTGGGGGTCCCTTCCTCTATTCCCACAGGAACAGGCATACAGGGTCAAGTTGGACCCTTTAGGTGAGAAGTGAGGAGGGGAAGCAGGGTGTGTCTTACCCAAGTTGGGGTCATATTCACTGATAAATCTCCTGGTCAGGAACTTCACAGTGAGAGCTGCAAGAGACAGAGAAGCCAGCTCAGTTTCCTTGAAGTGATGCCTCCCCTTTCTACTCCTTCTAGGATGCCCCCTGGAAGACGGTGGGGGGCTAAGGAGTTGGTTTGAGAGGCTCAGCAGAGGCCAGAACAAAGGCCACCACGTTCTGTCCTTCTGATCAGTGTGTCACCGGTAACTAGCTTTTTCACAGGAAGAAAAACAATGAGAGGCATAAGTCTCAAGGGGCAGCTTGCCAAGACACCAACTTGGGAATCAGACTCATCCAGTGACCCCTGTGCCAATCTGGGAGGTCCCCACAGAAGGGAGGGGACCCCACTGCATCCCTGCTGTTACAAAGGTCCTGAAACATGGCCATTTGTTCCAGTTTGGGCTGTTCAGCAGAGGCAGTCATGGGTGACCCCTGAGAGTGGTCTCAATAACCCTGTCGTTCTCACACTCCAGGGAGGATCAGGCCTACTGGAGCCCCCTGTCCTCTGCTGGGAACAGCTCGGAAGGTCGCAACAAGTTTTGGCCTCCTGCCCCCTTTACAGAAAAACAAATCACTCAGTGCCACGTCCTCAAATCTAACTTCTTTAAATGAATAAACGGAAAGTGCTCCCCCATGCCTTCACCTACCAGGTTCTAGAGTTCTAGAGGGGTTTCATCCACTCTGAGGAAAACACTGGGCTGAGTGCCCCTCCTTACATCTCAGAACAGAAGACTCTAAAAGAGTGTCCCCAAACGGGGTGTCACCCCATTTCTGCTCAGAACTTGATCACCAAAAGCCTAGGTGCTGGTCGGCTGGTAGCTAGGACCCTTCAAAAGTCAGGCGGGGGCCATCGAGTCAGTAAAGCAGCCTCTTGTGTACATCGATGAGTGGAGAAGGAAGGGAGGGAGGGAGGGAGGGAGGGAGGGAGGAACGAAAGAAGGAAGGAAGGAAGAAAGGGAGGGAGGGAGGGAGGTAAGAAGGAAGGAAGGAAGGGAGGGATGGAGGGAGGAAGAAAAGAAGGAAAGAAGGAAGGAGAAGGAAGGAAGAAAGAAAGGAAGGAAGGGAGGGAGGGAGGGAGGGAGGGAGGGAGAAAGGGAGGGAGGAAGGAAAGAAGGAAAGAAGGAAGGAAGGGAGGGAGGGAGGGAGGGAGGAAAGAAGGAAAGAAGGAAGGAGAAGGAAGGAAGAAAGGAAGGAAGGAAAGAAGGAAGGAAGGGAGGGAGGAAGGAAGGAAAGAAAAGGAAAGGAGGAGGGAGAAGGAAGAAGGAGGGAAGGAAGAAAGGGAGGGAGGGAGGAAAGAAAGAAAGAAGGAAGGAGAAGGAAGGAAGAAAGGAAGGAAGGAAAGAAGGAAGGGAGGGAGGGAGGGAGGAAGGAACAAAAGGAAAGAAGGAGGGAGAAGGAAGAAGAAAGGAAGGAAGAAGGAAGGAAGGAAGGAAGGAAAGAAGGAAGGAAGGAAGGGAGGGAGGGAGGAAGGAAAGAAAAGGAAAGAAGGAGGGAGAAGGAAGAAGGAAGGAAGGAAAGAAGGAAGGAAAGGAGGGAGGGAAGGAGGGAGAGAGGGAGGGAGGGAGGAAGGAAGGAAAAGGAAGGAAGGAAAAGAGAGAGCTGAATTGCAACAAATTGTGTCCGTTGCACACTTGTTGCAAGAACGCACACACACTTGTTGCAGAATCTGCGGGCACACTTGCGATGGGGCCGGCCCCCCGGGGCTGGGGTGTCCTGGGGTCTCTGCTGACGTCGCCCCGGAGAGGCGCAGGGAGGCACAGACCACCCGAGCGGGAGCTGCCGGCTCACAGCAGCAGCACGGGAGCGGTCAGACGGGATCAGGGCCACGGAGCAGCCGAGGCAGAGAGCCCGTCCGCAGCCCCGCGCCGCACCCCACCTGCCAGTCCCCCGGGCCGGCGCCCCGACCCTGCAGCCCAGCCCAGCCCCACTCACCGGACTTGCCCGCCCCGCGGCGCCCCAGGACGGCCAAGTGGACGTCGAGGGGCGCGCTGTGCGGCCCGCTGATCGCGCGGGGCTTCCCGAACACCGAGGACATGGCGAGTGCAAGCGGGCCCGGAGTGGAGAAGGCCCGGCCGCGAGGCAACACTCCCGGCACCCGCGGGCGGCCGGTGGTTCGATCGTGCACGGTCCCGCAGCAGAAAGACGGGGCGGGGCCTCGCTGTTGTGGGCGGGGCCTAGGCTCGATGGGCGTGGTCGCCTGACGCTCCGCCCCTAGCACGCTGGCAGGACCCAGACTGGAGCCTTGGGCGGGGCCTCTTCCATGGTGGGCGGAGCCTCAGAACGGCCCGCCCCTGTTAGAGGCCCTGGACCCCTGCGCAACGCTGCTGGCAGGACCCAGACTGGAGCCCTGGGCGGAGCCTGGTGGGCGGGGCCTCTCCCATGGTGGGCGTGGTTTCATAACGCCCCGCCTCCTGTCAGGGGCCCTGGACCCCTGCGAAACGCTGCTGGCAGGACCCAGACTGGAGCCCCGAGGACCCGTCTCAGAAGATGCTCCCGGCCCAGTGTGCGCATCGCCTCCGTCCTGTCCGACCCACCACCCCACGCCTTTTGTTCCCCCAGCCGGCCCGCCGCTTCCTCCTCCCCATCGGATGGATGCCAGTGGGATTCGACCTTCCCAAACCTTCCCAAACCTCGTTAGACTACCTGCCAACTTGCCCTGGAGCTTTAGGGCATCATGGCAGAGTTCAGGCTCCCTGGGAAGGCAGCATTTCAAGACAGGGACCCACAGGATGGACCCTGGTTCGATTCCTGGCATCCCATATGGTCCCCCAAGCCTGCCAGGAGCTATTTCTAGCCATCTGTATCACCTTTTTTTTTTTTTTTTTTTTTTTTTTTTTAATCCCTGAAGAAGACAGCCTAGTTACATGTTCGTGGCCCCTTGTATTGATAGGACGGTTCCCTCTTGTATTTAGAACAGTTTTGGGAGGATGGGAAAGGCTAGGAAAATCATGTATCACTCCCTTTAAGTCCCAGTGGGGAATGTGACTGTGCCAGAGACTGACAAAGGATCCTGAGGGTTTTTTTGGTCCTAACAGGACACTTATGAATTAATGCCAGCTCCTCCACAGCTATCTTTGGGCAAGTCACCTCACTTCCTTCGACATTCATGTCCCCAGGAAGACACTTGCCTTGCAATCCACTGACCCCAGTTTGATTTCTGGCACCACATATAGTCCCCTGAGGGCCACCAGGAATGATCCTTGAGCATAGTGCCAGGACTAATCCCTAAGCACAGTCGAATGTGACCTGAAAACGAAAACCAAAAAATCAGAACACTAGAGGAAGGGAACAAATAAGTTCAGAATTCCATGATGTGGCTTAAACCTAATAGGGAGTGACAGATTTAACTTGGACTCCAGTCTGGGAGTTTTCGCGAACCCCAGAGCTCTCTCCCTTGGAATATTCTTTTCAGTGAAGTGGGGAGGATGTGAGTCCTCTGAGACTACTGCAGTTCCTTTCTTTCTTTCTTTCTTTCTTTCTTTCTTTCTTTCTTTCTTTCTTTCTTTCTTTCTTTCTTTCTTTCTTTCTTTCTTTCTTCTTTCTTTCTTTTCTTTCTTTCTTTCTTTCTTTCTTTCTTTCTTTCTTTCTTTCTTCTTTCTTTCTTTCTTCCTTCCTTCCTTCCTTCCTTCCTTCCTTCCTTCCTTCCTTCTTTCTTTCTTTCTTTCTTTCTTTCTTTCTTTCTTTCTTTCTTTCTTTCTTTCTTTCTTTCTTTCTTTCTTTCTTTCTTTCTTTCTTTCTCTCTCTTTCTTCTTTCTTTCTCCTTCCTTCCTTCCTTCCTTCCTTCCTTCCTTCCTTCCTTCCTTCCTTCCTTCCTTCCTTCCTTCCTTCCTTCCTTCCTTCTTTCTTTCTTTCTTTCTTTCTTTCTTTCTTTCTTTCTTTCTTTCTTTCTTTCTTTCGTTTTTGGGTCACACCCGGCGGTACTCAGGGGTTACTCCTGGCTGTGCTCAGAAATAGCTCCTAGCCGCTGTGCTATCTCTCCGGGCCCCTGCAGTTCCTTTCTTAACCTTCCTCAGCCATCCCAATCTATTTCCCCACAAAGAGAAACCCAGGAACCTCCAGCAGATGGGAGGTCTCAGAACCTCATGGTAAGACCTCTCCAAGGAAAGTGATTCTCAAGCTCTGGGCATTCTCAAGCTCTGATTTTTTTACTCATCTTTTTCTGGGTGATCATGCAGGTACACTAGCTGTAGTTATGAAGGCTCAAAGGTGCCAAGAGAAATTTATCTGAATTGCACCCTCAGGCCAGAATTGCTCACAGAGCTCATGGCCAACATTTTTCCTTTGAGTTGGAGATCATGGAGCCAAATTCCAGCCATAGTCCAGCTCTGGCCATGGTCCTCGGCGTAAACTGATTCTGGGTGGGGCTTTTTTTGTGGGGGGGGGTTGTCACACTCTGTGGCATTCAGGGTTTACTCCTTGTTCTGCACTCAGAAGTCACTCCTGGCAAGCTCGGGGACCATATGGGATGCCGGGATTTGAACCGAAGTCCATCCTGTGTTGGCCATGTGCAAGGCAATGCCTTACCGCTGTGCTATCACTCTGGTCCCCTGGGTGGGACTTTTGGGGCTGAAGAACCCATCATACTCAGGACTACCAGAAGTAGACCTCTACAGTGTAAGACTAGTCTCTACTGCACTCCTGCCGGGCATGGCTAGGGAGTTGTTATAGGTCAGTAAAACTGGGACCAATCAGCCAGTGGGAGCTCAATTCCACAAAGTGTTGTCTGAACTGCCCACAGTCAAAAAGGGTGACTCCTGCCTCAAGATTGACGGCTACCCCAAGGATGACCACATCAAAAGAGGTGGTCAGAGACTCCTTTGTGACTGGGAAGCTGGAGCTCATTTGCACCTAATCTTCTCTAGCTTAGGACTCAGGCCTTCCCTGTGTCCAAAGTCTGCCAGTATCCAAAATATTCCCCTCCTCTGAGGCAAAGACAACAAATAGTGCAACTGTTTAGTGGTCAGATTTTAGATACTTTAGGTCTAGAGAGACTGTTTCACTAAAAGTTCCCTAACCCCCCCTGACCATCCCTCAGAACCCACTAGGGCTTTTACAGATGGCTCTCCAGTACTCCAAATGCATAGATTAATGCCCTTAGCTCAGCAAGGAGCCTGAGTGTGCAGCAAATACTTAATAGAAGGCTCCAGGATGCATAATTTGGGAGTATGAGACCCAGAAGGGAAGGTCTAAAGGCTGTCTCACCCTTCCCTTGCCATGCCCTCCCCGGGTGCAATTCTATATAAATAGAACTTTGGGCAAACTTTCCATACGGTCGAGCCCATGGTGAGCATGTTCTATCCCTAGCATTACATGGCCTCAAACACTGTCAAGTATAGGCCTGGTGGGCCTCAAGCTCCAATAGCCTAGAGATGACCATTTACAAGGGCAACAAATATTTAGCTTTGGTGATCTTTTAATGATATCACTAAATTCTCTGTAGGTAAAATTGACACCCTCTTCTGTGGTATTCCATGATATATATTTAGATGTCAAAACTAAGCAGAATCCTAGATATAAGATCCCTACACCACCCAAGAACTGAGAATGCAAGAGGTTTGGTGGGGATGAATGAGATAGTAAAGCGAGTTCATTGTTGGTCTCATATGTGACCAATCCAGATTCAATCCCCAGCACCACAGGGTCTCCTTGAACACTGCCACCATTGATCCTGGATCACAGAGCCTGGAGTCAATCCTGAGCACCACCAGGTATGGGCTTTCACCTAAAAAACATACAAATAAGCCTAGATGTTGGACAGACTTTGCAAGTTGAAGGTCAGACCATGTCAGAGTCCAGCAGAAATATGATCATCTGGTCCAGTGTTCCTTCTTCCTCAGGTCCTGGCAAGTTCCAAATGCAGAAGCACCACAGAGGGCCATAGAGATAGTATAATAGGCAGGGTGTTTGCCTTGCTTATGGCTGATCTGGATTCAATCACCAGCAAACTGAGTCCCACTAGGAGTAATTCCTGAGCACAGCTGATTATGGCCCAAAATACTTCCATAGGAGGGAAACAAACAAACATGAGAGACAAAGTCAATGATCACCACCAGGTCTGGGGTGGGTGTCTACATGGGCAAGCTTCTCTTTCTGATAAGGAGGCTATGCCAGAACAGTGGCTGAGCCCCCTCCATCAGACTGGTGGTCATCATTCAGGTGTGGACCCTGGGGTCCCCTTACTCGGCCTCTCACTGTGTACCCGTCTCTGTGAATAGAGATCCTGGGAACGCACGCAGAGCTAACCTCTAAGCCCCTCTTTGAAGCCTCATCCTACCCTCACATATGGCTGATGGGGTGCTGAGTGGAGAGGGAGGTGGGCTTAAGGTCAGCCAGGGCCTGGGAACCCTGTAGGCTGCTGGAGCCTGGACACTTCCTTGTGGTCTCCAGGTCCCAGAGGGACAAGGACTGTGGGGAGGAGGAAATACCACTAGGGCATTGGGGCGGGCCCAGATGGTTGGGGTGAGGAGTAGTCTCAGCATCTTGACCTATCACCTTCCCCACTCCTTGGCAGCTAAGAATGGAGAAAGATAGGGGCACTGTGTCCCAGACACAAACATCAGGAGCAGCTCAGCCATGAAGGCTTCTCTCTGCCTCAACCCCCTGCAACGGCTATGCCATGACAAAGTCCAGCAGTAGCCAGGAATCTGGCACAGACCATTTTGGATGTGTATCCCTTCCTCCCGACCCTCACAACCGCAGCACTGGTCTGGGAAAAGTTCTCAGACTTCACTATCCAGTTCCATATCGTCTATAATCAAGGAACTCGCAGCCCATCTCTTGGACTCCTGCCACCCTCCCCTTATCACCAAGTGCATAGCAAGGACCGATCTCCTGTGGGCACTGCAAAACACCATCTTCTGCTGCCTGGACTGTCCTGGCCCTGCCCTAATCCCTGGCCTCAGAAGGCAGCTGGCAGAGGGCCTGAGAAGACCTCTTGGGACAGTGTGCCCAGCCGCTCCATCTCCTCCCCTTCCTGTCTGGTCCCTGGGGCAGAGCCTCCAGGAAGTTTCCAGTCTCCTCCTCCTGCCTTCCCAGGCTCTCATCAATGGCCCCTCACCCTGCAGCTCAGATGGTGAGAGCTGAGTGAGCTCCCTGTGGGGGAGGCCACTGGTGTCACGAGCCTGCACGCTCATATGTGCACTGTGCAATGTCTCTGTCTGTGACCTTTAGTTATTCCACTAAAAAAAAAAATCTCTTGAAGCCGGAGCAGTGGTGCAGCAGTACGGCATTTGCCTTGTATGCAGCTGACCTCATTGAGTAGAGGAGTTTCTCCACTCTGAAACTGGGGGCCCTCTACTCTCCTGTTGGGGTGCACAGCCCCTGACAGTCAGGTGCCACATCACATAGCTAGGCCTGAGACTGCAATTGAATGAGTGGTAGAAGATTACCACTAAGCTCTTATGCACTGGCATGTCTGATCAAGGGCTTCGAAGTAGAGCTCTATAACGTACAGGCTGCAAAGTAAAATTGTAAGCAGTGAGAAAGAGGCTCAGGGTGGGCTTGTGTTTCACGAAGGCCTCGACAAATCCTAGACATTTCCTTTTCCATCCTCTGATACAAAGGAAGTGGTAGAACCACACAAACTGCTCTTCCAGCTATAAACTTTTTTCCTAGAACCTGTAGCTGAGAGAAACAGAGGACAGTGGTCAGGGGCATAAGTTCTAGAAACACAGTGGCTGCACATTACTTCTCTGTCTGTGACCTTTAGTTACTCCACTAAAAAAAAAATCTCTTGAAGCCGGAGTGGTGGCGCAGCGATAGGGCATTTGCCTGCATGCAGCTGACCTAGGACAGATCGAGGTTCCATTCTCGGGCGTCCCATATGGTCCCCCAAGCCAGAAGCGATTTCGGAACTCATAGCCAGGAGTAACCCCTGAGCGTCACTGGGTGTGGCCACCCCCAAAAAAAATCTCCTTGTGCTCGGTCTCTTGATTTGTGAAATGGGCCAATAATATTATAATAATGTTATGACAACATAATGGTATTAATTCAATATTATATAAATACACTATATTTATATAATATAAATATATTATAACAAAATAAATAATAATATATTAAAATGCTGTTTTAACCATACATGAGTATTACTTACTAAATGAGCAGAAACAGGGTGGAGATCTTACTGTGGGGATTGTGTTTACCTGGCACAAGGCTAACCCAAATTTGTTCCAGGCACCAAACAGGATACCCTGAGTCCCACCAGGGGTGATCCCTGAGCACCTCTGGTGAGACCCCAGAACCAACAATAAGTAGAGAGGCTGGATAAATAAATGCCCTGTTCAATCCATAATATCCTATATGGCCCCCTGAGGAATTCCTGAGGAATTACTTGCCAGAAGTAATTCCCGAGTGCAAGGAGATCAGGAGTGACCTCTGAGCACCACTGGGTGCGAACCAAAAGCAAAAGGAACACTAGATAAATAGAAATAATGGGCTCGTGATGCCTCTCAAAATTAAACATTTATCACAGGATGGTCTCAGGTCTGTAGGAATGCAACTGTACCTGACATCACTTGGTGAACCAGCACTAACTCAGAAAGCCCTAAATCCCTTCCTGCTCCGGGTGAGGGAACCTTCCAAAACCATGGAGCTAGATTCTGACTCTCATTCCAAACACCCTCCAAAAAGAAGGGCCACCCTGGTGAAAAATGGGTGCTTTCGAAGCCACTAGGTTCTGAGCCAGGGCCTTCCATCGACCTGGTGTAGATGGACAGGGCTGGGTTCTAGGTCACCTCCTCATGCCTGGCCTGCGATGGGGGCCCCCCAGGAGAGGATCGCAGCGACCTCCCGGTTCTCGGGAGGAGAGCAATGACCCGGCAGGTCCCCGGGAGCCCTTGGCTGCACATCACATGATGCTAACTAACTATCTTTAGCCGGACGATTATTTATATCTCCCGGGGGGAGCTCGTCCTGCTCCGGCGTGGGCCTGGGCCGGCGCTCGGGGCTCGGGCGACGGCGGCGCAGAGGCGCAGATGCAGATGCAGGTGCCGGTGCAGGTGTGGGTGGACGGGCAGCTGTTCCAGGCCGAGCGCGCCTGGCTGGAAGAGCACTGCGGCTTCTTCCGAGGCCTGTTCCGCTCGGGCATGCGGGAGGCGCGCGCCGCCGAGGTGCGCCTGGGCGCGCTGAGCGCGGCGGGCTTCGGCACGGCGCTGCGGGTGCTGCGGGGCGAGCGGCCGGCGCTGGCGGCCGCCGACGAGCTGCTGCAGGCCGTGGAGTGCGCCGCCTTCTTGCAGGCGCCCGCCCTGGCGCGCTTCTTGGAGCACAGCCTCACCGCCGACAACTGCGCGCTGCTGTGCGACCTGGCCGCGGCCTTCGGGCTGCCCGGCTTGCTGCACCGCGCCGCGCTCTTCATCCAAGACGGCGCGGGCGAGCTGGCGGCCGGGCTGGCCTTGCCCGAGGCCCGCGCCTATGTCCACGCGCAGCGGCCCAGCAGCTACGTGGCGGTCAGCACGCACACGCCCGCGCCCGGCTTCCTGGAGGACGCGTCGCGCACCCTGTGCTACCTGGACGAGGAGGGCGACGCGTGGCGCACGCTGGCCGCGCTGCCCCTGGAGGCCAGCACGCTGCTGGCCGGCGTGGCCACGCTGGGCAACAAGCCTCTACATCGTGGGCGGCGTGCCGCGGCGCCAGCAAGGAGGTGGTGACCACCGGCTTCTGCTACGACCCCGACGGCGGCACCTGGCGCCGCTTCGCCGGCCCGCACCAGCCCCCCGCCTACGACACCTCGCGCTGGCCGGCTTCGACGGGCACCTCTACGCCCTCGGCGGCGAGTTCCAGCGCACGCCCAGAGCTCCGTGGAGCGCTACGACCCCGCCGCGGGCCTCTGGAGCTTCGTGGGCCGACCTGCCGCAGCCGGCGGCCGGTGCGGCCTGCGCCCAGGCCCTCGGCCGACTCTTCGTTCTGTCTCTGGCGGCCCGCCGACACCACGGCCGTGGTGGAGTACCCTGGCCGGAGCCCCCGACGCCTGGCTGCCCGTGGCCGAGCTTCGGAGGCCGCAGAGCTATGGCCACTCGCATGGTGCGCACCGGACAGCCTCTACGTGGTGCGCAAACGGGCCTTCGGACGACTTCTTGCACTGCGCCATCGACTGCCTGAACCTGGCCACGGGCCAGTGGACCGCGCTGCCCGGCCAGTTCGTCAACAGGCAAGGGCGCGCTCTTCACCGCCGTGGTTGCGAGGCGACACGGTCCTACACCGACAACCGCATGTTTCACGCTGCTCTATGCCATCGAGGGGGGGCACCTGGCGACTGCTCCGGGAGCAGGCCGGCTTTCCACGGCCCGGCTCCCTGCAGACCTTTCTTCTGAGGTTGCCCCGGGGACTCCTGGACCCGTGGCTTCCAACACCCCAGAACCGTGACCATCCCCCACAAAAGTAGGGCTGAGCAGGGAAGCCCACGCCTCAGCTCTGGCCCGGTTCCAAGACGCTGACAAAAAGTCTTGGAGACTTCTACGGCTGTGTGTTACCTGCGCTACATGTGGCTCCAGAAGCTTCAGGATTCTCCGAAGATCCTCAACCGAGAGGCTGGGATGATACCAGAAGATTTCTGTTGCTCTGGCTAGTGATGGGAGGGCTGCAATGTTGGTGAACAAGTGAGAGTGTGCTCATGAGGATGGTCACTATCACTGGAACTGTAAATGGGCGAGTCATTGAGCGTGGCTCAGAGTGGCCGAGAGTCGACAGGATGTCAGAAGTAGGCTCCTACCTGAGGCCAGAATTGGGCTTCTATTGTGTGCCCAGCGTGGTGCTAAGGGGGAAGTGACTGTAGTTGCCCACCTTAGGGTCAAGCACAAGAAAATGGGACTTGCTAGAGGCCAATGGCACCTTTACACACTTGTCTTGGTCCACAAAGAACTGAAAGGCCAGCAAGGCCTAAACACAAAACCTCACAAATAGTATTTTTTAAAACTATGGAAGAAATTGGGACAAAAAGGAAAATAGAAGAAAAATATAGCACTCCCCGAAGGAGAACACACAATGGATGGGGATAAGGTAATGGGGAAGGAGCCCAGTAGACAGTAGAGAGGATAAATATGGGGGCGGCAGGAGGGTTGGGAGGAGGTATGGATGCTGGTCTGGTTGGAGAGCGTCTTGGATGCTCTGCCTTTTAGGTAGAGCAGTAGAGCTGGAGACAATTGGTGGAGGAGGCTGATGTAGAATGTGAACTGAACCTGGAACAAAGGGCTCCCCACCCTTTAGGAGGTGTGGCCGCACAGACACCCCCTGCACTCAACTTTGAGCCTTCACTCCAGGGCTGTGGATGTTGATTTCCACGACCAGTGTGTGAGCAAGTTCCATACTGCTCTCTGGACCTATTCTGCCCCCAGGAAAATGTTGTGAGGTTTACTGCCCCTCACTCTGGTTCCTGCTTTGCTTCAAACAAAAACCCATCCTCACTATTTCCCCTTGCAGTGATTCCCCCACACTGTTTTCCTAAACTACAGCACCTCCCTGTCCTGTGAACTAAAATGAGATTTGTGAAAGAAGTGGGATATGGAGCCGTTAGAAACACCCCCTGGAACCCCAAGCTCTGATGTTGGATGAGAACTCTCATCCTTCCCTTGACAGAGCACCTTGCCTGGTTGCTGGTCATATGCACCTGTAGGCCTTTAGCTTCTCTCATGTCCTGAGCAGAGTGATCTGAGCCTATCCCAGTGGTCTATATCTTCAACCTGAGGTTCCCCAGGAAATCCTAAACACACCACAAGCAGAGACTGAAGGAGCCAGGGAAGTGATGCTTAGGGCTCTCTAGAGCACATAGTTTACTTGCTGAAGTAACCACAGTGCCCCAAGCACCACTGGGAGTGACCCCTCGAGAGCACACTAGGAATAGATCCCAGTGACACCATATGTAGTCCCCGGACAAATCAAAAAAAGGGGAGAATGTAGCCTCAGCCTGGCATAATGTCCCTGCACTGGAGCCAGTCAGTTTCAGGCTGTCTCTAGCTTCTCTGTGAAGCCATGATTGCTGCTCTCATGCCCAGACTTTGGAGCCCTGTCTGAATGTATCACAGCAATAAAATTCTGACTTTTGTATTCTAGAAAGATCTGCAGAGAACATGCGTGTGTCCCCCCCTCTCCTGGGAACTGAGTCCCTTTGTCCCTGTAACAGTTGAGACGTGTGAGCCCCAGAGGTCCAATAATGGTGATTTTATGTTCTTATTAAATATAAAATCTGACCCCAGGACAAAGTTACTTAACCTAATTAAGGAACCAGAAGAACTATGAAGCGAATACAAAGGTGCACTTGGAACAAATGCAAAGAACTAGCACCAGGGATTAAGTACTTTCCTTGCGCATGCACCCCATACGTATGATCCCAAGCCTGTCAAGAGTGATTCCTGGGGGCCGGAGAGATAGCATGAAGGTAGGCGTTTGCCTTTCATCGCAGAGGTCTTTGGCTCGAATCCCAGCATCCCATATGGTCCCCAGAGCCAGCCAGGAGAGATTTCTGAGCATGGAGCCAGGAGTAACCCCTAAGCGCTTCCGGGTGTGACCCCCTCCCCCCCCAAAAAAGCCAAACAAACAAAAAGAAAGAGTGATTCCATGAGTGCTGATCAGAAGTAGGCCCTGAGCAGAGCTGGTTATGCCCCCAAAACAAAAACAAAGGTGTACTTGGATGACAGTGGTTTGTATAGTCAGAGACGACAGGCTGAAGCAAGTTTGCTTTTGTTGGAAATGTAACTGATGAATGTCTTACAGGATAGTAAAAACCATAGCTTTTTGGTGGCGTTCTGGAGTTTACTCCCTTTGTCTCTCCATACATGCACATTCATATATGTTAACATATAGCTTTCAAGTAGCATGTAGTGTCACACAGGTCAGACCCCTAATGAATCTATAAGATGAAATTTTGATCCCCTGGAAATGAAATAACTTGGCTATCCATCACTGCTGCACATTTGAAAGGACATGTAATGTTCCTTTGCCCGCTTCAGGTTTGGGTCTGGAACCCCCAAAACCCTATAGGTTTGGTGTCTAGGTTTGGAGTTATTCTTCAATAGTATAGCCCAATTTCCTCCTTGCTTGCTCTGCTCAAGGCCTACCACCTGGAGACCCCTTAGCTCTCAGCCTTCATAGGCCACAGAACTTCCTGTTGGGTGACATTTGCCAGACTGGGGAGATGGGGAGCTGAAGCAATAGAACAGCAAGTACGGCACTTGCCTTGTACATGGCTGACCCAGATTTAATTCCTGACTCCCCACTATGGTTCCCCAATCCCATCCAGGAGTGATCTCTTAGTGTTGAGCCAGGAGTAAGCCCTGAACACTGCTCGATGTGGTCCAATAAACAACAACCCCCCCCAAATGACATTTGCTGTGAATGGGGTTTCCACTTAGACTGCCTGTTGATTCCCAGAATCTGATTGTTTCCCATTCTGGAGATAATTTTTTGTGGGTAATAAGACTGAAGTATCCCTGGAAACTTCCCATAATGGACTTATTTTAGCATGGTAGGAAACTTTAAGTTGTAGGCACCTCCTTAAACCCCTAGTCCACTCTTAAAACAAAAAGAACTGGGCCAGAAAGATAGTACAGCAGATAGGCACTTTCTTGCATATGGATTCAGTTCCCAGCACCATAGTAGGTCAGAGAGATGGTATAGCAAGTAGGGCACCTCATATAGTCCTTCAAACTCAACAAGAATAATCTGTGAATGCACAGCCAGGAATAAGCCCTGAGCATCGTGGAATGTGGTCCAAATAAACAAAAACAAAGTTGTTGTTTTTTTTTTTTAAAGAAATATTTTAGAAGCCCATTGAAATTTATCTGCTGCAACCCAGAACCTGCCCCAATCTCCCCCACCCCCGTTTCTCTCCTCTACCCTTCCTTCTTTACTCCTTTATCACTTTTCTTCCCCCTTCTCTTTTTGTCTGCCCTCTTCTCCCTCTCCTTTCCCTTTCCATTTCTTCTCTCTACTTTCCCTTTCTTTATTTCCCCCATTTATTTCCTCTCTCGCTCTCATTTCTCCTTTCTCTCTACCTTTTCACCCACTTCCCATCCCACCCCACACTTACATCTTGGCACTCCTTGTCCCCCCAAAGCCATCCCTCAGACTCAGCCCCCCTCTAAAGGATCTCTGTGCAGGGACTTCTTCCAGCCACATGGCTCATTGTATCCCACACACCTTTGCCCAGAAATCACTTTTTGTCACTTCTACCACGGGTCTTCTAGACCCTTAACCCCTGTTTGAAATCAGCCTTCCCTCTCTTCGAGCCCTGAGATCCTTCAGCCTTTTCCTGCTGTTTTCCCAAAGCACCTTGGCATCACTTGCCTTGCCAGAACTTGCTACAATTCAATTTGTTTAAGGTCTTTTTCTTACTATAACTTGAGTTTTGTGAGGGGAGGTTTTTTGGGTTTTTTTTTTTTTTTTTTTGTCTCTTTGTTCCAGGCAGTATCACCAACACCTAGAACAGTAATTAGGACATAGCAGAAGCTGAAAAGATGCTAGTTGAGAGTAAGGGAGATGTCTCAAGGGGCTGGCACATGTGTTCTGTCTAAAAAAGATCAGGTTGGCTCCCAAGCTGCATGGTTCCTTAAGCATCTCTAGCCCAAAAACTGAAAATGAAAAATTAAAGAATTTCATTCGAGAAATCCTCATCCACCATTGGTGGGACTGTCATCTATCCAGCTTTTATGGAAAACTGTGGATGAGGCCAGAGTGATAGCAGAGCAGTAGGGTGTTTGCCTTGCACACAGATGACTCAGGTTCAATTCCTGGCATCTCATATGGTCCTCTGAGCCAGCCAGGAGAGATTTCTGAGTGCAGTTTCTGAGTGCAGAGCCAAAAGTAACCCTTGAGCACCGCCAGGTGTGGCCCCAAAACCAAAATAAATAAATAAATAAAAGAAAAATCTAAAAAGAAAAGAAAGAAAACTTGGAGAAATCTCAAAAAAAGAGTTCCTATATGACCCAGTAATTGCACTCTCTGGTATCCCAAGAACACAGAAACTTTACCTTAACTCAAAAAGGTTTGTGCTCACTGATAGTCATGAAGGCACCATTTACAATGGAAACAGCCCAAGTACCAATGACATGAGTGGATAAGGAAGTTGCAGTCTGGGACCAAAGTGATAGCACAGCGGGGAAGGCATTTGGGCATTTGCCTTGCACGAGGCCAACTTGGGTTCGACATATCATACCATGTGGTCACCACAACACTGCCAGGAGTGATTTCTGAGCAAAGAGCCAGAATTAACTCCTAGGTACTGCTGGGTATGATTCCCCCCCCCCCCAGCAATAACAACAAAAAAGAAGTTTCAGTCTATATACACAATGGAACAATATTTGAGGGTCATGTTCAGCAAAAAAAATAAAAAATAAATAAATAAATAAATAAATCAGAGACATGCCAGATGATCTCATGCATAGGAAGTCTATAAAGAACTCAAACAAGGAATTAGACAGTATCTAATGATAAATAACCTTTGGCTTTGGCTCAAGTTTGTAATTGAGGTCTGGAGCAAGGAAAGGAAGAGAAGTGACACAAGAGAGTGGTAGACAGTGATGGACACTTTGCTGGTTCCTAGAGGTACAATACTTTATACACCTACAGCTTAAACATTAGCACTATTGTAGCTATGTTACCCAACCACATTTTTTAAGGTTTTGGTTCTGAGACATACCCAGTCACAGAGGACTGTACTCAGGAATTACTCCTGGCAGGCTCGGGGACCATATGGGATGCTGAGGTTCAAACCCAGCTATGCAACGAGCAAGGCAAGAACTCTACCTGTTGAGCTACTCTGGCTCCTCACCTAAAATGTTTTGTTTGTTTGCTTTTAGGCCACACCAGTGATACTCTGCACTCAGGGATAACTCCTGGTGGTGCTTGGGGGACCATATTGGGTGCTGGGAATCAAACCTGGGTCAGCCACATGCAAAGCAAATACCCTTCCTGCTGTACGTTTTCTCCAGACCTCCAACTATAGTTTTTTTTCTTTTTGGTTTTTGGACCACACCCGGCAGTGCTCAGGAGTTACTCTTGGCTCTGCACTCAGATATCTCTCCTGCCAGGCTCGGGGAATGCCAGAGATTGAGCTCAGGTCTGTCCTGGGTCATCTGCTTGCAAGGCAAACGCCCTACCACTGTACTATCACTCCGGCCTCCCAACTACAATTTTAAAAGGAAAAGAAATACTTGTTGGGATGGGGAGGCAGAGAGATACACAATGGATAGGGTTTTGCCTTGCACACAGCTAACCTGGTTTCGATCCCCGGCATCCCATACGGTTCCATGAGCACCACCAGAAATGAACCCCAAGTGTAGAGCCAGGAGTAACCCCTGAGCACTGCTGGTGTGACCCAAAAATAAACAAAAAACCTTGTTGGAGGCCTAGGGATTGCTCCATCGCAAAGCACTCGCCTGGCAAGTCCCTAGCATGATGCCATTGTGATAATAAATGTATGATCTCCAGAGCCAATTGTGTGGGGGTACTCAGGCCAAGTATGTGACCCCCAAGGAGCCCTGAAGTGAAGTGTGGAACCCCTCAAACAATGCAAGGGAAAAGGGATTGAAGGGTAAATGAATCAGTAATGAATACTTGAATGCAGGAAATGTGGGTGTCAGTTGATAAGGATAAAAGAATCTGCAAATCAAAGGGAAAATGAAAAGAAGCATTTGGGGTACAGGAAGAAACTTGAGCCTTGTGGAGGCCTGGACTCCCCAGGACCGAGTAGTGGTGGTTCAGAGATCAGCATCAGAGATGGTTCCTCTGCCTGTCAGGAGGGCCCTAGCAGAACCTCGGAGTGGGAACGATAATCATTTGTGAGAAATGGCACCTCTTGGCGCTAGAATATACATAGGCCCAGCTGTTTATTTTCCTTTGGCCCCAAGCAGCTGGGCTTCTTTTTCATTCTAATTGCTTTGCTTCCAGTTGCTGTCACTTTTAGGAAAGGGAGGCAGATTAACTGGCCTGCTGGAGATCATGCAGTGAGCTCTTAAGCCACTTCTGAGCAAGTGGACATGGTGTGCAGGGTGGGGTTCATCCGAGCAGTGTCCTCTGCAATCCCCTGATTCTGCTGGAGTGGGGAAGCTGGAAATAGGATGCCCCCCTCCCTGCTCTCCTATTTCTTAGCAACTAGCAAAGGTGGAAAGGTATTTGGGTACAGGTAGCACATCCAACCCTTTTGGCCTCCAGAATAAAAAGAAAGTTGTTGGGAGATAGTAACTTTTCTGAAGACAAGGCAGTGGGCCACTGAGGCAAAGTACTGGAATTCTTGGCAATCTTCCAACATCCTACCTAGGCCCTGAGCTTGCACATCTTTCATTATGCTCAGCAGGAGTTTCATTCTTTTATTTTTTTTTTTCCAGCCATACCCAATAGTGCTCAGGACTATGCTTACGGATCACTCCTGGCTTGAGGGACCATGTGGGATACCAAGGATCGAACCTGAGTCAGTTACCTGCAAGACAAATATCTTACCTGCTATACTATCACTAAGGCCCGAAAGAGTTGCCTTTTTTATTTGTTTGGTTGGTTTTTTATTTTGTTTTTGGGCCATACCCAGCGGTGCTCAGGGGTTATTCCTGGCTCTGAGCTCAGAAATCACTCCTGGCAGGCTTGGGGATCATATGGCATGCCAGAAATCAAATCTAGTTGGCCATGTGCAAGGCAAACACCCTCCCCACTGTGCTATTGCTCTGGTCCTGAGTTGCATTCTTTAATTGAGGTGTTCACTCATACACACATGGCCCTGTACTAAAATCACACACTCTTCAGTTGGATGCTGGGGGGTTCCCTGACAGCCAAGCACCAGGGATCAATTTCATGTCATGAAATCAAGACAAAGATCCTTGCTCTCAAACCTGGGTATAAGGACAGTTTGTCCTCAGTTTCTCTTCTCTAAAAGCCTAGCCTTGGCTATTTAGGTTTTCAGAGAAGATGGTGATGTCTTGTACCAGTTCAGAGAAGGATTGGAGAGGGTGAGAATGACAGAGCCACATCCAGCAGTACTTGGAGTTCACTTCTGGTTCTGGGCTCAGGGATCACTCCTGGATCTGTGTTCAGGATCACTCCTGCCCTATGCTCAGAGATCACTCCTGGTGAGGATTAGGGGTATCATACGTGGTACTAGGGATCACACCCAAGTTGGTTACATGCAAGATAATGCCTTAATTTCTATCCTTGCTCTCTGAACCTGAAAGGGATTTTCTTGCCCATTCTGACTAACGCCTGAAGCTCTGGATCCCTGAAAAAAAGTCACTCCCTATTATCTTTCTCTATAAAACCCCCTGCTTGGGCAGAAGAGATAGTACAGAATTAAGGCACTTCCCTTGCATGCAGATGACCCAGATTTGATCCCTGGCACCTTTTTTGGTCCCCTGAGCCCACCAGGAGTGATTCCTGAGTGTAGAGGTAGGAGTGAGCCCTGAGCACTGCCAAGTTGACCCCCAAACAAACAAACAAATAAACAAATCCCGTAACTCCCTGTTCTCTTTCTCTATAAAAAAAAAAAAAAAAACAAAAAAAAAAAAACCCTTCTTGGGTCAGAAAGATAGTACAGTGAGAAAGGCACTTGTTTTGCATGTAGCCATTTTGATCCCCAGCACATGAAAATATGGTCCCCAAAGCCCTGCCAGGAATGAGACCAGAGCACCACTGGGTGTGGCCCCAAAACATACATACGGGCCCGGAGAGATAGCACAGAGGTGTTTGCCTTGCAAGCAGCCGATCCAGGACCAAAGGTGGTTGGTTCGAATCCCGGTGTCCCATATGGTCCCCCGTGCCTGCCAGGAGCTATTTCTGAGCAGACAGCCAGGAGTAACCCCTGAGCGCAGCCGGGTGTGACCCAAAACCAAAAAAAAAAAAAAAAAAAAAAGAAAGAAAACATACATACAAACAAACAAACAAAAGTCAACCTTCTTGCCATCATTTAGACAAATGATGACTTGGATAGAAGAAATTGACCAGGTGCAACCTTCTGGCTTGTTCCAAATTTTAGGTTGCAGCTGCACCCCGGATCTTACCCCTTCCCCACCTATTTCAAAAGATTTAAAGAGGACACATAAATTTCCTTTGAATATTTTTTCTTCTTTTCCTATTTTTTTTTATACTTTGACCATTTCTTTTAGATACACTCCTTTAACAGGCATAACCGTTATCGAATATCTTCTTATGTAGTGGCATTTTCCCCTATCTTCGGGATCCTTTCACTATGAATACTAGTAGACACATCTCTGTTCAGGTTTCTTGTAAGCAAAAGGTTTTGGGGACTGTTGGTCTTGACACCTCGGCCCCCAACATGCACTAGTAATACCTTGGCATTGTTCCTTTTTGCATAGGCACATTAAAATGGGAAAAATGAACAGATGCAAACAAGTTCTTATCTAATAGAGATGGGAACACAAAGTTTTTTATTCTGCAGTGGGACTTTACACACTAAACACTTGGCATAATGACTTGGCTTAGACTCCAGTTGATTGTTCCAATGAAGCTTTTTCTAAGTCTGCCTGTGTCTCTTATTTGGTTGGCCCTGAGCCACAGGTGCTTTTAGCTACTTTTAGCCACTGCCTTCTGGGGTTCCCCCACACCCACCCTGCTCTCTGGTCTCTCCCTTTGCTCACACAGAGCAAAGGCTGGCTGGTGGGATTTGTATACTTGGGTCCTTCAAAGGACACCACACACACACACACACACACACAGTTGACAGTCCTAAGCAATCTAGCAGCACTGGCCCAGTACGCATCTCTTTCCAGGTTACATTTTATTCTAACAAGAACTTTCCAAAGAAAGTTCCAAAGGTTAGGTTTTAACCTCTGTCCAGAAGATTCTTATCTTCTGGGTGCTTGCTTCGGCAACACATATACTAAAATTGGAACAATACAGAGAAGATTAGCATGGCCCCTAGGGAAAAAAAAAAAAAAAGAAAGAAAGAGAAAAGAATCTTCTGGGATTTTGGAGACAGAACAGCATAAGGCAGGTTGAAATCAAGGGCCCAAGAATGAGGCTGGTTTGAATCTGATCTCTGCTCTTTGACCACAAGCTCTGTGATCTTAGCTCTGAACAGAAAGAATAGTTCCCAGGCCAGAACAATAGTATGGCAGGTAGGGCACTTGCCTTGCACACAGTTGACCTGGGTTTGATCTCTGACATGGTCTCCTAATTTCATAAGAAGTGACCCCTGAGTGCAAAAACTGAGCGTGATCCCTGAGTACTGCTGCGTGCTGTCCAAAAACAAAAAAAGGGGGTGGGATTCTAATCCCTTTTCTTATTTTTAAGTTCATTTTTCTTATTAGAGTAACATTGCTTTACAATAGTGTTAATGTGAGAGCTAGGATGCAGCACAGTGGTAAAGTGCATGCCTCTCATGCAGGGCACCAGTATTCAATCCCTAGTACCTCAAACACACACACACACACACACACACACACACACACACACACACACACACACACACACACACACGGGCTTGAGAGATATTACAGCAGGTAGGGTGCTTACCTTGCATGTATCTGACCTAAATTCAATCCCTGGCACCCCATATAGTTCCCTGAGCCACACCAGGAGTAATCCATGAGTGCAGAGCCAAGAGTAACCCCTGAGCATTGCCAGATGTGGCTCCATAACAAACAAAAATTGCAGAGAATAATCAGGTGTGGCCCCCAAATCTGTGTCACCCTGGCTCAAGCCCATGCAGCTTGGAGATTCACTTCACTTCTGATTGGAGGTTGCCCCCAAATGAGTGACTTATAAGCTGTCTGTCCCCCAACCTAGACCTCCCATCTTCTCCTACTCTCAGTAGAGGATTCTGGGACTGTTTGTGGGCTCAGTCCTGCCATGACTCCCAAACCCCAAACTTCTTATCCCCCTTCTCTTCCAATCTCAGCCCATATCTTTGCCCAACCTGGAAACATTTTTCTTAACGACCAAAGGAAGGAAAGAAAATCAGAGGTTAGAACCTTGAGCAAGTGGAGAGTTGATGGTGTGTGGCTCACTGCCCAGAGGACTCCTTGGGTGGCCTTATAAGGCCAGGCTCAGAGGAAAGCGGGCAGAAGACAGGCCCCTCGCCAGGAGGGCAAGGCAGGACAGGGTGGGTGCCCCTACTGGGCTGACAGCAGAGCCAGCCGGGGTGCCTGGCCTGGGCCCAATCTCTTGGGGAAGCTGACAAAGGGCCGCGGGCAGAGGCCCTAATGGTCAGAGCCCTGGGGCTCCTGCCTGCTGCTATAGCCACTGGCACAGGAACTGCAGGCCTGCCCCCATCCCAGGCACCTTCCTCCCACTTCCCCAACAAAGGTTTTCTGCAGAGGACTTTGGAGGGGCAGCTCTGGGTCTGTGCAACTGTAATAATCTGGGACCCAGTTACCGCCACCCCATTTTCTCAGAGAAATTCCTGAGGGCCTGGCATGTCCTCATGAAGGACATGTGGGTGGGGGGTCCTGCCCAAGAGTAAGACTGAGCCAGGAATATCAGGAGGGCCCAGAGAGATAGCACAGCGGCGTTTGCCTTGCAAGCAGCTGATCCAGGACCAAAGGTGATTGGTTCGAACCCCGGTGTCCCACATGGTCCCCCGTGCCTGCTAGGAGCTATTTCTGAGCAGACAGCCAGGAGTAACCCCTGAGCACCGCCGGGTGTGACCCAAAAACAAACAAACAAAAAAAACCAAAACAAAACAAAAAAAAGGAACATCAGGAAATGAGTTGGGGGCTCCATACAGCAGGTGGGACAGAGGCTCTGGACCCTCCCCATCCTTCATTAGACTCTGGGTCCCTAACGCTGCTGTGTTTCACTCAGGAGGTGTGTGAAAGGAACTGGAATAAAGGGCCATTTCTTCCTGCTGCTTCCCCAAGGCAGCTTTTTCAAGGTCCCTGATTCTGAGTTCATCTTGCTCTTTCTAAAATCCTCTTTGGGACCGGAGAGGTGGCGCTAGAGGTAAGGTGTCTGCCTTGCAAGCGCTAGCCAAGGAAGGACCTCGGTTCGGTGTCCCATATGGTTTCCCCCCCCAAGCCAAGGGCAATTTCTGAGTGCTTAGCCAGGAATAACCCCTGAGCATCAAATGGGTGCAGCCAAAAAAAAAAAATCCTCTTTGGATTTTTGTTTGTTTGTTTTGAAACACACATTGGTATTCAGGGGTTACTCCTGGCTCTGAGCTCAGGGATCACTACTAGTGGGGCTTGTAGGATAGTAGAGAATGCCAGGGACTGAACCTGGATTGGCTGTGTGCAAGGCAAGTGCCTACCTGATGAACTATGGCTCCGACCCCATTTATGATTTGAATACCACACTCAGAAGTACTTGAGATTGCTATTCATGACAGTGCTCAAGAGTGATCCTTAATGGTACTCAGAGCAATATATATGGTACTGGGGATGGTCACAGGTTGGTAACTTGCAAGACAAGTGTGTTAATCCTATACTGTCTCTTCTACCCTTGACATCCTCTTTGAGAAGGCAAAGCATTTTTGTGGCAGGGGCTAGCCAAGGAATTCTCTCATTACCAGATGTGACAGGTAAGGACAGAGCTACTAGAGGTGAGATTAGGGACCTGGATGTACCTGGAAGGGACTAAGAGAGTAGACCCAAGGGGACACCTCTCAATTCACTGATCTGTGTTGAGCCCTGCATGCATCTTCATCCCTGGAGGAAGGGTTGGTACCCCCCAGTGCCAGGAAAATCTTGCCGCTGTAGAGGCTGACTCAGGTCACCAAGGGTGAGTTTAGAGCAGGCCAGCTGTGAGCCTATGCTCAGAATGCCTAGCTGGTCTGGGGCTATGACTTCTGTCAGGCCCCACAGTAGTTTTGCTTCAAGACATAAATGTTTTTTGTCCATGAGACCTGAAGTTCCACCATTAGATACCAATATTATTTGTGTGAATTCAGCATTTCTCCTGAAGGGCAAGTTGGAAAACATCCCCTCAAAGACATCATCATCTCCAGAGTAACTGTCCTTCATCTGGTGAAAGGCCTCACCAGCTATGATCACAATCATGTGAGGGTTGTAGATTGTTATTGCTGTTTCTGGTAACACTCAGGAGTTACTCTATTCTCAGGAGTCATTCCTACAGGTCTCAGGGAACCAAATGGGATACTGAGGATTGAACCCTGGTTGGCTGCTTGCAAGGCAAGTGCTCTACCTGCTAGCCCCAAGTGAGGAGTCTGACATTTTTTTTCTGCCACATCTGGCTGCACTCAGGGGTTACTCCTAGCTTTGTGCTCAGAAATTGCTCCTGGCAGGCTCGAGAGACCATAAGGGATGTCAGGGATTGAACCCAGATCCATTCCAGGTCAGCAGCTTTCATGGTAAACACACTACTGCTGTTCTATCATTCTGCCCCCCAAGTGAGGAGTTTGAGATAGGAGATTATCTTGGATCACTGAGGAGAGGTGCCATGGAGAACCACCTAGAGCTTGTCAGAAGGCTGTGGCAAGGTCAGCCAGATCAAGAGCAGAAGCACACTTCCCCACAGAGGACAGCACACTGAGCTCTCAGCCAGCAACAGATGGGATCTTCCTGTCCTAGCAGCCAAGCAGACAGGCCTCAGCCACTTGCACTGGGCTTCTCAGAGACTGGTGGACAGAAAAGAAAGCAGGACATGAGAAAGATTGAGGGATGGGAAGAGCAAGCCCAGGACAGGGCTGGCTTCATTCTTCTTCATCCCAGTAAGGGTCTTGGTTAATTTAACACCCAAACCCAGTCTCCATCATCCTCTTGCCTCCTTTCCAAGGACTTGTTTATACCAGGTCATTAGGTACAAACTGAGTGCACCAGTGGCTGCCATTTCAGGGGGCAACCAGAGCAGTCACCTAGCCTTAAGGATTTGTCTCAGAGACTACTTGCTTCCCTGAATGGCACTCCCAGAATCTTCTGTGCTAGCCCCCTGGTATCTCAGAAAGACTGAGCTAAGGGATTCAGGTATTCAGAGTTTGATTGAAAAGGCTGGAGGGGCCGGAGAGATAGCACAGCAGTAGGGCGTTTGCCTTGCATGCGGTTGACAGGACCTGGCTCAATTCCCAGCATCCCATCTGATCTCCCAGCCTGCCACTAAGTGTGGACCAGAAACCAATCAATCAATCAATCAAGCTTAAAAAAAAAAGGCCAGATAGTTTTAATTTTTTATTCTGGGGGAAAGGTGATGGGCCATGTTAGCAGTGTTCAGGGCTTACTCCTGGCTCTCTCACTCTTGGTGGTGCTGGGGGAATCATATGCACTGCTGGAGACTAAACCAGGACAAGGCAAAGGCTGGAGACTTTTTCTTTTCTTTTCTCTTTTTTTCTTTGGTTTGGTGGTCATACCCAGTTATGCTCAGGAGTTACTCCTGGTTCTGCTCTCAGGAATTACACCTAATGGACTTGGGGAACCGTATGGGATACCGAGGATCAGATCCAGGTTGGCCACGTGCAAGACAAATGCCCTATCTGCTGTATTATTGAAGACTAGAGGTTTTTTCAACCATAACAACAATGAGTAGGATGACTAAAAGAAAGATAGAACTGATTATAGCAACACTCTCAGCCTCTGGTACAAAAATCAGCAGATGTAAACAGGCAGGGGAGCAAGGAAAGATCTAAATAGGTGTGAATAAACCACAGCTTCATGAACTCTAAGCCATTCAGTCATCCCAAAGGAGAGCTTTCAAATATTTTGCAGATGAGAAACTGAGGCCCAGAGAATTTGTGTGATTCCAGAGATCACACATGCCATTAGTCTAGCTCTCATCCAAGATCATTCCTTCGACTACCACACTCTTAAAAACAAGTTTCGCCTAACAATATTTCCATAGATGTCTCTTGTGTTGTTTATTTGGTTTTGATGTGTGGGATACAAACAGCAGTGCTCAGGGCCTACTCACGTTTGTGTTCAGGGATCACTGCTGGTGGTGCTTGGGAACCATCCAGAATGCTGGGAATTGAGTCTGTGTTGGCCACATGCAAAGCAAATGCCATAATCGCTGTACTATAGTTCCAATCCAGGTATCCCTTTTTTGTTTGTTTGTTTTTTGGGGACCACACCCAGCACTCAGAGGGGTTACTCCTGGCTTTGCGCTCAGAAATCGCTCCTAGTAGGCTTGAGAGACCATATGGGATGCTGAGGATTGAACCCAGGTCAGCCATGTGCAAGACAAATGCCCTACCCACTGTGCTATCGTTCTGGCGCCTGGTATCTCTTTTTATAACCAAGTAATAGTTTTATAGGGGTGGAAAGTTTAGGATGGTGGGAGAAGTAGCTGAAGCAAGGCACCTGGGAAGACAGAGGCCTATGGATGGGTGTGCTTACAGGTCACATCTGATCAAGCACTTGCAGTGAAGATTCAGGGAGAACACAGACAACTTTGAATGAAAAATCCATTTTGGAGACAAAACTTGAATTTTGCTAGCTTTTCCAAGTACTGTTTTATTTTTGACCAACTTGTCTTGCCAATTTTCTCAGACAGGTTAGTTTTGTTTTGTTTTGTTTTGTTTTGGCTTTGCCTCCAAGTTATTCAAAGCAAGTTGTGAGGCCAAAGAATATTCTGAATTTGATTTCTATTGGCAGACGCCAAGGCTAAATGAAAAGTACATGGGGACTGGAAGGGCCTTGGGCAGTGTGTGTTCTAGTCCAAAGCTCATTGTTGGGACCTGTGGAGATGCTAGAAGCTAGAAGTCATCCCCACATGTTCCAATAACAAGGTGTGTGGAATTGAAGTCCTTAGAAACCTGGAAGGTTCTTAGTTTATTTTTCACAGGCTTCAGCTCCCAAGCCCAGCCCTGATGCAGGGGAGAGGGGCTGAGAGGCTGAGTCTATGGTCATTGCTTCTTTTTTCTTGGAACCAGCTGAGAAGGGAGGGCTGGTGGCATCTCAGCCTGAAAATCTCTTTTTGCCTGAGTTCCAGGAACTCCAGCAGCTGGTCCTCTCCTGAAGGCAGGTCTAGGTATATGGGAAATTCTGTCCCCTACTCCCTAATGGAAAGACTGATGCAGGAACCCAGATCTTCCATGCATCTGGTTCTAAGTGAGGCACACTGATCACCCATTGGTGGAGAAGCTTGGGAGAGTTGTTTAGAAAAACAAGACAGATTTGGGACAGAGAGATGATATGGTAGATAGAGCAACTGGTGAAATTCCAGTGTTTTCCCTTTTCTTGGGGAAAATTAACTCAGAGAGGCCTTGAGTCTGACAATGGGTAGGATTCACCCACCCAGGTTTGTAAAATAAATCCCCACGCCTTATTTCCAACCCAAAGAGAATGGGTAAAGCAGGGTCATGAACACATTAAGAAACCATGCCAGGGCCCGGAGAGATAGCACAGTGGCGTTTGCCTTGCAAGCAGCCGATCCAGGACCAAAGGTGGTTGGTTCGAATCCCGGTGTCCCATATGGTCCCCCGTGCCTGCCAGGAGTTATTTCTGAGCAGACAGTCAGGAATAACCCCTGAGCAACCATGCCAGTCAGGAGAGAATCATGGAGTCAGGTTGGCTTCTCACCTCGTGGTCTCTCTCTGCTTGACAAGCCAAACCTGAAACCTCTCTTTATTCTACCAGTACAAATTCAACCTGGTGGACATGGGAGGGTCCAGTTCAGTCCAGGTGGACTTTTACATATCAAAGGGATAGGTAAAAAGGAAAGAGGAAGTTGGGGGAATGCCTTTGTTTTTGTTTTGTTTTATGTTTGTTTTTTTTGGGTCACACCCGGCGCCGATCAGGGGTTACTCCTGGCTCTACGCTCAGAAATCGCTCCTGGCAGGCTCAGGGGACCATATGGGATGCCCGGGATTCGAACCATCATCCTTCTGCACGCAAGGCAAACGCCTTGCCTCCATGCTATCTCACCGGCCCCAGGAATGCCTTTGCTTTGGATAAAAGTAAGGTGTAAACTAACACAGGTTCAATTCCTAACACCATATGTGGTCCTTGTTGCCCTGAGCACCACCATGTGTGGTCTAAAACACACACACACACACACACACACACACACACACACACACACACACACTCCAGAGAACTGCCAAGATGAGCTTTCTCAATCAGATTTTCAGGCATGGGATCTGAGTTCTAACTTGCCCAGAAGTAAAATCTGGAAAATTTTGGCCTGAAGCAGAGTCTTCACTTTTCTAAGGAAAACTGAGCTCAGAGTTCTTAAGTCATTCATCAGTAGAACCAAAATTAGAAATGAATTCTTTGGGCTAGAGCAGTAATACAACAGATTCTATCTCATACCTTGAAGTGACCAACATAAATTCAATCCCCAGCACCTTTTTTTTTTTTTTTTAATTTTTTTTTTCCCAGCACCTTTTATGGAACGCCAATACTCCCAGGAGTGACTGATCCCTGAGCACAGAGACAAGAGTAATCCCTGAGCACAGCTGGGTGTGGCTCAAAACCCACAATACTACTCAAAAAAAATTTTTTAAAGAAAAAAAAAAAAACGGGGCCAGAGAGATAGCATGGAGGTAAGGCGTTTGCCTTACATGCAGAAGAATGGTGGTTTGAATCCCGGCATCTCCTATAGTCCCCCGAGCCTGCCAGGAGTGATTTCTGAGCATAGAACCAGGAGTAACCACTAAACGCTGCTGGGTGTGACCCAGAAAACCAAAAAAACAAAAAACAAAAACAACAACAACAACCAAAAAAACAAGTGACAGAAGCCCCTTGTCTTCTTTCCTCTTTGCTTTCCCTGCAGAGGTTCTCAAACTCTCCTCATTTTTTTTTCCTTTTTAGTTTTTAGGCCACAGTCTGTGCTCAGAGCTTGTTCTTGGTGCTGTACACAGTGATCATTCTTAGTGGGTTCAAGGAATCGATCATAAGGGGATCATATGGAACGCCAGGGATTGAACCAGGATTGGCCATGTGCAAGGCAAACACCCTAATCACTTTGTTATCTCTCTGGCCCCTCCTTTTCATTTCTTACCTAAAGATACAGTCCTACAGGCTTTAACGATCCCAAGAGTCTTTATAATATTCCTAATAACATGACTGAGAGATAGACCAGCACCTAAGGAATGTCAGAATTACTGTGAGATTGGGAGCTTCCCAGGCCTTGCACTTGTAAATTTGTGTAGGCTGATTCTAGTGTGTCATCAGGTTGGAAAGTGCTGGCCTAAAAGGATGAAAACCTTCCTTCCTTTTCTGGAAACAGGCTGCTTCTGGGGATGTCCTGGGGAATATCGAGCAAATAGTTCTCGTAGTCCCCCTTTCCCTTCTTTCCCACAATGTGAAACTTGTGGAAACCAAAATATTTTTCCTTTATTCTGTTCTTTGTCACATTTTGTGACTGACATTGTTCAAGAAGCCATATTTCCAAACCACTGCCCTGCGACCTCTTTACTAAGGCTTCAGGCTGCCCACTATAGGACAATAAGCTGCTTTCTCTCCTATCCTTCCGTCCTTTCTTCCTTCCCAGTTTTTGGGCCACACCCAAGTATACTCTGGTATGGTGGTGCCAGAATCCCCTGTTTGTGCTCAGGGGACTGTATCAGGGATTTAACCCAGGTCTCCTGTATGCAAAGCAAGTGCTCAGCCCATTGAGCTCTCTTTCCAGCCTCCCATTTTTTTTGGTCTTAAAAATAGACACCAATATCCCCCCTTGGGACCAGAGCAAGAGTACAGTGGGCAAGGCACTTGCCTTGCATACAGCTGACCTGAGTTCAATCTCTGGTACCCCATTCCTCAAGGAACCAGGAGTGATATCTAAGCACAGAGGCAGGAGAACTGCTGGGTATGATCCCTTAATCAAAACCAAACAACAACAAAATAGAGTGCCCCCCCCCACTAAAAAGAGGATAAGGTCAAGCTCACTCCTGCCATTGGCTATTGCTGGGGGTCACCAGTAGATATGTGGGTTTGTGAATGAATTCACAGAAACAAAGGTATAAGAAAACTTTATCAAGGAAGCAGGATGGTTTGCAAAGAAACAGGAAGTGATCTTTATTGCTAAGCAGGGTCCCCGGGTAGAGAAAGTTTCCTGTTTCATCCAGATTATGTATCCTTTCTTTACTGTGTGTGTGAGGAGAGTGGTATTATCTATGCCCTTTGTCCTGGGAGATGAGTCTGGTGTTTGAGAAGTGCCTCCCTCCTCCCTGCAAAGTTTTGACAGCAGTGCTGTCAAAGCCTGTGTCTTGAGCATTCTGGGAAGCTGCTGAGACCTCAGGGAGAGCCATTTACTTCTGCACTATTAGTACCTAGTTCGTGGTTTTTCTCTTCCAGAGAACTCTGTCAGTGTCATTTTATAACTGTGCTACCCCTTAGCCTCAACATGGGGCTTTTGCTCTCAGTACTCAGTAGCAGTCGTGGCATTTACAGTGAGCAGCATCACTTTGTCAAGCTTCTTGCTTGGGGCTGGGGTGTGTGAGTGTGAAGAGTGGGGGATAGACCAGCTCTTGCCTTGGGTCCATTCTAGGGCACACTGAATTCTTCCTATAGGACTTGACAATGTAGTGACAGGGTGTGGCTGCCAGCTGGCATCCTGGGGCACTGTGGTCAGGGTGTGCAGGCCACCAGCTCCTCTAGGGCTTGCTCACGGCAGGGTCCATGAACCAGCAGCGCCTCCCGGATGTCATCCTGCTGGAAGCCCATGTCGCTGAACTGCTCCCAGAGATGCAGAAACTCCCCAGCCTGTTGGGATCAGGGAGCGCTGGGGTCTTGGAGAGTCTGGCCACACACACACACACACACCCTCCTCTATTTCCTTTGTCTTCCTCCTCCTTATCCTCACTCTCTCTTCCCCTCCCCCTTCCTTTCCCCTCTTTTTCCTCCTCTTCCCTCTTCCTCCTCTTCTGCCCCTTCCCCTCACCCCTCTCCCAAGCCTGGCCCAATGCCAGATGCTGTGGACACTTAGAATATCCCAGGCCCCTGCAAATTCCCCACGTAGGTAGTTCTAGTGTCTTTCTGCTGTCCAGTAAAGAACAGGCCTTCAACAACAGGGCTGAAGGGACTGACTCAAGTCAAATCACATCAGTGCTAGCCACTTCCGGGTCCCCCTGGCATCCCCTTTCTCTTCCTTGTGATCACTACTCCGCTGAAAGTAGCCCTGGTCTGATATGCCCCCTGACCCCTGCCTGCTGACCTGGCGTTCAGAAAACTGGGACATCTCCATGGCCTCCTCCACCAGGCCCTGATCATACCCTTGCAGTTGCAGGCGCTCACAGGCCCCGAGGTAGCCAAGAAACTGCCAAGAAAGGAGGCGGGAAGGAAGGGCAGTAAGGAAGGGCAGGGGCAGCAGATGGGGTGCAGGAGGCACTGGGACAGCCTCACCAAGGTCTGATTCAGATGTTCAGCCACATGCACATGGAAAGGTGGGTGGAAAGGCCAGATCTTTGCTGTGTCCCTTGGGCTCAATCCATCTTGGCCTGGTTCACGGGTTCATCTCCTGACCTTAGGCAGAGAGCTGTCCCCCACTGTCTCCTCCTTCTATCCTCCCCCCACCTTGTCCAGCTGTTCTAGATACAGACTTGTAAAATTTCAGCCTTAAACAGTTGGTTCTTTAAAGAAGAAAAAAAAAAAAACATTTGGGGCTGGAGAAATACTGCAGTGGATGAAATGTTTTCTTTTTCTTTTTTTGGTTTTTGAGTCACACCAGCAGTGCTCAGGGGTTACTCCTGGCTCTATGCTCAGAAATCACTCCTGACAGGCTCAGAGGACCATATGGGATGCCGGGATTCGAACCACCAACCTTCTGCATGCAAGGCAAACGCCTTTTCTCCATGCTATCTCTCCAGTCCCCTGGATAAAATGTTTTTGATGCTGGGTTTGAACCCCAACATTCCATATGATCTCTCAAGAACCTCCAGGAGAGGTCGTTGAGAGCAGAACTAGGAGTAAGCCCTGAGCACCACTAAGTGTGTCCCCAAGAACCCTCAAATTAAATTCAAAAACAAAAACAAAAAAACAGTAGGGTGCTTGCCTTGTGCAAGGCCAACCAGGGTTTGATCCTGAGCACTCCATATGATCCCATGAGCACTTCCAGAAGTTAGCTCCTGAGTGCAGAACCAGGAGTAACTCCAGAGTAATGCTGGGTGTGACCCAAAAACTAAAAAAGGAAAAAGAAAAATACGTTGGGGCCAGAGATAATACAGGGTTAAGGCAATTGTCCTGCAAGCAGCTAAGTCGATCCAGGAGTGATCCCTGGGAACAGAGTCAGGAGTAAACCCTGCACATCAACCGCTGAAGCCCCTAAAACCAGGAAGGAAAAAAGAAAAGAGGAAAGACATAAATCTCTGGAGATCTGGACTGGGCCTTGCAGTCTATGTCCTTCTCCTCCGAGTCTCCCCCTCTGCCCTCAGCATCCTCCACAACCTGCTCCTGCTAGGACACGACATAGCACTGCTCTGGCCTTGAACCTGCGACCAGCTTTCCTGGTTCTGTGCTGTGAGTGCAAGGGTCCCTTCCAGCTCCACTGCAAGCTGCATGCCAGCCCCAAAGCCCGCCTTGCTCTCCCGGGCCTGGGACTAAACAGATGTTCAGGCCTAGGGGTGCCTCCTACTGGTAGTGTTGCGGTGGCACTGGCAGATCCAATTCTCTGGACGCACCAGGGCCTTGCAAGCACAGAGAGGACGAAGGGGACATGAGGGACCCCTGAACCAAGGCAGGGGGTGTGATGCTGAGCCGAGGGTTACCGGGATCTCTTACCGCAGCAGTGGGCTCTGGACCCCGCAGCTGAAGTGGGGCGCAAGTGGGTGCAGGCCCCAAGCAGAGGGGGTCCCCGGGGTTCAACTGGCAATTGCTGCCAGCTGGGGCATCCTCCCTTTCCTCTTCCTTAGGGGGCTCCTGGGATCCAGGCTCAGCAGGGCTGAGCAGCAGCAGCCAGGCGGGAGGGGCCGAGGCGAAGGCTGGGCCGTCCGGAGACCTCGCGCAAGGCCCAGGGTAGGTCGCCTCCACCCAGCACAGCGCGCGTCTCTCCAGGCTGAAGTCGTGCTGCGAAGGAAGCGCCTCTTGAGGCCCCTGTTCAGGCACGACCACCCCCCACGCCCTACTCCCCACTGCCCAGCCCCGACACAGCTCCTGACCCTGACCCCAAGCTGTCACTTGTGCGGATTTGGTTAGTACCCAGTGGAGATGCTCAGTAACATAACAATAACAGGGGACAGTAGTACATTTGGGATGTAGAGGGCTTGCTTTGCCTGTCTGACCTAATTTTGATCTTTAATGTGGTGTACCCCAAGACCCACCCATTTCTGGGAGGGGTCTAGGGAACCGGATAATAGGTGTGACCCTACCTGCAAGACCTCCCATTCCTGGGAGGGGTCGGAATAAAGTTAGATAAGCCTGGGAGGAAAGGGATTCGGCCCTTTTTGTCTCTTGGCCGGCTTTTGGATCTTTGGGCCGCATGGAGCCCAAAGGGAAGATGGCTAACAGGAGATAAGATGCAGGGCTAGCAAAATAATGCTGTGCTTGAAAGGTTGACATAGGCCACACACCTGTGGTGGCTAGGGCATGAATAAAGATGATTCTTCCTGAAGCCTGCGTGTGAGTGAGTGATTTCACCTGGGCCTGGGACCCGGCCGGCTGGATGGAGTTGCAGAGCCATGTGGCCTGGGGTGGCAGAAAGGAATCCATCGCCATCCATCGCCATCCAGCCCCATCGTTAATTATTTGATTCTACACTTTAACATCCCAAATGGTCCCCTGAGCATTGCCAGGAGTGATTTCTGAGCTCAGAGCCACGCATGACACTTGACATCTATGGGTGTGACTCCAAAATAAACCACTGAGGAGGCCACATCTGGCAGTGCTGAGAGCTGACTCCTGGCTCTGTGCTCAGTGATCTCTTCTGGAAGGGCTTAAGGCACTCTATGAATGGTGGGATCTAACTGGGGCCACCTGCGGCAAGGCAAGTGCCTTCCTGGCTGTACTAGTGCTTTGGGCTTTGTTCTTGACTTAAAAAAAAAAAAAAACTCATAAGTTTTGCAGTCTACCCCCTGAACTAATTGTATTATAATTAAGAACTCAGGAAGTGGGCCCAGAGAGATAGCAATCAGCTGATCCAGGACCTAAGGTGGTTGGTTCGAATCCCGGTGTCCCATAAGGTACCCTGTGCCTGCCAGGAGCTATTTCTGAGCAGTTAGCCAGGAGTAACCTCTAAGCACCGCTGGATGTGGCCAAAACAAAACAAAACAAAAAAAACAAAACAAAACAAAACAAAAACTCAGAAAGTTTCCTCCTGGGCTGGAGAGATAGTAAAGTGAGTAGGGTATTTGCTTTGCACATGACTGACCTAGAGGGATGCCCCAGTTTGGTTCCTGGCATCCCACATGGTCCCTTGAGCTCTGCCAGGAGTTATTCTTGAGTGCATTCCTCCCCAAAACAAAACTTTTTTTGGACCACACCCAGCAACACTAAAAGGTTATTCTTGGCTCTACACTCAGAAATCACTCCTGGTAGGTTTGGGGGACCATATGGGATGCCAGGGATTGAAGTTGGGTTGGCTGAGTGCAATTGAAAGCGCCTTACCTGCTGTGCTATCATTCCATAATTTTTTTTTTTTTTTTGGTTTTTAGGTCACACCCAGCAGTGCTCAGGGGTTCCCCTCCTGACTCTACACTCAGAAATTACTCCTGGTAGGCTCAGGGGACCATACGAGATGCCAGGACTCGGACCACCATCCTTCTGCATGCAAGGCAAATGCCTTGCCTCCATACTATCCCTCCGGCCCCCATTCCATACATCTTTTTTTTTTTTGGGGGGGCCACACCCAGCGGTGCTCAGGGGTTACTACTGGCTGTCTGCTCAGAAATAGCTCCTGGCAGGCACGGGGGACCATATGGGACACCGGGATTCAAACCAACCACCTTTGGTCCTGGATCGGCTGCTTGCAAGGCAAACGCCGCTGTGCTATCCTCTCCGGGCCCATTCCATAAATCTTTAAGAAAACTTCATATACTGGGTGCAGATCCTAGTGTGAACACCATAGTCAGGAGGCGCCACAAGGCAGATTAGGCAGAGTAACTGCTTCTGCTGTGTCTGTTCTGTACCCTGCTTGCATTGTTAAGATAGGGCTCTAAAATGGTGGCCTAGTCCAAAGGACTGGATCAGATGCTGGGAATTTAGACCACACAGCAGGCTGAGAGGAAAGAGAAAGGGATTGTCCTGGCAGTAGCCACCAGTGGCTTCATATAGGTAGCTTTCTAATGAGCCTAGACTTCAAATAGCCATAAATAATCCCTAGAGCTCAGCCACCAGCCTTCTTCAATGAGACATCTTTCCTCTTGGAAAAGGAAAAAGGCCTGGCTGCCTTGGAAAGTCAAGAAGCAGGTATCCACATGGCTGTTTCAACCCAGACACAGGCCTAAAGAAACTGACAGCTGAATAGCCTCACTTACCATAGTGCCCAGCAGAAGCTCCCTGCAGGCTGGGATGCTGGTCTCCAGCCCAGGGAGGGGCTCAGGGGCCATCACAAAGCTCCTGGACACTTTGAAGGGGACATCGTCCAGGGCATTCATTCTGTGAAAGCAAAGGCTACCTGATGACAGGGGAGAGAGAGTGGTCCTGAGGGGAAATGGTTCTGAGGGAAAGGTAAAATAAAGCTCAAAGATGAAAGAGAATATATTCTTAGTTTTAGAATCTCAGCAGATCATAGAGGAATAGTCAATAAGGAAAATGTTATAAACTGGATAGCAAAAATGGGGCAAGAGAGGTAGTACAGACTCCTTATAAGTGGCAGACCTGGGCTCAGTTTGGCACTACATGTGGTCTTCCGGTCCCTGCCCAGAAGTGATCCCTGAGCCTGCTTAGCTTAAACACTCCCTGAACACCACTGGATATGGGAGGGTGGAGAACCACCTTTGACTAATCAAAAAGCATCATTAAGAAAACCCGGGGCCGTCGAGGTGGCGCTAGAGGTAAGGAGTCTGCCTTGCAAGCGCTAGCCAAGGAAGGACAGCGGTTCGAGCCCCCGGCGTCCCATATGGTCCCCCCCCAAGCCAGGGACAATTTCTGAGCACTTAGCCAGGAGTAACCCCTGAGCACCAAATGGGTGTGGCCCAAAAAATAAACAAAAAACAAACAAACAAGAAAACCTCACTTCACGTCCCACACAATCTCACAAACCATAGGAAGGGCTCTGGAGTATATGACATCTGACAAAGGTGTCATAGCCAGTATCTCATGCCAACAAGAAGGATTCACAAAATGTTTTGTTGAAAAAGACAATGCAGGAAAAATGAAGTCATGAAATTCGCTAACACATGGATGGATATGGAGAGTATTATGCTGAGCAAAATGAGTCAGAGGAAGAGAGATAGACATGAAATAATTGCACTCATTTGTGAGATATATATATATATATATATATATATATATATATATATATATATATATATAAACAAATAGGGCAGAGAAGGGACCACTATGACAATAGTTGGAAAATGATTGTTCTGGACAAGAATTGAGTGCTAAAAGGAGATAAAGTGATAGGTATAATACCCCTGTAAAAATAATGCAAACCAATGTCTAAAAAGGGCAGGGAAGGAAGTGAGAATGAGAGAAACAGAAATGTCTGCCCACAAGGCAGGTAGAGAGTGGAAGGGAAACTAGCAACATTGGCGGCAGGAAATCTGTAGTGGTAAAGATTGCTGTACATGGGTATGACTTAAATTATGATTAACTTTGTATATTCTATGAAAAAAGTCAATTGTATTATAAACAACCTTGTAACCATGATGTTTAAAGTCATAATCAGTCACAGAACCTACTAAAGCTGAGAGTGAAGAAAATGTCTCACAGACAGATTCTCAGTCTCAGCTTCCCGGAGAGTCCTCATTGGGATACAGCTCTGGCCTAGGATCTTCTGCCACCCCCACAAGAGAGTGCTGAGTCCAAATCATTGTCGGGGGGTGGGGTCAATCCTAGGCCCATATGTGAGCATCACTTGAGAGGCAGGATCCAAATTCTTCCACTTTGCCCCACTCACCCATCCCTGCCAGGGCCTAACTTTGTTTTCCTTTTTGGGCCATGGAATTACTCCTGGCAATGCACGGGGGACCATATAGAAATCTGGGGATAGAACACTTAATACGGCCCCTGGAAAATGATGCATTTAAATGATTTCTACTATCCAGAAAAAGTAGAGAAGCAAGATAGTACTTTAGTCACTAGTGCCCCAATTACTGCAATCTTTGTTCCAAAGATTTTGAGAAACTCTACTCATTTAAAGACAATGGAACTTGCACTGGGAATACATTCTTCATGGATATCCAGAGGTGGTGAATCATAGACTCCTGTTGTTAACACAAAATTTAGTAGCCTGGAACCTGGGACTAGAGCTCAATGGCAGCATTTTTATTTGGAAATTCTGAGGGAGTGGGAAAGATAAAAAAAAAAAAAAAAACGGGGAGAGAGTAAGAGTAACTCTCAAGAGAGAATACAGGCTTCTCCAAAGGTGAAGAGAACCGGTACACAATCCAGCACTAAAGTAGGAAAGTCCACATCTCAAGAAAGAAGATGCGGGTGACATACATTTGGGGACCATGTAAATGGGCCCAGGGAGCACATGTGCGTGATTATGGGTATTTAAAAACCATTTTAATTAAAAAGCTTCTGAAGGGGGGCAGAGAGATAGCACAGCAGTAGGGCATTTACCTTGCACGCAGCCAACTCAGGACACAGTGGTTTAAATTCCAACATCCCATAAGAGTGATTTCTGAGCATTGAAACAGAACCCGAGCGCAGCTCGTTGTGACCCACCCCTCCCCCACCAAATAAAAACCTCTTAAGACTCTTCATTCCCTAAAATATTTTTACTTATATTGCTAATACTATGTAGCATGCATAGTCCCTCTATATTATTTCTTTGGAAGACATACTTTGTACTTACCTGCAATTACCAAAACAGCTTAGCTTCTCTGTGGACAAACCTTTTAGATATGAATTGTTAGAACAGATGGTTTAATCCCAGCTAAGCTTCTTGCTACCTACTTACCCAAGTCACATGGGCACAGAATATGGTCTTAAGTTGTTTCTTTGGTTTGCTCGTAGCCAAATCTTTTGGCGTCACAAACTCAAGCACTTGAGCTGGACATGCTAGTAACATTAGTTGGCAACTAATCTCACTTCACAATTTGCTAAACTGAAAAAAAGTAGATGGTAAACAATATTCTTCCATCTTAGGCTGCAACTCAACAATTGGTTAATATTTTAGTCTATTTTGATTATTTCTATTTTCTTTACTTTCTCTTCAACAGATAAGAGAATTTGGGTATGGTATAAAAAAAGATATGAGCCAAAGACTCAACATAGTTTCCAGCTTCAAATAAAAATGAGTACGTACACACACACACACACACATGTAGTGACCTGAGTATCTTTTCCATTAAAGGTCTGAAGAGACAGCACAGAGGTTAATGCACTTATTTGCTTTGTTATGTGGCTAATGCTGAGGACTGCTAGGAGTGATCCCTGAGCAAAGAACTAGAAGTAACTCCTGAGTAACTCCTATTTTTTGGTATGGCCTTCAAACTGAAAATTTAAAAAATTCTAGAAGATAAATCTGGAACACTGGTGCAGAAATTAAGAGACTCCCACTGATCGAAAGTGAAGCCATTAGGGTCAGAGCAATAGTACATTGGGTGGGGCATTTGCTTTTGCTTTGGATGAGATCAACTTGCATTCAATACAATTCAAAACAAGAGTTTTGTTTGTTTGTTCATTTGTTTAGGGCCTACACCCAGCAATACTCAAGGGTTATTCCTGGCTCTGCATTCAGGAATTACTCCTGGTAGCACCTGGGGTACCATATAAAATGGTGGGGATGCAAGGCAAAAAGCCTACTATAGCGCTGGCCCCATAAAATATAAATTTAACAGTACAAATTAAACAGGAAAGGGAAAAAGGTATGTGGGAGCTTGCAACTATAAAATCATGCAGCCAATCTCAGTTTGATTCCCTTTATCCAGTACCACAGAGTGAATAAAACCCTGGAACCTCAATAATTTTAAAGTAGATGCAGGAGTGAAATGTTTCATTGATGTGAAGTATGTACAAATTTGGGAGGCAACAAATGAGGCAGTCTCAAACTAAAACAAAAATATTTATTTAATTCTTTGAAAATATAAATAACATAATAAATGACAAGTAAATCAAGACCCAGACATATGAACACCTCCAGGTACAATGACATTTATTAAAGAATATAAAAAATAATTTTTATTATTTTTATCTGTTTTTCTCTCAACTTTAATTATGTATCCATTTTTGGAGAAAGTCGAGTTTCTAAGAAAATTCTGAAGCTAGACCAATCCCAACGGTGATGTGACTAATGGAGGTCGTCAAGGTCCCACTCCCAGTGGGAAACAAATGTTCTTCTTGGGGATTTCTTATCTGCTAGAAACTTGAAAGAGATGCTTCCAGGGCTGAGACACAGTACAAGGATTAAGGCACTTGCTTTCCATGTAGCTGACCTAGCACATCCAGGAGCGATTCCTGAGTACATCCAAATGTGGCTCAAACTGCCCTGACAAAAAGTGCTTTCATTAAGCTGCTTTCAACTAAGGGAAATACCACCACCCATGGAAGCCCAATTCATGGCTATTGGTATTCTCCAAATTTCAACATTCTCCAAAGAGCCACTAGACAAGGCCATCAGTTTTTCTGGAAGCCCAGCCTTAAGTCTCAAGCTGCACCAAAAGCAAGATTAAAAATTTTAAGATAGTAGAGTTTTGGTGGGGAAGAGAGATGGTGGGGCCACATTCAGTGGTGTTCAGAAATCACTCCTGACAAGCTCAGGTGCCAGGGACTATCAGTTATTTGTAAGACAAGTGCCCTACCTGCTGTACTATCTTTCTGAGGACTAGAACTAGCTCAATGTACTGCACATAGGTTTTGTATGAACCAGGGATGCCTGGTTCAATCCTGGCACTGGCATTGTTTGGTAGAATAGCCCCTTAGAAATTCCAGGTGTGGCCCCCAAACAAGTTATTTTTGTTCTTCCTGGACATGAGGTGGTTCTTGGTGGTTCTGTATCCAGGTGGCTTTCACACCCAGTACTGGGGGAAAGGTGCGAAGTACCAGTGTACACATCTATTCAGTGCTCTTACCCATCACCACACAAGCAGCTAAGAGTCAGTCTAAACAAGCCCCTCAAAACAGAGGCAAACCTGGTGAACCAAGGCTACTCAGTTCGTGTGGTAACCCCTCATGCACCACATGCACCTCCCGATGCATCTCTGGCCCGGACGCAAACAGTGACTTCTGGGTCACGCACTATCACATGTAGAAAGTTGTTTAGTCCACAGTAACAATGCAGCCTGGGTAACTCAGGGCTGGACTCACTCCAGGAGCATCTTGACTAATGCAGCTTAACGGCGGTGGCCCATATGTCATTGCTGGGAGGAGGAGGAAGAACCCATCCTTGCGGAACAGAGTGGCCTTTGGGGTGATCCGCTGGCACCAGGTACTGATCCCAGTCATGTCTTAACAGAACAATATAGAACAACAGTTTATTCTGAGCAAGATGTGCAGAAAATAAATATCAGACTCAACATTTAGCTTTTGGGGGGGTCAGAGCAATAACACGGGGGGGGGGGGTGGGGGGCAATTGCCTTGATGTGGTCAACAGAGATTTAATCTATAGCATCCCAGATGGTCTCCCAAAACCTAACAAGAGAGATCCCTAATTAAAGAATAAGCCCTGAGTAACTGTGGTACAGCCCCAAAACAAAACAAAAAAGACTTAGCTTCCAAATAACTGATACCCTAGTCCACCATTGTACAATTTGACTCTAGGATTGTGTACACTGGGTTTCATAATGTTCTTATAAAATGATTTAAAAATTTCATGGATATCTAACCAAATAATGATTATAGAGCTGTTCTTCATTATTTGAAGACCATTTTAATGAAATGTATTTCTTTTTCTTTCTTCTTTTTTGGGGGGGCCACACCCGGTGATGCAGAGGGGTTACCCCTGGCTTCGGGGAGCCATATGGGATGCTGGGGGATTGAAATGCGATCTGTCTTAGGCTAGTGTGAGCAAGGCAGATACCTTACTGCTTGAGCCACAGCTTGGACCTCTGATATGTATTTCTAATCCTCACACTATTACTAGCGGTGTTCTGTGCCAACTGTCTGCCATGCATGTTCACAGCAGAGGCTGAGGAAGATACCATTGCTGTATTTTCAGCTCCTTGTACTGTCAAAAGTGTTCCTTTTGCAGTCTATTTAATACCTCTTCATCCCAGTATATATGCCTTTATACTGGGACTTTTCATATCCCCTGCTCTTATCAAAGCAGAAGTCTTAGTAGAAAAGCCCTTTGGAGAGCAAATACCACACCAACATATGCTCCTCCTAGGCCTTTGTTCTGGAATGAATCTAAGTGTTGTTAGCCACAAATCCAATGTCAATCAATAACATTTATTCATTGAACAAGGCTTCTCTACCTAAAAATATACAGAAAGCCTTATTGTAACAATGGCTGATGAAAATACTGCCAGAGGCCCCTACTCCTGTATTTCCTATCATTAAGAATGTAAGGGCACTCTGAACATTTCTTACCTCAGTGAGCAAGGTTGTCTAGAACAGTCACCAAAAATAATGAGACTCAACTATGCATACATTTAAAAGGTAGAATTGGAGCCAGAGTAATAGCAGAGGGTTGGGTGTTTGCTTTACATGTGGCCAACCTAGGTTTGATCCCCAGTATCCCATATGGTCCTGAGTACCGACAGGACTAATTCTTGAGCACAGAGCCAAGAATAACCCCTGAGAATTGCCAGGTGTGATTGGAGAGTTATTCATAAATAAACAAATTAATTAAATTAAATAATTACATATTGGCCAGAAACATACATCCTAAAAAGTAAAAGTATAGTAAGGAGCGTTGCTGTCACTTTGGAAGTAACCTCAGAGAAGACTTAAATTTCATGCTTTAAGTCAGGTTCTGAAGTTCCAGGCAGCAGACAGGCTGAAGCAGCTTATGGAACCAAATCAGCCCTTCTTTCCACTACATGCACTAAGTTCTCAGAGCTATGTATGGGAAGAGCAGCACTGTCAAGGTCAGTCACAGTCTAGTTTTCATCTCTTCATTAAGGCAAGGAAACTCAGAGAGCAGGAAAGTAACCACAGGCTGAGAATGAGAATAAATGGCTTTCCTGGCTTTGACACTTGGGAATTCAGAAGGTCAGTGTGGATAGTATCCCTAGACAGGACTACAGGAATGATATTCTTTTTTTTTTTTTTTTTGGTTTTTGGGCCACACCCAGTGGTGCTCAGGGGTTACTCCTGGCTGTCTGCTCAGAAATAGCTCCTGGCAGGCATGGGGGACCATATGGGACACCAGGATTCAAACCAACCACCTCTGGTCCTGGATCGGCTGCTTGGAAGGCAAACACCGCTGTGCTATCTCTCCACGCCCAGGAATGATAGACTCTTTTACTATCCAAAACTACCAAATCACTACTCCCAATTGGCAAAGTATTTAAAGCCTTGAGCAACACAAGTCAGTAAGTCATGGGAAGCTCCCCTGTTAAAACAGGACATCTACTTCTCAAGGACTAATGAAAGGGAGCTGGAGTAAACAGTGCCTTGCATGCACTGACCTGGGCTTAATTCCCAGCACCCCATCAGGCATCCCAAGCACTACCAGGAGTGATTCCCATGCAGAGAGAAGTAACCCCCTTGCACATCAGGTGAGCCCCCTCAATAAAAAGGAATGAATGAAAGCTACCTACAGATACAGGCAACTCCCCTAAACTTATAAACTTTCAGAGAAATGTATAAGTAACCTTAAAAAGAAAATCAGTTAACAATTCACCAAATATCTCTTACTAGAGAAGGAAGAGGAAGGAAAAGGTGGTTGAGAGCTACGCACTGACCTTATCTGAATGAGCGCAGGCAGGGAGTGCTCTGCTTGAAGGTAATACTGTCGAAAAGGCTGTAAGAGGTGAGCAAGTGGGAATTCATCTGAAAGAGAGAAAGCATAATCACACCTCTATATAGTTTATTTCTATTGTTCTGCTTTGGGGCCACACCTGGTAGTGCTCAGGGCTTACTTCTGGCTCTGCACTCAGGGAACCACTCCTGGTGGGGTCAAGGAACCATATTAGATGCCGGAGATCATACAGGGATCTGCTGCAGGCCAGGAAAGCACCCTACCCTCTGTACTATTTCTCTAGCCCATAGAGTGTATTTTTTTTTTTTTTTTGATTTTTTGGCCACACCCGGCATTGCTCAGGGGTTACTCCTGGCTGTCTGCTCAGAAATAGCTCCTGGCAGGCACGGGGAGCTATATGGGACACCGGGATTCGAACCAACCACCTTTGGTCCTGGATCGGCTGCTTGCAAGGCAAATGCCGCTGTGCTATCTCTCCGGGCCCTAGAGTGTATTTCTTAAGGCTAGGGGGTTGTATACAGGATTTTGATCATCTGATCAGCTACTTTTCATCTTTATCCATGATTTCCAATTCTAGAGGATCTACTCCAGAACTGTGGCCTACTCTAACGTCACTCCAGCTGAGATCACCCACAAGAACAGCAGTAAACCAGTAGTTTCCATTTATCCCTGGGTAGAAGAAGTTACCTGGATCCCCAAATAATTTGGACTCAATTTCACGCTTCTGAAGTAAAATTTTTTCTTTCTCTTTTCTCTGTTTCTTTTCTAACTCTCTTTTCCTCTCTTCTTCCTGTTCTCCTTCCAACATCACTCTGAGGGCTCTTTCCTCTGCTTCATATAGTTCAGAGCGCTTCTTCATAAGTTTTCTCAGTCGCTGAAGATGATGCTCAAAAGTCTCATCAGCTGAGGCTGGAGGACAAACCCCTGGGAAAGAGACCCACAGGAATTTAGATATAACTTGTTCTTAACCTCACCCTCATGCTATGAAGCAGCACAAATGCTAACTTAGAATATGAACCTATAAATTCTAATCAACATTCATGGTTTCAAGTCTCTAGTTTCACCCACCTGGACTTCCAAACTCCCTGGATCTTAACACTTTAACCTCTGACCTGACTCCCAGTGCTTTCAATCCTCCAGCTGAACAGTGAACCTTGTTCAGAGCAGAGCTCCAAGCTGACTGTGAAAGCTCGCACCCACAGTTGGGATTCTGTGACAGCAGTACTGAGGAACCAGGCAGACCCACAGTTCAGGCTGATTCCATCTTTCCACTGAGTCTTTGGGGGATTCAAAGTTCTGGGAACACTCAGCACTTCCCATATCTCCTTCCCATTGAGTTGAATTGTAAGGGTCTTATGATCCATGGTCACTTTCGTCCAAAGACCAGGGTCAATTGCATTGAAAAAGGCAACCACGGGGTGGGGGATCCGTCAGCATGTAGGTTAACACACACCTACAGGGAGAGTGCCATGATTGCAGCTGGGCCTCAATGTGGATGCTGAGGTGAAAATGCCGCCCGCTAAACTCTTGAGGAGCCACACTGCTACCATGACAGGTCTGAGTAGTCCCTGTGGTGCTCACAAACTGCTCCCATTCCTCAAACCACCTAGGGCTCCACAGAGCTATAGTTGCCCACATCCACGGGGTGTCAGTTGGGGTATTGCTTCAGCTTCCTCAACATTTCACAGTCTCTACACATGCTCTCTCTGCACCTCCTGCCTCTTCCCTCTCCTGCCTAGTTTTCTTGAAGTTTCTCTACATACCCCACAGGCAAACCCAGCCCATGCTAGCCCTGTCCAATGGCACTAGTGGAGACCCTAAATGGTGACAATGAATGTTGGGTCCTCATATTGCCCCCTTAGGAGGGGCTGCCTTGCTCTGGAGATGAAGCCCTGCTCGAGGGCACCTGGGTAGCCGCCCCATTGCCAATCAGGCATTCCTCTAGCAAGCCACTGTTGATAACCAATGGCACCTCTACAAGTTCCCCAGGGAGGGCAAAAGGAGCTTGGCAAAAGGGCTTCCCACTCTGTTCTGTGACCACTCTCCTGATGCATCTGGGGATACATATTATTCCAAAGTTGTCAAGGTGGTGGACTGGTTTTCAGCTCTGTAGATACTCTCCCTACCACCACCCATTCAGAGCCACACCTGGCAGTGGTCAGGGGACAGGAGACCATATGCAGTTTGAGGATTCAAAGCTTCATATGGCTGCAGCTGTGTGCTAGGTCAGTTGCAGTGTCTCACTTGGTTTCATCACTCCCAACCCCACTCTAGAGTTTTGCTTTCCAGGTCTCAAACCTACAGCCAAATTGCTAGGGAAACGAGTCACTTCACATGGCTGAGGTTGCTTTTTGTTTTTTGTTTGTTTTCATTTTGGGGGGGGGGGTTTACACCCAGAAGGCTCAGGGCTTACTCCTGGTACTGCTCTCAGGGATTACTCCTCTGGCAGAGCTCAGAAGACCTAAAGCATCACTAGATGTGGTCCTGGAAGTTCTTGAGCACAAGGGGGGTGAGTCACCACATCCTCAGCCTCAGGCCCTGGAACTGAATTGGCCCAGCAGGCTGAGTATCATAGGGAATGACCGCTAACCCACAAATATTGTTTTTAAATCACTCCTTCAGGTTACAACGTTTCTGAAGAATTCAGAATTTTCAATGCTTCTTAAAATACCAAGTAGACCTAGGATCACTTCAGGGACAAAGCCACCCACAATCACTCAGAAGCATGTAACATACTAAGAAATGAGAAGCAAGGAAGACAGCATAGTGGGTCACTGCACGCACCTTTCCACGACCCCTAGACATCCTCCCAAGTTTCCTGCTGACCAGTCCAGATACACTATCAGGTGGAAATAATGGCACATCACAGCATGTTCCCTTCAGGAATTGTGTGAGGGGAGGGCTGGAGAGTGAAGGAAGCAGCCAGAGAACAGAGGAAGAAAATGCAAGTGGAAGCACTAGTTACCTTTCCTTGCTGCAGCCTCTTTTCTGAGTTTCCTCAATTTCTCCAGGGCCCGAAGAATATCCACCATCCTTTTGGTGTCTGCTTGTTTCTTCCTCACTTCTGACAAGACGCCATCAGCAGCAGCTTTAAGTTCCTGCTCCTGGAAGAGAAGCAGAGCCCAGACCGTGGGGGTCAGTAACAGCCTCTGCAACACCCGTCGGCACCATCCAGCTAAAATCCCCTCTACTGACTGGGCACCACCTTTATCTTCTAGGCAGTTCTTTGCAGTTCCCTTAGGGGGCTCGTCTTTGTGCCCTGTTTCTCTGAGTGTGGCCCAAGAAAAACCTCCATCCCTTAATAAACAGTGCAAACTCCTGTGTACAAAGATTCCCAGTATCTGGGAAATAAGGGAGCAGGCTGGAAGACCAGCACCCTGGTGCGGACTGACAATGTGAAAGCAGTTTGTGCTCATCAGCAAAAAAATAATCTTCCCCAAACAGCCTTTCAGACATCTGGGAATCACCACCCCACTCTCTTCCCTAGCTGCCACTCACAAAGTAACTGGTTCAAGTCACTACTTGCGGGGCATGTCTCCAGTACTCTCTTGTGGGTGACAAAAGTATCATCCTTCCCAGGCCAAAGACAGTGTAGCAGAGAAGGCATTTGTATTGCACTTTGATGATTTGGGTTCAAGCCCTGCCAGGAACGAGCTATGAATATGGAGTCAGGAATAAGTCAAGACAATGTCCCATATTAAAAACAAACAAGCGGGCCCAGAGAGATAGCACAGTAGCGTTTGCCTTGCAAGCAGCCGATCCAGGACCAAAGGTGGTTGGTTCGAATCCCGGTGTCCCATATGGTCCCCCGGGCCTGCCAGGAGCTATTTCTGAGCAGACAGCCAGGAGTAAACCCTGAGCACCGCCGAATGTGGTCCAAAAACCAAAAACCAAACAAACAAACAAACAACCCCCCCAAATTCTAATTGAAGAATAAGACTCAGGACCAGAGCGATAGCACAGCGGTAGGGCGTTTGCCTTGCACGCGGCCAACCCAGGATGGACCCAGGTTCTATTCCCAGCATCCCATATGGTCCCCTGAGCCTGCCAGGAGTGATTTCTGAGCGCAGAGCCAGGAGTAGGCCCTGAGTGCTGTAGGGTGGGACTAAACCCCCCCTCCCCAAATAAAAATAAGACTTGTTCCTATTGGTCAAGTGTGTGCCCAAATAACCTTGAGTTATATTTCAGCACCTTTTTTTCTGGACTCCTCCTAGGCCTGAAATTGTACCACTGCTTTTGCCTGACATTACCTTCAACCCCCAAATGTTCAAATGTTGCCAAACCACACAGAAAGGTTCCTAACACTTCCCCCAATGGTTTGAATATTCCTTTCATGGTTTCCTTCTAAGGTCCCATGGTACCTAACACTGAAACTCCTGCATCTGGCTGTACTGAAATGCTGTTCCTAGGGCTGCAATGGCTTCCAATCACTGGTCCATGAACTCAGGCCAGTGGACAGGTACAGAAAGGTGGGAAACCACTGGTCCACTGCAAGTTCATGAGCCACACGCACCTTATTCAGGTTAAAGGATGCTGAATTAAATCTTTTCTGCTCTCTATTTTTATTTTTTGGGCCACACCCGGCAACGCTCAGGGGTTACCCCTGGCTATGCACTCAGAAATCGCTCCTGTCTTGGGGGACCGCATAGGCGATCAAACTGTGGTCTGTTCTATGCTAGCGCGGGCAAAGCAGATGCCCTACAGTTTGCGCCACCGCACTGGCCCATGCTCTCTCTATTTTTTTTTTTGTTTTGTTTTGGTTTTTGGGCCACACCCGGCAGTGCTCAGGGGTTACTCCTGGCTGTCTGCTCAGAAATAGCTCCTGGCAGGCACGGGGGACCATATGGGACACCGGGATTCGAACCAACCACCTTTGGTTCTGCATTGGTTGCTTGCAAGGCAAACGCCGCTGTACTATCTCTCCGGGCCCCATGCTCTCTATTTTTATACCCAACATTGAGCCATGCACTCACTACTTACTTCTCCATTAACTTCTGCTCTGCTGACTCAGGTTCTCTCTACTTCCCTCTGTGATTTAACCTTTAACATGCTGATGATCTGAGTTCACTAAAGCCACATCCAAGTGTGAGCCACTGGTGGTACTTAGTATGTGGACCCTTGATAATTAATACCAGAGGCAAAAAGAAAGGCTAAAAAGAACCAGAGCAATAGATAGTACAATTGGTAGGCACTTGCCTTACATGCAACCAACCCGGGTTATGATCTCTGGCATCCTATATGGTCCCTAAAGCCCACAGGATTTATCCCAAGTATAAAGCCAGAAGTAAGCCCTGAGCACTTCTGGGTGTGAACCATAAAACAATAATAATAAACTTGAGGGCTGGAGAGATCCCACAGTGGTTAGGGTGCTTTCCTTGCATGCAACTTTTAGGACTATCAGCATCCGTTATAGTCCCCTGTGCACCGCCAGGAGTGATTCCTGAAATCTAAGCCAGGAGTAACCACTGAGAAACGACAATATGTTCCCTCCAAAACAAACAAACAAACAAACAAAACAAAAATAAATGCTGCGATTACTAACTAAACCTCAGAGAAGAGTTGTATTAGACTTAGGGCAGTAGTGGCACAGGAATTGAGTGTGCTGAGTAGGGGGAAGGAAGCCGAAGTCACACGCACCTCTTCGTACCTTGTGGGCCAACCAGCAGCTCAACACCAGTGACCCAGACAACTCTTTGACCACGTTCCTATTTATCTTGGCCTCTACTCAAGAGCTTGAGATCAACAGGTTTTGGTATCAGATAACTGGGCTCGACTCCTGAACGGAACTGCCACAAACCACTGCACCTGTCACAAGGCTAACCACTCTGCCTCCACTGCACGAGTAAAATTGGGATGAAACAGCAACGACTGCCCCTTGAGGTCACGAGGACTCAAGATGTGCACGTAAGAACCAGAGTAAAATACCCGACAAAACAACATCACTAAGCCTGGCAACTCTACGTGGTTTCAAACTTACACACAAAGAAATCTGAGCTGGGGAGAGGACAAGTTTTAAAGCCCGTTTATGGTTCCACCGAGCTAGGAGTAAGCCTTGAGTATAGGTGTTTGTCCCTACACTCGTGTGTGTGTGTGTGTGTGTGTGTGTGTGTGTGTGTGTGTGTGTGTGTGTGTAGAAAAAGGAGTGCGTGTGTTGGAAGAGGGATGTGTGTTTGAGTATAGAAAAGGAGGTGTGTGTAGGAAGAGGGGTGTATGTTTCAGTATAGGGAGGTGTGTGGGTGTGTGTAGGAAGAGGGGTGTGTGTTTGAGTACAGAAGAGGGGTGTGTTTGAGTATAGGAAGAGGTGTGTGAATCCTGGAAAAGGTCAACAACTGCCAATTAGGGGACTGTGTTCCTAGTGGTGAGGGTCAAGTTATTTTATCCCAGGGGACCTGGCATCTAGCTCCACCAACGTGCTTGTGCGATCCTTTATTTTCCAAATACCATTCTGGGGTGCATCTGGAGCTCTTGCATGGCGCACGCCTCCACGGAACTGGGTCGAATGGGCGGGCAACCCATCGCTTTACGAGGGGGAAAAGCGGCTTGTCCCCGGGGTGTCGCCTGCAGTGTCCAGGCTCGCCCGAAGTCGAGCGCCTCTCCCTCTCCCCTGCCCTTACCCGCTGCTTCTCCTCCACCTCCTGCACGCACTTGACCCGCCAGCGGTCGATCTCGCGCTCGCGCTCCACGGCGCGGGCGCTTTCCGCCTCCCGCTCGGCCCGGCGCTCCCGGGCGCGCTCGCGGAGCCGCAGGCGGCGGCGCCGGACCCGCTCGAGCCGCCGGCGCGCGTCGCCCAGGTAGGCGGCCTGAGTGAGCGGCTGCAGGCGCTCGGCCAGCTCGGCGCGCAGCGGGGCGGCCTCGGCGTGCAGCCGCGCCCACGCCGGCCCGTCCGCCTCCGCCTCGCGCAGGGCCCGGCTCAGGCCGCGCAGCCGCCGCGCCAGGCGCAGGGCCCCGCCGAGACGCGCGCGCACCTCGCCCAGGCTGGGTCCCGGGGGCGCCCGGGGGGGCTTGGGGCCGGCCGCCCGCCGCGAGGCCCCGAAGGCCGCCTCCAGCCACTGCCGGTCGCGCAGCCGCTCGTGCAGCCGCTGCAGGATCTCGTCCCCCGGCGGCGGGTCGGGCGGCGGCGGCGCTTCGGGCCAGCGCGGGCTCCAGGGCGGCTCCCCGGGGTCACTGCCCGGCGGCGGCCGGCACTGGGGCGGAGGCGGCTGCAGGGGCGGCGGCAACGGCGCGGGGTAGAAGGCCTCGGCCGGGGGCTGCAGGAAGGGGCCGGGCCGCTGCGGCATTGGCAGCGGCGGCGGCGGCGGGAAAGCCGGAGCGGGCAGCGGCGGCGGCGGGCAGCCGAAAGGGGCCGGGGGCGGCGGGCCCGGGCGGCCGGGGGCGAAGAAGGGCGGCAGCGCCATGGCAGCCGCGGAGAGGAGCGAGCGTTTGACAGTAATGACACTTCCGGGGGACGTGACGTCTTTTACGCGCGTCGCCGCCGTGACGTCACTGGGCGCGACCGCCCCGGAAGTCTCGTGAGCCCGGGCGGCTAAGCCATGGCCTCCGCGGAGAGACAGCGCAGACGGGAAGCCCGCTTCCGGGGGACGTGACGTCTTTCACGCGCGCCGCTGACGTGACGTCACTGGCGCGACCGCCCCGGAAGTTCGTGAACCGGGCGGTCCGGGGCGCCACGGAGAGACAGAGCGCGGACGGGACTCCCGCTTCCGGGAGAAGTGACGTCGTTTACGCGCGCCGCCCCGGAAGTTTAAGTCCCTGCTGAGTGGGCGTTTCTTTGCTAGGCTCTCCTGGCGCACTGATTGCTACAGGCTTTCGCTGAGAGTGACAGTCGTTGCTAGGCCAGTGAAGACGCTGGGGTCTTGTGATACTAGAGTGTAGAGTGAAGGCTTGAAGCTGCACAAGCTTGCCCCTCCAGGCCTACATGAGATGCGTTGAATGAGGCGTGTGGGTTCCTGTGCAAGTCCCTGGCCTTCGGATTATCTACCAGTCCATTAGCCACATCCATACCCACTTCTTTCATCTGTGACAACTACAAACTTATTTTCCAATGTATCAAGTCCGTTAGTTATCTAGGTGGAATCAAGTTGAACATAACCATTTCAGATTTTGCTTTCCTTTTCTTTTTTTTCACTCAGTTTACGCGAAAGAATATTTCAACTTGGGGCTGGAGGGATAGTACAGTAGGTAGTGTTAGCCTTGGCTTGTGGCTAATCTGGGTTTGAACTCTAGCATCTCATCTGGTATCCCCAAGCCCTGCCAGGAGTGGTCCCTAAGTAACCCTTGAGCACCATCAGATGTGTGTCTCCCCCCTCAAAAGTGAAAAATAAAAATGTTTCTATTATTAGCATTTCTTTGTAGGAGCAGTGGGGCACTCAATGCAGGGCTCAGGAGTCGCTCCCTATGATAACAGTGCGAGTGGAAGATTAGAGCGCCAAATAAACTAAGGGTATTACACAGGTCTTTTTGTTGGGGTGGGTCACACCCTGCAGCGCAGAGGGTTTAGTCCTAGCTCTGCGCTCAGAAATCGCTCCTGGCTCGGGGACCATATGGTCCGCCCTGGGTCAGCTGCATGCAGGGCAAACGCCCTACCGCTGTGCTATGGCTCCGGCCCCTAAAAAAGCCATTTTAATCTCATTTAGTCAAAGAAATACACAATGAAGAACAGATGGTGGATGGGACAATAACAGCAGATAAATGGAAGTCCCAGACAAGAAAGAACAGGAAAAAGAAAGCTGTCTCTTGCTTTCTGCCCTCAGTTAGGCCCAGAGAACCAGGGAAGACTTGAAAGCACACCCAGATAGCAACAAGGTACAGAGTACATAAGTCTCACACACATGTATGTGGCCATGGTCAGAGACTACGGAAAGCAGGGTAACAAGGAGCTGCTGGGGGCCAGTCCTAGAGAGGTCAGGCAAGAAGTGACAGAGAAGCAGTTTATGACTGCTTCCCCTGATAGCTAATAAGTTTCTTGTTGAGGTTGGTCTGTAACCCTAGCAATAAAGCCCGTGTAGATTTTTTTTGGGGGGGTCACACCCAGAGGTGCTCAGGGGTTCTTCCTGGCTCTGCGCTCAGAAATCACTTCTGGCAGGCTCGGGGACCATATGGGATGCTGGAAATTGAATCGGAGTCCGCCCAGGGTTGGCTGCGTGCAAATCAAATACCCTACCACTGTGCTATAGCTCTGGCCCCCAAAATAAAGTTTTTTGTTTTGTTTTTTGCTTTTTGGGCTACACCCAGCAGTGCTCAGGGGTTACTCCTAGCAGGCTCGGGCGGACCATTTGGGATGCTGGGAATCGAACCTGGGTACATCCCTGTTTGGGTACACCCTGCCCTACCTCTATGCTATCTCTGGCCCCCTAAGACATGGATTTTCAATGAACATCCTTATATAAATTTGATAAGGTTTTTGTTGTGGAAACTACAACTAGTAGATATGAAAGTGATATGAAGAGTGACATGAAAGTATCAAGGACAAAACAATCATAAGAAAAAATAGTTTGGGGGCCGGAAAGATAGCATGGAGGTAAGGCGTTTGCCTTTCATGCAGAAGATCATCAGTTCGAATCCCGGTGTCCCATATGGTCCCCTGCCTGCCAGGAGCAATTTCTGAGCATGGAGCCAGGAGTATCCCCTGAGCACTGCCGAGTGTGACCCAAAAACCACACACACACACACACACACACACACACACACACACACACACACACACACACACACACACACACACACACACACAGAGCTTTAAAAATGGCACATCTTGGGTCTGGAGAGATAGCTTTTGCCTTGCATGTAGCCAATCCAGGACAGATGGTGGTTCAGTTCCAGCATTCTATATGGTCCCCCTGAGCCTGCCAGGGGTAATTTCTGAGCGCAGAGCCAGGAATAATCCCTAAGTGCCACCAGGCATGACCCAAAAACCAAAAAAAAAAAAAAAAAAAAAAGGCACATCTTGACAGATCAATAGTACAGCTGGGACGACTTTTTGCCTTGCACGAGGCCAACCTATGTTCAATCCCTGGCATCCCATATGGTCCACCAAGCAACTCTAGTAGGAATTCCTGAGCACAAAGCCAGTAATAAGCCCTGAGCAACACAGGGTGTGGCTCCAAAACAAAACAAAATGGCACATAATGGACATACCACCACACTGCTTTTCATTTAGTCCTTTTCTTTTATTCAAATGCCAAAACATATTTTCCAAGATACAAATTGTAGTTATACTCCATTGTGTTTGATTTAAAAACATAGATTATGCCTTGTTAACAACTTCCAAAACCAAGTGTGTGTTGTGACTATGTGTCTTCTAGTCCAATTCTGGAGAATTACCCTTAATATCTTTAGAAGCTACTCCAATTTTCACTCTACAAAAAGGAAAATAATGGTGCTAAAAGAGATACATAATGAACAGTTATAAAGGATTTCCTGAGAACTTTAAACAATACTAGAGGACAAAGAAGGATACCTGTTTCTCTCTCATACTATAGCAACAAGTATTAAATACTCTGCAAAAAGTACATTTCTATCCTACTCCAGCCATAAATAGTTATCTCTCCATATCTTATTACATCATAGAAAGACCGATTCTTCATCAGCAGGTTTTAGAATTTGCTAAGAGTTTTCCCCTAAGAAAGGGGGTAAAAGAAAAGTTGAGTCTATAAACCAGAAAATTTAAAAACAAATATGTAGATGTATTTAATTTTAACTATTTCAAATGAGAAAGAATAATACATAAACTTGTACCAGAATTCTAGAATAAAATGGTTTAAAAGGTACCTACATATTTTACTGATTCTAATGGAATCAAGTAAAACATTTCTCTTTGTTTTTTTTTGTTTTTTGTTTTTTTTGTGCCACACTCGGCAATGCTCAAGGATTACCCCTGGCTCTGTGCTCAAGAATCACTTTTGACAGGGTCGGGAACCATATGGGATGTCGGGAGTCAAACCTGGGATGTTGGCTGCGTGCAGGGCAAGCATCCTAGCTGCTGTGCTATTGCTCTGACCCAACATTTAATTTTCAAGTCCTCCTAATTCTCTAAATGCTTGGTTTTAATCTAAAATGGGAGTTAATACATTTTAGTGTTAACACATTAATTTTTGCTGCAGGCAAAAAATATTTTCTTTAATGTTCTAAGAAGCCAAAGAAATATTCAGCACCAAAAAGCAAAATGAACAAAGTACTTTTAGGTAAGTGAACAAAATAGGACATTTATTTAATTCAGCAGGTAGCTGTATACCCGATGCTATAATCCTACTTTTAGAATCAGATGTGTAATCTTTTCTGTAGTCACTCTTTAAGGTGGACTTCAATTCCATCTAATCATTTCTGGTGCTTAAATGATTCAAAGATGGTAAATGAATCTAGTTCACAAGGAAATTCTCTAACAGTACCAGCTGGCAAGTTAGTGTCATGCATAAAACTAAGAACACAGTAAACAAATAGAATAAGGTTTGGGGAGGGTTCTTTTTTCATGAAAAAAATTTTTTTCAATGAATAAAATTTTCATCAGGGAATAATGAATAAATTTTTTTCAATGAATAAAATTTTCATCAGGAAACAAATGTGGGTAGAAAATGGTTAAACTAAAGAGGTGTATCCTAATTTTTACTTTATTTTCCCATTTGTAGAGTAACATTATTGTAAAATCCAGTTATTGCAATACCTGTGTTGCTTGTAAGAACTCTAAGAATTTTGTTAAAGCATATTTTTAAAAACGGAACCAAAATAATATACATTTTATCTCTGAACATTGTGTCATTAAAGTCTACACGATGTTCTCTGTATAAATCAATGTGATATTACATAATATACATGATCTGATTTTTATCATAAAGGCTGTGACCATGTATGATATCCAAAGAGAGCCGATGTTTTTAATGTCAAACTGAAGAGAGTTACGATCCTAGAGAGAAAGGAAAGCTTTATATACAGGGCCGCATTCGACAGTTCAGCTGTTGGCAGCATCTGCCTGGCGAGGCCATCCTTCTTCTTCAACTCCCGAATCATACTCCTCCTCAGATGATTCTTTTGTTGGAGCCCTACAACAAAATGGCTTTGTTTTAATAAAAAATAGGAGTAAACATGATTTTTATAATCACTTATCTACCTAGCTAGAAATGCCACACACAAAGAAAAGATATTAAACATATCTCTTAATATTGAGATGTACGCGGTGAAATAAAGGAAACATTTGGATTGCACAACCAACAGTTTTAAATATTTCCCAAGTAATTTTTCTTTATATAAAACAGTATATGAATGGAATCAATAACATTTGGGTCACTGAAAATATCACAGCTTTGGTTCAAGACTTTGGTTTGCAATTGTTCTGAAATATGTAGTTCAGCAACCTTAAAACCGTTGTATCAAAAAGCTGAGGTCAGCCAACAAAAGAACTCACTAATGCTCTGTCATCATCTTACTACTAAATTCTTTAATTTTAAATTACCAGTAGATATAAAAGTATTTAAGATTCTGAATAGATTTAGACTTATTTGGTTAATAAATGGTGACTTTACTTATATAGAGAAATCTAGGTACAAAGCATCGAAATGAACCATATAAACTTTGGCAATACTTATTTTGTGGAATTAAATGTAGGTAGTATTCCAAGCATTTTCCCTAATATGTATCACTGAAAGAAATAGGTAAGCTTTTATTTTATTTTTGGTTTTGGGTCACACCCAGTGGAGCTCAGTGGTTCCCCCTGGCTAAGCTCAGAAATAGCTCCTGGCAGGCTCGGGGGATTATATGTGATGCCGGGGATTAAACCCAGGTCTGTCTCCTGTCATCTGTGTACAAGGCAAATGCCCTACCATTCTGCTATTGTTCCAGCCTAAGTAAACTTTTAACTCTAAGATCTAGTTCTGGGGATAATGTTATAGAACAAGAAGTGAGGCATTTGCCTTGCATGTGTCTAATTCCATTTTGAAACTCCAGCAACTCATATGGTCTCTCTCTCAAGAAATGTCAGGGGTCACTCCTGAGAAGAGCCAGGAAAATCCCCTGAGCATAGCTGGGTGCCTCACTCCCACTACCTCAAATCCATTTCTCTGGCCAGGGAGATAGCCCCTAGGGTTCAGCACATGCCTGGGTGAGGACTGCGGGGGAGCACTAGAAACTCCCAGCCCAAAGCACCACCAGGGATAGCACCCTGGCCCTAGTTGTCATGGGCCATGTGATCTAAATATTGCCAAGTGTAGTCCCTATAAAATTGAAAACAATTTTTTTTGTTCTGTCTCCAAGACCTGAGAGCCTGGACAAGTCAGTTAGAGACGAGTTGTGGAACTTTGTCACACTGGAATGGAACCCTCAAGCCACAGCAGACTAAATAGGTCACGAACAGTGCTAAAACAATTTTTTCCCTAAACTCTATTTCTCCAGGATCAACGGGCTAGTGTACATGCCTGGAGTACATAGGACTCCAAGTTTGATCTCTGATACCAGTCTCCAGTTACTATTAGGGATAGCCCTGGTAGACTCTAGCACTACTGGAGAGCTCCTCTTTCCCCCACCAAAATAAATAAATAAATACATAAATAAATAAATAAATAAACCAAATTCCACCTCTCCAGAATTCTATTTTATTTCTATTTTTATTTTATTTTCTCCAGAAAATTAGAATCTCTCAACTCAAATGCTTGACAATTAGCATAGTCTTAGGGTAAAAGATAAATCAAAGTAAAGAAGTTAGGGCAAAGAAGTTGATACTTTCTAAGCAAAACCAACTTGACTCATAAACCAAAGTGATGACAGGGATACTTTTTTGACCATACTCAGTGAGCTCAGGGCTTATTCCTGGCAGTGCCATAAGGAATCACTTTTGGTGGGCTTGGGGACCATATGGGATGGCAGAGACCGAAACCAGGTTCACTACTTGTCAGACAAGTACTCACTGTACTATCTCTCTGGCCTCAGGGATATTTTTTAAAGTCATATATTTTAAAAAAATATTAAGTCACATGTTAATGTCCTCAAATAAATTATGTCTCTTCGTATAAAATTATTCAGAATTAATCAGCTTCCTCTTAAGTTATCTTAGAGATAAGCAAACAGGAAGCCAGCGTTTGCCTTGCAAGCAGCCGATCCAGGATCTAAGGTGGTTGGTTCAAATCCCGGTGTCCCATATGGTCCTGGTGCCTGCCAGGAGCTATTTCTGAGCAGATAGCCAGGAGTAACCCTTGAGCACCGCCAGGTGTGGCCCAAAAACAAAAAAAAAAGATAAGCTAACAGGAGACAGCTCAAAGGGCTGTGTATATGCTTTTCATAAGGAGATGCAGCTTTGATCCCCAGTACTGCATGATCTCCTGAGCACTGCTGAGAGCAACCAACTTCCAAGCAATAAAGCCATCAGGGTTAGCCCAGGAACACTGCTTTCTTTAACAAAAAAAGAAAAAGTGAACGTAAAACATACCCTATGATTTAATGAAAAAAAAAATCTGTATTTTATATAAATACCATTAATATCAAGAACCATTTAGTAATATATATGTATATATATTTTTTTGGGGGGGTTGGTTTTTGGGCCATACCCAGCGGTGCTCTGAGATTACTCCTGGCTGTCTGCTCAGAAATAGCTCCTGGCAGGCACGGGGGACCATATGGGACACCGGGATTCGAGCCAACCACCTTTGGTCCTGGATCGGCTGCTTGCAAGGCAAACGCTGCTGTGCTATCTCTCCGGGCCCTAATAATATTTTCTTTTTTTTTTCTTTTTTTTTTTTTTTTTGTGGTTTTTGGGTCACACCCGGCAGTGCTCAGGGGTTATTCCTGGCTCCAGGCTCAGAAATTGCTCCTGGCAGGCACGGGAGGACCATATATGGGACGCCGGGATTCGAACCGATGACCTCCTGCATGAGAGGCAAACGCCTTACCTCCATGCTATCTCTCCGGCCCAATAATATTTTCTTAACTAGGTCAAGAGTCAATAAACTACAGCCTGCAGGTTTAGGTTTAGAGCGTGTGTGTGTGTGTGTGTGTGTGTGTGTGTGTGTGTGTGTGTGTGTGTGTGTGTGTGTGTGTGTGTGTGTGTGTGTGTGTGTGTGTGTGCCGCATGCGCGCGTGTGTGTGTACATCCCCACCCCAACACTCTGTTGTATAAATATTTATTGAAATGAAGGCTAGAACGATAATACAGTGGGTAGGGCTTTTGCCTAGAACACAGGTAACCCAGTTTCAATCCTAACATTCCATATGGCCCCAAGTCTACCAGGAGTAGTGATCCATGAGTACAACAGGAGTAACCTCATAGTATTGCTGGATGTGGCCCACGTCTCCCCAAAAAAAGATTTATTGGAACAGAAATGTCATTAGTGTATGGACTGTTTCTGGCTACTTTTGTGCTATGTGGCTAGTGTGAAGTAGCTGTGATATGGACAGGATGGCCTCAAAATATTTATCTAGTCTTTTATGAAAACGTCTCTGACCCCAGAATAGACAAGCAGTGAAAGATGCATCAAATTTGTCAACTGATAAAAGAGAAAAATATCAACCAAAGTAAGTTTTGTGAAAGGTCTAAAACAAATTAAATAATGAGCAGCACAGTTCCTTTAAATCTCTTCATTTGTGTTATATTTCGTGATACTAATTTAGTGGAGTAAGTGGAGACTAATTTTGAAGCTCCATTTTCAAAGATTTGCAAAACATTATTTTGTAACAAATACTAGAGTATTTTTTTACATAAAACTTACATTATTCCCCTAAAAGAATTTTATGTAACTTCCATGACAGATCAATAAACTATAGCAGTAAAGAGCTAATTAAGGTTTTAATCTATTCTTGCTTTATAATACACATTACCGTATGTATCCTGGTTCCTTTTTCCCTTCTACTACTTCTTTGTCAACCTCCACACACACGATATCAGAATTGGGGACTTCGAACATTGGTTCTAGTAACAGCTTTTCCTAAAGAGATAAAAGATAATAAAAACATGGAAAACTGAGGTTACATTAAATATATTTGTAGTATAGGCAACCAAATTTATTAGCTCAATATTATTAAGTTTCTGTTATATATACCAGTAACTGAATATTTAAAAAAAAATCAATGTAAGGCCAGAGTAGTAGAACAGCAGGTAGGATGCTTGCCTTAGATGTGGCTGATCTCGGTCTGATCCCCAGAATAATTTAAAGCCCTGCCACAAGTGATCCCTGAACTCCAAAGCTAGGAGTAAGTCCTGAGCACTGCTGAATGTGGCCCAAAATAAAAAACAAAAATGAGTCAACGTAAAAGTTTTCATACTCATCATATTAAAACAGCTTTAAATTGGAGAGATTCAGAGGTTAAGGTGTTTGCCTTGTATCAGGATGACCTGGGTTTGGTCCCCTGCAATCCATATGGTTCCCTGAGCATCATCAGAACTGATCCCTGTGCATAAAACTCGGAATAACCCAAGTACATGAGTGTGGCCCCATAACCAAACCATACAAACATAAAACCCAGCCTCCTTGGGCTTGAGAGTTAGTACAAAAGTTAAGACACCTTTTTTTATGCAGCTGACCTTGGTTCAATCCCTGGCACTGAATATGTTTCCCTGAGCACTGCTGGGATGACAGCCTTGAGCACAGAGCCAGGAGCAGCCCCAGAGCTACTGAGTATCCTCATACTACTGAGGATGGCCCCATAAACCAAATAAATAAGTAAAAAAAAAAAAAAAAAAAAAGTTTCCTAGGACCCTGTAATGGCTCAGTGGAAAAGTGCCTACTTGCATTTGAAGCTGCAGTTTTGATCCCTGGTGCCTCTTCATGCACCAATTTTGAACCCTGTAGCTCTACTACTTGAGATCCCAATACTGCAACCAACCAGGCTGTGACCCCAGTTATCTCAACAACAGTAAGAGGGAAGTAGAGGCTTCAAGCAAAACTGAGAGAAGTGGGAAGGCCAAAGGAACATGAAAAAATACGCTATCACTAAACATCGGGAAATATAAATCAAGATAGAAAGATACTACCTCACACCAAAGAGAGACTGGCACTCATCACACACACAAATAAAGGAAAACAAACAAACAAAAATGTTGGGCAGAGAGATAGTATGAATAGTATGACAAGCAGGTAAGGTGCTTGCCTTGTTGTATACTGCCAACCTGAGTTCAATGGTCCCCAAGCACACCAAGAATGAATCCTGAGTGCAGAGCTAGGAGTAAGTCCTGATCATCGCTGGATGTGATCCAAAAACAAACAAATAAAAACCAAACTAAAAGATTCCAATAGTGTCAGTATGGATATAGGAGAAAAAAGGGATCATCATTCTCTACTGGTGGAGATGTCAATGGTCCAACCTTTCTGAAAAAGAATACTGACACTCCTAAAAAACATTGCTTCCTTTAAAATTGCTTCTATGTAACACAGAAACTCCTGAGAACATATCCCCAGGACTCAAAAGCACAATGAAGAAAGGCATCTGCATTCCTTTGTTGACGACAGCACTTCACAATCCCAAAATCTGAAAACAACCCAAGTGCCCAACAACAGATGACTACATAAAGAAGCTATTGTACATTTAATAGAATATTACTCTGCCAAAAAAAGATGAAGCAGGGCCATAGAGATAGTACAGAAGGTAGATATTTGCCTTGCACAGGGCCAACCCAGGTTTGATCTCCAGCACCACATATGATACATGAGGACTGACAGAAATAATTCCTGAGCTCAGAACTAGGAGTAAGGCCTAAGCACTCCGGGTGCAGCTCAAACAAAACAAAAGAAAGGATAGATGAAGCTATGCAATTTGCTGCTACATCAGTGGTCTCTCGCGGCCCGACCGCAAACGGCCCTCCATACAACATTTTGTGGCCCTGCCCTAGAGGAATCTTTTTTTGGCCTGTTTTGTTTTAGTTGTTTGGGTCACACCCCCCAATGTTCAAGGCTTACTACTGACTTTGCACTCAACGATCACCCCGACTTTGCCTTCTGCGGCCCCCAGGTAAATTGAATTCGAGACCCCTGTGCTACATGGATTTATCACACTGAGTGAAATTAGTAAAGAGTGAAATTAGACCAGTAATGATCCTTTCATATGTGGGACATAAAGAAACATAATAGGGGAATAAAAAATGCCCAAAGGCAATTGCAACAAAGAACATGAAAACTGGTTTCCAGTAGGAAACTTGCTATTGGGCAGGGACGGTGAGAATAGATCAGGGAAGGGAACAATACAGTATTTGTGAAGGGAAAGGGTCACTCTGGAGGAAGACAGAGTGCTAATAGGAGGTAAAAGGTGTCTGCCATAGAGGGATGGTGGGAAGGATGGGAAATGGAAACTGGGGACACTGGTGGAAGGAAGTGGACACTAGTGAAGAGACTGGTTGGAACATTGTGTATCTGAATTCAATCATAAAAAATATGTAAATAGAACATTAAAACAATTTTAAAGAGAAAAAATTAAAACTTCTACAATATTTAAATAAAAATCACAAGATGGTATATAAAATCACTAGATATTTACAAAAGGAAAACAGGGAAGGTTGAATTCTTAATACTTAGACTAAGAAACAGTCAAGTTTTTGTCTAATGATGCCAACTCACCATTATGGACCTAAGGCCACGTGCACCAGTTTTTCGTTCTAGTGCCAATCTGGCAATAGCCTTCAAAGCATCCTCAGTAACATTCAGTTCACACTGCAAAGACATTAAGGAGAAACGAGAAGTTAGGCAATTCCTGATATTTTCCTACTGTAATGTTAAATGCACTATCACTATTTATCACCATTACTGAGCAAAAGAGAATCAAAGTCCTGATTTCATAAAGAAGTGTTCCAAAAGGTTAAGTTCTCTAATACTTAGAGATGCCCTATCTTCACTGATCCCACCCCTTGCAGATTAAAACAACCTAAGAGCACCACCTTCCTTTTAGAGAAAAATGAATTATAAGGCCCTTTTCTGGGGGAGAAGGGCATTAGAGTCTTACCTGGAGGGGCTCAGGGCTTACTTCTGGCTCTGCATTCAAGGATCCCTCTTGGCAGAACTCAGTGGACGATACAGGATGCCAGAGTTCAAATCTGGATTTCAGGCCATATGTAAGGTAAGTACCCTAACAGCTGTACTATCTCTCAAGCCCTTGTTTCTACCTTTTAAAATGGAGCACTAATAATCCTCTTGTCCTTAACCCAAAGTTAAACTTTAGACAAGTCTCTAAATTAGCACACCTTTTAAATTATTTTTAACTTAAACACCATGGTTATAAGGTTGTTCGTACTACCTTACTTTTTCTTCACAGATAGTTGTTCATGATTGAGTTACAGACATACAACGCATAACAACCTTTACCAGTACGCATTTCCCACTACCAATGTCAACAGTTTCCCTCTCACCCTCCCTGATGCCCTCTTCACACGCCTACCCTTCCTAAGCAGGCATTTTCATATTCTCTCTCTCTGTCTCTGTCTCTCTCTCTCATTTGTATTACTATTAATGAAGGGGTGCCATGCATGTCACTTTGATAGTAGACCCTTTTCTACTCTAACTGCACTCTGTTCTGTAGCAAGCTTCCTACCATGAACTGCATGGACTGGTCACCCTAATCCTAATCTCTATTATCTCTGGATATCATCCCCACACTATCTTTTATTTTCCTTATATTCCACATATGAATGATATTCTGTGTTTATCCCTCTCCCTCTAACTCATTTCACTCAGCATAATCATCTTTTTTTTTAAATATGGAACGCTTCACGAATTTGCGTGTCATCCTTGCGCAGGGGCCATGCTAATCTTCTCTGTATTGTCCCAATTTTAGTATATGTGCTGCCGAAGCGAGCACAGCATAATAATCTTTATGTCCATCCATGTATAAGCAAATTTCATGACTTCATTTTTTTCCTAATGGCTGCATAGTATTCCACTGTGTAGATGTACCACAGTTTATTTAGCCACTCATCTGTTGTTGGGCATCTGGGTTGCTTCCAGGTTCTGACTATTGTAAATAGTGCTGCAATGAACACAGGAGTGCAGGGGGCTTTTTTGTATTGTTTTTGTGTTCCTAGGGTATATCCCTAGGAGTGGTATTGCAGGATCATAAGGAAGATTAATTTTCAGGGTTTTTTTTTTTTTTTTTTAAGAAATATCCATATTGTTTTCTGGAAAGACTGGACTAAATGGCATGAGAATGAGAGTTCCTTTCTCCCTACCACGCCAGTACTGGCTGTTCTTGTTCTTTGTGATGTGTGCCAATCTCTGTGGTATGAGATGAAACTTTATAGTTGTTTGATTTGCATCTCCCTGATGATTTGTGATGTAAAAAGTTTTTTCATGTGTATTTTGGCCGTCTGTATTTCTTCTTTGAGGCAACTTTTCTTCTCATTTCTTCTCACCAATTTTTGATGGGGCTAGATGTTTTTTTCCTGTTAAGTTCTGCCAGTACCTTATGTATCTTTTTTTGTTTGTTTGTTTTTTGTTTTTGGGCCACACCCGGCGGTGCTCAGGGGTTACTCCTGACTGTCTGCTCAGAAATAGCTCCTGCCAGGCACGGGGGACCATATGGGACACCGAGATTCGAACCAACCACCTTAGGTTCTGGATCGGCTGCTTGCAAGGCAAACACCGCTATGCTATCTCTCCGGGTCCACCTTATATATCTTTATCTGATGGGTATTGAGTGAATAGTTTCTCCCATTCTATGGATAGCCTTTGTATTCTAGTCACCGTTTCCTTTGAAGTACAGAAGCTTCTTAGTTTAATGTAGTCCCATTTGTTTATCTTAGCTTCCACTTGCTTGGACAGTGGTATTTCCTCCTTGAAGATGCTTTTAGTCTCAATGTCATGGAGTGTTCTGCCTATGTTTTATTCTATGTACCTTATGATTTCAGGTCTAATATCAAGGTCTTTAATCCATTTTTATGTGCCAGCATGTAGTCTATCCTGGAGAATGTCCCATGTACATTGGAGAAGAATGTGTATCCAGGTTTCTGGGGATGGAGTGTCCTATATATATCCACTAGGCCTCTTTCTTCCATTTCTCTCCTCAGGTCTAGTATATTCTTGTTGGGTTTCAGTCTGGTTGACCTGTCCAGTGTTGACAAAGCCGTGTTAAGGTCCCCCACAATTATTGTGTTGTTGTTGATATTATTTTTCAGATTTGTCAACAGTTGTATTAAATATTTTGCTGGCCCCTCATTTGGTGCATATATGTTTAGGAGAGTGAATTCTTCCTGCTCTACGTACCCCTTGATTAATATAAAATGTCCGTCTTTGTCCCTTACCACCTTCCTGAGTATAAAGTTTGCATTATCTGATATTAGTATGGCCACTCCAGCTTTTTTATGGGTGTTGTTTGCTTGGATAACTTTTCTCCAGCCTTTTATTTTGAGTCTATGTTTGTTCTGACTATTCAGGTGCGTTTCTTGTAGGCAGCAGAAGGTTGGATTGAGTTTTTTGATCCATTTAGCCACTCTGTGTCTCTTAACTGGTGCATTTAGTCCATTGACGTTGAGAGAAAGAATTGTCCTGGGATTTAACGCCATCTTTATTTCAAAATTTGGTGTGTCTTTTGGGTAGTCTTGTCTTAGATTAGGTCTTTCAGTTTTTCTCTTAAGACTGGTTTTGTGTCTGTGAAGTTTCTGAGCTGTTTTTTGTCTGTGAAACCATGTATTCTTCCATCAAACCGGAAAGTGAGTTTTGCTGGGTATAGTATTCTGGGTGAAACATTCATTTCATTCAGTCTTGTCACAATATCCCACCACTGCTTTCTGGCATTGAGCGTTTCTGGTGACAGGTCTGCTGTAAATCTCAGGGAAGCTTGCTTGAATGTGATTTCCCCTTTTGATCTTGCTGTTTTCAGAATTTTGTCTCTATCTGTGGGATTTGTCATTGTGACTAGGATGTGTCTTGGGGTGGTTTTTCTGGGGTCTCTTTTGGTTGGTACTCTTCGGGCATGCAGGATTTGATCACATATATTCTTTAGCTCTGGGAGTTTCTCTTTAATGATGTTCTTGACCATTGATTCTTCCTGGAAATTTTCTTCCTGGGTCTCTGGGACTCCAATGATTCTTAAGTTGTTTCTGTTGATCTTATCATAGACTTCTATTTTCGTCTGTTCCCATTCTTTGACTAATTTTTCCATTGTCTGCTCATTTGCTTTAAGTTTTTTGTCCAATCTCTCCTGCTGTATGGAATTGTTATGTATCTCATCTTCCACAGCACCAAGTCTATTCTCAGCTTCTGATACCCTGTCCCAGAGCTTATCCATTTTGTCATTTACTTCGTTTACTGACCTTTTCAGTCCTGTTAGTTGACATGTTATTTCAGTTTGGAGTTTTGTCATTTCTGCCTTCATATTTTCTTGGTTCTTATTAGTGTTCTGTTCAACTCGATCCATGGTTTCTTGGAGTCTGTTGAGCACCTTCCATATTGCTAGTCTAAAGTCCTTATCTGAGAGGTTGATTAGTTGTTCAGTCATTATCTGGTCCTCAGAATTGTCATCTTCATTCTCTATGTCTGATGCTGGCCTGCGTTGTTTCCCCATTGTCACACTTGTATTGTGGGTTTTTCTACGTGTTGTAGTGGTATTCATTGTCTATATGATGTAGGCAGCACACTCCTCTGGCTCCTCCCTTTCTGGATGGGCTGACTTGACTCTAAGGGAGGGGAGTCCTCCGTGGATGAAGCCTCACACTGGGTCAAATCTTAGGCCCGAGCATGCAACAGAGAAGACAGTCCAGAGAGAAATGTTTGCTTCTGTGATATAGCGCCGTTCTTAGTGTGATTTTTCCTTCTTGTTGCAATGGAGTTCTTTCCTTAGAAAGAGTGCACGGCCCCGCGTAGCGAAGCGGAGCGGCCGTGCTCCTCTGAGCCTCTTTTTGCCCCACTCGCAAGAGTTTCACGCAAGAGGACAGTAGACAGACATAGACAGGTCACACTCACAGTCTTTCACAGCTGAGCCCCACTGGGCCGGTGTACTTTCGCGGATTTTCCCCGCCTGGTGTCACACACAGGGAGCCAGCTTTTGCAAAGGTTAGCCGGTTTTTCTCTTTAATCCATTTTTATTTGACTTTAGTGCATAGTATTAAAGAGAGGTCTGAGTTCACTTTTTTGCATTTAATTAACCAGTTTTCCCAATACCACTTGTTGAAGAGGTTCTTCTTGCCCCTTTATCAAAGATTAATTGGTTATAAAGCTGGGGGGTCAGTCTCAGAATACTCAAGTCAATTCTATTGTGAGGGTCTGTCACCATGCTGTTTTAATGACTATTGCTTTATAGTACAATTTAAAGTTGGGGAAAGTGATGCCTCCCATCAGGGTATCCTTAGAGGGATTGTATTAAATCTGTACAATGCTTTGGAAAATATTGCTATTTTAATGTTAATCCTCCCAATCCATGATCAGGGTATTATGTTTTCATTTCCTTATGTCCTATTTCTTCCCTCCCTCCCTCCTCCTCCCCTCCCTCCCTTCCTTCCTTTGGTTTTTGGGTCACACTCAGCAGCGCTCAGGGATTACTCCTGGCTCTACACTCAGAAATTGCTTCTGGCAGACTTGGGGGACCATCTGGGATACTGGGATTCGAACCACCATCCTTCTGCATGCAAGGCAAACACCCTGCCTCCATGCTATCTCTCTGGTCCCCCTATTTTATTTCTTGAAGCAGTGTTTTATAGTTTTCTTTGTATAGGTTTTTTACCCCTTTAGTAATTTTTTGTTTTGTTTTGTTTTTTGGGTCACATCCGGCAGTGCTCAGGGGTTCTACTCCTGGTTCTACGCTCAGAAATCGCTCCTGCCAGGCGTGGGGGACCATATGGAATGCCAGGGTTTGAACCACCATCCTTTTGCATGCAAAGCAAATGCCGTACCTCCATGCTATCTCTCCTTTAGTTAATTTGACTCCCAGGTACTTGATTTTCTGAGACACAATTGTGAATAAATTGTTTTTGTACTGTCTCTTTCTTCTCTTTCATTATTTGTATATAAAAATGTCATGGATTTTTGGGTGTTAATTTTGTAGCCTGCCACTTGGCTATACAAATCTATTGTTTCTAGAAGCTTTTTGGTAGTCTATGATTTTCTAAATATAGTATGTCGCCTACTAACAGTGAGAGCTTGACTTCGTTTCCTATCTGGATGCCCTTGATATCTTTTTCTTTTCCAACTAGTATGGCAAGCACTTCCAGTACTATGTTGAATAAGTTGGGTTTTTTTTTTTTTTTTTTTGGTTTTTGGGTCACACCCAGCAGCGCTCAGGAGTTACTCCTGGCTCTACCCTCAGAAATTGCTCCTGGCAGGCTCGCTTGGGGGACTATATGGGATGCCGGGATTTGAACCACTGACCTTCTGCATGCAAGGCAAACACCCTACCTCCATGCAATCTCTCTGACTCTGGTTTTTTTGTTCGTTTTTTTGTTTTGTTTTGGATTTTGGGCCATACCCGATGACACTCAGGGGTTACTCCTGGCTATGCACTCAGAAATCCTTCCTGGCTTGGGGGACCATATGGGGCACCAGGGATCAAACCAAGGTCCATCCTGAATCAGCTGCATGAAAGGCAAATGCCCTACTGCTGCTCTGCCCAGTGTTGAATAGATTTTTTAAAGCACTTTCTTTTTGGTTTTTGGGTCATACTGGTGATGCTCAGGAGTTACTCCTGGCTTTGTGCTCAGAAATAGTCCCTGGCAGGCACAGGGACATATGGGATGCCATCATCCTAGATCAGCTGCATGCAAGGCAAACGCCCTACCACCATGCTATCTCTCCTGCCTTTAAAGCACAATTTAAAGCAGCAAGAATTCAAACTATTGAGAATACATCCCACCCAATCAAAATACTTTGGAATCATAGAATTCAAAAGATTTTTATATTAAATGGTTTTTTTTTGTTTGTTTGTTTTTGGGCCACACCCAGTGGCACTCAGGGGTTAATCCTGGCTCTGCCCTCAGAAATCACTTCTGGTAGGCTCGGGGGACCATATGGGATGCCAGGGATCAAACTTGGGTCTACTCCGAGTCGGCTGCAAGCAAAGCAAATTCCCTACCACTGTGCTATCACTCCAGTCCTTATATTAAACAATTTTTTGTTATTCATGTTTATCAGCAAATCTTTAACTGAGATAATTATCTTCTTGCTTTCGACATGAACTTGTTTCTATCAATTAATTTATTAAAAGTGTCAGTCTGAAGAATCCTAGATTTTTCCTTATTCCTTGGGATTTTCTAGTTAACATGAACTTTCTAGAAAGTTACTGAACATTTGATAGATTCCGCAAGAAATTGAATATGTTGGTGGTACCACTTAGCAGCACAGAGTTTCCCCCATACCTGCTACTCAATGGAGTACTACAGTGGGGGTATCTAAGTAAGGAGAGGGGGGAACTGAAGGATTTTCAGAAAAGGAAGATATGAATTAGCTTTATGTTTATAAAGAATGTAAAGCATAACCTATTTTGCACTGTGGCTCAATAATTTTCGAGTAATCCATCCCAGAATTAAAATGGAGGATAATGTTTTATTTTGGTTTATTTCTTTTAGGGGCTATACTCAGCTGTGCGCAGGGCTTACTCATTCATGACTCTGCACTCAGGGATCACTCTTGGTAGGCTCAAGGGACCATATGGGGTGTTGAGGATGAAACCAAGATCAGCTGCATGCAAGGCAAGTGCCCTGTATCCTGCTAAGGGCCCCATATGTCTTGGTGGTGGTGGTAGTTATAGAGTCATAGACAGACTTCAGACAGGAAGACAACTAATAAGAAAGAAAATGTACAGAGCAAGGTAAAGAATGAAAAGAATTGACATGAGATATTGGCAATGAAGTTAGAGATACCAAGTTCATAAAACCCAAAGTATTCATATTATGACTAGATGTGTGGGCATGAATGACCCCCAGATGTCTGGCTAAAAAGGACCTAGGGGACCTAATACAATGTTACATAAAGAATTTAAAATATCAAAGCTCAGATTAGAATAATAATATAGCAGGTAAGCTATTTGCCTTGCACACAACAGGAGTGATAACTGACGACAGAGCCAGGTGTCAGTACTGCACATCACCAGGTGTAACACCCCCACATTGGCAAAATAATAAAGCTCAAGTACTTGATGATCTGTAAGTCTGGTTTAAGGAGCTGGGCATTGGTTACTGGTACAGTCTATATATAGTTGAACTTTATGCTATAATGATGCTTTTAATTAAGAAAAATTAATTTTTTAGTGAAGAAAAAGTTTTATTGAGAGAAATTTACTTAGAAAGATGTGAGAGAGGGCCCGGAGAGATAGCACAGTGGCGTTTGCCTTGCAAGCAGCCGATCCAGGACCAGAGGTGGTTGGTTTGAATCCCAGTGTCCCATATGGTCCCCCGTGCCTGGCAGGAGCTATTTCTGAGCAGACAGCCAGGAGTAACCCCTGAGCACTGCCGGGTGTGACCCAAAAACAAAACAAAACAAAACAAAACAAAAAAAAAAAAAAAAGAAAGAAAGATGTGAGAGCAAAAAGAAAATCTATATATACAAAGAGCAGAGGAGAGATATATATTCAAGAGGGAACATCGACTTTCCCAGAGTGTAAAAAAAGCCTTAATCCAATTCTGAAGTCTAATGTTACATAATTTTCTTCCCGAGTCTAAATTCCTATGCAGTAAGAAAACAGGATTGCTTTCTAATTTCTTGGTTAATTTAGGCAGTTTTTTTTTTAAATATAATTTTTATTTTGATTATAGTGGCTTACATATTGTTGACAATAATATTTTAGGTACATATTAACATAATTTCAGGGGGATTCCCATCACCAAATTATCTTTCCTACACCTCCGTTCCCATCCTACCTCCCATATCCTCCTCCCTCACCCCCGGGGCTGCTAGAATACGTGGTCCCCTCTGAGCCTAGCTTACTACTTAGTAGTCCTACACCTGTTTTGGTCTTGGTACCTCCCTTGTTTCCTCCTCTAACTGGGAGGTGGTACTAGATAGTTCCAGTTATGTGGTTTTGTTTGAAGAAGAGAAAAGTGATAAACTGGGGTAAAAATCAAATATGCCAAAAATGGGTGGAGTCCTTCTAGAGGCTCTCATCATCAGTTTGAGAGACGAAGGGGGAAAAAAGGTGAAACACCCCAACAGTAAAGAAAGGAGTGTCAAATCAAATATCCAGTGAGCACTCCAACAATAAAGATAAGCACCACATAAAAGCCATGGTCTTGAGATAAAAAACATGGCAGAGCACCCTGCCTGGAGTTGGACCGGGCTAATTTAGGCAGTTTTAAGAGTAAGAACAAATAAGAAGCTAACTAAAAGAAATGAAGGATGAAAAATTAAAATCTTACCTTGTCCATGCTGAACAGTGCCTGGTATTGAGGAATTACAGCATTACGAGGCTCAGTTAATATCTGTACAAGTGTCTTTTCATCGAGGCTATGCAAAGGGACCACCACAGGCAAGCGACCCACAAACTCAGGAATCATGCCAAATTCAATGAGATCTCTGGCTTCGACATGACGTAACAAGCGGTCTTTTTCTTCGATGTCCTGGTGAGTGTTTGATTCTCCACTCCGGTTGGCCAGGTCAGCGGCGGCAGCAGCCCTTCTTCCTTTGCCCAGATTAGAGGGTGTTCCAAACCCTAGGTACTGTCAGAGAGAGGAGCCATGAACTGAAGGACACTGCACAGGAGGGATTCACAAGAATATTTCATGTATATCTCCAAAGGAAAAAAGTATTATTTTTACATTTCACAAAGAAACTGGGTTAGAGTAGTAGACAGGCTGTGAATTCAGATTTATCTGCTTTCAGGTAAAAAAACAAAAACAAAAACACTGTATTCTCAAAGAAAAATTTCTAGTGAACTCTAAAATCTAAGCCAAGAACTCTGAAGAGAACTCTGGAAAGAAGTCCTTTAGAACTCAGATGTCACAGGGATTTCCCGTGGCTCCTGGCTCTGCACTCAGGGATCAGAGTGCTCATACAGGATGTTTGGGATCAAACCTGAGTTGGCCATGTATAAGGCAAGTGCCCACCTCACTGTACTATCACTTCTGCATCAGGAATGTCATATTGTTTCTATCAAAAGCACCAGAAGAGTTCAGCGTGAGAGCATATGCCTTGTCTGGGGAGGCCCTGGGTTTGATCCCTGGTACTCCAATCCCCACCTGGGTACCAGGCCCCAAAACAAAAACAAACAGAAAAAACTTGTGAGTTTCATACATGTCAGGCAGGTCTTCCTGCCCTCTGAATTACATCCCAAAATTACCAAAAAAAAAAAAAAAAAAACCAAAAAAAAAACAAAATTTTATTGAAATATTGTAGAAACAATAGTGGGGTAGGAGTGAGGAAGGACCTCGGTACACTCTGCTAAATCCAGCTTTGTATTCAGGGGAGTATACTGTGCAGGGAATTAAACCTGGTCTCCCTCATGCAAAGCACTCACTCATTACGTTCTCTCTGGCCCCACAATCCTTACTTTAAAGTGTCAGAGCTGGGATTCAGGAGACAACTCAGAGATGGAGCACGTCTTGCATGTGTAAATTGCTGAATCTAATCCATATCACCACACACAAAATAAGCTAAAATGGAGCTGAAAGGGCTGGGGTCCATACTCTACTCAGTGGTCCTGAAACTTGGCCTACAGGCCACACATTGTATTTGTTCTCATTTTGTTTCTTCACTTCAAAATAAGATATATGTGTGTGCATAGGAATTTGTTCAGTTTTTGTTTTTATTATAGTCTGGCCCTCCAATAGTCTGAGGGACAGTGAACTGGCCCCCTGTTTAAGAAGTCTGAGGACCACTGCACATGCAAGAGGATCAGGTTTCATCTCCAGCACTGCCTGATTCCTTAAGCACAATATAAGGCTTCAGCACCATCAGGTATGGCCACATGACCCAGCAATACCATTTCTAGGTATATAACCAAAGAATATAAAAACACTAATTTGAGGGGCCAGAGAGATAGCATGGAGATAAGGCATTTGCCTTGCATGCAGAAGGTTGGTGGTTCGAATCCCGGCATCCCATATGGTCCCCTGAGCCTGCCAGGTGTGATCCAAAAACCAAAAAACAAAAATCAAAAACAAAAAACCCCCACTAATTTGAAAAAGTATTTGCACCCTTATGTTCACATTCATGTTATTTGATAACCAGTTAAAAGAGCTGTGGTCTATACATTCAATGAAATAATATTCTGCTATTAAAAATGAAGTTGTAGGAGCCGGCGAGGTAGCGCTAGAGGTAAGGTGTCTGCCTTGCAAGCGCTAGCCAAGGAAGGACCGTGGTTCGATCCCCCCATGTACTATATGGTCCCCCCAAGCCAGGGGTAATTTCTGAGCGCATAGCCAGGAGTAACCCCTGAGCGTCAAACAGGTGTGGCCCCCCCCCCAAAAAAAAAAAAGAAAAAGAAAAAAAAAGAAATGAAGTTGTAGGGGGCCAGGGTGTTAATATAGTGGATAAGGCACTTGCCTTGCAGGATCCAGCATCCTAAGCACTGTTTTTCTTTTTCTTTTTTCTTTTTTTGGTTTTTGGGCCACATCCGGCGGTGCTCCTGGCTGTCTGCTCAGAAATAGCTCCTGGCAGGTATGGGGGACCATATGGGACGCCGGGATTCGAACCAACCACCTTTGGTCCTGGATCGGCTGCTTGCAAGGCAAACGCCGCTGTGGTATCTCTCCGGGCCCCTTAAGCACTGTTTAAGATTATTCAGGATTAATTCCTGAGTGCAGAACCAGGAGTAACCCCTGAGTATTACCAGGTGTGCCCTTCCCTCCAAAAAGGCCTGTATAGAGATACTATTTAGAAATATTCCAATAAAGAACTCTGAAGCTAACAAAAAATATATAATTGTGTTATGCTCTAATAAAATCTAACTCTTTGGGACCAGAGTATAACACATAGGACATTTGCCTTTCATGTAGCTAACCTAGGGTTCGATCCCCAGCATCCCATATGGTCCTGACCCTTGGGAGTATGTAAATCTAATTCTTGGGCTGGAGCAATAGCACACTGGTAGGGCACTTGCTTTGTAAAAGGCTGACCCAGGATCAACCCAGGTTCAATCCCTGGCCTCCCATATAGTCCCCTGAGCCTGCCAGGAGGCATTCCTGGGCACAGAGCCACAGAGCTAGGATTAACCCCTGAGCACCACTGGGTGTGGCCCCAAAACAAACAAACAAACAAAAAATAAAATATAATTCTTGAAAATACACAACTGAAGCTAGGGAGATACCTCAAGAGATAAAGCACATGTCTGAACATGTTTGTCCTTAAGCTTGATCCCTGACGCCATGTGGTTTCTCTCCTTGAGCACTGCTGAGATGTCCACAAATATTAACAGCCCCAAAATAAAAATAAATCAAAAGATATGAGACTAGAAACTGAGTGCCCATCTTCTGTAATTTCAAATGTCCCTCAGAAAAACGTACCTTTTCATTTTTTCTTCTGCTGATGATTCTGTCTAAGCCATTGAAAGCACCGGATGCAACAAACAGGACATTTGTTGTATCAACTTGCACTGTTTCTCCACGTAGCTTGCGTGAATTTTTTTCTGGAACGTTGACTATTGTGCCTTCTAGTAGTTTTAATAAGCCCTAAGTAAATAATAAATGATGTATAACATTGGATGTAAGCATATTATTTACTCTATTACTTTAAATAAAGGGATTCAACAATAAAAAAGGTGATTATCATTAATGAGCAGAACTAAAGAAAAACCCCCACATTTCTATCATATGACAATGTACTATGCAAAATCACTCATTCATAATTTTATTAGAATGGAGATGGACCCTACTACATCTAGGAATAGTCAGAGAAATAAATATAATATGAAATAAAGATGCAATTGTGATTATAGATGGTACCCAACCACAGTGAGGACTCTTAAAATTTGAAACTAGGAAAGATTTATATTTCATTTAAATTAAAATTCTACTCTCTGCCCAGTATTGAGCTTTGAGAATAACAATATTTTGAGATGTCTTTTGTTGTTGTTTTCATTTTGTTTTGGGCCACCCTCAGTAGTATTAGAGCTTACTCCTGGCAGATTTGGGGAACCATACAGGATGCCTAGAATTGAACCTGGGTCTGCCACATGCTAGGCAAGTGGCTTATCCGTGTACTCTCTCTCCAGTCCCTTGTCTGAATGTGCCTCTCTATCTCCATGTCTTTGTTATAAATACTGAAGAAATTTTCCTTACACTGAAAGTGATTCCTAATTAGTTATTAAAAGGTCCATAGATCCTTATGATTTGCATTCTATAAGTAATGAGCTATTTTATTCATTTAGCCTATTTTCCTTTTGTCTATTTGTGTTTTGGGGTCACAATAGTGGTGTTCAGGGGACAGATGTAGTATTGGGGATTCAAACCAGGTGATCAAACCAGTGTCAGTTGTACATAGGCACATAAGTGCATTGGCTCTTTTTTTTTTTTTTTTTAGGCCACACCCGGCGGTGCTCAGGGGTTACTCCTAGCTGTCTGCTCAGAAATAGCTCCTGGCAGGCACGGGGGACCACATGGGACGCCAAGATTCGAACCAACCACCTTGGGTCCTGTGTCGGCTGCTTGCAAAGCAAACACCCCTGTGCTATCTCTCTGGCCCCAAGTGCATTGGCTCTTTAATCTGTTTTCTTTTTTTTTTCTTTCTTTCTTTCTTTTTTTTTTTTTGGATCACACCCAGCAGCACTCAGGGGTTACTCCTGGCTCTATGCTCAGAAATCGCTCCTGGTGGGGCCAGAGAGATAGCATGGAGGTAAGGTGTTTGCCTTTCATGCATAAGGTCGGTGGTTCAAATCCCGGCATCCCATATGGTCCCCAAGCCTGCCAGGAGTGATTTCTGAGCATAGAGCCAGGAGTAACCCCTGAGCGCTGCTGGGTGTAACCCTAAAAAACAAAAAAACAAAACAAAACAAAAAAAAGAAATCGCTCCTGCAGGCTCAGGGGACCATATGGGATGCTGGGATTCGAACCACCGACCTTATGCATGTAAGGCAAATGCCTTTGCCTTACCTCCATGCTATTCTCCGGCCCCCTACCCTATTTTCTATGGTAAAAGAGTAAGTTCATTTATGTCTACTTAAAACCAGAACTTTCCTTTAAAAATGTTTAACTGGGTCTTTGAGGAACAACAACAATAAAAAATTGAATTTCCTTTAAATAAAAAAATGTTCTTTACAATGTTTTAATCTTCCTAAGAAAAGTAATTTGGTTTTAAATCACCAATAGCTTTCTTTCTCTTATATTCTAAACTACCTTCAAATGGCATGTGGGATCTATGGTGGGAGAAATAATCGCAACAGAATCTAATGGAATGTGAAACCAAACGTACAATATTTGGGAGGCTGATGTGTTCCCTTCTTTCTAGTGGACGAACAAAATATTCAACTGCTTACTTGCTGAACGCCTTCTCCACCTACATCCCGTAACTGATGAATGCCGGGCACACTGCCAATCTTATCTACTTCATCCAGAAAGACAATTCCTACAAGTTAAGGAGGATTCTATTTACAGTATGAAAGAAGCAAACACAAGATAGTCTCAATTTATTCACTTAAACATCTGCAGTATCTTAGCATTGTTAAAATATACTGCTATCTACCCCTATAATCACTTTAAGTAAATGGTTTATGCATTATCAAATACCACTTGATTATGAGAATTCCCTGACAATAATTATCTATCCCAAAGTTTTCAGGTGTTTTATTTGAGGAGGCTGAGACAAAAGTACAGAGTGGGAAAAGGAGGTATAGGCAATGCTAGTATTTAGTTACTTCTTCTCATTTATTTATTTTTCTTAATTTGGGGGTCACATTTCACCATGCTCTGAGGACCATAATCAGTAACAGAGATTAATCTGCAAAGCCTGTGGGAGCCTGTTGAGCATGTCTGTCAAGTTACATGTGTCTCTGGCACAATTCTTTTTTGTTTTGTTTTGTTTTTTGGGCCACACCCAGCAGCGCTCAGGGGTTACTCCTGGCTCTGCCCTCAGAAACTGCCCCTGACTCGGGAGACCATATGGGACACCAGGGATAGAACCCGCGTCCGTCCTGGGTCAGCCACGTGCAAGGCAAATGCCCTACCGCTGTGCTACCACTCTAGCCCTATAGCACAATGTTTATCTTAAAACCATATGGATGAGAAGCTGTCAACTTTTCCATAGAAATGAAGGCAGAAGGGCCAGAGCCGTGGCATGGAACAGTAAGGCGTTTGCCTAGCACACTAGCCTCGGACGGATCCTGGTTCAATCCCTCGGCATCCCATAGGGTCCCCCAAGCTGGAGCAATTTCTGAGCACATAGCCAGGAGTAACCCCTGAACATCAATGGGTGTGGCCCAAAACAAAACAAAACCAAAAAAAAGAAAAGAGGACACGATATAGGTGGGAAAGGAGAAATGCAGACAGATCAATAGGCTAATCTGCTTCTAAGTGAAACCTAAATCCTCTCCTGCCCACCTGTGCCTTTGCCCCAAGGTCCCTCCCAACATGAAATCTGAAATCCCAACATAAAATCTTTGCACAGAATAAGAACTATAATTATGGACTGAACAGTTCTTTTCACCTGAACTGCAATCTTACAATAAGAAAAAACGTATATGGCCTTTAATTACATCCCAGAATATGCTTTACAATGATATTTTTATATGATCATAGAGAACTTTTCTCTTTACACAAAATAATAGTATCGTTTAGTATCAGACCATGTTTCCAAAGGACTACAGCTAGGGACAGAAAAGCAGTGCTGAGATCATACCTTGTTGTGCTTTTTCTACATTATAATTGGCATCCTGGAGCAATTTGGCAATCACAGATTCAATATCTTCACCCACATAACCAGCCTGAGTCAAAGTGGTACAGTCACAGATTGCAAAAGGGACATCCAGGCATTTAGCTAGAGTTTGTGCCAGCAGAGTTTTACCTAAGAATAGAAACAGAAATTAAAAGCTTATAAAAAGTACATTTACTGTATACAGTTCCTCTACAAATTGTAAAATAGAGGCCTGAGCAATAACACAGCAGTAGGGCATTTGCCTTGCATTTGGACGACCTTGACGGACCTGGGTTCTATCCCTGGCATCTCATATGGTCCCCAGAGCCTACCAGGAGCGATTTCTGAGAGCGGAGCCAGAGTAACCCCTGAGCGCCACAGGCTATGGCCCAAAAAAACAAAAAAACAAAAAACAAAAACAAAAGTTAAATAACCCTGCCCACAGTAAATACTGAAAGCTCTTTACTCAACACAAGTGAGCTGAAACACTGAACAGTCTGGCCTAAGTGGCCAACTGGTACCAACAGCAATGTGAGGGAGTCCTCAAATACACTCACAGATACAATACTTTTTATTTGTATTTATTTTTTGTAAAATAAAATATTTTTTCCACACCTTTTCACACAGTGAAAGTGTTATTTTATTATTCCTCTTAGGAGCAAGAATCCCCTAATCAAAACACACACTACAGAATCATTCACATTCTATTTTTAACAAAGTTAAATCTCCCCCACAGAGTTATTTACCTGACCCAGTTGGCCCAAGCAAGAGAATATTACTCTTTTCAAGTTTTATATCATCATGGGCAGAATCTAATACTTCTCCTCCTCGTTTTTCCTGAGGTATTTGTTGATTCACTTGTTGCTGCATTGATGCTCCTAAAGCGTTGCCATGGGGACTGATTCCAGCAATCTGAAGTAATTCTGAAAAATGCCAAGCAAAGATCCTTCATCTCACCGTGTTTTACTTGAAATGAATGTAAAACTACTTTTTTAGAAAAGTTAAACATTTAAATATTTGAATATGCTGTCTTACTTTTTAAAAAAGTCTCAAAGTCACCAGTTTGTACGTTTGTGTACAACACAATGAGATTATTTAGGGAACCTCAAGCAATGAAAATAGATTTTTACCCTTCTTATTAGTGTGAATCTATATGGAATGGGCTTTCACTCAAGGGGAGAAGAGAAGGAGAACAGCGCTAGATGTCAGAAAGTCTTAGTTTTTTTATCTTACTCTCTAAATAGGAACTTGGGCAAGTCATTGAAACTTATTTCCTCTGTTCCTAAATAATAAAATATCAATAAAACATATCCTCTTTGATTTCAAATATAAATTTGGAGGCACTTTTGTTTTATTTTTTGGGGGGGCACACCCAATGTTGCTGAGAAGACCATAAGGAATGTCAGGGAATGAACTTGGGTCAACACATGCAAGACAAACACCCTCCCTGCTCCAGCCCAATTTAGAGGTACTTTTAAAGATAAATCAAGATATAAAGATGTATTTATAAATCCCAGCATAGGGGCTGAGAGATAGCACAGCGGTGGAGCATATGCCTTGCACGCAGTTGACCTGGGGGGGGGGGGGACACGACACCATATGGGATGCCAGGGATTGAACCAGGGTTGGCCACCTGCAAGGCAAATGCCTACTCACTGTGCTATTGCTCTGGCCCCTTGCTGTCACTTTTAAACTACCTTGGAAATACACATAAGGTAGAGAATTATTGTCGTCATCAAAAATAGTATTTAATAATATATACATGTATATATATGTATACACACACAGACACACACAGACACACACACACACACACACACACACACACACACACACACACACACACACACATGGAGCAGGGAGAGTGTTTGACTTGCATGTGGTGACCCAAGTTCATTCCCTGCATTCCATATGGTCCTCTCAGCACCACTGGATGTGCCCTCCCCCCAAAATAAACTAAAAATAAAACAAAAGTGCTTCCACATTTATATTTAAAATCGGAGAGGATACGTTTTATTAATATTTTGTTTAGGAACAGAGAAAAAATATATGGGGGGTATTTAAGGCCACACCAGGAGCAGACAAGGGTTACTCTCTTGGCTCTGTGCTCAGAAATTACTCCTAGCAGGCTCAGGGACCATAGGAGATGCTACGGATTGAACCCCAAGGTGGGCTGTGTACAAAGAAAATGCCCTACCTGCTGTGCTATTGCTAATACTAATAATAATATTTAAACTTACATTACATTACTTCTGAGATTTAATGGTTAAGGAATAATTCACAGACTTTGCTATATTACAACCATATTAGGCAAGAAAATTGCCTTTTCAAAGATGTCCACTGCCTCCACTCTTATTCAACACAGTATTAGATGTCCTAGCAATAGCAGACAAGAGAAGGAAATCAAAGAAACCCAAGTTGGAAAAGAGAAAGTCAAACTATCTCTATTTGCAGATGAGATGATGATATACATCGAAGACCTTAAAGAGTCCACAAAAAAGCTCCTAAGAAACAATAAACCGATATAGCAAAGTGACTGGCTACAAAGTCAATACACAAAAGACAGTCATATTCTTTTATACAAATAATGACTCAGAACACAGAGATCAAAGAGTCTAACCTGTTTAAAATAGTGTCCAAAATTATCAAGTACCTAGAAATCAACCTAACAAGAGAAGTGAGAGACTTGTACCATGAAAACTTCAAAATACTTCAGAAAGAAATAAAAGAAGACCTAAGGAAATGGAAGAACAGTTCAAGCTCATGGATTGGAAGAATCAATATCATCAAAATGACCATCTTACCTAAACTACTATATAGATTCAATGCAATCCCTAATCAAATGCAGGCAACATTATTCAGGGACTTAGAACAATGGATTAACCTCGGATAGGGTACCGAAGTGGTGGCACAGCAGTAGGGTGTTTGCCTTGCATACAGCTGACCTAGGAAAGACTATGGTTCAATCCCCTGGCCTCCCATATGATCCCCCAAGCCAGGAGGAATTTCTGAGTGCATAGCCAGGAGTAACCCCTGAGCCTCACTAGGTGTGGCCCAAAAACCAAAAAACAAAACAAAACTAGGATAGCCAAATCCATATTCAAAAACAAGAAACTAGGGAGGCATCTCATTACCTAATTTGAAGCTCTACTCCAAAGCCACAGTGATCAAAACAGCATGGTTTTGGAACAAAACAGACTTCCAGACCAATGGATCAGAATAGAATATCCAGTGATAAACCCCCAAGTATATGGTCAATTACTCTTTGACAAAATAGTCAATAATTTGAAATGCAATAAAAATAGTATTCAACAAATGATGTTGGAACAATTGAATTGTCATATATTAAAGATTGATCCATATTTCACACCTTACAAAACCACAAAAATGGAAGGGAAGAGAAATAAACCAACAAGTTATATAGACATTTCTATACATTGATATAGATAAATAATGTAAGTATTATCACAACAGGGCAGGCAATAGTATTGTTCTACATTTGGCTGACCTGGCTTTGAACCCTGGTATCACATATGGTCTCTCCTGAATGTTGCCAGGAGTAACCCTGGGAGTAACAATGGGAGTGCCCTCTCCCACCAACAAAATAAAACAAAACTTCCAAAAAGAACCCTGAAGAATCACAACAGAAAAGATAAAATCAAATACCTGAAATAACCCAAGTAGGTTATAAAAAAACTTTTACCACCAAATATACTATAATAAACATGTTTGGGTAATATACAACTTCTTTTTTTTTGGGGGGGGGGGGCACACCCGGCGGTGCTCAGGGGTTACTCCTGGCTATCTGCTCAGAAATAGCTCCTGACAGGCACAGGGACCATATGGGACACTGGAATTCGAACCAACCACCTTAGGTCCTGGATCGGCTGCTTGCAAGGCAAACGCCGCTGTGCTATCTCTCCGGCCCACAACTTCTTTTTAATAATATAAAAAGCATACTTATTCCCACCACCACTCTCCACTGCTGACATTTCATGGAGGCAGACTGCAAAGGAAGGAGGGGCGAGGAGAGGGCACTTACTCGTGAATCTGTACTCATCCTCTCGTCTTCTGATCTCCAACTCTAAGAAAGTAAAGATAGCAACATTAAACTCTTACATATTTGTTCACAGGAACAAATAAGAAGAATCCCATTTCTTGTGTTCATCCATATACATGGAATCTTATTCCTTAACATTTTAGATTTCCACATTATAAAAGAATCTATACATTATATCTTTTTTATACTAAAAAAAGAAAAATACTTGATGATGGATGTCCATTTGTTTGTATTCACAATTGTCAAACACAAATTAGGTATCTAGGGGCCAAGGAGAGAATTTAGTAGGTTGAGTGCTTGCTCTGGTATGGGAGAAGGTCCAAGTTCCACACCCAGAACTGTTTGGTTCCCCAGCAGAGTTAGGAGTTGCCCCTCAGCATGACCTACTGTGGCTCCCTCCCCAAAATCAAGCAACAAAGCAAGAACACTATAAAACAAAGGACCCATAAAAAATCATGTTGAGGGGTCGGCGAGGTGGCGCTAGAGGTAAGGTGTGTGCCTTGCAAGCGCTAGCCAAGGAAGGACCAAGGTTCGATCCCCCGGCGTCCCATATGGTCCCCCCAAGCCAGGGATTTCTGAGTGCGTAGCCAGGAGTAACCCCTGAGCATCAAATGGGTGTGGCCCAAAAAACCAAAAAAAAAAAAAAAATCATGTTGAACTTCATAAAAATGCAAGGTCCAAGTCTTCCATCAGTGACCATAAGTTATGCTTTTTAAAATAAAGTAACTAATTCTGGGGTCAAAAAGATAGTATAGCAGGTAGGCATTTGCCTAGCATGAGGCAAACCCAGGGTCAAATCCCAGCATCACATGTGGTCCCCCTGAGCAGTACCAGGGTTACTGAGTACAGAGCCAAGTATAACCCCTGAGCAAAGCTAAGTGTGGCCCCAAAACAAACAAAAAGCTTTCACATGCAAGCAAGAACTCTACCATTGAGTCACATCTTTAAGGACTGGGGATACATTTCAACAGAAGAACACTTGTTTTGCAATGACTGAAGCCCTGGGTCTGATCTCTGGCACCAAACAACAATTTTACTCTCAAACTCAAACTCATGAACATGTAACTGAAAAACAAAGTTTTAGGAAATAGCACTTAACAATAAGTAAACATACTCTGATATTTTAGATTTTCATCTATTAATTTTTTAAATGCTGATAGCAACCTACTAGAATGTTTTATGTGGAAAACGATAAATTGCACTTAGTGTTTTAAGATAAAAGTAAGGGGATAGGGGCCAGAGAGGTAGCATGGAGGTAGGGCGTTTGCCTTGTATACAGAAGAACAGTGGTTCGAATCCCGGCATCCCATGTGGTCCCACCAAGCCTGCCAGGAGGAATTTCTGAGTGTAGAGCCAGGAATAACCCCTGAGCGATGCCGGTTGTGACCCAAAACCAAAAGTAAACAAACAAAAAAAGTGAGGGTAGAGTGATGGCATAGCACAGAGGTAGGGCATTTGCCTTGCACATGGCTGACCTGAGACAGACCTGGGTTCAATTCCTAGATCCCATGTGGTCCCCAAGTCTGCCAGAAGCGACTTCTGAGCACAGAGCCAAGAGTAACCCCTGAGTGCCACCGGGTATGGCCCCAAAAACAAAAAAAGATAAAAGGAATTATAAATCAAGATTTCTGTCGAGAGTAATATCTATTTGGCCAATATCGAAACACTAACCTCTTGGTGTTAAAGATGTCTGCTTCTCAACCTCTGCTTGTTGTCTCAAATTAGCTGGGATATTATTATATATTCTCTTGTAATGATTGTACACAGCAACTGAAAGCACCTTTTTAGCGAATGACTGGCCAACAACATACTTGTCGAGGTAGTTATAAATCTGAAAGATGTTTAGGTATGATAATTCACTGTGAGCTATCATAAGAACACATAGCAAGCAGTTATTACCGAGAATATTTGCTTAAAACTATAAATTTGAACAAAGATTTTTATCAGAAATAAAATGCCATGGACTAAGTATATTATCTAGCAATGAGACCCAAAATCCTAAATGAACTAAAAACACAATTCATTTGTTCTCTAGCTTAATAAAGTGTCACTGTTCCCTATAAATGCTTTGCCAACTATTGTTCTATTAACAATGCCATCAATTCCTAAATTTTATAGTTGATATCAAAGTCAATTAGATGCCTACACATACCACTGTAGTCTAAGCATATCATTAATTTAAATGATTAAAATACTTTCTGTACCTCTCAATCCGATGCAAATAATTCTTCACAAAAAGTGCACCCATTTATTTTTAAAAACAAGGGTTCATTATTTTTCATAATTCTTAGTGGTATATATCAAACTGTTTTCGTATCTAATAAAGTAATGTGGTACTTTGTATCACCTATAGCAGCATTCGACTAGAGTACTGGCTAGGATCTTTTGTTTTGTTTAGATCACAACAGGCTGTGCTCAGGGCTTACTCCTGCTCTATGCTCAGGGATCACTCCTGATGGGCTTAAACCAGAGGCAGTGCTGGAAACGGAACCTGGGTTAGCAGCCTACAAGACAAGCACCTTATCCCTATCCTTTCTCTCCTGCCCCATCTGAACCTATTTAAAATTCAGGCATTATATAATTAAATGCTATTATTCTCCCAATACCTATGTGTTTTAATACTACTAACATTTGGGACTAGAAAGCTAGTACAAAGGTAGGGCGTTTGCTTGGCAAGTGTCTGACCTGAATTCAAACCTTAGTATCCCATATAGTTCCCTGAGCACCGCCAAGAGTCATTAGTGAGTTCAGAACCAGGAGTAACCCCTTAGCTCTGCCAAGTGTGGTCCAAAAACCCACCCCCCCCAAAAAAAAAACAACTTACTAACATTTTGCCTTTTCTCTGGCATTAATTAAATGTGTTATTTTTTAAAGAGCAAAGTCCAGATCTGTCTTTCCTAAAATGAGTGGTACCATCCTTGGGGGTGGGCACTGGGGCAATTAGGGTTCAATAGTAGCCTGGAAGGTTTTCTGTTCACTCACCTGAAGGCTCACTTCCAGCAGAAAGCTGGAGTATTTACTTTTTTTTAAAAAAGTAGACCAAATAAATCTGGTATCTCTGATGTAGATAATGGGAGATGAAATGCTTACTAGTACTTTCATTTGAGAGAGAGAGGAGAGAGGAGAGAGAGAGAGGAGAGAGGAGAGAGGGGGGAGAGAGAGAGGGAGAGAGAGAAAGAGAGAGAGAGAGAGAGAGAGAGAGAGAGAGAGAGAGAGAGAGAGAGAAATGTGTGTGTTATGTAATGTATTGGGAGTAGGAGTGAGGCAACAACTGGCAATATTCAGGGGATACTTCTGGCAGTGCTTAGGGTACATGTGGTACTGGGGAGAGAATGAATCCAGGTCTCCTGCAAAACAAGCCCAATGAGCTATCTCTCTGGCCCCCTCGCTAGTTTTTCATCTCATCATCAAATATTAATTTAAAAGCTACTCATTTACCTAAATAGCAATCTAAAGCCTTATTAATTTTTTTGTCTTTTTGGGCCACACTTGAGGTACTCAGGTCTTACTTCTGGCTCTACTCTCCTGGGATCATATGGGATTCCAAGGAGTGAATCAAGGTCTGCTGCATGCAAGGCATATATCCTACCTGCTATACTATCTCTCTCACCACAAAAACTTTATTTTTTTTAATTTATTTTTTTTTGGGGGGGGGCCACACCCGGCAGTGCTCAGGGGTTACTCCTGGCTATCTGCTCAGAAATAGCTCCTGGCAGGCACAGGGGACCATATGGGACATCGGGATTCGAACCAACCACCTTTGGTCCTGGATCAGCTGCTTGCAAGGCAAATGCCGCTGTGCTATCTCTCTGGGCCCCAAAAACTTTATTTTTAAAAAACTAAACCTCTAGTGAATATTTGCATGTTGCTGACAGTTTGGAATATTGAGTAAATTCCTTCAGCTTTTAGTAATTTAGCTTTTAATATTAACTAATTCCTGAAAATAGTTCAGTTTCTTATTTACTTTCTAGAAAACACAAACAAGCAGATAATATGAAAACTTAATAGCTATATTTTCCACCACATTTTTTAGGTGGGTTCTTGGGGGGGGGAGGCACTCCTAATGATGCTCAGGGGTTACTCCTGGCTCTAAAGTCAGTAATGACTCTTGGCAGTGCTCAGGGCATCATATGGGAGATTCTGAACCCACGTCAGCCGCAAGCCAGGCAAGTGCCATAGCCGCTGAACTATATATCTCTCCAACCGCAACATGATTCTTTAGTGATAACCATATGTTTTGCTACCTGTTTTTAGTGTCTTTATGTCTCATAATCATATCCAGAAGGAAGAACTCTCCCTCAGCACACTGACAGGTGGAGCAAAGCATCGGGACACTGGGGCAACAGGCAACAGTAACTGAGGGTTACACATAAAAGAGAGGGTGCCCAGCCCCGAGCAAGTGCCCAGCCCCGATAACACACAGCAAGCAAGGGAGTTGGAAGTACGCTGCTGAGTTTCATACAAATAAGTCACATAAGATCACAGCACACAGGGCTGTGAAAAAATAACTGCTTCCATGTTTAGACTTGAGTCTGTTTTACCTCCAAGTGGACAGTGGGGGAAGCATAGGCTAGTGTCAAGTAGTGTCCCAAACTAACAAAAGTAAATTCAGAGCTGCTCTATCCTAAGGATATTGTTTTATATTAGCCTTAACACTAATTTGGCTATTCCCCCAATTATATTTCATTGTTAACCAATATTATTATCCTGGAATACCAGTAGCAATATAGCCAGATACAATATATTTTGAATTACAATACTAATTTAGACAGTACTATTAGACTTCCATAACAACTGGGTAGAAAAAGGCAATGAAATATTTTCGCAATGAAATGTCTGTAAGACCGAGCCAAGACCTCTACCTTCTTGGGGGGAGGAGGTGGTTTTTGTTGAAATGCTAATTTCACAGCTTCTGCTGCTGATTCGGGTTCTTTAATTATGCTTTTCTTTGAGTCGGCTTCGGATAGCACAACAAAAAAATGATGACATTTTTCACACTTCACAAAACGAGTTGATGCTGAAAAAGGAAAGGTAGGTCAGCAAAGAAAATAAAATAACCGGAAAAATGTCTAACCTTAAGTATGCACTGAAAACAAAAACCATGTCATCTTAACAAAAAGTAAGGCTTGTTTGCACTTCACTCCACGAGCCACAGAGTTGAGTTTTCACCTATGATGGAGATAGATGAGTTCGGTAAACTACGTTTTGTTCATTTCTACTAGTTTCTTTCATTTTATGGTAAACCTTACAGTAAACGTACCACTGAGTGAAGGAACTAATTGGAGGAGAGAAAGGATGAGTTGACATTCTTTCAACTTCTCACAAAAGTTAATTTTCAAGACCACCACTCTAAGGGGCCAGAAAGATAGTACAACGGTAAGGTGCTTGTCTGGCACTAGCTGATCTGGGTACTGGTCCCCTGTGCACTGCCAAAAGTGATTTCTTACACAGAACCAGGAGTAAGCCCTGAGTATCACTGGTTGTGTGCCCCACACATCCCCCCAAAAAACCACCACTATACATTAAGTAGTAATTTTACTGTATTGTATTTTGGGAAGTGAGAGACAACCTAACAGTCCCAAGGGTTACTCCTAACTGTACTCAGGAATGCCCGGCCATATGTGGGGGACCTTATGAGAGATTGAGAATTGGAAGGAGGGAGGGAGGCATTGGTGGTAGGAATGTTGCACTGGTAAAGGGGGGTGTTCTGTTTATGACTGAAACCATGCTTGTAATCATGGAGCTTAAAGATTTTATTTAAAAAAAAAAAAAAAGAATCAAACCCCAGGTCAGCCATGTGCAAGGCAAATGCCCTATCTGCTGTACTATCTCTAGAATCCTATTAATCATTTAGTTTGGTGAAATACTTGAAACAGTGAAAATAAAATTAAATCCATTTATCTTTGTAATGAAAATATCATAATGCATAAAAGTTAAAGGACATAAATTTTAATTCCAAAAGACTAGATAGGAGGTTTTTTGCAACTTAAGAACTTTGAGTTGTTAAATACATAATATTATTTCATAACTTATTTTTATCTTTATTTTTTTTTTTTTTTTGGTTTTTGGGCCACACCCGGTGGTGCTCAGGGGTTACTCCTCAGGGATTATTACTGGCTCTATGCTCAAAAATTGCTCCTGGCAGGCTCAGGGGACCATATGGGATGCCAGGATTCGAACCACCGACCTTCTGCATGCAAGGCAAACACCTTACCACCATGCTATCTCTCCAGCCCCTTGTTTTTATCTTTAACTACAGCACTAATTCCTATTTATTAACCCTTAAAGGCCACTAAGGATCTAACAAAACATGAGAATTTTCTCAATCATACTGACTTAATGAACTAATTTATTTCATTTTGGGTTTTGGCCACACCAGGCAGTGCTCAGGGGATCATTTGGGATACCAGAGAACAAACCTCGATTGGCTGTGTATAAGGCAAATGCCCTACCCATTATACTGTCTCCCCGGCCCCTATACTGGCTTAATTCAATCATGAAAGTTTTAAAAATAATGCAAATGGAGCCAGAGCGATTGCACAGCGGTAGGGCGTTTGCCTTTCTTGCAGCTGACCCAGGACGGATCTGGGTTTGATCCTCGATGTCCCATATGGTCCCCCAAGCCAGGAGCGATTTCTGAGCACATAGGCAGGAGTAATCCCTGAGCATCAGCGGTATGGCCCAAAACCCAAAATAAATAAATAAATGAGTAAATAAGTGAAAATAATGAAGTGCTACTAAAAGTGACAATAAAAGGGGTTGGAGAAGAAATAGTACAGCAGGAAGGGAAGGTGCTTGCCTTGCACACAGCCTTCCTAGGTTTAGTCCCAACACCCCTGATGTTCCCCCAAGTCCTACCAGGTGTGATACCTAAGCAGAGCCAGGAGTAAGCCCCAAGCACCACCCATTGTGCCCCCCCCCCCGCCCCCAAAAAAAGTTCCTCCAAGCGCTACCAGGACTAAGAACATGGGGTGTGGCCCAAAACACAGCAAAATAAATGTCTCAATTCCAACCTGTATTTCTTTCTTCCTTTTTATTTGGAGAGGGGCCACACCCAGAAGTGCTCAGGGCTACTATAGTCTGCGCTGAGGGGTCATATCTGGCGGTGCTTGGGAGATCATATGTGATGTCAGAGATCAAACCCAGGTTGACTGTGTGCAAAGCAAAGGATCTCCCCACTGTGCTATATTTAGCTTTGGCACCTTTTTCTTTCTTTGTAAGCAAGGCTATGGGCTGAAGTAGTGTATGTGAGTGTGAGTGTGTGTGTGTGTGTGTGTGTGTGATGTTTAAGTGATAATTCTTTAAAAAACAAAAAACAAAAAAAAAAAAACTTGGGGCCGGAGAGATATCACAGCAGTGCTTGCCTTGCAAGAAGCCGATCCTGGACCTAAGGTGGTTGGTTCGAATCCCGGTGTCCCATAGGGTCCCCCATGCCTGTCAGGAACTATTTCTGAGCAGACAGCCAGGAGTAACCCCTGAGCACCGCAGGGTGTGGCCCAAAAACCAAAAAAGGAAAAAAAAAAAAAAAACCACAAAAACTTGATTGGTTGATTGGTTTTTGGGCCATACCCAGCAATGCTCAGGGTTCATTCCTGACTCTGCTCTCAGAAATTGCCCCTGGCAGGCTGGGGCCCATATAAGATGCCAAGAATCAACCCAGGTCCCTCTCAGGTCAGCCGAATGCAAGGCAAATGTCCTACTACTGTACTATCTCTCCAGCCCCTATGGTAAGGTTTAAATGTATTTGCAAATTTTGTACTTCATGTATACCCAAAGAGAGCCCTATAGATAAAATGTGGTTTTTCTTTTTTTGGCATTTTACTTGTCTAGGCAGATTATACAAATGTTAACACAAAAACTTAATTCTTAGACCTATTAACATGCATCTGATTCATCTATGTCTTTTCTCTGTATCAATTTATAGTATATGAGACTTTCTACTTGGCTGCTTTCAGAGATCACCCTCAGGAGGAGTAGGTTAGAAAAGGTTGTGAGGGGGAAAAAGAAAGAAAGAAAAGGTTGAGAGAGGGCCAGAGAGATAGTATAGTTGGGCATTTGCCTCGCACATGATAAATCCTGGTTCAATCCCTGGCATCCCATATGGTCGACCATGCACTACCTGGAGTAATACCTGAGTGCAAAGCTAGGTGTGACCCAAAAGTCAAAATAAAATAAAATTAAAATAACAAGCTCAGGGGCAGAGAGTATCATGGGTAAGGAGCTTGTCTTGCATGAGACTGATATGGGTTTGATCCCTAGGATCCATATGGTCTCCTAAGCACTGCCAGGAGTGGTTCTTGAGTGCAGAGTCAGGAGTGACCTCTGAGCTTCACTGGGCATGGCCCAAAAAAAACAAAAACAATAACAACAACAACAACAAAAACCAAACCCCAACCTAGTTCATACCTTAAAAGTTAAGATTTCTTCCCTCTGGGGCAAAAGCAACAACAGTACAGCAGAGAGGGCACTTGCCTTGCATCCAGTTTGGATCCCTGACTTGAGTAGGGTGCCCTGAACCATGATCCCTGAGTGCAGAATCAGGACCAAGCCCTGCAGGGTGTGACCCAAATACTAACTAAATTCTAGAAGAATTCCTAAACTAAAGAAGCCCATTTATGTTTTCTATTTCTTGATCACTTATAAATGGTTACATAAAGCAGAAAAGTATCAAGTCATTCCAATTTAACATCAGCCTAAAACATTCTTACCACCATTTTTCACCAATAAGAAAGCCATTGACTAATGGCTTTATTCTAGATTGTGGGCCCACTTCACAAGTGTTAGGTTCTAAATAGAGCAAGGATTAAAGAGCAGAGGCCTCTGATCTAGTTCAGGCAGTGTGACAGGAAAATCTGGCCTGGGAACACAGGGACAAAATATTTCTATAAAGAAATTGGGTCAAAGGGAAAGAGATTAAACACAAACAAACACATCCCTCTCTGCTTACTGCTGAAAGGGTTGCTTAAATTCCACCTGAATACTTGCAATACAATTTTACTCTGAAACATGTTCAAAGTACACCTAAGTTCAAGGATTCACTTTTATTTATCAAAATGCTATTTCAGAAACAAAATACAAGTACTGCAATTTGTTAACTTCACACCTAAAAACTTTCACTCCTAAAACTTTCTTTAAAATATCTAACTTAGGGCCCGGAGAGATAGCACAGCGGTGTTTGCCTTGCAAGCAGCCGATCCAGGACCAAGGGTGGTTGGTTCGAATCCTGGTGTCCCATATGGTCCCCCTTGCCTGCCAGGAGCTATTTCTGAGCAGACAGCCAGGAGTAACCCCTGAGCACCACCGGGTGTGGCCCAAAAACCAAAAAAAAAAAATCTAACTTAAGGGGCCGGAGAGATAGCATGGAGGTAAGGCATTTGCCTTACATGCAGAAGGTCAGTGGTTCAAATCCTGGCATCCCATAGGGACCCCTGAGCCTGCCAGGAGTGATTTCTGAGCATAGAGCCAGGAGTAACCCCTGAGCACTGTCGGGTATGACCCAAAAAACAAAACAAAAAAACAAACAAAAAAAAATCTAGCCTAAGGGGCCGGAGTGATAGTGCAGCAGTAGGGCATTTGCCTTGCATATGGCTGACCCAGGACGGACGAGGTTCGATTCCCTGGCGTCCCATATGGTCCCCAGAACTAGGAGCAATTTCTGAATGCAGAGCCAGGAGTAACTCCTGAGTGTCACCTGGTGCAACCTCCCCCCCCCCAAAAAAAAAGAAAATCTAGCTTTAGTGGGTCAGAGTGATAGTACAGTAGGGAGGGTGTTTGCTTTGCATGCAGCCGACCTCATTTTGATTCCTAGCATCCCATATGTCCGTCCCCCCCCCCCACCAAGCCCGCTAGGAGTGATCTCAGAGCCAGGAGTAACTCCCGAGTGCTACCAATTATGGTCCCCCCTCAAAAAAAAAAAAAAAACACCTAGCTTTCGGGGGACAGAGACACAGTACAACAGGTAAGATACTTGCCTTGCATGTGTGACCTGGGTTTGATCCCCAACATTCCATATGTCCCTCAAGCATCACCAGGAGTAATTCCTAAATGCAGAGCCAGGAGTAACCTCTGAAATTACTAATGTGATCACCCCCACAAATGAAAGTCTAGCTCTATTTCAACTATCTGGATAAACAGCTTTTCTTTAAATGAACTACTGTAAGTAATCTACATATTCCTTTATTTATATATAGAATACCAGGAAGCATCCTTGCTTAGTATACCAACAGATTTATCTTAGTAAAATATATATATATCAGATTGGGGCCGGAGAGGTAGCGCTAGAGGTAAGGCGTCTGCCTTGCAAGAGCTAGTCTAGGACGGACCGACCGAGGTTCGATCCCCCGGCATCCCATATGGTCCCCCCAAACCAGGGGCGATTTCTGAGCGCATAGCCAGCAGTAACCCCTGAGAGTCAAACAGGTGTGGCCCAATAAACCAAAAAAAAATTTATCAGATTTACATGAGTATTTTTCATGACTTTGAAGAAGTTTCAGAGTTCAATATAATTGCCAAATCATTGAAGAAATATTTCATTTTCATCCAAAGTGTAATTTTTTTAAAGTATTGTATATATAATTCTAGTTTAAAATTAGTTCATTTGGGGTTAAAAGAGCTTACTAAACCTTCTGCTATTGTATTAATATGACTTTATTGGATATACAATAATTTTTACAACTATACTTGCTTTTCCTTCTTTTTTTTTTTTTTGTGGTTTTTTTTTTGGGTCACACCCGGCAGTGCTCAGGGGTTATTCCTGGCTCCAGGCTCAGAAATTGCTCCTGGCAGGCACGGGGGACCATATGGGATGCCGGGATTCGAACCAATGACCTTCTGCATGAAAGGCAAATGCCTTACCTCCATGCTATCTCTCTGGCCCCTTCTTCTTTCTTTTTATCTTCTCTTCCATTTTATTTATTTTTTTTAGTTTTTCTATTTTCTTTCTAATTTTTAATAACTTACTTTTTGTCATCTTGAAACAAATGTATTATGATCAGTTATGTCAACTTATGTGATGCATTTTCTTTAAATAAAAAAAAAATTTTTAAATAAAATTACTTCATTTGGGGCTGGAGAGATAGTATGAGAGTTCAATCCTTGGCACCACAATGGTACCAAGTTCTGCCAAGAGTGTTTCCTAAATATAGGCAGGAGTAAGCCCCGAGTACAGCCAAGTGTGGCCCCAAAACAAAAAATAAACACAAAGGTAGTCATATTTGACAATTCATGCAAACATGAAGCTAACTTGATATGTTAATTTTGGGAACTTTCTTTGGTTTGTTTTATCTATACTATGAGTCCAACCACTGAGAATAAGTTTTACATTATAAAATAGTTGAAAAAAGAACTCAAAAAGTCATGAATAATTTAAATTCCAATCTGAAAATTAAATCACTTACCTTGTGCATTGAGAAGAGATAGAGCAACAAATTTGATATTGAGGCCAGGGAGAGAGTACAGGGTGTCAGGATCTAGTCCGCTAGATCTTTTCATATACAACCTCCCTAGCAATGTTGGATGTGGCCCTGTGACCCCAACCAGTTCTGTGGAATTGGTATGGTGTGTAGGTGATTCTGATAGTTTCCAGCACTCCAAGGCCTGACCAAAACTGCAACTTCACGCCACTGCATTGAATCACCAACCCCATTGGCTTGATCCCCATTATCCCATATGGTCTACCATTAGGAATGATTCCTTTTTTGTTTGTTTGTTTGTTTCTAGGCCACACCGTGTGACACTTCTGAGTGCAGAGCCAAGAGTAAGCCCTGAGCATTGCCAGATATGGCCCCAAAACAAAAACGGAAACAAAAAAATTTAACTGGTGAGACAGTATGGCTCGAAGGCTCTTGCCTTACAAGTGACCAACCCAGATTGGATCTCCAGCACCACATATGGTCCTTCAGTCCTGCCAGGACCCCTGATGCAGAGCTAGGAGTAAGCCTTGAACTCTACTGATATGACCCTCCCCCCATATACAAAAGATAGCTGAATCTAAAATGGATAAAATATAGGGGTGTGAATGAGGTACAACTCTAAGGCCTTGGGTTCAATTCCCAGTAACCCCAAATAAAGTTTAAAATGAAAGAATAAAGGGTTAAATATTTTTTCTACAAAAAGATTGGGGGAGTGATAATACAGTAGGTACTACCTTACATGCAGCAGACCTGGGCTCTATTCCTGAGCATAGAGCCAAGAGTAAGCCCCAAGTATGATATGGGCTCCTCCCCCCCCCCCCACCCCACCCACACACCCACACACACAAAGGATATTCAGATGTGTAGGGATGTGCCTAAACAGTAATGCCCATGACTTCAAAAGGGAGGCCCTCTGAGATTTTAATGATAGGTCAGCAAAAAAGGAGGGCCGGTCTAACTGCAGGGCATCTTACTTGTGCAGGAAAGGGTTGGAGAACAACAGTGTCAAGTACAGAGGACAAAGACAGGAGTTTTATAGGCCTATGTGAATGAGTTGGTAAAAGTTTATTTACTACTAAAAAAAATGTTTGCTTACTAAATTACATATATGTCATCTTTCACTGTTTTCTTACACTTTCTTAACTTCCAATTACAATTAGAATTCCTACAGCAAAGAGATCTTGGGCCCGGAGAGATAGCACAGCGGCGTTTGCCTTGCAAGCAGCCGATCCAGGACCAAAGGTGGTTGGTTCGAATCCCGGTGTCCCATATGGTCCCCCGTGCCTGCCAGGAGCTATTTCTGAGCAGATAGCCAGGAGTAACCCCTGAGTGCCGCCGGGTGTGGCCCAAAAAACCAAAAAAAAAAAAAAAAAAAAAAGAGAGATCTTGGCTTTGAGTTGATGAGGTACTCTATTTTTAATTTTAAACATATGGAACAGATTCTTGGACCCACCAAAAAGCTCCGGCCCCTCTCTAAAAAAAATTTTAGGGGCTGGTGAGATGGCGCTAGAGGTAAGGTGTCTGCCTTGCAAGTGCTAGCCAAGGAAGGACCTCAGTTCAATCCCCCAGTGTCCCATATGGTCCCCCCCAAGCCAGGGGCAATTTCTGAGCGCTTAGCCAGGAGTAACCCCTGAGCATCAAATGGGTGTGGCCCAAAAAAAAATTTAAATGAAAACTACTTCACAAAAAAAAAAAAAAAAGAGAGAGAGAGAAAATATTAAAATCTAGGGGCTGGCGTTGTGGCACTAGAGGTAAGGTGTCTGCCTTGCCAGCGCTAGCCTAGGACAGACCGTGGGTCGATCCCCCGGCGCCCCATATGGTCCCCCAAGCCAGGAGCAACTTCTGAGCTCATAGCCAGGAGTAACCCCTGAGCATCACAGGGTATGGCCCAAGAACAAAAACAAAAATAAAATCTATGTAATAGGGGCCAGAGCGATAACACAGCTGTAGGGCATTTGCCTTGCACACAGCCAACACTGGATGGACCCCAGTTCGAATCCAGACATCCCATATAGTCCCCCAACCCTGGCAGGAGTGACTTCTGAGCGCAGAGCCAGGAGTAACCCCTGAACACCACCAGGTATGACCCAAAAACAACAACAACAAAATCTATGTAATATATTGTGAAATAAGCAAGTCTCTGGGTTTTATAATTTCATTATATTAAATTTATTAACAGCAATAATTTGTTTTGTTTATGGATCACACTTACTAAGGACTTATTCTTGGCTTGGTGCTACAGGATCACTCCTAAGAGGGCTAAGGGACCACATAGGATTCTGGGATCAAAACAAGGTAGGTCGTAGCCTCTAGCCTATCTCTCCAATACAGTCTCAGTGAGATCAAAGCTATGTCACCCTGCTCTACCACTTCATTTTTTGTTAGGTTCCAAATTAACATTCATTTAGACTGGTTCTTCTTTTTGATCTCATAGAAGAAAAGCCCTAAAACTCCAGCTATAGATGGGAACAAGTGTTCAGAGGGCACAGGTGCCACTCTCTATAATACTCAGGTTGGCTGTGTGGGTAGACAGGTTTAATGCTCGGGGAGGCAATGGAGTGCCACTCCGGCCCAGAACCAAACCAACAGCAACTGTGGGCCTCCAGAATCATAGCCAGTAATTGAGGGACTCCTGACCCACCACATTCAATGACTGGGAGTCTCCAGAGCCACCACACCCATAGTGACTGGGGGGGGGGGGGTCTCCTAAAACACCAAAACCAGTAATGGCGGTGGGGAGGTATTCTGGACCATCATATCAAGTGACTGGGGGTTTCTAGAACCACCACACTCGGTGATGGGGGGGTGGGGGGGAGATGGTCTCCTGAACTACAACACCCAGTGATTGGGTGTTCTAGAACCACCCATCCAGTAACTGTCGGTCTCCAGAACTACCACATCCAGTTACTGGGGATCTAGAACCACTACAACCACAGTGATTTTGGGAAGGGAGCCAATAATTGCTGGGAACAGATCTGATATAAGGCTCTCATACCTGAGCTATCTCCTGGCCCAAGAATAAAACTGCTTTTAAAAATTTTCCTGAGGGGCTGGAGAAATAGCACAGCAAGTAGGAAGTTTGCCTTGCTCATGGTTGACCCACATTTAATCCCCATCATCCCATGTAGTCCCCCAAGCACCACAAGAAGTAATTCCTGAGTACAGAGCTAGACGTAACTCCTGAACACAGTTGGGTGTAGCTCAAAACCAAACAAATTTCCAAAACTATAAAAAGCAATATGACAGATAGTACTTTTTTTCACATAATGTCAATTTACTATAATCCTTGTTGTTTTGGGGCCCACCAGTGATGCTCAGAGGCTACTCCTAGCTCTGCACTCAGGAATGACTCCTGGCAGTGCTCAGGAGACCACCTAGGATACTGGGGATTGAACTCTGGCTGGTTGGCTACGTGCAAGGCAAATGCCCTCTAGCCCCATAGAGAATATTCTTCAGTTAATCATCAGAAACTGAAACTTCTGTCAAACTTGCAATCAACTTTCTAAGAACCAAATTATATGGGAAGGCGGCTGAGGGACACACTATCATTCATTCATGCAAGTCTTCTACCACTGAGCTACATCCCTTAGCCCCTGTATCTACTTTTTTTTAAGGTCTCTTTATTTTACTTCATTCTCTTTTCTTTTTAGGCACTCCCAGCAATGCCCATGGGTTATTTCCTGAGCAATGCTCGAGGACCCACATGGATGCCCCCCCCAGTGATCAAACCAGGTCAGCTGCATGCAAGGCAAAGCCCTATTCGCTACAATATCACTCTGGCTCCCCTATAATTTACTCATGCAGATTAACGTTAATTCTAATCATGTGAAAATTTACTTATTTGAAGGGTCAGAGAGATAATGCAGTAGACAGAATGCTTGCCTTCCATGTGGCAGACCTAGGTTTGATCACTGGCATCCCATGTGGTCCCTCAAGCAACACCAGGAGTAATCCCCTAAATGCCAGAGCCAGAAGTAACCCTTGATTAATCACTAGGTATCCCCCCCAAAAAAAAAAACTTACGTGATACACTAAGCCAAAAAATATGTAATAACATTTTTGAATTTTTATTTTTTGGTTTTATGTTGGGCCAAATACCTGCCAGTGCTCGGGGCTTACCCCTGGCTCTGAGCTCACCTGACTTGGATTGGGAGACCAGATGGATTGCTGGAGACTGAACACAGGTCATTCACATGTCAAGTGCACTATAGCTCCAGCCCCAACAACTTTGCATTTTAGAGTTACTTATACTAACAGCAAAAGCAGTCCTATTCATTTCTTCCTTTTCTTAGATCCCTGAGTTGATTCCCTTGGACTGAAAGAGTGAAATTAATATCTGACTGGACACTACAAAGAGATGCTCAAATGGCATCAGAAGAATGAAAAACAGAATAAGCCTGCACTACAGTTTAATGGCCACCAATGTGAAAGATCATAAAATCCAAATTTGAAACAAATACAAAAGAGTGAAAGAAGAAAATAGTTTTCTTAGATTATTTCTTATACCATGGAGCAAAGTATTACCAGCCCTGGGCTATTTTTTTTTAAGTATTTGAAAAGTGTAGGAAAAACAATCAAATAAGTTTATAAAGAAAATACTATTAGGCAATTTATGTACATTCTAATGCATTTGACAATTTATAGATACGGCAAGAAAAAGGAACATCTTGCAGGAAGAAATACTTACACACGAAAGTCTCTACATGGGTACATAAGTCACCACACTTAGGACAGCGCAGTTGGTTTCCACCTTTCCCAGAATTCCCAGAGCCTGACTTCTTACTGCTTCCCTCATTCACCGATTTCTAATATTAGTAGAGAAGGAAATAAAGCATATGTTATTCATTTCAGACCATTTTATAGGAACTTTATTAATTATGAGTTTGTAACTGATCTTATGATTCTTACAATTTCTCCAAATAGAATTTGTGTTTGGTATTTTTTTTTGTTTGTTTTGTTTTTTTTTGGACAATACCTGAAGGTGCTCAGGGCTTACTCCTGGCTCTGTATATACAGATACCTCTTGGAGCAAGACCTCAGAGGACCATATGGAGTGCCAGGAATTAAAAGAAGAGGATAAACCTCAAACACTCCCAGCTATTGTACTATCTCTTTAATACAAATATCACTGGTCAAAAGATTAAAAATTAAAAGCCATTTTAGTGAGCATGTTAGTGAACATGGTAGTGAAATTTATTTGTGTTCCTTCTCAAATTCTATATGTCAGCATGTATACTTTCTATTCAGTAAGTACTGAGAAAAAATGCTTGTGGAAAGATGACATCAGTAAGTCATTTTAAGAAGGGGGGCCAATGTACCACAATGCAGACAAATTGGTTTTACTGTCTTCTTTAATCTTTGGCCAGACTCTCAGATTGAGGTCAAGCTACCAACAGTCAAGAAAACAACAGGAACTTTCTCACATCCTTCAGATAGGTTTTAGGCTTAGGTTTAATTCTATTATATCAAGCTGCAATTCTCTGCTATTCTTCAATTCAGGGACATCTCAAAAAGATTACAGGTTCAATTCTCCACCACTGAATTATAGAAAATACCACAGTTAGGTAGGTCAGATTAATTTTGGGTTTCTCAGTTATACATTGACTATACTGTAGACTACTCAGTATGCAATAGTTTTATGCCTGAAAAAATCAATGTGCATATCTTGTGAAAAATGCATTATTTGTGAGGTACAATAAAACAAAGTGCAACAAGCAAGGGTACATCTGTAAACACATTTTTGTCTTGTCTACTAACCTGCTGTTTTTTTTTTATTGAGACTTAATAAAGAATACAAGATTTTACATTATTTTTATTATCATTATTATTTTGGTTTGGGGGTCATAACTGACTGTGTTAAGGGCTCACTCCCGGCTCTGAACTCAGGAATCAATCCTTGTGATGCTCAAGGGACCATATGTTATACTGAGGATCTAACCAAGGTCAGTTGTATATTGCCCTTAGGCAGTATAGAACATACCGACCCGGGGCTGGAGAGATAGCATGGAGGTAAGGTATTTGCCTTGCATGCAGAAGGACGGTGGTTCGAATTCCGGCATCCCACATGGTCCCCAGAGCCTGCCAGGAGCAATTTCTGAGTGTAGAGCCAGGAGAAACCCCTGAGAGTGCTGGGTGTGGCCTCCAAAAACAAAACAAAATGAAAAGAATATACTGACCCTAAGGCACTGATCTTAGGCCTCCTGCATGCAAAGCACACACTTCAGTCCACTGGGTTAACTCTCTGCCCTCCACTACCACAGCTTTTTAGAAACTGTATTTCAGTAAAACTGAATCTAAGAAGGAAAATAATAACTCTTAATTTCCATGAATCTAATTTTTCTCATCTTTAAAGCTGGAATAAATTTTGCCTACTTCACAGTATCAATCCAAGTGATATGAAAGCATCTAACCTTCTATCTGGCATGTAATATTAACTCAATAGTCAAATTAAAATAATATATATTGATAAATCAGACCTAATACAATCACCAACAAGTTACTTGCTAGTTGGAGTAGCCCAATATTAAATATTAGGTCATAGGGATATTCAAGATTGTTAAAGAGAGTATGAAGTAGTGTTCAAGTTATGAACATTAAGAATTGTGAAGCAGGGAATGATAGCCAGTCCTTGTCATTGTTTGTTTGTTGTTGTTGTTGTTTTTGGTTTTTGGGTCACACCCGGCAGTGCTCAGAGGTTACTTCTGGCTCTACGATCAGAAATCGCTCCTGGCAGGCTCGGGGACCATATGGGATGCTGGGATTTGAACTACTTCCTTCTGCATACAAGGCAAACGCCTTACCTCCATGCTATCTCTCTGGCCCCTTGTCATTGTTTGTTTGACTTTGGACCACACCTGGTGGTTCTCAGAGGTTACTCCTGCCAGGCTCCAAGAGTCATATGTGAAGCCAGGGATCAAACCCAGGTAGGTAATGTGCAAGGCAAATGTCCTACCCATAGTGCTGTTGCTCTGGCCACAATGATGACTATTTCTAATTCAGGTCTACAGCCTAACAACTTATACTATTTTATTTAAAGAACCTTATTTTCTGTATTTGTTTTTGGGTCACTCCTGGTGGTGCTCAGAAAACCATATGCGATGATGGGAACTGAATGCACCCAATGGCATGGAAGACAAGTACTTTACCCACTGTAGTATCTTTCTAGCCTATTTTAATGGACCTTCTTTACTGTTTTGGGGTGTTAGTAATTTTAACTCTAACTTGTTTGTTTTAGGGCCACACCTAGCAGTGCTCAGGGCCTACTCATGGTTCTGCAAGCAGGGATCACTCCTGGTGAGGCTTGGGAGACTATATGAGGTGCTGGGGATAGAACCCTGGTCAGCCGCATGCAAGGCAAACACCCTACCCACTGTATTAAGTTCTGGCTCTTAACTCAAACAGTTATGATTCAAACTGGAAACAAAGTAAAAAGACCTAATTATCAGATTTTATATAATTTATATTTTCTACAAAAATCATTTAGAGGCTAAAGGAATAACTCAAAGGACTAAGCACAATATCCCTTGAGAATGGCTGGGACTAACCTTTGAAAGAGCAGAGCCATAAGTAGTTTCCTTAAGCATCACACAAGATATGACCTTAAACCTCCTCAGTATCATACATACATACACACACATAAAGTGATAAAATATAGATTATTATATTTGTTTAAAGAATGAAATTTAAGTAAAACTTTAGTTGGTATATAAGCCAAGGAAGACAAAATAATCACCTTATTTCCATCTCCAGAGCCATCTTTACTTATTCCATCTTTTGAGGCAAAGTATGCTGGTGTTTCTGTAAAAGTTCTAAAAGGAGCTCTTCGTAGAATCTGAGTTTCAAAGGTCCCAAATCTTCCTAAAACTGGTATGTGAATGCGACTGCAAGATATACCTGAAAATATAATGAAGCTTATTTATTAGTCTACTCATCAAATACTTAACACACCTCAATAAATTCCTAAGACGAAAAATATCTAAACATAAAGGGGGTAAAAGAATTACTGTTTGGGGGGACAGAGAGATAGCACAGCGGATGGGCATTTGCCTTGCATGCAGCTGACCTGGCTTTGATCCCCAGCATCCCATTTGGTCTCCCAAGCCCTCCAGGAGCAATTTCTAAGCACAGAGCCAGGAGTACACCCCTGAGCGCCGATCTGTGTGGCCCCAAAATAAACACAAACCAAAGTAAAGTTACTGTTTGGGGGCCAGAATGATAGCACAGCAGGTAGGCATTTGCCTTGCATGCAGCTACCTGGTTTTTATCTCTGGCATCTCATTTGGTCCCCCAAGCCTTCCAGGGTTATTCCTAAGGGTAGAGCCATAGTAACCCCTGAGTGCTGATAGCCCAAAACAAAACAATCTCAGTTTGTGGGCCAGAGAGATAGTACAGTGGGGTAAGAAAATTGCCTTGCATGTATCCAACCCAGGTTCAATCCCTGGAAAAGTAATCTCTAAGCAAAGAGGGCAGGAGTAAACTTGGTATGACCAAAAACAACGGATAGGTAGGGTGGCTTGCCTTGCAAGTGGCTAATCAGATTTCGATCCTAAGCACCCCAAAGAGTCCCCAGAGACAAGCCAGGACTGAACCTGAGCACACTGAGTAAAAACTTAAAAAAAAAAAAATACTATTTAGGGGCTGGAGAGATAGGCAAAGCAGTAGAGGCCTTTGCCTTGCACGTGGCTTGACCCAGGATGGACCTGGGTTCAATCCCCAGCGTCCCCATATGGCCCCCCAAGCCAGGAGAAATTTCTGAGCGCGCAGAGCCAGGAGTAAGCCCTGGTGTAACCAAAAATCAAAAAAAAAAAATAATAATAATACTGGTTTAGAGTAATATAAGAAAATAGCAGGATTGGAGTGATAGCACAGCGGTAATAGGCGTTTGCCTTGCATGCAGCCAACCCAGGACAAACCTGGGTTGATCCCTGGTATCCATATGGTCCCCCAAGCCTGCCAGGAGCGATCTCTGAGCACAGAGACAGAAGCAATCACTGAGTGCCCACCGGGGTGCGTGGCCCAAAAAAGCAAAAATAAATAAATAAATAAATAAATAATAAATAAATAAATAAATAAATAAATGAAATATAGCAACACCATGAAAATCAAAGCCCTCTCTAAAATAAGCCAGAGCTAAGCCTCCAAGTTTCCTGGAAGGGCTAGAGAGAGAGAGCACAGTGTTAGGGCTTTTGTCTTGCACGAGGCCAACCCAGGACTGATGGTAGTTTTGATTCCCAGCATCCCATATGGTCCCCAAGTCCTGCCAGGGAAATATTTCTGAGTACAAAGCAGGAGTAACCCCTGGGTGTGACCCAAAATCCAAAACCAAAACAAAACAACTTCCTGGCAAATAAGAAACCTCTTCTTTGGCCCTCCTGTTGGTCATAAAAATGAGAGAATGATGCAACACCTGTCTATTATGAAAAGGTTGGGGGGGGGGGTAGAGGGTAGATTCTATACTTTTAACTCTTTTATTTTTAAATTTTTAGTTTTAGGGCCACAGCTAGTGGTGTTCAGGGCTTACTCCTGACTCTGCATTCAGAGATCACTCCTGGTGGGGCTTGGGGGAACTATATGGGGCTCTGAGAATGGATCAGTAAATATGCAAGGCAAAGTGCCTTACTGTGCTGTTTCTTTGGCCCCAAATTTAATCCTCTTGTAGTACTTCTACCAATTGAAAAATAAGCAAGATGACAGAAACTCTTATAGTCCATTGTCTCTGTGGTAATATTCTGTAAACAGTGGAATAAACCAAAATATTCTTTTTTGTGTGTGTGTGATTAGTGAGGGAGAGCACGTGGAGGCTTACTAACTCTGTACTCAAGGGTCACTCCTGACAGTAAACACTTTAACCCCTGTAAGATTAAAAAAAAAAAAAAAAAAAAAAAGGTTTTGGTGGTGGGTGGTGGTGGTGGCAGTCAGGCTACACCCAGTGATGCTCAGAGAGAAGGCATTTCTGGTTCTGTGCTTAGGAGGTGATCCCAGGCTGTGCTGGGGGAACCAAATTGATGAGTGCTACAGTGATACGAATCAAACAGGGTCAGCTTAAGGTAAGAAGTGCCTTACCACAGACCCTGAACCAAATGTTTTATAGAAAGAATTTAAAAACGTACATATTGCTGGGCTTGCTTTAAAACACGCTTTAAATAAACTATTTTTATACCGTGAAATATATTTAATTTTCACAGCGCTGTGGCTGTGACCACAAAAATAAAATAAATAAATAAATAAATAAATTAAATAAATAAATAAATAAAAATTAACATGGACAGGGGGAAGGGGAAAGGTAGATTGCTAGGTGACCCTGCAAACATAAGGCCAAGTCTGCTCCCCAGTGTTGCCCCCCCCCAAGTGTGATCCACTGTGATCTTGGCATAAGCAATTTTCTGGCCACACTGTAGTCAGCTTGGTTGTGCGTACCACAACTAATGTGAGACTCCTGAATTGAGAACATAGGGTCTGCCAATATGTTTCATGCAATGCAGAGGGCCCGGGGTTTGAGAGGTACTCGATAACCTTCCTGAGCACCAGGGTGCAAGTATCAGTATAGGCCTAGTCATCACAAAACATCAACAGCAGGAAGGGGATAACAAAAAGAAATCTGGTAGGGTTTTTTTATATTTGTTTTGGGGTCACACCCAGTGATGCTGCAGGAATTACTCGTGGTGGTGTTCTGAGAACCATATGAGATGCAGGGATTGAACCCGAACTTAACAAGTACACCTACCTGCTGTAATATTTGCTCCTGGCCCTAACAAAAAGAATTTTTAAAATATATTTGACATATTTGACAAACTCTTTGATAAAGGACCAGGATTGGAAATAGCTGCATCTTTATGGACCACACATAGGATCTCAGTTCCCAGGATTCTAAACATACAGTCTACAAAAAAAAAAAAACAAAAAGAGAAGTGGCCAGATTGGTTCTATAGGGTCAGTATTGACTGAATCCTGGCTTTTCTTACATAAACAAAACCTACCAACAAAACCTAAACAATGAATTGGTGATGATAAAAGAACTATACCACATACTGTGAGAAAGCATTTCCTAAGCTGGTGATTAAACTTAACGAATGTTCTGTACAAAAAAGTAGAATAATTCTGCATGAAACAAATTTCATGGACTCTGTCAAGTATAGCTACTGGGAACCCTGCACCAGCAAACACTGTGGTTTTCAAGTGCCAGTTTAAGGCCAGGGCCGGTTCAAAGGAGAAAAAGGTGGAAAACCACTGGTCAAGTTAGTAAATGCTGGTGTTCAGTCACCTGTTAAAAAGATTAAAAATCGCTAAGTTATCATGTATTAATGGGTCACTAAAAAAAGAGGATTCTCAATTTACCAGAGCGTTGTCAGGGGCAAAATAAACAATTTTTTAAAAAGAGGTTATGAGAGGTTATGAGAGAGCACAGGGTAAAGGGGTGGGTGGCTGATGGGGTGAGGGATAGGTGGTCAAGTTTAATGATTAAAAATAAACTTAAGAAATTGATTTTGTTTCATTTTACTCCCTGCAAAACTCGAATCTCAGGCTTTAAATTTCTCTTCCTACATGTGCGATCACATACTGGCATACATATTGTATCCAGAGGTAAGCATGTGTTTACAATCAGATTCTTCAAGTTTGTTGCAGGTTGCACGCACACTCTGCTGTGGGTCACACTTTTAGTTGTGCAAAATTCTGGTGGTGACATTCATGGTGTGTGTGGGAGGCAGGGAATACATATCCCTGGTCATGGTTCTCTCTCTCTCTCTCTCTCTCTGGGATACATATCCCTGGTCATGTTTCGTTCTCTCTCTCTCTCTCCTGTCTTTCTCCTCTCTCTCCTCTCTCTCCTCTCTCTCTCCCTCCCTCCCTCCCCCCCCCCCCCCTCCCCCCCCCCCCCCCCCCCCCCCCCCCCCCCCCCTCCCCCCCCCCCCCCCCCCCCCTCTCTCTCTCAACACAGTCATCTGGGCAATGCTCAGGCTTATGTGGAATCAAACCCTGAGCCTAGGGTCTGAGCGATAGCACAGCATAGGGCGTTTGCCTTTCACGAGGCAGACCCGGAAGGACCAGGGTTCTATCCTCAGCATCCCATATGTCCCCTGGGCCTGCCAGGAGCTATTTTTGAGCGCAGATCCTGAGAACTCCTGAGCGCCACCAGGTATGGCCCAAAAACAACAACAAAAAGACACAAACCCTGGGCCTCATGTTTCAAGGCAGAAGGGTTTTTGTTTGTTTGTTTTGGGGGGGGAGTCACACCAGGCAGCGCTCGGGGGGCTACTCCTGGGCTCTACGCTCAGAAATCAACCCCAGCAGCTCATGGGAGCATATGGGATGCCAGGATTCGTTCGAAACGCACCGTCCTTCTTGCATGTTAAGGCAAACACTTAACTGCTGTGCTATCTCTCCAGCCCCAAGGCAAAAATTTTTGATGTTCAATCATCATTGGGGTACTTACAGATGTATATTTTATATAATTTCTTTCTTTTTTTGTTTTTGGGCCACACCCGTGGTGCTCAGGGGTTACTCCTGGCTGTCTGCTCAGAAATAGCTCCTGCAGGCACGGGGGACCATATGGGATGTCGGGGATTCGAACCAACCACCTTAGGGTCCTGGATCGGCTGTTTGCAAGGCAAACACCACTGTGCTATTTCTCCAGGCCCAATATATAATTTTTTTTAACTGAAAGATAGTAGGTATCTTTAGAGTGAAATTGGTGGTTTTTACTCTTTTTTTTTTTTTTTTTTTTTGTTTTTGGGCCACACCCGTTTGACGCTCAGGGGTTACTCCTGGCTATGTGCTCAGAAATCGCCCCTGGCTTGGGGGGACCATATGGGACGCCGGGGGATCGAACCGCGGTCCGTTCCTTGGCTAGCGCTTGCAAGGCAGACACCTTACCTCTAGCGCCACCTTCCCGGCCCCTTTTTTTTTTTTTTGGGTTTTTACTCTTAATTGTTCATCAGGTTTTAATAGATTCTCCAATCTTAAAAACAGACTGGGCCCCAAAAACCAAAAAAGGGGGGAGGGTGGAGCATAGAGTTTGCCTTGCACGAGACCTACGTGGGTTTGATCCCCAGCATCCCATATGGTCCCCCAAGACTGACGGGAGTGATTTCTGAATGAAGAGCCAGGAATAATCCCTGAGTGCTACAGGTTGTGCCCACCCCCCCAAATCAGACTTAGCCCAAATTTGGGAGATCTTAAGCAGGACCCACTCAAAAATGTATTCCTGGTAAGTTCCCAGACAAAGCAGATAATATGAAATCCATACTTTTTTTTTTTTTTTTTTTGGTTTTTTTTGGGCCACACCCAGCAATACTCAGGGGTTACTCCTGCCTGTCTGCTCAGAAATAGCTCCTGGCAGGCACGGGGGACCATATGGGACACCGGGATTCGAACCAACCACCTTTGGTTCTGGATCGGCTGCTTGCAAGGCAAACAACCGCTGCTGTGCTATCTCTCCAGGCCCGAAATCCATACTTTTTAATATCATGTTTTCTTGAGGGACAGAAGTACACTATTTAAAAAAAAAAAAAAAAAAAAAAAAACCTTGTCCTAGGGGCCAGAGCGGTGGCACAGAGCAGTAAGCATCTGCCTTGCTGGCACTAGCCTAGACGGACCATGGTTTGATCCCCTCGGCATCCCATATGGTCCCCAAGCTAGGAGCGTTTCTGAGCGCATAGCCAGGAGTAACGTGTGTGTGTGTGTGTGTGTGTGTGTGTGTGTGTGTGTGTGTGTGTGTGTGTGTGTGTGTGTGTGTGTGTGTAGTGTCAGAAGGGTGTGTGTAGCAGCAATCAGGGTTAGACTTTAGTCTCAGAGGCTACTCCTGTGCTCAAGACTGATCCCTGTTGGTACTAGGGGGACAATATGTGATATCAGAGATTTGAACCAATATAGTGGTCAATGCAGCCACATACATGCAAAGCAAATGCTCAACAATGAAAATAGCCACTCAACAGTCATATAAAATTCTCATAAAAGAGAAATCTGCAGTAAATTAATCAAAACTTACTTTGATTCATAAGTCTTTCGGCAGTGTGGTGTAGACTACTGACAGACCCAGTCTCAGAATGTTTTCAAGTGTATCAAAATATGGAAAAAATAAATCATTCCATAGTTATTAAGATACGTTAAAAATGTGTTTCCTGGGCCCAGAGAGATAGCACAGCGGCGTTTGCCTTGCAAGCAGCCGATCCAGGACCAAAGGTGGTTGGTTCGAATCCCGGTGTCCATATGGTCCCCCGTGCCTGTCAGGAGCTGTTTCTGAGCAGACAGCCAGGAGTAACCCTTGAGCACTGCCGGGTGTGACCCAAAAACCAAAAAAAAAAAAAAAAAATGTGTTTCCCTTAAGAGGGGTTTGATAACCCTTGGGGCTAGAGAGACTATACAGCAGCTAAGGTGTTTGTCCTTTGTGAATCTGACCAGAATTCATTCTTGGCATTCCTCCAGGAGTTATCCCTGAGCACAAAGTCAGGAGTAAGTCCTGAGCACTGTAGATATGGCCCCAAAACAAATACATTTAATAACTCTTAATGAGTTACCATCATTTTTAGGGGAACCAAGTAATAGTACTGTGGTTAGGGTGCTTGCCTTGGCACAAGGCTGACCTGGGTTTCAATTTCCCGTTATCTCCATATGGTCTCCTGTGCCACGTTAGGAGTGATTCCTAAGGAACAGAGTCAGGAGTAAACGCTGAGCACCTGGGTATGGCTCAAAGAAACAAAACAAAAACAAAAACAAAGTACTATAATTTCAAAGATGTAAAAAGTACATACAATTTTTCTAAGATATCAGCAAATGTAATGTGATAAGAAAAAATGTGTTATTTTAATTGCACAAATTCCAGGCATCTCTAATACTATTGTAGTTTGGTTTGTAGTATACTTGAAGGAAATGAGTATTTTGGATAGAGATTAGAGGGCAATAAAGTTCACATGAATCTTTAGTTCTATTCCTGGACACTGTGGGGGGAGGTGGGGAAATCTGTGAAACTCAGGTGAAGAATCCCGAAAGGCCAAAAGGGAAATATTTCTGGAAAATGTTATTTCAAAAGACCTACTTGGCAGCAAATATAGAAGGAAGTTAAAAATTAAACTATTTACAAAACTTGCATAAAGTTTTCTGAGTTTCGAAATAGATGATTTTATTTTGTTTTTATTATTAATTTTTGGGTTAACTTTTTTTTGGTCACACCATGGCAATGCTCTAGGATTATTCCTACTCTGCACTCATGGAGTTATTCCTTGTGCAGTGCTTGGTGGTACCATATGGGATGTCAGGGAGTTAAACCCAGGTCAGCCGCTTGCAAGGCAAATACGCTACCTACTATACTATCTCTTCAGGCCCCTGAGTAGCTATTTCTAAAAATGAATTTTAAAAGGTACAGCAAGTTGACAAGTAACATATCTTTTTTTTTTTTTCCTGTGTTTTTTGGGTCACACTCGGCAGTGCTCAGGGGTTATTCCTGGCTCCAGGGTCAAAAATTGCTCCTGGAAGGCACAGGGGACCATATGGGACACTGGGATTCGAACCGATGACCTCCTGCATGAAAGGCAAACGCCTTACCTCCATGCTATCTCTCCAGCCCCAAGTAACATGTCTTAACACAGGTTAAGATTTGTTTTTCTCAGGGCCCAGAGAGATAGCACAGCGGTGTTTGCCTTGCAAGCAGCCGATCTAGGACCTAAGGTGGTTGGTTCGAATCCCGGTGTCCCATATGATCCCCCGTGCCTGCCAGGAGCTATTTCTGAGCAGACAGCCAGGAGTAACCCCTGAGCACCGCCGGGTGTGACCCAAAAAAAGATTTGTTTTTCTCATCAGCATTATAGTGAAATCAAATTAAAAAAAAATTCATTATTTCAGATACCACTTTGTAGTTTGACAATTTCCAAGAATCTATCGATGACACTGTACAGTGACCTTAGTACTATTAAAAACTATAAGAGTAATTTACCCAATTTTCAAATATTATTTATTATATTCAATCTTGAAGTAAACATTCTCCAAAAATATACAAATGATTCCGATTGAGGGCTAAGGTATAGCTTGGTAACAAAAGGCATGTTTCATTTGTATGGGGCTTTGAGTTCAACCCGAGATGTTTTTGAAAAAGGTTCAATTTACAATATAAGCTTTCATACCAAAGGAAAATGAACACGTATCTACTTCTAGTGACAATATTTAAGTGTGCAACAAGTGATAAAGTGTGGAACTGAATTAATATTTGCCTAAACACTTGGCCTCTAATAAAAACTTGGGGGAAAAATGTTCAAAATTTGTAGTACTAGCAGCTTCACCGATGCTTAATGCTTTTCTTAATTCCAAGATTTCATTTGATGCCAAGTTAAGGTTTCATGAACTCTGAAAACAAAACAAACACTTGTTTGTTTTTTGGTATGGGGTATACAGGTCATACCTGGCATATTCAGTGACCATTAAGTTCTGGATCAGACAAGACTAAACTCAAGTCTCCCAGCATAATACTTAGTCCACTGAGCCATCTTGGTCCCCTAAATACTTAAGAAAAATATTAATCCATCCCATAAGAGTTCCTTGAGTAGGACAACTTACTAAAAAGCTGGTCTATGAGTGGGCTGCTTCGGGTTTAATCCTTGGCTTCCCATATGGTCCCTTGAGCCCTTTTGGAGTGATTTCTGAGTTAGAGCCAGGAATTACTCTTTTTTGTTGTTGTTGTTTTGTTGTGTTTTGTTTTGGGGTCACACCCGGCAGCGCTCAGGGGTTACTCCTGACTCTGCACTCGGAAATCACTCCTGGCAGGCTTGGGGGACCATATGGGATGCCAGGATTCGAACCACCATCCTTCTGCATGCAAGGCAAACACCTTACCTCCATGCTATCTCTTTGGCTAGGAGTAACTCTTTTTTTTTTTTTTTTGGTTTTTGGGCCACACCGTGATGCTCAGAGGTTACTCCTGGCTATGCGCTCAGAAGTTGCTCCTGGCTTCTTGGGGGGACCATATGGGATGCCGGGGGATCGAACCACGGTCCGTCTTAGGCTAGTGCAGGCACCTTACCTCCAGCGCCACCACCCGGCCCCCAGGAGTAACTCTTGAGCACCAATAGGTACAGCCCAAACCAGAAACAAACAAAAAAATGGTCTAATTTCAGAAATTAAGTGTTATCATTTATTCACACTGCCAGATTTAACTGGCATTGTATTAACTACAGAATTAAAATCTACCTAAAAACTTTTCTTTCTTGCTTAGGGGACCATATGAGATGATTGGGATCAAACCTGGGTGCCGGGCAACCCCTAGTTAAAAATCTTAAGATGGGCACACATAAAATAATGATCATGGGGCATCAGGATGCTAACATGTTTAAACATCTTCACATTTTCATTTACACCTTACAAGGAAACAACTTTCAATGAACAAGAGTTGATTGTGCAATCTCATAGCCAAATCCATAGTATTCAAAAATTTTAAAAGGACATCAGTAATTCTGAATACATGCAAGTTCTTTGGTAAAATACATTTTTTTGTAATACACAAATTTGAAAAACACTAATAACGAGTAGAAAAAGGTTTTACATTTCTAATTTTACTGTCAAAGGAACAGCTGGGGTGGGGAGAAAAACATTAAACTGAATATAGATTGCTACCAGGAAAAGGAAACAAATCTAGTCTAATATAAACAATCAAGTACTTTTCAAACTACCATTCACAATGTTTAAATCTGACTAGCACTGTACTTTAGAGCTTTGAAAACTCCCATTTTGTTATCAATTCATTGTACAATTTCTGTCTGAAGAACTACTATTACAGCATTCTAAGCTCTGCTGGACCAGGGCTCAGCTCAGACTTTGCCTGCAGGTCTATGCTCAATCCCCATTACCAATGTAAAATCCCTGGAGCACTGCTGGATGTAGCCCAAAACTAAAGAAATTCTTATTAAGAAATGTTTGTAAGAAATTAGGTATTCCGGGGCCGGCGAGGTGGCGCTAGAGGTAAGGTGTCTGCTTTGCAAGCACTAACCCCCCCCCCCCCCCCCCGGCGTCCCATATGGTTCCCCCAAGCCAGGGGCAATTTCTGAGCACTTAGCCAGGAGTAACCTCTGATCATCAAAAGGGTGTGGCCCGTAAAACCAAAAAAAAAAAAAAAAAGAAATTAGGTATTCCATCTTATTTCTCTTTGTCTCTTTCCTCTTTCCAAGCCTACATAAAAAATAATCCTTAGGGGTTGGAGTGACAGCACAGAGGTAGAACATTTGCCTTGCATGCTGCCGACCTGGAACCCTGGCATCCCATATATCCCCTGAGCCTATCAGGAGCAATTTCTGAGCGTAGAGCCAGGAGTAACCCATAAGCGCCACTGGGTGTGTTCCAAAACAAACAAAAATAATTATAATAATAATCCTTAAGAATCTCTATGCTCAGGGCCCGGAGAGATAGCACAGCGGTGTTTGCCTTGCAAGCAACCGATCCAGGACCAAAGGTGGTTGGTTCGAATCCGGTGTCCCATATGGTGTCGTCCCATCCCATCCCGTCCCGTCCCCCACCCCCCCACCTTCCCACCCCCCCCCCCCCGTGCCTGCCAGGAGCTATTTCTGAGCAGACAGCCAGGAGTAACCCCTGAGCACCGCCGGGTGTGGCCCAAAAACCAAAAAAAAAAAAAGGAATCTCTATGCTCTTGTATACAGAATATATTTAGATATACTTTGAAAAATATTTTCTCTAATTACATCTTCATAAATTGAAAATTACATCTTCATAGTGAAAGCTATGTGCTGTCTTAGTATGTAAAAAGCATTTTCTCTGGGACAGAGATTAATAGGCTGAGCACAAGCTTTGCAGGCAGTTCCTGGTATGTTTTCTGGGAACTATAGACCAAACCTGGAAAAATTGAATTGCAGGGAGGAAGAGAGTACAGTAGGCAAGGTACTGGCTTTGTAAGTCAGAGACCCTGGCTTGATCCTTGACACCACATATGGTCCCCACCACCAAGTCCTGCCAGGAATGATCCTTAAACTCAAGAGCCAGAAATAAGCCACTAAGTGTGGCCCCAAAACAAAAAATTAAATTCTAGGCTAGGTTTAGGGCAGAGTGAAGAATAGAATCAAAGTCTTTCAGAGAACCTTGGGGCTGAAGCAATAGCACAGCGATTAGGGCATTTGCCTCATACAGTGTTGACCCAGGTTCTATCCTCAGTATCCCATATGGTCTCCCAAGCTTGTCAGGAGTAATTTCTGAGCATAGAGCCAGGAGCAACCCCTGAAAGTGGCCAGATGTGGCCCCATAAGAAAAAAAAAATTCTAGGCCAGGCTTGATCCCCAGCACCACAAAATATATTAGTTATATCCTATAATGCTATTTGGAGCTACCTCCTATTTCAGTTTAGATTTCTCCTTTCCAACAACAAAAAAAAGTGGTTAGCTTTTCCTTAAAAATAATCTGGTACACTTACTTAACTGGCAGGCAAAACAAACAAACAAAAAAACAAAAACATCCTGCAATAAGACATAATTCACAGTGTAGATTTAAGCAATTAAAGAAGCATTCAAAAATTTTTTTCTAAATGCAAAGACAAGACAACGGGAAGTGATCCGACTTCCAGTTTAGAGTGCCAATGGCTTGGCACAGGCCATGAACACTAACACTTAAAGCCGCCTTCCCTGCTCCAGAACAAGCACACACTAGACTAGACCTACCAGAAGCGGTATCAGTGGTCAATGCACTGACCTGGACCTACAGGAGAGATCAGCTGCTCCAGCGGCCAGTCGGGCAGCAAGACAAACAGGCCGCACAGATCAATTTCACTATCTGTCAAGCCCAAACATCCCCAACCAACTCAGACGCCCCAGGCAGGCCCAGGCCGGGAACCCAAACTTGCTGAGGCTTCCCAACGTCCAGGAAACTCAATTCCTCTTGGGGAAAACTTCCCTCAACCTCTCCCCAACCGAGAAATGGACAGAGAAAACATTTCATAAGCAATTCCAGCGTGGCCATGACAAGCCCGGGGCCATGACAGTGCCTCCCGGGTCCCCTCTTGGGAGAGATCGGAGACGATGGGGGGGGGGCGTTTTTTGCGGGGCCCCAAGGGGAGCAGGAAGCCCCGCTGACGTTCAACTAGGGGCCGCCGCGCACAATGACAGCAACACGGCGGCGGGGTGGGGTGGGGTGGGGTGGGGGGGACTCCGGGTCGTGTCCGCGTGCCCTGAACCCTCCAGGGAGCCCAGGACAGGCCTTGGAGTGGGGGTGGCGGGCTGTCACTTTCTGGGGTGCGGGAAGAAGGGGCAGCTGGGGGGGGCCCCAAGCAGAGCTCGTAAAGGGCTTGGGGAGGACACTAATGGAGAAGAGTATTTGGGGAGCCATATGCTGGCCCCCACAAAGTGAAGAGGCCTGGGGGGGAGACTGGGGACCCCTCCCTCCCGCTGGAAAACAGCTGGGAACAGCTGGAAACAGCTGGGAACATCTGGAAACAGCAGCTCCTAAAGCAGACAGGCAGACTGCACAGGCGCACGCCCGCCCGCCAGCTCCGGGGCCAGGGACTACTTCGTTACCTCTGCGCGCGGAGGCGAGCGAGGACGCGAGGAGCCGCGCGGCCGCCGCGCCGCAAGTGCATGCGCCGCCGCAGCCGGTCATCTCCGCGGGTCTAGGCCTCGAGCTCCGCGCCCCGCTCTCCGCACGGGGTCGCCGCGGCCGCCCTCAGGGGGCGCTGCCTCCGAACCGGAAGCCCCGCCGGGTCCCGAGAGGCCCGGAGAGTCCACCACACGCCCACTCGCCCTTCGGCCGGGCCTCGGCGCTCACGGCGGCCTCGTCGCGCGACTGTCTAATTACACTCGGCCCTTCCCCCCCACCCCCCGCCCACCCGGCCCGCGCGCCTGCGCCCTGGGCCGGCCCGGGAGAGGGGGCGTGGCTAAGCGCACGGAGCCGCGCGCGGTACGCATGCGCCGACGTGCGCCACCCCCGCCCCCCGGGGAAGGGGCGGTGCCCTGAGCGCCAATGAGCGCGCTACGGCGAGCCGCTTGACCCAATCGAGGGCGGCTACAAGGTTTTCCCAAGCTGCGCTGCGCTTCTGGCTCCCGAAAGTGCTCGTCTTCCGGAAGTCCCAGCCCGGCGGAGCGAGCGAGCGAGGTGCTTGCCGGTAGTTGTAGTCCCAGGCAGTTCTGGTGGGGACTTTAACTCGCAGCTCAGGGCAGGGGATGGTCAAAGTGGTGTCCGTAGGGGCCCGAGAGATGGCATGGAGGGAGGGCGTTTGCCTTGCATGCGGAGGGACGGTGGTTCGAATCCCGGGATCCCTTATGGTCCCCCGTGCCTGCCAGGGGTGACTTCTGAGCCAGGAGTAAGCCCTGAGCGCTGCCGGGTGTGACCCAAAAACAAAAAAACAAACAACAACAACAAAGTTATTGTTTCTCAGTGTGCTCTGAGGTGAGAAGTGTTTCTCAGAAGATGGCATGCATGATCAAAGAAGTGAAGAATTAAACATTCTATTTCTCACAAGTTAAGCTTAATACATGCTATTTTTAAATTTCTAGATGGGGGGGAGGCATGAAGCAATAGAACAGTAAGGCACACACATGCCTTGCACTTGACCAACCAGGGTTCCAGAGTGTCACCAAGAGTTGAATGCAGAGCTAGGAACAAGTCAAGAGCACCTCTGGGTGCAGCCTCAAAACCAAAAATTCAAGGGGGCCTGAGAGATAGCATGGAGGTAGGGTGTCTGCCTTGCATGCAGAAGGATGGTGGTTCAAATTCCGGCATCCCATATGGTCCCCCTACTTGAGGCAGGAGGAAACCCTGAGTGCTGCCGGGTGTGACCCAAAAACAAACAAGCAAAAAAACAAAGTGGCTTCGGTAGCTGATACCATCCGGCCCAATTTATTTTTATTGTTTTGGGGGAGGGCACACCCAGCTATTACTTCTGGCAGTCATATGGTAACAGGCACACAGAGATCAGGGGGATCCTTTGGGATGCCAGAAAGCGAACCAGGGGTCGGTAGAGTGCAAATCAATATTCCAGCCCGCTAGTCTATCTCTGGTTTCCAGGAGCACTTTTTTAAGAGTTTAAATTAAAGTCCTTTTCCTCTGGGAATTAATTCCACAGTCTCATTGACGTGTCACTTTTCCACCCGCCCCAGCTGTGGCAGGTGACAGTTCTCTCTTAGGCTTTGAAACCAGGTGGTGATAAGTCTCCAGCTGGCGCCAGCGTTGTTGGGGCTCTACAGGCCTTGGTCGGTTCCCTAAGATCTTGCCACACCCCGGTGAACCCGCAGACCTCGCACTTTGCTGTCGCCCTTCCCATCCTGAGGTTGGCTTCCCCCTGCAAAAGAAAAGAGGAAGGACCAGCTGGACTAGATGCAGGGTGGAGATGAACGAGTCACCTGTCCTGTCGGGGTTGGCACCCTGGCAAGATGACTATCAACCCTGACATCCAAGGTGGGGCGCCTTGGGTGGATTCGGATCCTCTGGGAAGCAAAAGGAACGGAGCTGGAGCAAGGCCAAGTTCTAATACTTCCACCCTCCGGGACTTGGGCCTGCTGGTGGGGTGGGGGCTTCACCCCGAGAAAGGACATTGGCCCGATTGGGGTCACACTCTACTTTTCCCTCCCTCGGCTTAAAGTCACAGAGCCCAGAAGCGAAGCCTACGTCTGACTCAATTGTCACAGTTGATGGAGTCTTGACAAGGAGAAACTCAGTCCTGTCTTTTTCTCAGACTGTCGCTAGGATTCCTGCACCAGCCAATCACTGTGTTGTAGAGCTGCATCTGCCCCAATGTCATTCCAAAGTCGAACCTTTCTTGTTCATTGGGGTTTGGTTAGAAAAGAAACTGCTTTTAAGCAATGTTTGAAAAACATTAATTCCAAGAAAAAAAAAAAAACTATTCTCTTTTACAAATGAGTTAAACATGGATCTTACCACACCGATTTAAATTTCTGCGAACCCATCTTGTTTCCAATTACATGTACATTTCCTTCTTATAGTAATAAAGAAGCTACTTGCTAAAATCTTAAGATTAACTATTAGACAAGCTAAATAAATAGAGGTGTTAAAACAAAACTAGAGGGGTGGAATCTTTCCCATGAGACATTCCTTTGTTGTAAGGGCATCACTTGCTTTCATTATGTTATGTAACACATCGGTTGTGGGGTACGTAGTACAATGGATAGGGCGCTTGCCTTGCACACTGAGACCAGGGTTTGATCCTCAGCATTCCATATGGTTCCCTCAGCACACTAGGAGTGACCCCTGAGTATTGAGCCAGAAGTAACCCCTGAGCACCACTGGGTATGACCCAAAAACAAAACAAAAATTTTTTTTTTTTTAGCACAAACTACAGACGAGGCATGGTGAAATAGCAGAAAGTCACCTTTTAAAAAAAGTTTTTCCTTTCATGGCTCCTCTATCCTAGTGGGAGAGATAAGACAGTATGTAAAATAAACTACATAACACTGGTACAAAGTCTTGGGAATACCATATTCAAGTGTTATGTTATAGGTCACTATGTTACTCTCAAGACATTTAATTTCATTTCTAGACTGATGTTTTGTGTGGTTAGCCTCATATTTCTTCTAAGGTAGCTCATTATAGACTTGTGCGGAATACACAGTAGAAATTCAATAAATGCTCAACTAAGTACCTATGTTCCAAAAATACCTCTACTTGGTAGAAATCTGGAGTGGTGTCTTAAGAAAAATCATATGAGGGGCCAGCGAGATAGCATGGAGGTAGCGCGTTTGCCTTGCATGCACAAGGACGGTGGTTCGAATCCCGGCATCCCATATGGTTCCCCGAGCCTTCCAGGGGCGATTTCTGAGCATAAAAGCCAGGAGTAACCCCTGAGCTCTGCTGGGTGTAACCAAAAACAAAACAAAACAAAACCGTAAAGAAAAAAAAGAAAAATCATATGTTCAAACAGAGCAAGTTATGACTGACAAGAAGTCAGTGTTTAGAGACACAGATTCTACAGAGTCCTGTGTTAAGTTCATCTGAGCAGCCCAGAAGAAATCCCCAGGAGATGCCTGATCAGCAGTGGGTAGGCTTTGGCCTAGAAAGACAAAATAAAGGGAATGGTACAAGACTCAATTTAATTTTTTCTCAGTGATGTGGACAAGAATTATGTGACTTTGGCAACTGGCTGATGATGATTTCATCACATAGGCAACATGAATTCGACAATTATGTTTTGTAGATCAAAGTATACCCTGATTATCTCAGGCTTAACAACCCAGTCAACCTGGATTGGGACACTCACTTTGTTCTAGGCTCTCTGATGGTATTACTCTGACCACGATGTTCAAAGTGAAGACCTTGGATTGCAGGGATCTACCACAAATTCCCAGTTGTTTTTCTTTCTTTCTTTCTTTCTTTCTTTCTTTCTTTCTTTCTTTCTTTCTTTCTTTCTTTCTTTCTTTCTTTCTTTCTTTCTTTCTTTCTTTCTTTCTTTCTTTCTTTTTTTTTTTTAGCAATAACTGGCTTCAAGTTTAAAGTTTTTTAAAACTACATTTAGATGCCAAAGACCACCATAAAGGGTTCAAATAAAGGATGAATTATTTTACCACTTGACTGTTGGTCAAAGGACCACATCTGTTTTACACGTAGATGTTCACTGACCAGAAATTCACAGGTTGAGACAGGGCCCACACTTCAGGGAATGGCCAGGCAACTGCAGCGGAACAGAACATAGAGCAATAGGGCTTGGGAAGCATGCCAGGACCCTTCTCTGTCCTTGGCTCTTCATGAATCACTTCTGGTCAGTGTTCAGTCAGATTATCCCCTCAAGTTCTGGTTCTAGAATCAAATAGTCATGTTTTCTATAGTAAAGTGGTCTGCCTATCAGGAAAACAATGGCAAATACTTGATCAGCTCTTTGTTTTACGAAGGAGAGCACACCCGGTATTACTTGGAGAAACCAGGAAGATACTAAGGGTCAAGAATGAAAGTAGAGGGGTCGTAGAGATAGCATGGAGGTGAGGCGTTTGCCTTTCTTGCAGAAGGATGATTGTTCAAATCCCTGCATCCCATATGGTCCCCTGTGCCTGCCAGGGGCAATTTTCTTAGCATAGAGCCAGGAGTAACCCTTGAGCACTGCCGGGTGTGACCCAAAAACCAAAATAAAACAAAACAAAAAGAATGAAAGTAGAACATGGGGATCAAACCTGGTCATCCACATGCTAGACAAGCGTCTTACCCTACCCTCTATATTATCTTTCCAGCTCTCTCTAGTCCAAGAATTTTATTTTGTTTGGGGGCCACATATGGCAATGTTCAGGGATTACTCATGGCCCTGCACTCAAGAACTACTGGTGGTGTTCAGAAACCCTTTGAGATTCTGGGGAGTGAACCTGTGTCAGCCACATGCAAGGTAAATGCCCTCTCCACTGTATTATGGCTCTAGCCACTTATTACCAAAAATTTTAATAACTTTTGTCAATGTCTTTCCCCCCCCTCCTTTTTTTTTTTTTTTGGTTTTTGGTTTTTGGGTCATACCTGGCGGTGCTCAGGGGTTACTCCTGGCTGTCTGCTCAGAAATAGCTCCTGGCAGGCACAGGGGACCATGTGGGACATCAGGATTCGAACCAATCACCTTTGGTCCTGGATCGGCTGCTTGCAAGGCAAATGCCACTGTGCTATCTCTCCGGGCCCTTTTCCCCTTTTTTCTACCTTTTTTTGCTTGTTGTTGTTATTTTGGGTCACACCTGGCGGTGCTCAGGGGTTACTCCTGGCTCTGTGCTCAGAAATAGCTCCTGGCAGGCATGGGGGATCATGTGGGATGCCGAGATTCAAACCATAGTTTGTCTTGGATCAGCTGTGTGCAATGCAAAAGCTATGCTATCTCTCCAGTTCCTGTGCTCAGTTTTTCGATGAGGAAAGAGACCTTTAAAAAGGCAAGTAAGTACATGACCAAAGTTACATAATGAGTCATAGACAGGTTGAGGTCTCCTGTTTTTAAAGTTTTTGCTTGTTTTGGGGGCCACACCCAGAAGTGCTTAAAGCTTACTCCTGGCTCTACATTCAGGATCACTGTCTATTCATTTTTTTTTTTACCTCCATGCTATCTCTCTGGCCCCAAGTCTCTTGCTTTTAAAATGACTTTTTTAATCTTTTTTTTTTATTTAATCACTACTCTCCTTTTGAAAAAAAATCATAAAAATCTTTTCTCCTCCACCAGACATTCTTTTATAACCTTTTACAAAACCATTATCTTATAAGGAATCATTGTATCATCTGATTGAATACATTTCTTCTCTTAATTAAACATTGATTCTTAAAAAAAAAAGTTGTTTGTCCTAGGTTGTGTCGTAGTAGGTCTTGTGTGACATGATAGTACCACAACAACATTGTATAAAACTTTATAGAGTTCTTTCATATTCACTTTCTCATCTTCACAGTAGTTACCCTTTGAGATATCACTACCTGCATTTTGATTTTGCAAATGAGAAAAACAAGACACAGAGGGCTTCAGCCCTAGGATACAGAAAAATCAGGATTCAAACACAAGCCCCAAGTCCTGTTATTCATTACATCTTTAGATCATCCTCCCAAAGTTGGTGAGGTCTAACATGTCCACAGAATTTTTATTTCCTATCTTACTTTAGGAATTTTAAAGTAAGGTTTATCTTACTTTAGGGATTTTCATGAAACTAGTATGACTCCCCACCTACCTTCCCTCAAAATAACAGCTTCAATCCTCGTGGAAACCAGTATCAGATGTCTTAAAAAGTTAAAAATTGAGCTTCCACATGACCAAGAAATTCCACTTCTTAATATCTACTCCAAGAGTCCACAAATACTATTTAGAAAATATATTTGTGATCCTATGTTTATTGCAGCACAATTCATAATAGTCAATGTCTGGAAACAATCAGCATGTCCAAGAACAAATGAGTGGATGAAGAAATTTTCAGGAAGAGAGAGAGAGAAAGAGAGAGAGAGAGAGAGAGAGAGAGAGAAGAGAGAGAGAGAGAAGGGGAAATACTACTCAATAATAAAGATGAAATCATGCAATTCTCCATTAGATAGATGGATCTAGAGGTTATGCTCAAGTGAAGTAAGTCAGAAGGAGAGAGACAGATATAAATGACCTCTTATATGTCCTTGATGCAGGGGTGACCCCAGAGAGTCCACAAATCCACCACCACTCTATCCTCAATTAGATCCTAGCTTCTTGAATAATATCATATGGTGAGGTTGATAATTATTTAGCAACAGTAAAAAAAAAAGTTTCAGTAGCTTCTGAAAGTACAACGTCCAAACACGAAATCAAGCATGTCATCTTGAATCCAAAGAGTTTCTGGCAGCACTTCACCTCTTACCTTTCACAGGGTTGCAAGTGGAGAGAAGCCTTAGGACTTTTGTCCTGACATTCAGGAGACCGCCACCAGAGGGCAATAATTAACCACGACTTTCCTGAGTAGACACCCAGATTAATTGTTAAAATTCACAATATCAAAGACAAAAAGATTTCAGAACTGTCAAAGGAAAAAGATAACTTACAAGGAAATGCCAGTTAAGAGCAAGTTTCTCAATAGTTTTTTTTTTGTTTTTGTTTTTTTTGTTTTTTGTTTGTTTGTTTGTTTTTTTGGGCCACACCCGGTAACGCTCAGGGGTTACTCCTGGCTATGTGCTCAGAAGTTGCTCCTGGCTTGGGGGACCATATGGGACGCCGGGGGATCGAACCGCGGTCCGTCCAAGGATAGCGCAGGCAAGGCAGGCACCTTACCTGTAGCACCACCGCCCGGCCCAAGTTTCTCAATAGTAACAACAGAAAGTAATGTCAAGCATAAAGACATTACATTTTAAATAAGTAGAAACTCACAGGTCCTACTTTGGTTTCAAGGAAAAATCTTTTTGTTTTGTTTGTTTTTGGGTCACACCCATGGTGCTTTGAGGTTACTCCTGGCTCTGTGCTCAGAAATCACTCCTGGCAGGCATAGGGCGGGAGGCATAAGGATGCTAGGATTCAAACCACCGTCCATCCCAGGTCGGCTGCGTGCAGGGCAAACACCCTACCTCTGTGCTATCTCTCTGGCCCCTCAAGGGCTACTAAAAATCTTACTAAATTTTCCAGTAGTTAAAGAAAATTGATATTTTTATAGACTTATAGAGTTCATCAGTAGACTCTGAAACTATATAAAATTTGCTCTGTGTGAGAGGCCCTCAAAAGAAGAAAAGTAAGAGGAGAAAGAAGAAGAAACATTTCAGGGGAAAGACAGTGCTAGGATGCTTGTTTTACATGTGGCTGATTTGTATATAATCTCTTTCACCACATATGGTCCCCCAATCCCACCATAAGTAACCCCTGAGACCTGAGCACATGTATGGCCTAAAAACCAAAAATCAACCAACAAACAAAAAACCCAGAGCTATTATAAATGGAGCAAAGATCCTAACTTGTTTTGGGGACCAGAGAATTAGGAAAGAATTGAAGGCACTTGTCTTGCTTGATCCTCGTATCCCAAATGGTGCCTCTCAACCCTGGCAGGAGTCATCCCTGAAAGCAGAACCATGAGTAAGCCCCGAGCATCTCTAGGTACAGCTAAAATCAAACAAACATTAAACATTTAAGTTACTACATGACCCAACAATTCCACTCAATCTAAGAGATTTGACAATATGTTTATGACATATTTCATGACAATATGTCAAGGAAGGGTGCTTGCCTTGAATACTGCTCAACCAGGTTCAAGCCCCAGCACAGAATATGGTCCACTGAGCACACAGACAAAAGCAAGGCCTCAGCACCATTGTTTGTGGCCCCAAAGCTAAAAGATAGAAGAAAACATGTTCATAGAAAACCTTGTACATGAGCACTCACATTAACATTGTTTATCAGAGACAAAAAGTGAACACTCAGGTGTTTTATCAACTGATTTAAGTATAGCCATATTGGAATATTATTCATTTCTAAGATATAATAGAATATAGGGTTTAGGGTTCATGTCTTGTATGTGGCCAGCCCCAGTGTGATCTCCAGCTCCTCATGGTCCTTCAAGCATTTTTGACATAGCCCTTGAGGCCCAAAAGCACTGCCATATTTGGCCCAGGATATCCCCAGCACTATAGGACCATGCAGTTCACAATGTCAATACATGCTACATATGGGGAAACCTTGAAACATGCTAAATGATATCTAGATTCTTTAACCTAGGTAAAAAAGACAAAGTGATTGCCAAGGGTTTGAGGGAAGAGAAATGAGAAGTGACTGTTAAAGGTATAATACTTCTTTCTGGGATAAAAATGTTTGAAAATTAGAAAATATGGTGGTTTTACAACTGAATACATTAAAAGCCATTGAATTGCATACTTGAAAATGGTGTCTTTCATGGCATGTGAATTATATTTCAATTTTCAACAATTAACACTTCTACATAGGGCCCGGAGAGATAGCACAGTGGCGTTTGCCTTGCAAGCAGCCGATCCAGGACCAAAGGTGGTTGGTTCAAATTCCGGTGTCTCATATGGTCCCTCGTGCCTGCCAGGAGCTATTTCTGAGCAGACAGCCAGGAGTAACCCCTGAGCACCGCTGGGTGTGGCCCAAAAATCAAAAATAAAAACAAAAACAAAAACCACTTCTACATAATTTCTAAAAGATAACCTTCAGGAAGACAAAAAGCTGCCTTAAAAGGAAAGTCTGAGGTGGCAGATATGTAGCCAAATCTAAACAAACATTGTGTAAAATAATAATGCTTTTTACCTTAAACATGATGGGTGCAGATATTTGTTCACTGTCTTTTTTGGGGGGATTGTTTTGGTTTTTTTTTTGTTAAAATTATTATGTATAATAAAAAGTCAAGGGAAAATACTAAAAGAATAGAAAATGTATAAAACTTCCAAATTAGGACCAGAGAGATAGCACAGGAGCAGGGCGTTTGCCTTGTACTTGGCTGACCCCGAATGGACCCAAGTTCAATTCCTGGCATCCCATATGGTACCCTGAGCCTGCCAGGAGCAATTTCTAAGTGCAGAGCCAGGAGTAACCCCTGAGTGCTGCCAGGTGTGGCCCAACAACAAAAAACAAACAAATATATAAAACTTCCAAATATGGCAAACCTCTATTTTCTTCTCTCTCTCTCTCTCTCTCTCTCGCTCTCTCTCTCTCCCTCCCCCCCCTCTCTCTCTCTCTCTCTCTATCTATCTATCTATCTATCTATCTATCTATCTATCTATCTATCTATCTATCTATCTATCTAATCTTTCACTCTCTTTCTGTTACTTGCTCTCTCTCATTTCTCTCAATACAATTATTTTACTTAACTATCTTTTACCTCATGAAATTCTACTTTGTTTTGTTTTGGGGTTGCCTCTGGCTTGCACAAGAGTAACTCCTGGTTTCTGCACTTTAAGAATCATTCCTGGTGGGCTCAGGAGACTATATGGATGCTAGAGATCTAACCTGGGTCAGCTAATTGCAAGGCAAACATTCTTCCCACTGCATATTGTTTTGATATCACTTCATGAAATTCTTTAAAAAAAAAACAAACAGGGGCTGAAGAGATAGCATGGAGGTAGTGTGTTTGCTTTGCATGCAGAAGGATGGTGGTTCAAATCCCAGCATCCCATATGGTCCCCCGAGCCTGCCAGGAGCAATTTCTGAGCATAGAGCTAGGAGTAACCCCTGAGTGTTGCTGGGTGTGACTCAAAACAAACAAACAAACAAAAAAAAAAAAACAGGGGCCAGAGTGATAGCACAACAGGTAGGGCATTTGCCTTACATGTGGCCAACACAGGACAGACCCCGGTTCGATTCCTAGCAACCCAGATGGTCCCTGGAGCCTACCAGAAATGATTTCTTTTTCTTTTTTAATATATAAAATCTTTATTTAAGCACCATGATTACAAGCATGTTTGTAGTTGGGTTTCAGTCATAAGCAGAATACCCTCCTTTACCAGTGCAACATTCCCACCACCAGTGCCTCCCTCCCCCACCTCCAGCCTGTATTCGAGACAGGCATTCTACTTCTCTCATTCTTTAACATTGTCATACTAGTTGTTAGTGTAGTTATTTCCCTAAAAGAGTTCACCACTTTTTGGGGTGAGCTTCATATTGTGAGCCGGTCCTTCCGGACCTTCCAGCCTCTTAACTCTGTTGTCTCTGGGCCCTATTACAATTATGTCTTTAATTTTTCTTAAAACCCATAGATGAGTGAGACTATTCTGTGTATATCTCTCTTCCTCTGACTTATTTCACTCAACATAATAGATTCCATGTCCGTCCATGTATAGGAAAATTTCATGACTTCATCTCTCCTGGCGGCTGCATAATATTCCATTGTGTATATGTACCACTGTTTTTTTTTTAGCCATTCATCTGTTGAAGGGCATCTTGGTTGTTTCCAGAATCTGGTTATTGTAAATAGGTGTACAGAATTAAAATAGGTGTACAGAAGGTATTTTGTGTTGTGTTTTTGTGTTCCTAGGGTATATTTCTAGGAGTGGTATAGCTGGATCATATGGGAGCTTAATTTCCAGTTTTTGAGGAATCACCATATTGTTTCCATAAAGGCTGGACTAGATGACATTCCAACCTGCAGTGAATGAGAGTTCCTTTCTTTCCACATCCCCGCCTGCACAATTGTTCTTGTTCTTGTTCTTTGTGATGTGTGCCAGTCTCTGGTGTGAGATGGTATCTCATTGTTGTTTTGATTTGCATCTCCCTGATGATTAGTGATGTGGTGTTACCCCTCCCCAAGCCAAATGCTGATCTTACCTGATGGGTAAGACCCACTCCTGGGAGGGGTCTGTGGTTGTTAATTAGAGGGACCTGGGGGAGAAGTGAAAAGAGATTCATTGAGAGAAGCCTCAGGAGAAGGCTGCAGGATGGAGAGAGGAAAGACAGGATAGATGAAAGGCAGCTGAAAGAGGCTGCTTAAAAGGTTAGCTGAGAAGCCATGTAAGATATGCACATGGTGGTAAGGGCCTTATAATAATGCTGCTTTTCACCAAAGGTGGTTGGTTCGAATCCCGGTGTCCCATATGGTCCCCCGTGCCTGCCAGGAGCTATTTCTGAGCAGACAGCCAGGAGTCACCCCTGAGCATCGCCGGGTGTGGCCCAAAAACAAAAAAAAAAACAAAAAACAAAGTATAAAATGAAATAAGAACAAATTGTTTTAAGGGCCGGGCGGTGGCGCTAAAGGTAAGGTGCCTGACTTGCCTACGCTAGCCTTGGACGGACCTCGGTTCGATCCCCCGGTGTCCCATATGGTCCCCCAAGCCAGGAGCAACTTCTGAGCGCATAGCCAGGAGTAACCCCTGAGCATTACCGGGTGTGGCCCAAAAACCAAAAAAAAAAAAAAATAATGCTGCTTTTCTCCTGAAACTTCATGACTTCTGTGGGTAATTTTCTTTTTTTTTTTTTTTTTAATTTTTTTTTTATTTAAACACCTTGATTACATACATGATTGTGTTTGGGTTTCAGTCATAAAAGGAACACCACCCATCACCAGTGCAACATTCCCATCACCCAAGTCCCAAATCACCCTCCTCCCCACCCAACCCCCGCCTGTACCCTAAACAGGCTCTACATTTCCCTCATACATTCTCAATATTAGGACAGTTCAAAATGTAGTTATTTCTCTAACTAAACTCATCACTCTTTGTGGTGAGCTTCCTGAGGTGAGCTGGAACTTCCAGCTCTTTTCTCTTTTGTGTCTGAAAATTATTATTACAAGGGTGTCTTTCATTTTTCTTAAAACCCATAGATGAGTGAGACCATTCTGCGTTTTTCTCTCTCTCTCTGACTTATTTCACTCAGCATAATAGATTCCATGTACATCCATGTATAGGAAAATTTCATGACTTCATCTCTCCTGACAGCTGCATAATATTCCATTGTGTATATGTACCACAGTTTCTTTAGCCATTCATCTGTTGAAGGGCATCTTGGTTGTTTCCAGAGTCTTGCTATGGTAAATAGAGCTGCAATGAATATAGGTGTAAGGAAGGGGTTTTTGTATTGTATTTTTGTGTTCCTAGGGTATATTCCTAGGAGTGGTATAGCTGGATCGTATGGGAGCTCGATTTCCAGTTTTTGGAGGAATCTCCATATCGCTTTCCATAAAGGTTGAACTAGACAGCATTCCCACCAGCAGTGGATAAGAGTTCCTTTCTCTCCACATCCCCGCCAACACTGTTTATTCTCATTCTTTGTGATGTGTGCCATTCTCTGGGGTGTGAGGTGGTATCTCATCGTTGTTTTGATTTGCATCTCCCTGATGATTAGTGATGTGGAACATTTTTTCATGTGTCTTTTGGCCATGCGTATTTCTTCTTTGTCAAAGTGTCTGTTCATTTCTTCTCCCCATTTTTTGATGGGGTTAGATGTTTTTTTCTTGTAAAGTTCTGTCAGTGCCTTGTATATTTTGGAGATTAGCCCCTTATCTGATGGGTATTGGGTGAATAGTTTCTCCCACTCAGTGGGTGGCTCTTGTATCCTGGGCACTATTTCCTTTGAGGTGCAGAAGCTTCTCAGCTTAATATATTCCCATCTGTTAATCTCTGCTTTCACTTGCTTGGAGAGTGCAGTTTCCTCCTTGAAGATGCCTGTAATGTCCTGTAGTGTTTTGCCTATGTGCTGTTCTATATATCTTATGGTTTTGGGGCTGATATCGAGGTCTTTAATCCATTTGGATTTTACCTTTGTACATGATGTTAGCTGGGGGTCTAAGTTTAATTTTTTGCAAGTGGCTATCCAATTGTGCCAACACCACTTGTTGAAGAGGCTTTCCCTGCTCCATTTAGGATTTCCTGCTCCTTTATCAAAAATTAGATGGTTGTATCTCTGGGGAACATTTTCTGAGTATTCAAGCCTATTCCACTGATCTGAGGACCTATCCTTATTCCAATACCATGCTGTTTTGATAACTGTTGCTTTGTAGTACAGTTTAAAGTTGGGAAAAGTAATTCCTCCCATATTCTTTTTCCCAATGATTGCTTTAGCTATTCGAGGGTGTTTATTGTTCCAAATGAATTTCAAAAGTGTCTGATCCACTTCTTTGAAGAATGTCATGGGTATCTTTAGAGGGATGGCATTAAATCTGTATAATGCCTTGGGGAGTATTGACATTTTGATGATGTTAATCCTGCCAATCCATGAGCAGGGTATGTGTTTCCATTTCCGTGTGTCCTCTCTTATTTCTTGGAGCAGAGTTTTATAGTTTTCTTTGTATAGGTCCTTCACATATTTAGTCAAGTTGATTCCAAGATATTTGAGTTTGTGTGGTACTATTGTGAATGGGGTTGTTTTCTTAATGTCCATTTCTTCTTTATTACTGTTGGTGTATAGAAAGGCCATTGATTTTTGTGTGTTAATTTTGTAGCCTGCCACCTTGCTATATGAGTCTATTGTTTCTAGAAGCTTTTTGATAGAGTCTTTAGGGTTTTCTAAGTAGAGTATCATGTCATCTGCAAACAGTGAGAGCTTGACTTCTTCCTTTCCTATCTGGATTCCCTTGATATCCTTTTCTTGCCTAATCGCTATAGCAAGTACTTCCAGTGCTATGTTGAATAGGAGTGGTGAGAGAGGACAGCCTTGTCTTGTGCCAGAATTTAGAGGGAAGGCTTTCAGTTTTTCTCCATTGAGGATAATATTTGCCACTGGCTTGTGGTAGATGGCCTTCACTATATTGAGAAAGGTTCCCTCCATTCCCATCTTGCTGAGAGTTTTGATCAAGAATGGGTGTTGGACCTTATCAAATGCTTTCTCTGCATCTATTGATATGATCATGTGGTTTTTATTTTTCTTGTTATTGATGTTGTGTATTATGTTGATAGATTTACGGATGTTAAACCAGCCTTGCATTCCTGGGATGAAACCTACTTGATCGTAGTGGATGATCTTCTTAATGAGGCATTGAATCCTATTTGCCAGGATTTTGTTGAGGATCTTTGCATCTGCATTCATCAGTGATATTGGTCTGTAATTTTCTTTTTTGGTAGCGTCTCTGTCTGGTTTAGGTATCAAGGTGATGTTGGCTTCATAAAAGCTATTTGGAAGTGTTTCTGTTTGTTCAATTTCATGAAAGAGTCTTGCCAAGATTGGCAGTAGTTCCTCTTGGAAAGTTTGATAGAATTCATTAGTGAATCCATCTGGACCTGGGCTTTTGTTTTTCGGCAGACATTTGATTACTGTTTTAATTTCATCAATGGTGATGGGGGTGTTTAGATATGCTACATCCTCTTCCTTCAACCGTGGAAGATTATAAGAGTCCAAGAATTTATCCATTTCTTCCAGGTTCTCATTTTTAGTGGCGTAGAGTTTTTCAAAGTAGTTTCTGATTACCCTTTGAATCTCTGTCATATCAGTAGTGATCTCTCCTTTTTCATTCCTGATACGAGTTATCAAGTTTCTCTCTCTCTCTTTCTTTGTTAGGTTTGCCAGTGGTCTATCAATCTTGTTTATTTTTTCAAAGAACCAACTTCTGCTTTCGTTGATCTTTCGGATTGTTTTTTGAGTTTCCACTTCGTTGATTTCTGCTCTCAGCTTTGTTATTTCCTTCTGTCTTCCTGTTCTTGGGTCCTTTTGTTGAGCATTTTCTAGTTCTATTAGCTGTGTCATTAAGCTACTCAGGTAAGCTCCTTCTTCCTTCCTGATGTGTGCTTGCAAAGCTATAAATTTTCCTCTCAGTACTGCTTTTGCTGTGTCCCATAAGTTCTGAGAGTTTGTGTCTTTATTGTCATTTGTTTCCAGGAACCTTTTTATTTCCTCCTTGATTTCATCTCGGACCCACTGGTTATTGAGCATGAGGCTGTTTAACTTCCAGGTGTTAAAGTGTTTCTTCTGAGTCCCTTTGGAGTTCACAAATAATTTCAGAGCCTTGTGGTCAGCGAAGGTAGTCTGCAAAATTTCTATCCTCTTGATCTTATGGAGGTATGTTTTATGTGCCAGCATGTAGTCTATCCTGGAGAATGTCCCATGTACATTGGAGAAGAATGTGTATCCAGGTTTCTGGGGATGGAGTGTCCTATATATATCCACTAGGCCTCTTTCTTCCATTTCTCTCCTCAGGTCTAGTATATTCTTGTTGGGTTTCAATCTGGTTGACCTGTCCAGTGTTGACAAAGCCGTGTTTAGGTCCCCCACAATTATTGTGTTGTTGTTGATATTATTTTTCAGATTTGTCAGCAGTTGTATTAAATATTTTGCTGGCCCCTCATTCGGTGCATATATGTTTAGGAGAGTGAATTCTTCCTGCTCTACGTACCCCTTGATTAATATAAAATGTCCGTCTTTGTCCCTTACAACCTTCCTGAGTATAAAGTTTGCATTATCTGATATTAGTATGGCCACTCCAGCTTTTTTATGGGTGTTGTTTGCTTGGATAACTTTTCTCCAGCCTTTTATTTTGAGTCTATGTTTGTTCTGACTATTCAGGTGCGTTTCTTGTAGGCAGCAGAAGGTTGGATTGAGTTTTTTGATCCATTTAGCCACTCTGTGTCTCTTAACTGGTGCATTTAGTCCATTGACGTTGAGAGAAAGAATTGTCCTGGGATTTAACGCCATCTTTATTTCAAAATTTGGTGTGTCTTTTGGGTAGTCTTGTCTTAGATTAGGTCTTTCAGTTTTTCTCTTAAGACTGGTTTTGTGTCTGTGAAGTTTCTGAGCTGTTTTTTGTCTGTGAAACCATGTATTCTTCCATCAAACCGGAAAGTGAGTTTTGCTGGGTATAGTATTCTGGGTGAAGCATTCATTTCATTCAGTCTTGTCACAATATCCCACCACTGCTTTCTGGCATTGAGCGTTTCTGGTGACAGGTCTGCTGTAAATCTCAGGGAAGCTTGCTTGAACATGATTTCCCCTTTTGATCTTGCTGTTTTCAGAATTCTGTCTCTATCTGTGGGATTTGTCATTGTGACTAGGATGTGTCTTGGGGTGGTTTTTCTGGGGTCTCTTTTGGTTGGTACTCTTCGGGCATGCAGGATTTGATCACATATATTCTTTAGCTCTGGAAGTTTCTCTTTAATGATGTTCTTGACCATTGATTCTTCCTGGAAATTTTCTTCCTGGGTCTCTGGGACTCCAATGATTCTTAAGTTGTTTCTGTTGATCTTATCATAGACTTCTATTTTCGTCTGTTCCCATTCTTTGACTAATTTTTCCATTGTCTGCTCATTTGCTTTAAGTTTTTTGTCCAATCTCTCCTGCTGTATGGAATTGTTATGTATCTCATCTTCCACAGCACCAAGTCTATTCTCAGCTTCTGATACCCTGTCCCAGAGCTTATCCATTTTGTCATTCACTTCGTTTACTGAGTTTTTCAGGCCTGTTAGTTGACATGTTATTTCAGTTTGGAGTTTTGTCATTTCTGCCTTCATATTTTCTTGGTTCTTATTAGTGTTCTGTTCAACTCGATCCATGGTTTCTTGGAGTCTGTTGAGCACCTTCCATATTGCTAGTCTAAAGTCCTTATCTGAGAGGTTGATTAGTTGTTCAGTCATTATCTGGTCCTCAGAATTGTCATCTTCATTCTCTATGTCTGATGCTGGCCTGCGCTGTTTCCCCATTGTCACATTTGTATTGTGGGTTTTTCTACGTGTTGTAGTGGTATTCATTGTCTATATGATGTAGGCAGCACACTCCTCTGGCTCCTCCCTTTCTGGATGGGCTGACTTGCCTCTAAGGGAGGGGAGTCCTCCGTGGATGAAGCCTCACACTGGGTCAAATCTTAGGCCCGAGCATGTAACAGAGAAGACAGTCCAGAGAGAAATGTTTGCTTCTGTGATATAGCGCCGTTCTTAGTGTGATTTTTCCTTCTTGTTGCAATGGAGTTCTTTCCTTAGAAAGAGTGCACGGCCGCGTAGCGAAGCGGAGCGGCCGTGCTCCTCTGAGCCTCTTTTTGCCCCACTCGCAAGAGTTTCACGCAAGAGGACAGTAGACAGACATAGACAGGTCACACTCACAGTCTTTCACAGCTGAGCCCCACTGGGCCGGTGTACTTTCGCGGATTTTCCCCGCCTGGTGTCACACACAGGGAGCCAGCTTTTGCAAAGGATAGCCGGCTTTTATGCTCTCTGTGGGTAATTTTCTCACTGTCATCCTGATACCTACAGACCTGCCAGGACAAAGAAATTGCAAGTGCCAGGCAGGTCGAAAGGCCTCACCATCCATCAACCATCATCCACCACCATCAAGGACTCCATAATTGGGGCCGGAGAGATAGCACAGCAGCATTTGCCTTGCAAGCTGCCGATCCAGGACCTAAGGTGGTTGGTTCGAATCCTGGAGTCCCATATGGTCCCCCGTGCCTGCCAGGAACTATTTCTGAGCAGAAAGCCAGAAGTAACCCCTGAGCACTGCAGGGTTTGGTTCAAAAAAACAAAAAAAAAAAACAAAAAATAAGGACTCCATTATTAATATTTAAATCAACAATGTGGAGCATTTTTATGTGTCTTTTGGCCATTTGTATTTCTTTTATGAGGAAGTGTCTGTTCATTTCTTCTCCCCATTTTTTCTTATTTCTTCTTTTTCTTTCTTCTCCCCATTTTTTGATGGGGCTATATGTTTTTTCTTATTCTGCCAGTACCTTGTACATATATTTCTGTATATATACCCTTGTCTGATCGGTATTTGGTGAATAGTTTTTTCCATTCTGTGGGTGGCTTTTGTATCCTAGGCACTATTTACCAAGACCAATTTCTGAACACAGAGCTAGGAGTAACCACTGAGCATTGCCAGGTGTGACCCCAAAACCAAAAACCAAAAAAAAAAAAAAAAAAAAAACCAAAGCAAACAACCCCCCCCAAAAAACAACAATCTTACAAATCAATATAAGGAAAAAATAATATGAAAAATATTACTCTACTCAAAAACAGTAAAAAGTGAAAAGGTGATTTGTTTATTTATTTGTTTATTTGGAAAGGTTTGGGCCATATCTGGTAGTGCTCAGGGTTTACTCCTGAAGATGTCTGGGATCCAGTCAGGGTCAGCCACAGACAAGATAAGATCCTTCTATCCTGCTCTTTTGTTTTCAACAATCCATCAAGTAAAATTATAAGATCATATAAGTATAAATATAATTACCACATGTATTTACTAAACTTGCTAATTGAAAGAGGGAGCCAAGTAGCAGATAATGGCATATATGTGTGAAACTCAACGGTCTTCCTAGCATGGCCTGCTCTACCTCAACCCTGGCTCCTAACACATTGGGTGTGGTTCATCCTCCAAAAAGAAAGAGAAAGACTGGATAATATAAATTAAAATATCATCTAGGGGCTGGAGCAATAGCACAGCGGATAAAGCATTTGCCTTGCATGCAACCAACCAGGGTTTGAGCCCCAGAATCCCATATGGTCCCTTGAGCCTGCCAGGAGTGATTTCTGAGTGCAAAGCCAGGAGTAATCCCTGAGTGCCTGCTGAGTATGCCCCCCAAAAATAAGTAAATAAATAAAATATCATTTAATGTTGTTTATAAGAAACATACCTTTAAGTGGCAAAATGGCTAAAAGAATAAAAGATAAAATTTTTTGTTTGTTTTTGGGCCACACACAGCAGTGCTCAGGGGTTACTCCTGACAATGCCCTCAGAAATTGCCCCTGGCATGGGGGACCATATGGCTGGGGGATCGAACTGTAGTCTGTCCTAGGTTAGCAAGTGCAAGGCAAAGTCCCTACCACCTGGGCCACCCCTCTGACCCCAATAAATGATAATATTGAGCAAAAGCTAACCAGAACAAACTTGGGAATATATTAGTAAACAAAAGTCTTTACAGAACAAAAAGGCATTATAAAACAAAGAATTATATGCTAAAAGATTTAATTCAGAGAAGACATAAAAACCCAGTCTTCTGGTTGGGAGAACTCAAGGGACAGAGAGCTTGTTTTACAGTACCATAAGTGGCCTACTGAGCACCACTGGTGATGGCAGAGAAAGAAAAAGAAAAAGGGGACCAGAGAGATAGCATGGAGGTAAGGCATTTGCCTTATGTGCAGAAGGACGGTGGTTCGAATCCTGGCATCCCATATGGTCCCCTGAGCCTGCTAGGAGCGATTTCTGAGTGTAGAGACAGGAGGAACCCCTGAGCACTGCTGGGTGTGACTCAAAAACAAAAAAACAAAAAAACAAAAAAAAAAAAACAAAAAAAATAAAAACAAAAAAAAAGAAAAGAAAAGAAAAGAAAAAGATGGGGGCCCAAGAAATAGTATGGCAGGTAGGTTACTTACCTTGCATGAAGCCAACTCAGGTTCAATACACAGCATCCCATACAGTTCCCTAAGTTCCATCAGGAGCGATTCCTCCATGCAGAGCCAGGAGTTTCTCCTGTTACTGGGTGTGCCACCCCCACCCTGCCAAAAAAAAAAAAAAGATAAACCAAGGTCAGAAAGTTAATTAAATAAAACAACATGAATTTATGCAAAGTGGCAGAGAATTTCTCAGAGAAACTGACATGGACACTATCTATCGCACAATTTCCAAATACTCGTGTAAGATTTACAGAACTCTGCCAAGTTTGAAGTGGAACCTTGTACCTAGTAACGTGAGCATGTGCTCCCCCATCCCAACCCCTGCAAATGGAAAACACAGAAACTCATCAAGAAAGAGGCCATGAAGTAACTTAATTCCACAGATGCCATTTGATGTATTTATATTTCCCTTCCATTTGGAAATGAGACATCCTAAGCTTCCAGTAAGCACACAATGATCAGTGCACTACCCTCCTGAAGTGTTCACTTTTTTGGGTGTCTGCTCAACACATAAGGGTTTCTTTCACTAGACTTACTCCTACCCTCTCAGCAACCAGAACTATATAGGTTGCCCCTGGTGCCCAGCCATCTCTAGAAAGGGCCACAGTTATTTGGTCTATCAGTGGTCAGCAAGCCGCAGCTGGCGAGCCACATGTGGCTCTTTACACTTTTTAATGCGGCTCTTCTGTGTGCCTGGCGGCCGCTCCAGGAATCAGGACTCTGCTCCTAGCTTCTGTCAGTGCGCGCCCTGTGTGGCTCTCAAAATAAATTTCAGTCGTGGTTTTGGCGAGATTTGGCTCAGTTGAAAAAAAGGTTGCCCACCATCTGTTTCAAACCAGCCTCTCTCTCTCTCTCTCTCTCTCTCTCTCTCTCTCTCTCTCTCTCTCTCTCTCTCTCTCTCTCTCTCTCTCTCTCTCTCTCTCTCTCTCTCTCTCTCTCTCTCTCTCTCTCTCTCTCTCTCTCTCTCTCTCTCTCTCTCTCTCTCTCTCTCTCTCTCTCTCTCTCTCTCTCTCTCTCTCTCTCATCGGAGTTTACAACTAAATGAAACCAGGGTAGCATATCAAACTGATGTGCAAAGAGAAGCTTCGGGATTCTACAGAGAGAAGAGATCTCAAAGTGAGAGGGACCTGGAAAGAGGAGAGAGAAAGTGCATCAGAGAGACAAAGACAGCCAGAGAGGGAGAGAAACAGTAAGACAGAGACAGAGAGGCCAGAGAGATAGCATAGAGGTAGCAAGGTGCTTGCCTTGCCTGCAGAAGGTAGGTGGTTTGAATCCCAGCATACCATATGGTCCCCCGAGCCTACCAGGAGCGATTCCTGAGCGTTGAGCCAGGAGTAACTCCTGAGCGCTGCTGGGTGTGACCCCCCCCCCCAAAAAAAAAAAAAAAGACAGAGGCAGAGATTAAAGGAGAACCAATTAAAAGAGAGCCTCGGTGCTCAGAGAAGAAACTCAAAACCATAGAGAATGATCTACAGGATTTTGGGGGTTTTCAGTTTCCCATTCTTATCCTGACCACTGAGTGCTATACCAATTACTTGTAATAAAAAACTTTCCAGTATATATCACCACCTCTGCTCCATGCTGCCTCCAACTTGCTTCTCCAAGTTCTTTTGATCTTTCAAGCCTCGTTTCTGGCCCTGACATATGGGGACAAACTCTTCGAGAGCAAGCACAAAGCAGCCACTTGGAGTGTTGTCTTCTGCCTGTACCCTACCTTCCTGCCACATCCCCTACAGATAGATCATCAGGGCACTTCAGGCCGACACCAAAACCCTAGGGATTTTCTGAAACGAACGTTTTGTCCATCCAGTGTGCACTGTCCACAAAGGAAGGGAACACCCAGTGAATCATCAGTGGTTTGGTGAAGCCGCACTGAAAATTATGGACAGACCGTTAAAGATGGTTTTGATTCTATCGCAAATAATATGCCTCCACTTTCTTTTTACCCCTATGTTGAGGATCAAACCCAGGATCTCACGTTCTCAACTTGGTAGTGTTGAGATGCTGAGATAATTTATATCGTCTTGGTCACTAGTCCACCGACCCATCCCAGGCCACAGGTGTAGAAAAGTTAAAAATCACTCAGCTCCCACCTTGTTTCTAACGTTTGATCCATGAATTGGTATACAGGAAAGGAACTGGTCTGAAGGTGTAGAAGGATTGAAAAGTGTTGGGTTAGGGCCTGGAGAGATAGCACAGCGGTGTTTGCCTTGCAAGCAGCCGATCCAGGACCAAAGGTGGTTGGTTCGAATCCCGGTGTCCCATATGGTCCCCTGTGCCTGCCAGGAGCTATTTCTGAGCAGACCGCCAGGGTGTGGCCCAAAAACCAAAAAAAAAAAAAAGAAAGAAAGAAAAGTGTTGGGTTAGATTATAATCTAAATTTCCTCATTTAGAGGTGAAGCAAATCAAGCCCAGAGGAAATTCCCTTAAGAAAAATCACAGAGCCAATATGATTAGAAGCCAGAAAACATGAGTTCAACTTGTCAGTGTCTCCATATGAGAAAGTGGTCAGGGCTGTGGGCTTCCATCCCCTGGTTTTGTATGTGTTCTTATTTTTGCTGTTTGTACTCCTCCCTCATGATAGCCGTGCCTTCAGCAAACCCAGCTCTCAGCAATACAACTTCAAAATAAATATTACTTCCTCCAAGAAACCGCCTCTAATCTCCCCCTCTAGATATAGTACCCCTGACAGTGTGTGTGTGTGTGTGTGTGTGTGTGTGTGTATGTGTGTGTGTGTCTTTGTGACCAAAGTAGCCCTTGAGCACAACTAGGAGTAGACTAAAACAGAAAAGGAAAAATGTCTGGTGAGTGAAGAAAAAGATCAGAAATCAGGGCTGGGGGTGTAGCTCAGTGGTATAGTAAGTACTTTTGCATGGCTAACAGCCAGTTAGCCATCTTGGGCAACAGCCCCATCTGTAAGTGTGAAAAGGACTGGGGATCAGGTCAAAATAGCACAGGTTCATTCCTGAACAACTGAGTTGGTAACTGATCCTTGACTTCTTAACCTTTATGACACCTCACTCCACCCCCCAGCCATCAGGGGCAGCCTCTCTCTGGGGTAGCAAGACAGAAGCTGAGTTGAGAAGTGGGTCATGGAGCCATGGCAAGCCTCTAGGGCCTGCCTCTGCCTGCTTTCTCGGAGGTTATAGGGCTGGGGTGTGCAGCCAGAGAGGTTTCTAATCAATTATGAACTAAACCTCTGGGAGCTGGAGAGAGGCCAATTCAAGAAAACAAATCCTGCCCAAGCCAGAGACAGCCAAAAAAGACACTGCACTGCATTTGCCAGGGGTAAAGGAAATCTGCTGTCCTGATTATAAATGATACCCCCCCCCACTTTCCTCTTGGCTTGATTCCTGACAGATTCTCAGGTTTAAGGAGAGAGCCACTGATGCGTCTTACCCAATCCTTTACCCTGATAGTTGATTCCTTTAAGGTCACTCTGGCACCTTCTACTGGCCTCAGATTTACTATTTTAAACCAAACAGCTTTTCCAAAAACCAAGCCCTGTGCATTGGGCTATCTGTTTGACTTGAGGGACAGGGGCTGTTACACACAAAGAGATCTGATGTTCTGGAGAAATTGGGTGTCTTGAGAAGAACTTGGAATAAAGGCAAAACCGCCCTTGTTTCTGAGCAGGTTTGGCTGGACCAGCTGGAGAAAGCAGTAGGCTGCTGAAGGTCCACTAGGCCAGCTGGCCCAACTCTGGGCCAATCCATTGTCTAAGCTCCACAGTATTGGAAAGAAAGAAAGAAAAAAAAAATCCAGACATGTTTTTAGCTTCACTCGGGAGCCCTAACATGCTCCAGGAATATCTGCTCCTCTCTGCAAATGGAAAATATGATCCATGAGAATAAACTTGACCATTTGAGTGTATGCTTGTTACCCAGCCTGTGACTTGGTAAGGTGATGACTATAGAGTCTCACACTGCCACCTTGGGGTGCTTACCAGAGTCCCCCCTGCCATTTTGTTTGTTTTGGTTTGGTTTGGTTTTTGGGTCACACCCATCGGCACTCAGGAGTTACTCCTGGCTCTATGCTCAGAAATCACTCCTGGCAGTCTCAGGGGACCATATGGGATTCCGGGATTTGAACCACTGTCCTGCATGCAAGGCACGCTTTACTCCCATGCTATCTCTCCAGGCCCCCTCTGCCATTTTTAACAAAAACTGCCATTTTCATGGTTAAAAGAATAATGGGGCCAATGTGACTCTTTGGCAGCAGCATACGAACCTCCCATGTGTGAGGTCCTGGGTTCAATTCCTGGCCCCAGGGAGAAGGGGGCATAGGACAGCAGCTCAAAACTAAAGTAAAAAGTATGCCTTTATTGGCATCTGCTCTGAGCTACACTGGGTTTCTGCAAGAACAAATGGGAATGTAAAGAGAAACATGCTAATATAATTAGCAACCTGGTACCAGTTGTGGCTAGAATGTTCTTTCCATGCCTCTCAGGGGAGCTGTGGTCTCCTGTATGCAACCGTTTCAGTGGATTGTGCACAGAAGTTCCAAATTCAGCCAATAAATAAATAAGTTGTTTACATTTCAAGTAAAAATATTATAGTTTATTCATTTAGTTCACCACCATTTATATGTATAAATTGTGATGGAGGGGCAAGGTCAAGAAATGTGTTTTATACAGTTACTAGAGATCTTCAACATCAGATTATCATTAGTTGGGGAGGTAGGCAATTTCATGCAAAAAAAATATATAGGGCAGCATATTCCACACTCAATATAGAGCCGTCAGCACCTCTGAGTTCACACACGGCCAATCTCTTGCATTTCTTTTCAAGAACAGCAACGGGGGTAGAGGGGATGGGGCATATTTTGCCACATGGGATGCCACATGCCAACGGTCTGATGGGACAAAGGCAGTAAATAAAGGCATAAAGACACAAGCAAATTGCACCAGAACGGATGTGCCTAAATTAACCGAATGGCAGTGTGGGCGTCAGTCACCATGGCTGTCCCGAAGGTGGATGGATGGAGAAGAGCAGGTAACACACTCAGGTGCGCAAAGGCTGCTGGGCATATCCCGTTATCCCAGGATAACGGCGCGAGCTCACTCCACTGCGCCTTCGCTGGCCAAGCCTGCTGGCCCGCTGCCTTCTGGATGGCACTGCACCCCGGGAAACGCCCACAGAGGCTGGCCGGGAGGGCACATTCTGCAGATACTGGAAGGCACTCTGGCGGCCCACCTGCCTCTCCAAGCAGTTAAAAGTGAGCGCCACGCCCACGTTGCTCTTCATGACTCTGGAAGCACCATCTGATGTGCCATCGAAGCAGCGGCCTAGGGCAATCTCCTTGGCCGTGCGTGGGTCCTGGTCGGTGACTGTGTAGATGCCATAGTTATGGCCCAGTGGGTCCAGAGGTGCCAGCATGGTGTACTCGCTGGTGTCATTATTGACAGCCAGGGGGAGGTGGTTGACCAGGTATTCGTGCAACATGGGGTTGACGCTGGAGCGGTGGCAGCTGCCTTGGGGGATGACCTTGACCAAGGTGCGGTCCACGCGGTCCTGGTCGTAGAGCATCCCGCTGCACTTGAACTCTACACAGGCCGAGGACACGTTGGGTTGTTCCCTGTCGCGGGTGCTGCGCACATCACGGATGCCATAGAGCCTCCCTACCGTGCGTGGATGTGTGCCCCCAAGATTGCGGGAGCGCACGTTCACCTCTTGCGGCCCTACGATCTTCACCTTGATGTAGCAGGCCCGGAATTCCATAGGCTTGGGCCACCAGGCCAGATAGTCCTCCGTCCAGCTCATGGGGTCATCCTCGCTGAAGGGGACCGTGTTGTAGTCATAGCGGTCCCCCTCAATCTGGTAGAAGCGAAAATGGGCCGCGCTGGGGGGAGCCTCCTCGCAGGCCCGAAGGTTTTCGAAGGCATAGATGGGCCCGTTGCTCTCCTCAGCTGAGTTGGGCCTTGGCTTGGCCATGCTGATCTGGAATGCTGTCTTCTTGACGCGGGGGTCCTCGTGGTCGGTCCGACGGTACTTGAGCTTGTTGAGGTAAGGCTGGGGGACCCCAATGGCGTTTGGGTTGAACTTGGGTGCAGATGCAACCGCCTCCAGCTCTTCCCCACCCAGGCTGGCTAGGATGTAGGCAGAGTAGGCGTCTGGGGACTGGTCATCGCAGAAGGCAGGCACGCAGGCCCCATTGGGGCCGGTGATGACGCTGTCAAAGCGGCCCCAAGCCCTGGGGTTGGAGGAGAAGCCAGTTCGGGGTTCCAGGTTGATCACGGATACCACAACACCCTGGATCTGCTCGCTGGGCAGGAACCTCTCGCTGCGGTAGGCCCTGACCTTCACGAAGCAGCGGCGGCCTTCGGGCACGTCCAGGTTGAAGAGCCTTCTCTCCCGGATCTCCATGTTGCCTACCAGGAAAGTCCTCTCTTCCCTCTTGCCCCTCCGTCGTCTGTCAAACTCAAAATCTCCTTCTTCCTCCCACAGGCCCGTGTCTGGGTTGAGCGACCAGAGTTTCATCATGGACACATGCTCGGGCATCTTTACCTGGGCCGAGTCTAGGTGGACTTTCACCTTGCCCACATTCAGTGGTTCTGAGGTGTCTTCGTCTGTGAAGTCCACGGAGAACATGCCGTAAGTCCTTAGGGGGAAGGTGTCACCTTCGTTGCTGATGAAATTCAGGTCGCTCTGGGTGGCAGTGGCTGTGGAAATATTCCTGGGGTCCAGGAAGGACACACTGGCCTTGACTTTGCCTGTGAAAGGCTCTCCGTTCTGTCTGTAGAAACTCTGGGATGGGATCTCCAGTTCTGCCATTGGGTCCTCTCCAGGCACCTCTCCCAGCGGAATGATGTTGGTCTCAGTGGCCTCCAAGGTGATGGGCTCCTTCCTCCGAAGCACCTTGATGTCATGGAATACTGCGCTCCCCTTTCTGTTGAAGGGGAGTACTTTGGTGGTGTTGACGAATTTCTGCAACCTGTCCACAAAGGTGACCACCAGCCTCTCCGTGTCCTGGGGGATCTGGAGGGTGAATGTGCCCTTGTAGCCAGTCATGCTCACACGGTGGCCCCCCATATACACATGGCCAAAGCGCATGGGTTCCCCATTGTCCGCTGCACTGACACGGCCCCGCACAATGCTCCGGGTCTCGGTGCACCGCTGACAGCTGCATTCCACAGCCACCTTGGTGGGCAAGGTGTACCCAGTGCATTGAATCTCCCGCTCCTGGGTTCTGGAGATGCCACAGCAGTTTTCCACAGCATCCCGGCACCGGATCCCATTGTCCTGCTTCCCGGCACAGGTCTTGACAGGACATCGGCCCACATCATAGTAGAAGGAGTTGGTGGCACTCTGGAAGCAATCATGGGGCAGCCGAATCAGGTAGCTCTCAGGAGTGGGGTTGCAAGGGGCCTCGCTGGAGCCTGTGGGGGGAATTGGGGTGGAGGGTGAGCCCAAGTTTATATCCCGTGCAAAGGGCAGCTCAACATCATCTGACAGAGCACTCGTGGCTTTCAACATACCTAAAGGTCTGAGAACTCAATTCTCACAGAACCCCTTGGAGGGATATGAAATATATATTATTAATTTAATTTAAATTTTTTTTTTGGTTTTTGGGTCACACCTGGCAGTGCTCAGGGGTTACTCCTGGCTCTATGCTCAGAAATTGCCCCTGGCAAGCACAGGGGACCAAATGGGATGCCGGGATTCGAACCACCATCCTTCTGCATGAAAGGCAAACGTCTTACCTCCATGCTATCTCTGCGGCCCCCATTTAATTCATTTATTCATTTATTGTACCACTCCTGGTGGTATTCAGTGGCAACTCTCAGGTTTGTGCTCAGAAGTTGTTTCCAGCCATGCTCAGGGACTGTATGATGCTTAGGACTGGAACTCTGGCGTACCATATGCAAAGCATGAGCTCAGCCTGAGCCCACTGAACTTTCTCTGTTCTAATCCCACTTTTCAATTCAAGATAAATGTTAACATTTTATTTTTACTTATTAGTTTTTGGATTATACCTAGCTGTGCTTCTGGCTCAGGTAACCTATGGGATGCCAGGAATTGAGCCCAGGTTAGCTGATGCAAGGCAAGCTTTACCTGCTGTACATTGCAGCCCCTAAATGGTTTTTGTTGTTGAGTTGTTTGGAGGTACACATCTATCAGTACTCAGGGATTACTCCTGGTTCTGCACTTAGGAATCACTGAGTTCCAGAGTTCCAGCCCTGGAGGTGCTAAGTGAACCATATGGGATGACAGGATTCTAACCTAGATTGATTTCATGTAAGACAAATGCTTTCAGCGGCGTTTGCCTTGCAAGCAGCTGATCCAGGACCAAAGGTGGTTGGTTCGAATCCCGGTGTCCCATATGGTCCCCTGTGTCTGCCAGGAGCTATTTCTGAGCAGACAGCCAGGAGTAACCCCTGAGCACCGCTGGGTGTGGCCCAAAAACCAAAAAAAAAAAAAAAAAAAAAAAAAAAGACAAGTGCTTTACCCACTGTACTATTACTACAGCCCCCTAATCTCATTTTTTTGTACAGAGAAACAGTTGACTGCTGAGACCATGAGAAAAACAGTTCTTCATAGAAAAGTCTTATAAATTCGTGAAGATTATCACTCAAATTGGGAGGTCAACTGGGAGATGGCAGGAAATCATTGCTGTTCTGTGTCCTGAAATGCCTGGCACTGTATCAAGTCTTTTTCTTTCTTTTTTTTTTTTTTTTTGGTGGTTTTTGGGTCACACCCGGCAGTGCTCAGGGGTAATTCCTGGCTCCAGGCTCAGAAATTGCTCTGGGCAGGCACGGGGGGACCATATGGGACGCTGGGATTCGAACCGATGACCTCCTGCATGAAAGGCAAACGCCTTACCTCCATGCTATCTCTCCAGCCCCTCAAGTCTTTTTCTGCAGGCTGGAGCAATAACACAGATGTTAAGGTATTTACCTTGCACTCAATTGACCCTAGTTTAATTCCATCAATGCCCAGGGTCCCTCCCCTGAGCTCACCAGGAGTAAACCCAAGCACAGAGCCAGAAACGATCCCTAAGCATCCCTGAATTGACCCCTCCCAATATATAGATAGCATCCTGCAATGTTTTCCTCTTCCTCACCAAGCATTGCCCAAGTAGTAAATGGACTTAGATTTACTTAAATCAAAGCCATGGTGGGTGGTGTGGTTCAAGAGGAGGAGCACTCGTCTTGGTGCAGGGCTGGACTTTATGTGCCTCCCCACTTGCACTCAGGCCCACACAACTGATGAGAGAAACACAAGTGTCAGAAGTCACCTGGTATTCTTTTTTTTTTTTTTTTTTTTTTGGTTTTTGGGCCACACCCGGTAACGCTCAGGGGTTACTCCTGGCTATGCGCTCAGAAGTTGCTCCTGGCTTGGGGGACCATATGGGATGCCGGAGGATCGAACCGTGGTTCGTCCAAGGCTAGCGCAGGCAAGGCAGGCACCTAACCTCTAGCGCCACTGCCTGGCCCCTCACCTGGTATCTTTCACATAGCTTTAACATATATGCGATTTTTCCAAAAGTGCAACTACTAGACAAGAGAGAGAAATCAATAGGGTGATCACATGTTGTGCATATGCAAGGTTCAGGTTTAATTCCACACTAACTTGTCCCCCAAGAATCCTTAGGAGTGACCTCTAAGCACTGAGTTAGGAATAGCACCACTAAGTATGGGGCCTAAATAAACAAACAAAAAAATAATTACCACATAAATCTTATAGAAGTAGGGCCAAAGAGATAGTTCAGAGGGTAGGGAGAATGATTTGGTCCTAGGCACTGCATAGGGTCCCCCACCAGGAATGAGCCCTGAATTCTTCTGGATGTATCCCAAAGACCCAAAATGAACAAGTAAATAAATAAATCTCAAGCCAAAGTTGTACTTCTGTTTGTAACACCAAAAATGATATGTCCTTTGGGGAAATAAAAGGCCATGCCTTCAACTGCAATTAAGGAATGTTAGTGAACAAATTTGTCAGCATGTGGCATTATCTCATGCAAGTATTAGGTCTAAGTATTATGTCTGGTCTCATGCCTTTTTGTCAAATTTTCTATCAAAACATACACTCTTTTGTATGTTTCCTTTTCTGGTCAGAATGTGCCTCCAAGTTCATGCCTTGCATGTGGGGTTGAATCTGAGGTTGACCTCAGTTGAATCTGTGGCACCACAAAAAACAAAATTCCATTTATGTATGCTCAGGGTCATGGGAGATTATATTGCGGGATTATGTGCAGTTGAGTTAGTATCCATCAATCTAACTTCACAACAGTGAAACTATTTGAAGTATGGGAGTATGGCAAGAAGGGTGCCAAGGGGTCTGACATCTCTCCGGCTCCAGTGTCCTGTGTCTTGTCTGTATTGAAGACTATTGCTTAACTTTCTTGGCCTCTCTGAAACATGCCAGAATCCTTCCAACAAGTTTTCAGTTTTCTCTTCCTCCTTGTTTGGTTTTGTTTAGGCCAATTACTAAGATATCTTCCTTCCCACTCATTTTCTGAGGACAGTCTAATCTTGGCTACAAATAATCTGTTCCCTTGAAGCAGTTCATCTCTCTCTGTCTCTGTCTCTGTCTCTCTTTCTCTCTGTCTCTGTCTCTCTGTCTCTCTTCCCGTCTCTCTGTCTCTGTCTCTGTTTCTGTCTCTGTCTCTCTCTCTCTCTGTCTCTCTCTCTCTGTCTCTCTCTCTCTGTCTCTCTCTCTCTGTCTCTGTCTCTCTCTCTCTCTCTCTCTCTCTCTCTCTCTCTCTCTCTCTCTCTCTCTCTCTCTCTCTCTCAGGCTACTCCCAGCAATCCTGTATGCAAAATTCTTCAAGTTTTGCCTTAAATTGAAAAAAATTGAAGGGCCACCCGCCACTGGTGCTCAGAGTCACTAGGGCCACATCAATGGAGCTGAGGGTGGAGCTAGGGGGTGGGGAGGCATATGATGTTAAGGTTGGCTCTCAGACCTCACATGTGCTAAGCATGTGCCCGGATGCTTTCGTGAGCTCTTTGACCCCTCTCGTCCACTTTTTGGAGCCAGATCTGGCTGACTAGCTCACCATTTCCCATACAGCACTTTCAATTTTTCACATTTTAAAAATTTTCCCTCTCTCTCTCTTTTTATTTTATTTTATTATTATTTTTTTTTTTACCACACATGTCAGTGCTCAGAATGCTCCGACATCTGTGTTCAGGGATCATTTCTGGAAGGGTCTCAGGCTCACATGCAAGTAAATAAGCACTTTCCCCAATGTTCTTTCTCTCCAGCCCCTATATCCCACTTTCCTTCTTCTGTCATCACTGGCCCCTCAAACTGGAAAGGACAATACCACAGAGTATAGCCAAAAACAAGATGGCAACATGCAGTCAGGACTGAGAGCTTCCATCAGTTCCAGCTAGAAGAGGTTCACAATAACCTAATGCCACTCTACCTATAAACAGTGGATCACACCCATCTCCAGGATTTTCAGTCATTTAAAACCTGAGGCTGGCACCAGTGTGCCAACCTGAGGCTGAAAATTACTGATCTAGGGAATCTCTGGCCTTTATCTTTCTGTTTGGTTTTAATTTTATTGTTATATTTGATTTGAGGGCCACAACTGGAAGTGCTGAGGGGCTACTTTTAGCACAGCACTTTGGACCCTATATAGTTGAGGATCAAATCTGGGGTTTCCACGGGGTTGGAAAAATAATTCAGCAGGTAAGGTGCTTGCCTTGCATATGATCAACTCAGGTTCAATGCCCAGGATCCCTTATGGTTCCAAAACCCTGTTAGGCGTGATCCCTAAGCATGGAGCTAGGAGTAAGTCCTATATCATTGGGTGTGAGCCAAAACCAAAACCAAACAAAAATGGTGCTCCTACATGTAAAGCCTGTGCTCAACCTTTGAGCATCTCTGTGGCACCTTGTCTTCTGTTTTAGCTACAGTTGTCTATCTTTGCTTCGTTTCTGTCCATTGCTGTTCCTGCCCCTTGCTGGAACAGAAGCCCAGGAGGGTGAGATCTGGTTCTGTGACAGTTTTGAGTACCATAGGGAAGAACAGGACATAGAATAAAAGAGCCCACCACAATTGCATGCAGTTGACTCCAGTTCGAATCTCTGGCACCACATATGGTCATACCACCAGGGGTTTCTTCTGAGCACAGAACCAGGACTAGCACCTAATGCTATTAGATGTGCCCCCACCCCAAAATGATGTCAACTATCCTAAGGTAGGCTTGGAACCCCAAAGGCCCAGATAGGCTCACCTATGACAGTCAGTTGGGCAATCTTGGACTTCACAGCCCCGGCATCACTCTGGGCTTTACAAAAGTATTCACCAGTATGATCCCTCTGCAGGTTCCTCAGCACCAGCTTGCTCTCATACTTGTAGAGGGAGGGGTCCAACTCTGTGCCATTGTGGTACCTGCAAGGGACAGAGAGGCATGACCCAAGTGGGCAGACATAGCCAGGACAGTGCCACGATCAAGGAAGCAGGGAAAGTTGGATACTGGCCTCTAGATGCCCATTTTATTTTTTCTCAGTGCTTCCAAGGCCATGAAATTGGAGACTTTATTCTATCTCAGCCCCACCCCAAAATGGCTTTGAATAGATGCAGTTACAACTAAAACAAACTTCATTAAAAAAGTGGCCGGGGGGGGGGGGGGGCGGAGATATAGCATGGAGTTAGGGCATTTGTCTTGCATGCAGAAGGCTGGTGGTTTGAATCCCGGCATCCCATATGGTCTCCCGATTCTGCCAGGAGCGATTTCTGAGCGTAGAGCCAGAGTAACCCCTGAGCAATGCCAGGTGTGACCCAAAAACAAACAAACAAAGGAAAATGGTCAAGGGAGCTGAAGAGAAGCTTCCTCAAAGATCATGTACAGCTGATCCACATTTAATCCCTGGTGCCCCATATGGTCCTCCAAGTCTCACAGGTGTGATTCCTGACCACACAGTCAGAAGTAAGCCCTAAGCACAGCTGATGTAGCCCAAAAGCAAAAAACAAAAAGGCAAACAGGTAAATGGATAGTGTTTATCACTTATCAGAAAAAGACAGATCAAAATGACAATGACAGCCTATATCAAAAAGAATGGAAGGGGCTTTTTCCACTCTGGAGAAGCCTTGCCTTTGTGTTCTCTCTCTCTCTCTCTCTCTCTCTCTCTCTCTCTCTCTCTCTCTCTCTCTCTCTCTCTCTCTCTCTCTCTCTCTCTCTCTCTCAACATTTCTACTACTCCCTCCCCCCATCCCTCCTCCACCTATGTTCTCTCTCTAATGGGTATCTCTACTTTCATTTTCTTTCCTAGTTATCTTTAAATTTCTTTAAAATTTGTTCTTTGCTGAAGAGTAAAAAGAATGGGGGCCAGAAAAATAATACTGCAGGTAAACTACTTGCCTTGCATGTAGTCAATTTGAGTTTGAATTTGATATCCTATCACCCCATATGTTCTCCTAGATCCTGTTAGGAGTGATCCCTAAGCACAGAGCCAGGATTCAGCCCTGAGCACCACTGAGTGTGACCAGGAAAAAAAAAAAAAAGTAAGCAAAGGATGAGATTAGACAGGCCTATAGAAATAGGCCCACCTTGAGATACTGCCAACAGATTAGGAACTAAGACTGCAAAGAAGAGGAAGGATCAGGGCCACTGGGGACAGCAGTGGAGGGTTAGTGACATTCTGGTAGTTGGGGTACCAAGAATTTGTTCTTCACTGAAGAATAAAAAGAATGGGGGCCAGAGCAAAAATCCTGCATAATAATAATAATAATAATAATAATAATAATAATAATAATAGCTACTTTGTAGCTCAATAATAATGGAGGTACCTCAATAATATGGAGAGACCAGAGCCAGAGTGCTTGCCTTGCACGCAGCCAATGTAGATTCAATCCCCACACTGCATATGGTTTCCTGAGCCCAGGCAGTAGTGATTCCTGAGTACAGTCAGTATTAAACCCTAAGCACCACCAGGTTTGGCCCAAAAACAAAAACCTCAAGCAGCCCAATCATATAGAAAATTGTCATTTACATTGCCTCCATAAAGTCAATTTAAAAAAAAACAAAAACAGGGGCCTGGAGAGATAGCACAACGGCATTTGCCTTGCAAGCAGCCGATCCAGGACCAAAGGTGGTTGGTTCAAATCCCAGTGTCCCATAGGGTCCCCCGTGCCTGTCAGGAGCTATTTCTGAGCAGACAGCCAGGAGTAACCCCTGAGCACCACCGGGTGTGACCCCCCCCCCAAAAAAAAAAAACAAAAACAAAAACAAAAAAAGCTAGGGGACCAGAGTGGTGGCTCAAGTGATAGGGCATTTGCCTTGTACACAACTAACCTAGGACGGACTGTGGTTTAATCCCCTGGTGTCCCATATGATCCTGCCAGGCCAGGGGCAATTTCTGGGCGCATAGCAAAGAGTAACCCCTGAGTGTCATTGATGTGACCCAAAAACAAACAAACATACAAACAACAACAACAACAACAGAAAACACCTAGATGAGGGGCCAGAGCAATAGCACAGTAGGTAGAACATGTGCATTGCAGGTAGCCAACTCAGGTTAGATTCCTGACATTCCATATAGTTCCCTGAGCCTGCCAGGAGTAATTTCTGAATCCAGAGCAAGAATTAACCTCTGAGTGCTGCTGGATGTGTCCCAAAAAACAAAACAGCAACAAAAGATAGACAAAGTGTGAGCTGAGGGCTGAGGAGATAACTCAATAGACTAGAGTACATATAATATATGCAGGATACCCAGATTTTATCTCCATATGGTTTCCCAAGAACCACAGGAATATAGGCTGGAAATATAGTAAGTACATTAGGTAGGCCGCTTACCTTGTAAGCCACAGACCCAGGCTCAACCCCCAGTACCACATATTGGGTCCATTAAGCCCCTTCAGAAGTGATCCCCTGGGGTCAGAGCAAAAGCACAGCAGAAGGGCGTTTTTTGTCTTGCATATGGCCAATCAGGGACAGACCTGGATATGACCCCCACCATCCCATGTGGTCCCCCTAACCACAGAGCCAGACGTAACCCCCGAGAAGCTCCAGGTGTGGCCCTCCTCCCCCAAAAAAGTGATCCCTGAGCAAAAACCAGGAGTAAGCCCTGTGCACTGCTCAGACTGGAGAGAGAGAGAGAGAGAGAGAGAGAGAGAGAGAGAGAGAGAGAGAGAGAGAGAGAGAGAGAGAGAGAGAGAAGAGCTATAGGAATTGTCCACATGTACCACTGGATGTGACCCCCCCAAAAAAACGTAAAATGGGAGCAGAAATCTCTGGTTTCACCAGTTGTTGGGAAATTGAATATAACGATTGCTAGAAAAGTTTCTGAGGGGCTGAAGCGATAGCATAGAGGTAAAGAGTTTGCCTTGCATACAGAAGGTTGGTGGTTCGAATCCTGGCATCCTACATGGTCCCCCGAGCCTGCCAGGAGCGATTTCTGAGCATAGAGCCAGGAGTAACCCCTGAGCGCTGCTCAAAAACAAACAAACAAAAACAAAGAAAAATTTTCTGAGATAAAATCCTGGAGACACTGGGAGTTCTTTTTTTTTGGGGGGGGGGGTATTTTTTGGGGGGCCACACCCGGTGGCACTCAGGGGTTTCTCCTAGCTATCTGCTCAGAAATAGCTCCTGGCAGGCACAGGGGACCATATGGGATGCCAGAATTTGCACCAACCACCTTAGGTCCTGGATCGGCTGCTTGCAAGGCAAACGACACTGTGCTATCTCTCTGTCCCAAGACACTGGGATTCTAACCTGGTTTGCCTTTGCTGGGAGCCACAGGTCTGAAGGACCATGTTCTAAGGCCATGCAAGTCAGGACCCTACAACCTGAGCTGTTGTTTGGGGAACCGGCTTCAAGAGGACAAAAACAGGACTTGCTGGTTGTCTTCATGGTACAATTGTTAGGGTTTGAGTTGACACCCAAGTCAGCACTGAGAGTCAAAGATCACCTCCGATAATGCAAAGTGCAAAAGAGAATTTATTCAACTAGTCAAGGTCCAAGTCTCATCCAACCAAGGAAGTCTTAACAAGGACCCCTGACACAAAATTGAGTCAGCAATAAGTTGAGACATCAACCCTGAGTAGGATGTGATTCCTGATGTGATTTCTGTTCAAGTGGATGAAATGCTTGCATTATCGTATTAACCAAAGAAATGCTTTAGTTTTTGAAGCCTGTAAAGCTCTCTCTATTTATTGCTTGAAGATTTAACTTGTCAAGACTCCCTGGGTTGGATGAGAGTTGAACCTCGACTCATCGAATAAACTCCCTTTTGCATCTTGCATTATTGGAGGTGGTCTTTTGACTTTCAGCACTGACTTGCTTGTCAACTTGAACCCTAACACAATGAAGTTGCAGATGCCAATCTGCAATCTCTGCCACACACCATTGCCCTAAATACAGTCCAGTACCTTGGTGAATATTGGTTATGGTGGACTCCTTCTAGACAAAGCACCAGAAAGCTCTGCTTTCTCAGCCAGCAGAATACTCACCAAAAATACTTGTCTGGGCTGGGCTTTCCTGTAGCCTTGCAGCACAGAGCCACACTTTGCCCTGCCCTTCGTGCTTTTGTCTCAGGATTCATCACAATGTATGGGGTCTCTGGGAAAGAAGACAAATGATATGTGCATTTTTCCTGGTAAGAGATTCTCTAGAGTCCTATTACCTTAGGTTCTTAAGATCCTTAAGATGATTCTTTAGGGGGCTGGAGATATAGCACAGTGGGTAGGGTGTTTGCCTTGTATGCAGCCTACTGGGATCAATTCCCAGCATCCCATATGGTTCCTGAACCTGCCAGTTGTGATTCCTGAGCACAGAGCAAGGAGTGTCAATAAGGAAGAAGAATACACTAAGCAGAGTGCAGAACAAGTGCAAAGGTATGCTTTTGCACCTGGTGTTTGAAGAGCACATAGACAAACCTCTATGGCTGGGGAGAGTAACTCAGAGGGGCAGAGGAGAGAGTAATCAGAGAGGACATCAGGGGAGTATTGGGGTGAGGGACAAGTGGGTCCTGGCAAAGATGGGGTTTTACTCTAGGTAAGTGTGAGGTCTATTTTTTGCCCTAAAATCTTTTTATTTAGGGGCCTGGTGGTGGCGCTAAAGGTAAGGTGCCTGCCTTGCCTGCACTAGCCCTGGACGGACCGAGGTTCGATCCCCCGGCGTCCCATATGGTCCCCCAAGCCAGGAGCAACTTCTGAGCACATAACCAGGAGTAACCCCTGAGCGTTACCGGGTGTGGCCCAAAACCAAAAAAAAAAAAAACAAAAAAACATCCTTTTATTTGAAAGTCCAGCTTTCAAGACCTACCCTAGAGAACTTAGTACCTGCCCTCATGAACTCTGCATTGATGGTGGCTGATTTCCTGTTGGTCCTGGGCATTGTGAGCACAATGGGGACAAACTTGGCCTTTGTGATTTTCAAGCTGCTTGTGCCATCAGGGCACAGACCAGGGATCCGGAACCTCCCATTGCTGTCTGTCTGGGTCAGTGGCTTCGGTGTCTTGCTGAGCAGGTGGACCGTGGCCCCTGAGGCAGGGGATCCCCCAGGAAGTGAGACAACCCCATGCAATGTGAAGTCCTGGCACATGCATGCATCACAGTTAGCATTCACCTGGCCCATGGAGCAGCTCAGGTCGCAGTCTGTGAAAGAGAGGAGACTATCAGAATGCCTTGCCTGAATTCTAGAACTCCACTAGCTGCAATTCAACCCCAAACCTGCATATGCTCCTTTCTTGCTTGGAGCCTTGTTACCCTTCCTAACCAACCTCCATGACCAATTCCTGCTCATCCTTCAAGATTTTCCCCCAGAGGAGCCAGGAATGACGGCTCAAGGGTAGGAATATCTGTGGGAGTCCCAGATTTGATCCTGGCGTCACATGGTCACCTAAGCTATTCCCAGTCACCAAGACAGGAGTAGCTCCCAAGTACCACCAAAAAGCCACCACCACCACCACTACTACTACTACTACTACTACTACACACACACACACACACACACACACACACACACACACACACACACACACAAATCCAAGATTTAACTGAATACACTGATTCCAGGAAGTCTTTTGATTACTCTAAGCAAGGATAGTTCTCACTGCTCTATACTCCCACCTGATCCTGCACATCAGAACACAGAACACATGCTCAATGATTACTTGGTGAACCATGGCCAGGAACATGGCTCAGTGGTAAGACTTTAACCCAGAATGTCCCTGGGTTCAATCCCTGGCACTGGCTCAGTAACTCTGTCTGACCTCCTGACCTCTCCTAGATAGAGTCAGTCCCAATCCCAGGGCTGGAAGCGAGGGGGTTACCTGCACAGTCGTGGCCCACACAGAGCCGCCCCTCTTCTGTGGCTTCACGGCAAAGTGACACTGTCTCAGACAAACAAGTGCGTGTTCGGGTCTGCACCCCAGTATGGCCACAAGAAGCAGAACACTTGCTCCATGGAGACCAGGGACTCCAAAGGCGCTCCATGTCTCGACGCAGGGACCCTGTGAAACAGACATTTCCAGGGGACTATTAGGAAATAGCCCCTGATACTATTGCTTCTTAAAAAGAGTTTTCCATGGCCTTGAAAGAAGTAAAAAAACATACTTTTAATGAAAGCTTTAAAATATGATATGAATTTATTAAATTCCAGCCATAAGTTGCTTTTCTCTCCCGTTTCATTTCAACTAATTATAAGATGTTCTCTTTAACTGCCTGTCTGCATACTCCTTATCTGCCAAGTTACAGAACCTCCCTGCGGCCTCCCTGCTTCCCGCAGCTTTATGAGCCCGTGTGACCCACCTGCCCTCGAGCTCCTGTATGACCCACCCGCCCTCGAGATTTGAAGATGCTTGCCACCCTGCCCCCCGGCCTCCCTGCTTCCCACTCCTATGTGCCCACCCGCCCTAAAATCTTGAAATTTGAAATCACCTTTATCTCACAACCCCGGGCACAGCTCTCCTACATCAGTGCTCATTCCTGTTTCTTTTAAGATTGTGCTTTGATAATAAGAATGAATCAACCTGTCTAAATTCTGTATAAAAAGAGACTGGCTTAAGGTTTCGGGGTCCTTAGAGTAGAGTAGGTTTCCTCTACTCTGCCACGGGTACGTTTCGGACCTCTGACCGGTCAGATAATATACGGAACTTGCTTGCATCATTGCTGGGCTCGAGTCTTTTTCATTACTCTGAGCCAGGCAGCTGGAAATGGGGTTTTCCGAACCCTGCAGCCTCACAAATGCCACTGATCTTTCTATATATACATATGTAAGCAAACAAAATATGCATGTATGTTTTGTTTTGGGGCGACATGCAGTAGTGTTCAAGACTTATTCCTGGCTCTGCACTCAGGGGTCACTTCTGGTGGGACTTGGGGGAACCATATATAATGCTGGGAATGGAATCAAGGTCAACAAAACAAGTGCTTTGCCTACTTTGTCTCTCTAATCCAAGATTCTTTTTCCATCAGAAGGAAACCAAGAGTTTGAAAGAAACAGGCTTTCTGATTTGCTCAGAGACATCAGCTAGATCGGGGATAGCCTGAGATAGATTTGCTGACTGAGTGTTGAGACTTGGTTACAAAGCCCAAATGAATGGGAAGCACCTTTCCCAAAGGCTGGAGCCCACAGGGCAGGCCTACTGAAGGACTTTCCATGGAGTCAGGATCTGGGATTCAGTGACCTCTCTGGCCTCCTTGCCCTCTCCACCTCTAATCAAGATCAAAATTTATGTAGAAGAATTGGGAGCACTTGGGATTGGAAAGATAGAATAGGAGGCAAAGCACTTGTTTTGCTGTGGTTAATCCCAATTTGAATTCCTGACATTACATATGGTCCCCTGAGCAACACCAGGAATGATTCCTGAGCACAAAGCCAGAGAAAAACCCTCTATGGCCTCCTCAAAAGGAAGAGAGATAGGGAGAGAAAGAAAAAGAATTTGGGCCTCATGAAGCCAGTGGTTGGCTCAAAGCTCTAGAGCACAAACTTTGAATTCAGAACCCTAGAGTCAATCATCAGAACTACAGGGTTCCCCAGTACTACAGGAAGAATCCCCTGAGCCGAGGATTAACATCATTAAAATGACAATACTCCCCAAGGCATTATACATATTTAATGAAATTCCTCTAAGGTTACCCAGAACATTCTTCAAAGATGTGGATCAAACACTCCTGAAATTCATCTGGAACAATAAACACCCAAGAATAGCTAGAGCAACCCTTGGGAAAAGGAACATGGGAGGCATCACTTTTCCCAACTTTAAAGCAACAGTCAGTAAAACAGTATTAGTATTGGAATAAAGACAAACCCTCAGACCAGTGGAATAGACTAGAGTATTCAGAGAATGCTCCCCAGATATACAATCAAATAATCTTTGATAAAGGCAAGAAATGCAAAGCAAGGAAAGCCTTTTCAACAAGTGGTGTTGGCAGAACTGGTCAGCCACTTGCAAAAAAATGGACTCAGACCTCCAGCTAACACCATGCACCAAGTCAAATGCAAATGGATTAAAAACCTTGATATCAGACCTGAAACCATAAGGTATATAAAACAACACATAGGTAAAACACTCCAGGACATTGAAACTAAAGGCATATTCAAGGAAGAAACAGCACTCTCTAAACGAGTCGAAGCAGAGATACACAAATGGGACTATATTAAACCGAGAAGCTTTGGCATCTCAAAGAAAATAATGCCTAGAATACAAAAGACACCCACAGAATGGGAGAAGCTATTCACCCAATATTCATCAGATAAGGGGCTAATATCTAAGATATACAAGGTACTGACAGAACTTAACAAGAAAAAAAAATCTAACCCCATCAAAAAATGGGGAAAAGAAATGAACAGACACTTTGTCAAAGAAGAATACAAATGGCCAAAAGACACATCAAAAAATGCTCCACATCACTAATCATCAGGGAGATGCAAATCAAAACAACAATGAGATATCATCTCACACCACAGAGACTGGCACACATCACAAAGAACAAGAACAATCAGTGTTGGCAGGATGTGGAGAGAAAGGAACTGTCATTCACTGCTGGTGGGAATGTCATCTAGTCCAGCCCTTATGGAAAACAATATGGAGATTCCTCAAAAAACTAGAAATTGAGTTCCCATTTGATCCAGTTATACCACTCCTAGGGATATACCCTAGGAACACAAAAATACAATACAAAAATCCCTTCCTCACAACTATATTCATTGCAGCACTTTTTACAATAACCAGACTCTGGAAACAACCAAGATGCCCTTCAACAGATGAATGACTAAAGAAACTGTGGTACATATACACACTGGAATATTATGCAGCCGTCAGGAGAGATGAGGTCATGAAATTTTCCTATACATGAATGTATATGGAATCTATTATGCTGAGTGAAATTAGTCAGAGGGAGAGAGATAGACGCAGAATAGTCTCACTCGTCTATGGGTTTTAAGAAAGAGTGGTGAGTGATGTTAGAGAAATAACTACGCTGAGAACTATCATGACAATCTCAATGAGTGAGGGATGTAGAAAGCCTGTCTCGAAGACAGGCTGGGGGTGGGAGAGAGAAGAAATGGGGGTATTGGTGATGGGAAGGTGAAGAGGGTGATCTTGTTATGACTGAAACCCAACTACAAATATGTTTGTAATCACAATGTTTAAATAAAGAAATCATTTAATTAAAAAAAAAAAAAAGAGCCCCATAGCCCCTGAAACAGTGTGGCAAAAAAAAAAAAAAAAAAAAAAAAGATAAAGAATTGGATCCTCTGACTTGACCCAGAAAACCTTACCTATCACAAGCTCTTACATAGAATGAGCCCTACATGAATTAGTCTGCAAAGTCAGGCCATGTATGTTGGCAGAATTTGTGAGACAGCACAAGAGTTAAGGCACTCTCCTTGCATTCAGCTAAACATGGTTCAATCCCCTGTACCACATATCATTCCCTGAACACCGTCAAGAGTGACTTCTGAGCACAACAGCCCAGCTTCAGCCAGTATGGGGAGAGAGGGAACAAAGATCATGAACATTTGATCTCTGCAAACACAGACAAGAATTCAAAGCCCAGCTCTTCATATATTAGCTGAGTGAACCTGAAAGTTGCATAAGTTTGATGGAATGATAGTACAGAGGTCAGTACATTTACCTTGTACACAGCTGACCTGGGTTCCATCCCCAGCATCTTGTATGGTCCCTCAAGAATTGCAAGGATGGGGGCCAGGAAGGTGGCGCTAGAGGTAAGGTGTCTGCCTTACAAGCGCTAGCCAAGGAAGGACCGCGGTTTGATCCCCCAGCATCCCATATGGTCCCCCCAAGCCAGGGGCGATTTCTGAGCACATAGCCAGGAGTAACCCCTGAGCGTCAAACGGGTGCGGCCCAAAAACAAAAAAACAAAACAAAACAAAGAATTGCAAGGATGACCATGAGCTCAGAGCCAAGAGTAGCCATGAGCATCACAGGATGTGACCCCCAAAATCATAAAAATATTTTTAAGGAGAAAAGTGTGTTACCTCTTAAGACCCAGACTGATTTGTCACAATCAAAGACCTCTCACAAGTAAAAGCTGAGGAGATGTACAAATAACTAGCAGTGTCAGTCATGTGCAAACAATAAAAGAATACACACTTAGTGTTACCTTGGGTTAATTTCGATCCATTCATTATCTTAACTACCCCCTATAACCCACCCTCATGAGGATTTATTACCCCCACTGTCCCTGTGAGAAGTTCAAGAGCTTACAAAAGGAAGATGTATAATTCAGATGTACATGTCTTCACATTTATGGGCCCGGAGAGATAGCACAGCGGCGTTTGCCTTGCAAGCAGCCGATCCAGGACCAAAGATGGTTGGTTCGAATCCCGGTGTCCCATATGGTCCCCCGTGCCTGCCAGGAGCTATTTCTGAGCAGACAGCCAGGAGTAACCCCTGAGCATCACCGGGTGTGGCCCAAAAAACCAAAACCAAAAACAAAAAACAAAAAACAAAACAACAACAACAAAAAAAAAAACATGTCTTCACATTTACATACCCAACCCCAAAGCTTGTGGGCTTAGCCCTGTCCCATACATCCCTAATAAAGTGGATTGAGGGCAATCCCAGACACTGCCCCACTCAAAAACAAAACATCAAAACTGAGTGAAGGGCCAGAGAGATGATACAGGAGTAGGATGCTTGCCTTAAATACAGTTCTGGGTTCCAGCACATATATAGTGGCCCAAGCACAGAGCCAGCCAAGCACTTCACCTCTGGGTATAGGAAGAAACAATGATAAAGTGAGAAAGAAAGAAAGAAAGAAAGAAAGAAAGAAAGAAAGAAAGAAAGAAAGAAAGAAGAAAGAAAGAAAGAAAGAAAGAAAGAAAGAAAGGAAAGAAAGAAAGAAAGAAAGAAAGAAAAGAAAGAAAGAAAGAAAGAAAAGAAAGAAAGAAAGAAAGAAAGAAAGAAAGAAAGAAAGAAAGAAGAAGAAAGAGAGAGAGAGAAAGAAAGAAAGAAAGAAAGAAAGAAAGAAAGAAAGAAAGAAAGAAAGAAAGAAAGAAAGAAAGAAAGAAAGAAAGAAAGAAAGAAAGAAAGAAAGAAAGAAAGAAAGAAAGAAAGAAAGAAAGAAAGAAAGAAAGAAAAAGTCAACTGGATTTGAGCCCTAGCACCATATATGGTCATATGGTCCCCTGAGCCCTGCCAGGAATAAGCCTTGAGCACTGCTATGTATGGTCCAAAAACAAAGGAAGAGGAAGGAAAGAAAAATAGAGAACAGAGAGAATAGAGGAGGGGAATAAAGAAGAGAGGAGGGAAGGAAAGAGAGAGAAAGGGAGGGAAAGGAAGAGAGAAGAAAGAGAAGAGAGAGGAAGGGAAGAGAAGGAAGGGGAGAGGAAAGGGAAGGGGAAAGGGGCAGAAAAGGAATGGAGAGCACCATAAACATACATACATACATACATACATACATACATACATACATACATACATACTAGTGACTGAGTATGTAGAAACTTGGCATCTAGAATTATTTCTGGCTTTTCTGCCTGAAGGAGCAGTGATGAGGCTCACCTGGGGGGCACAGGAAGCGCACCGTATAGTTGGAACAGTTCTGGCCAGGTCTTTGTTCCCTGTTGAGGCACCAGAAGCCCTCCCTGGGACTGCTATGGACCACCTGGCCAGTGCTGCTTGCAGGGGTCCAGTCGGTGGTCCGTGCCTCCAGCCACAGGGGCTGAGCGCACACACGATCCTCATAGTAGAACTGGATGGCGTCCAGCCGCTCAAAGTCACCTTTCCCACCTGGGTGGTCGATATTGAACCAGGTGGTCCATTCACCAGGACCTAGGGACAGGTGAAAAGAGCCTCAGACATGCCCCCACTCCTTTCCCATGCACTCTGCAGCCAACCCTTCTATGTTCAGCCCATTTCATCACAGCCACATGAATTCTCACCTGCTCCCACCACTGCCTAGAGCTGCAAAACTTTTATTTGTTTTTGTTTTGGGATCACACTAGGCAGTGCTCAGGGGTTACTGCTGGCTCTGTGCTCGGAAATCGATCCTGGCAGGCTTGGGGGACATATGGGGTGCCGGGATTCGAACCACCATCTGTCTTGGATCAGCTGCATGCAAGGCAACTGCTCTACTGCTGTGCTATCTCTCCGGCCCTAAAGTTTTTCTTTTTTTCTGACTCACATCTCAAACTGTGGCCTGCTTCGAGCCCATCAATATTATTGTCCCTGGTTTCTCAGTCCCCAGCTTTCCCCCCTGCTCTCCCGACCTTCCCTCAGTTCTAGTTAGGGTGTGCTTCCTCCATGGAGCTTTGGCCCACCTCCAATCCAAGGGAACTGACACCTCCATCATTTCTCATTCCATCATCGTCGTGTCCGTCTTCCATCCCCACCCCACCCCAGCCTGTGCACCATCTCCCACAAGCCAGGAGCAATTCCTGGAATATATCAGGTGGTTTCACGACCAGAGAAAGCCCCCCTGACCAAGCTGGTTGAGATGAAAGCCAAAAGCCCTGCAGAAGGGAATTTCCACAGAAGCTCTGACCTCGGTTCTGGCTCCTGACGTTTCTTCGCTAACTCAAGCATGACCTTCTCCATACCCTGCCTTTCTGCGGCCCCTACTCACTCTCCAGGGACTCTGCTGGTTGTGCGAAGTTGCTCGGGGTCCTTCTGCCCGGCCGGACTCTTCTCACAGACTGGCTGAGTGTTGGCTGCCTCCCTGGGGGCCAGAAGAAGAAGCAGGATAGTGAGTTACTGAGGCACACGTGGAGGGCTGTTATCCAATGTGGAAAATCCAGGCATAGCACATGTCTCAGGACATAGGGTTATGGCCCAACTCTGCCACTTACAAGGCAAGCAAATTCACAAAAGCTTCAATCCTCTAAATCTGGGCTGCATAGAAGTGATGAGTGAGGTGTAGCTCAGTAATAGAGCAGATGCTGGCCTGAGTGAAGATCTGGGTTCAATATGGGGGTGGGAGGTGGACTGTCCTGGATATAGTCCAGAGGGCTGGTGCAACCCACCCAGATCTGGATCCCTGAGTCCCTTCAGGAGTGATCCCTGAGCACAAAGTCAGGGGTAAGCCTGGCTTACACTGCTGGGTATGTTCCACCACACACCACCCTAAAAAAAAAAGAAAAGGGGGGAGCAGGAGAGATAGCATAAAGATAAGGCATTTGCCTTACTTGCAGAAGGATGGTGGTTCAAATCCCGGCATCCTATATTATCCCTCGAGCCTGCCAGGAGCGATTTCTGAGCCTAGAGCCAGGAATAACCCCTGAGAGTTGCCAGGTGTGACCCCCCCCAAAAAAAATTAGAAAAGAAAAAGGACATTAAAAAAAAACATTAAAAAAAAACATTTAAAGGTTGAATTAAAGGTTGGAGGGAGGGGCCAGAGAGATAGCATGGAGGTAAGGCGTTTGCCTTGTATGCAGAAGGATGGTGGTTCAAATCCTGGCATCCCATATGGTTCCCCAAGCCTGCCAGGAGCGATTTCTGAGCATACATAGAGCCAGGAGTAGCCCCTGAGCGCTGCCAGGTGTGACCCCCCAAAAAAATTAAAAAAAAAAAGGTTGGAGGGAATAATATAGGTGACAAAGTATTTGCCTTGCATGCAGCTGACCCAGGTTTGAGCCCTGGCATCCTATATGCCCCCCCCAGGAGTGGTCCTCGAACTCATAGTCAGTTTAGTAGTAAACCCTGATCATTGCCAAGTGTGTGACCCACAAAATTGACTGAATTAGGGGCTGGAAAGAAAGCATGGAGGTAGGACATTTGCCCTGCATGCAGAAGAATGGTGGTTCAAATCCCGGCATCCTCTATGGTTCCCTGGGCCTGCCAGGAGCGATTTCTGAGCATAGAGCCTGAGCAAAGCCGGGTGTGACCCAAAAACAAAAACAAAAAAACTGAATTACTGAATACTCAGGGTACTAGTGAATGGAAGACACACCCTGACCCATAGAGCCTAGCCAACAGCATAGCCAGTAATTATGGCTTACTCCTGGCTCTATGCTCAGGGATTACTCTTGGCAGGACTTGAGACCATACAGGTCACCAGGAATTGAACCTGGATTAACTCGTGCAAAGCATGTGTACTGTACTATCTCTTCAGTCTCTAGTTGTGCTCACTTTTGCTGCAGAAAAGAATCATTGGAAATCCCAGTTGAGCTGGGACTTTAACTTTAGGGTTCAGGCCTGTCCTTGCCAGAATTCTTTTTTTTTTTTTTCCCAAATCGGTGAAATGGAGATGTTAATTCTCCCTAGGGGAGTGGCTAGGGTCATAGTCGGCAGGATTCCAGGAGGTAACGCACAAGTAGAGACTGAGAACATGTCTGTGTGGCCCCTGTCCTCATCCTAATAAGATGCAGGTGATGACGTCCCACCTCAAAGGCCGTCGAGCATCTATCTGACTCTCATCAAAGCCACAGAGAGTAAGGCCTCATGTGTGCTGACTACATGTGTAGGAGCAGTAGGTATTCATTTCCTGTCCCTGGGCTGAGCTGAGCTCTGGGAATAAACAAACTCTCTCCTATGGCACCCCATGGCCTCACTAACAAGGTTTTCTGATCCAGGCTGGAGGAGAGGAGTGTAGGAAAGACTTCAAGTCATAAGAAATTCCAGATAGATCCTTGGAATGACTCGTGTGGGCTATAGATCTAAAAGAAAAGCAAGTCGAGGGGGGGGCGGAGAAATAGCATGGAGGTAAGGCATTTGCCTTTCATGCAGAAGGACGGTGGTTCAAATCCCGGCATCCCATATGGTCCCCCGAGCCTGCCAGGGGCGATTTCTGAGCATAGAGCCAGGAGGAACTCCTGAGCACTGCCAGGTGTGACCCAAAACCAAAAAAACAAAATGAAAGAAAGGTAAATCGAGGGTTGTTCTAAAAGGAATTAATTCTCATGCAAGGTGCCAAAATACAGATCCTCCATGCTGCTTCATTGGGGTGATAGAGGCTTTCACCAAACTGATCTGATTTCCCTTCAGACACTGATAGCGGTCATCTTTACAAAAAACAGCTGTCTAAGTAGAAAAAGTGAGGCAGCATTATACATAGAGTGGCACTGTACTGCCTTTGTTTTTACATCTGGGGCCTAGAGCACAGTAGGTAAGTCACTTTCCTTACATGCAACTGACCCAGGTTTAATCCCTGGCATCCCAAACTTCCCCAGGAGTGATCCCTGAGTACAGAGCATAAGCCCTGAACAACTCTATATATGCCCACCCAAAAAAAAAAAAAAAAAAAGAAAAGAAAAACAGAATTTCAGGGGATCTAGAGAGAGGCTCAGCAGGTAGAACAAGACACATTCTGAAATCTGGAAGCTTGGGTCTGATCCCCAGAAACACATAGTTTCCCTAGAAGCACCATGAGAAGCATACCATGAGTGTGGCTCAAAATCCAAAAATTAAAAAGAGAAGCTCAATGCTAAATGGAGTACTCAGAGTCCGCCCTTCTCTCCTACCTGTCCCCCCAACCCCATATGTAAGTTATATCCACCTCCATCCATCGCCATCCAGCTCCATCTTTAATTATTTGTTACAACACCCATAAATGATTGCTCATCCCTCTTCCCATTTAAAATATTCTGCTCCATATGTTTTACTATGGAGAACAATCTCATCCACTGGGCAAACACATAGAGTCTAATTTAGGAACAGAGCCAGGAGCCGTCTTCAGGTCTTCAAGCCGTGTGTGGCCTAAGAAAAGACACAGAACTGGTTCCCAGGTCAAAATGGCTTCCCTGGGCTCGGTGGGGGTGGGGTGGGGTGAGGGTTAGGAGAAAGCAGATACTTAGCCTGTACCCAAAACAGCTATGACCTCCAGCACAAGGATGAAGGACACCCAGGCCAGGGGCCCTGCCATTGTTTCCACGTGAAGCAAGGCAGGAGCTAGTGAGGTGCTTCTTACTGTCAGAGTGTCTCTAGAATGTTCGAGTGATTTCTCAGACCCAGTGATCTGCAAAGAAATGAAGCTTGTCAAGTTCCTTGTGTCTAAATGACCTCTTATGGCCCAAAAGGTCAGGCGAGCAGGGATCCCTGCCTCACCCTTTCTTTGGAAAGCTCTGGGGGGGACTAAGGCTTGGAATTGGTAGACCTGGATCCAAACCCTGAGTTCAGGCACTGGTCCCAGAGCCTGATGGGACACTGGGAAGGTGGGGGTTGGACTCTTGTAGCCCTGATGACTCATACATCATTTGGGTTTGTTGCCCTTTGGTGAGGCTCCAACACCACTCAATCCCAGCTCCATCTGAGACCAAGATGCTTCCACCCCACCCCAGGCCCTCCCAGGAGCTCAGAGAGGCCCCCCACACCACCATAAACAGCACATTTAGTTGTGCACAGGCTACAATGGATCATGCTTAGTTGCTTAGGCCTGGCTGTGAGTTTCCTAGTTGGGACCCTGAGAAGGACCAGCAGAAAATCCTGGGTGAGGCCAGGGCTCCCCAATAACTGCAGACTGTGGATAAGGGGCTGTAAGAGCCAAGAGACAGACAGGTCTGAGGGTGGAACCCACACTTCACCTCTGGCATTGCTCTACCAAGAAGCTCTGGTAAAGCCAGAACCGACTGATCCATTCCTGGAGATTCCTGTGACTTCCTGCTACCACCAACCCGAGGTGCCAAGAGAAAGGAGAGATTCCTCCTTTCTCAGGGGAAAAGTCAAAAGCATTTGGCTGTCCCAGGGGACAAGCTCTCCACAAACCAACCACCTGTCTCTCAGTGGAAAAAATAGAAGTAGGGAGTCCCCAGGTCTGCTATTGCCCATCTCACCCCAACTCTGGACTCTGAGCAGGTGGCTGACTGCCTTTTGCAGCTGTTCAGCATCAACTTCAGAATCCCCCACTTCCAGGGTTCCCCCATCCCCAGGGCCGCCTGGAGCACCTTATGGAAAAGCTTCTTTCCATCTGGCAGCCCAGGGGCACCTCTTTGCAGCGGCTCTGCTCTGCTGTATGAAATCTTTGGCAAAGACCAGACAGAGCTGCAGGGCTGTCCACTGGAAGGAGCCCCAGAGGTACAGAAACTCCAACTGTAACCGTCTGTGGACCTGGATCCCCTGGCAGCAGAGGGAGAGGACCAGAGAGACATTCACAACCCCAAGGGCATCTATCTTCTATGCAGGAGATGGGGGGTCAGAGAAGGGTAGTAGGGTGCAGGTTGGGGGTGCAGAAGGGAGGGGAGCTCACCGGGTCCTGAGCAGGGCTCCGCAGCTGGGGGTCCAGTCCTGTGTGCCGTGTCTGGCTACAGAGCCTTATATAGCACAGCTGGTGGGCTCGGCCCATGGCTCACTGCCACGGGAAGCTGCAGAAACCAGATCTGAGCTCCAGGGAGGAAGCTCAGCCTCCCTTACTCCTCCCACAGTCCCCAGCAGCGCAAAGAGGCTGGGGTTTTGAATCTAGTTCGTTTAGGATAGATGCTGGGAGAGCTGGTCAGGAGCCGTGGTGCTGACAGACCATGGGTGCAAAGTGAAGAGAAAGGCAGTGGTAGGGGACATGAAGGGCATGGGAGTCCGCTAGGAGAGGCAGAAGGAAAGGCCACCTCTGGGGCAGCATTTCATGGCACCAGGACTGCTATACTCTGCCTACAGATGCTCTGTCTGCCCACTTGCCCATCTAGGCAGACTCTTCAAACTTTCATGTCCATAGGACTCTCTGCTAGGGGTGGAGGGCTAGTCTAAATTGGGCAATTGCTCAGAGGGGCAACTTAGGAAACCTCTGAGAGATTGTGGGGTACTAGAAGTCCCCGGACCCTCCCTTCTTCCATATGGACACCTGTCCTCACCCACGGTCCCTCAGAAGACATAGATGAGCTTGTGGGGTGTGGAAAACCCCCACAGATAGACATTCGCCTCATGCAAGGGGCCATCCCAGCTGTCTCATTGGGAACTGCAGCATCCTCCCGCTGCCTCTTCCAGTAGGCTGCTATGACCCTCACACACCAAGTTTGCAAAAACCCAGATTGCAGAACTCCATATGTAGTAGTAGAACTCCACACTAGTTGGAGGAGAGACCTGAGATTTTGCATTTCCAACAAGTTCACAGCAGACACTCCACAGCTATTCGCTGCCCACACAGAAAAGCAGCATGCGATAGGGGTGTCTTGTGTTACCACGGCCGCCAGGGGGTGCATTTCCAGCCTGATAGGGCTTACTGTTTTTGTCCAGGCCTAAACTGGGCCCCCATGCTAGCACCAGTTTATTCTCCACACAGCCTCCTTGGGGCCCACCTGGGAGCAAGCTCTAGGCTCGATGCTGGGCAGCCATTAAGGAGGAGATAAATCAGAGGAAAGAAGTTCTCCTGGATGTGATTCATGAAAGTGAGGGAGTGCATGCATGTGTGTGTGTGCATGCGTGTGTGTGTGTGTGTGTGTGTCAGAGAGAGAGAGCATACACATATATGTTGGGGTGTGCAAGAGTATGAGTGTCTCTTGGTATGTGTGTTGGGTTATATGTGTGAAGTATATATATGTATCATAGGTATAAGTGTGTTTTGGATTATGTGTGCATAATTGTGTATCTATTGGGGGGTGTGTGTTTTGGATTGTGTATGTTGGGGGTCTGTGCATGGGTGTGTTGGGGTATATGTCTTAATGTGTGTGCATGGAGTTGCACATGTGCATCCTATGGAAGCAGGGAGCTTTCTTTCTCTTGGCATCACTCTGGATAAGTGTTAATGGGTACACTTGTGGGGCTACAAGTTGGAAGGCTATGGATCAATGAGCAACCCTCAGCCATCCTGCAACGTGTGGAGCTGGCATGTTTTCTCTTTGGGGCCTGCAGTTCCCCCCAGCCCTTGACCCAGAAAACCTATTGCTGCTCAGATCTAGTCCAGTTGATTGTAAGAGCCAGACACGAAAACAGGCAGCTTTGAAGGCAGAGCCTTAACAGAGTGAAGCTCATATCTGCCCAGCCTCAGGAGGAGAGACAGAGGGTTGGTAGATCAAAAAAAAAGAGAAGAAGAAGAAGAAGAAGAAGAAGAGAAGAAGAAGAAGAGAAGAAGAAGAAGAAGAAGAAGAAGAAGAAGAAGAAGAAGAAAGAAAAACCAACAGGAGACTAATAGGAGCTTTGGAGTCAAAAGTCTAGTCCTAGTTCTATTGCTGCTTCTCTTGTGGACCTTGGGACAAGTAAGCAAGCAAGTAATCCTGAGCCACAAGAAATCAAGTTTGCTATGTTATAGGAACACAGCCCTACGGAGTGTGGCCAGGGCCCTGGGAGGGAGGCCAGAAAAGTTTGTGACTCCTGGGATAGTCAAAGAGAGTCTCAGGGCTGATGGGGATGAACCAAATGACCTGATGTAAGGTCAGGGTGATCAGCTGCCTCCAGAGACTTTACTCTATGAATCCTAGAGTATGTAGAAAGTTCCCTGCCTTCCCTCTTCTCTGTGCAGAGGGAAACAGGATGCTTTTGAAGCAAGGGTGTGGTAAAGTGGGGCCTATTGGGCCTTGATTCTAGCTTGACCCATCAATGGCTCCCTACTCTTGTGTCCTGAGTGGTTGCTCGTGATGTGTGGTATAACAGAGCTGAGGAACTGTGGACTGGAACCCCCAGCTTCAGATCTCACCAGTATTTTATATCTCTCTGCCTCATTTCCTCCCTCCCTGTCCCCAACAAGAATCCTCTCAAGCCTGGAGATTATTGAGGGCTAAAGTGCTGCCTTGCAAGTATGAGACCTCAAGGAGACATCTGGTGTGTGACTATAAGTGCTGAGGGGTATCCTGTGGCCCCCTAGTACCAAAGCCATTCCTAGCTGTCTATAGTCAGGGGTGTACAAGCACCCCAGATAAGAGGTCATATAATAGAGGGAAAGAAAAAGAGAGAAGAAAGTGAAGGGGAAGGAAGGAAGGAAGAAGGAAGGAAGGAAGGAAGGAAGGAAGGAAGGAAGGAAGGAAGGAAGAAGGAAAGAAGGATGAAGGAAGGAAGGAAGGAAGGAAGGAAGAGGAAGGAAGGAAGGAAGGAAGGAAGGAAGGAAGAAGGAATGGAATAGTAGGAGGGTGGTTGCCTTGCACATAGCCAACCCTAGTTCAACCCCCAGTACCACATATGCTTATCAAGCGCACCAGGAGTGACACTGAACACGGGCAAGAGTAAGCCCTGCACGCCACTGGGTGTGACCTGAAAAGGAGAAGATATAAAAGAATCTTCTTAGCCTGAGGGGTGTTGAGATGAGAGTTGTACAGGATGGATAGAGGACTCTGAGCAAACCCTGTCTCCTTCCAGGACACTTGGAGGAAAGCTACTCTTCTTGGCCCTGGGCATGAGGAGAGACAGGGCTTGGGAGGTGGCCATGGGTCTGGCCTGTCCCCCGCCTGGCCTGGATGGATCAATCCAGCCATCAGGGACCATCTGGGGCTTCTGTAGGCCAGGTTAGTCTGCAGTAGTGCCAAGCCCCTGCCTGGAACATGCTGGAAGCCCATCAATCACTCTTTTCTCTGTCAGGGTTGGAAGGCTCAGTCTTAGACTGAACCCGTTTCCCAAGTACCTGCCTTGCAGAGGAAAAGGCAGCTTATGAAGGGGAGGGGTCTGACCTGGCACAGGAAAAGAGACTCTGACCCCACCCAGGCCCAGACAAGGTTCAGCAGGCCTGGATAAACCCTGAGAACAGGCAGCCTCAATTGCATCTCTAAGGATGGTCAGAGCTGCCAACCCATGACCTGGGAATCCCAGAGCACAGTGTGGGAGGACTCATGCTCTGACTGCTCTCCCCCAGTTCCAGCACAGTGTGAAATGTGAAACATGATCTTCCCTCTCTACCCAGTGAATGCCTCCAGATATTTCCTCCTGCTCTTGATGAGCCCACCTGGATGTAGGGTGAAGATGAAACACAGGTGTAGGCCCTTGCCTTGCATGCAGCCAGCCTTGATTCACTTATGGTGGGTACCAATATATGGTCCTTCCTAAAAAAAAAATAAGGCCACAGGTAAAGGCATCATCTTATCCCCAGACTCCCAACAATCTGCAAAGATCCCAGAATTCACAGCAAAAATCTCCAAAACTCAGAGAAGGGAAGCCTCATTGGCATAGCAGGCCTTGAACTCCAGAAGCCATGTAGTGATCTAGAATAGGGACCTTGGAGGGAGCCATTAGTTCATGTGGAGGACTATAGAATCACACTTTCGTGATTAGCTCTCATTGGGAGTTCATTTCTGTCTTCTTATTTGACACCTTGCCCTACCCCCACTTCTCTCTCTTTATTGGGGGGGTTTGGGGCCATACCTGGCGGTGCTCAGTGGTTACTCCTGGCTATCTGCTCAGATTCACTCTGGCAGGCATGGGGAACCACATGGGACACCGGGATTTGAACCAACCACCTATCCTCTCTGGCTCCTCCCCACCTTCTCTCTCTCTCTTTTTTTTTTTTTTTTTTTTTTTTTTTTTTGTGGTTTTTGGGTCGCTCAGAAATTGCTCCTGGCAGGCACGGGGAACCATATGGGACGACCGGGATTCGAACCGATGGACCTTCTGCATGAAAGGCAAACGCCTTACCCCCCTTGCTATCTCTCTAGCCCCTCCACTTCTCTTTTTAAGGCTTACTTTTGACTCTGTGCTCAGTACCTCTCCTGGAGGGGATTGAAGAGCATAGTCAGGGATCAAACCCAGGTCAGTTGTGTACAAGGCAAGCACCCAACCCTCTGTATCAGGGATCCTCAAACTTTTTAAACAGGAGGTCAGTTCACTACCCCTCAGACCATTAGAGGGCTAGACTATAGTTTAAAAAAATAACTATCAACAATAAAGACCCTCAGGTCACAGTTTGAGGATCCCTGCCTGAGACTGAAAGAAAGAGTTGAGAGACAGAGAGAAGGAGGGGAGCTGGAGAGTGAGGCACTCATCCCACACAGACACATTGTGGGCCTGGATCAGTCAGATGCTAAGTAGGACATGCAGAAGCAGCAAAAACGCCAAGCAGGCCAGATAAATGTCCTCAACGGGCTGCATCTGGCCTGTGAGCCATAGTTTTAAGGACCCTGTTCTGTACTATCACTGGCCCCACTCACTTCTAACTTCTAACATCTGACACAATACAGCTATCTAGCATATTGTGATGGATATTAAAAAAATAACAAACAGGGCTGGAGAGATAGCATGGAGGTAGGGTGTTTGCCTTGCATGCAGAAAGAAGGTGGTTCACGGGCCTGGAGAGATAGCACAGTGGCATTTGCCTTGCAAGCAGCCGATCCAGGACCAAAGGTGATTGGTTCGAATCCCGGTGTCCCATATGGTCCCCCGTGCCTGCCAGGAGCTATTTCTGAGCAGACAGCCAGGGAGTAACCCCTGAGCACTGCCGGGTGTGGCCCAAAAACCAAAAACAAAAACAAAAAAAAAAAAAAAAAGAAAGAAGGTGGTTCAAATGCTGGCATCCCATATGGTTCTCCTGAGCCTGCCAGGAGCGATTTCTGAGTGTAGAGCCAGGAGTAACCCTTGAGCACTGCCAGGGTGTGACCCCCCACCCCCCCAAAAAAAAAACAGTAGATAAAATTACAATGGTAGGTGGAATTCAATTTCTTCTTCCCTTATTGATCTTACTCTTTTGAGGGGGAAAAAGCCTAAATTAGCTACCCTGTAGACATAGAGCTTTACTTTTGGGAAATAGAAGGCCTGAGGTTTTGCCAGGTCATGTCTGAATAAACCTGTCCATCCAACTCTTTCTAACCTCCTTTCCCCTTTCTTACAGGCTCTCCTTGGCCATCTGGCCAGTGGATACCTGGAAAGGGACCTTATGGCTCAGAACTTGTGTGGGAGTAAGATTCTGCTTGAAAGAAGAAAGCTCTTCACAACTCAACTTTCCACAGTTCTCGCCTATAAAACAGCTGTGTGTCTCGGGAACGTCCAGCCAGAAGACACATACTCACATCCACATCACCTCATCCCTTGGAAGACTGCCTCACAACCGCACACAGAGAGCTAAAGTCAGACACCACACTGAGGTCACCAGTGTCTCTTAGGGGAGACCTAGAAGAGACCTCGGCCCCAGGAAACAAGTACCTGAGCAAGGTCTGGTCTTGGGAAGAACTTGAAAAACCATCTGGCGATGCTGAGGTAGTCAGGGTTTTGGTGGTTGACCCTCAAGATCACACACCTATGAGTGTGCCCTCCATATTCTAGACCAAATTCATGTATGTGGATGTTCCTATAAAATACTGGACACTATGGGAAAACCAGAATTTACATCAGCATGAGTCAAAACTTAGTAGTGAGGAGACTTGGAAGATAGAGTGGGAAGCAGAGGAGAATGCCCAGACTGTGCTAACATGTGCTGAGAGAGGGTCTTACCCATCCCACAACCTAGCCCTGGCCAAGGTGGGGGCAAAAAGAAACTATGGTAAACATGGCTCAAATGGCCATCTTGGTGATATAGAATGAATCCCTTAGTGGTGAAAACTCTAGGAATTCTGAAACACAGGGTAAGAAAGCATGATGAGCCCCCAGCAACATGGCATGTGACCATAGGCTGGTGAGCACACACAGACAGTGAGGCAACCTTGTGTGAAGCACGGAGTTTCTTCCATGACTGTCATAAGCTAGACATACAGATCTCAATGCTGTAGCCTATTCTCAGGCGCTCCCCAACCAAGTCCTCTGTGAAAGAACACAGCTGTCTGAAACCTAGAGTTGGCATAATGGCGGGCATATATGTAGCAACCAGAAGCAACCAGAGTGGCAGATGCAATTCTCAGGGCTACTCCCAGCTTTTGTGCTCAGGGTCCCTCCTGACAGTGGCCAAGGGGCCCTCTTGATGGTACTCAGAGGTCACCTTCTTTTTTTTTTTTGGGGGGGTCATACTAGGCAGCACTCAGGGATTATTTCTGGCTCTGCGCTAAGAAATCACTCCTGGAAGGCTCAGGGGACCAATATGTCATCCTGGGATTTTGAACGACTATCCACTCCTGGGTCTGTTGTGTGCAAGGCAAATGCCCCTACCAACTGTGCTATCTCTTCAGACCCTCAGGAATCACTTCTGATGACGCCCAGGAGATCTTTTGGCCACTGGGGATGAAATCACAAAATCTGGTTTCAGCCTCTTAAATTCTCTCTCTGATGCTTACTTCTATTTATTTTTTTATTTTGGTTTGGGGGCCACAGTTGATGGTGTTCAAAGGGTTCTGCACTCAGAAAATCACTCCTTGCAGGCTTGGTGGACCATATGGGATGCCAGGAATCGAACCCAGCTCTGTTCTAGGTTGGCCTTGTGCAAGGCAAATGCCTACCACTGTGCAATCTCTTCAGCACCACTTTTATTTTATTTTTTATTATTATTATATATTTTGGTTTTTGGGTCACACCTGGCAGTGCTCAGGGGTTACTCCTGGCTCTACACTCAGAAATCGCTCCTGGCATGGCTCGGGGGACACATGGAGGTGATCAGGACTACGAATCTGGAGCTCTGGGCTACACCCAGACCCCCCCCCAAATAAATGTTAAATCTTTAAGGTCATTCTAATAGGAGATTTATAACAGCTCTAGGATGTATATCAGGAGCTGAATGGGGGCATGTCCCCTCTCTTCATGATACCTGATGTTCCCTGAATTCACCAGAGTGATGATTCACTGAATTGTAGGTGCACAGACACTAAATGCTCTCTTCACTCTCTTAGTTGATTGGTCCCTGTCCCATTTCCCACTTTGCTACACCCTAACTCTTTGCTTGCTCCCCTCATACACACACACCACCTCCACCACCACCCTCAATATATCTTCCCTCACTCCATCTTCCAAAGGCAAGACCTGGGAGGCAGAGTGACTGTACAGCAGGAAGGGCATTTGCCTTGCACACAGTCAATGCAGGTTCGATTCCTGATCCTCTACCAGGGGTCCTCAAACTTTTTAAACTGGGGGCCAGTTCACTGTCGCTCAGACCATTGGAGGGTCTGACTCTAGTAAAAACAAAACTTATGAACGAATTCTTTTTTTTTTTTTTTTTTTTTGGTTTTTGGGCCACACCCGGCATTGCTCAGGGGTTACTCCTGGCTGTCTGCTCAGAAATAGCTCCTGGCAGGCACGGGGGACCATATGGGACACCGGGATTCAAACCAACCACCTTTGGTCCTGGATCGGCTGCTTGCAAGGCAAAGGCCGCTGTGCTATCTCTCTGGCCCATGAACAAATTCTTATGCACACTGCATAGATCTTATTTTGCAATGAAGAAACAAAACAGATACAAATACAATACGTGGCCCGTGGGCCATAGTTTGAGGACCACTGCTTACGATCTCCCAAGCATACCAGGAGTAATTTCTGAGTGCAGAGCCAGGAGTAATCCCTGAATATTACTGGGTGTGGCCCCAAAATAAAACAAAACAAACAAACAAACAAAGGCAAGACTTGTGTCATAGTTATCTCTGTGTCTCACATGTGGCTTCATCATACATTCATAGTTCCATGATTGATTAAGGACTTTGTGAAACACAGAGCCAAGGCTGGAATTCATGTCTCCCGAGACAGATAAGAATTCTTGTGCTCTGGGGCCGGGCGGTGGCGCTGGAGGTAAGGTGCCTGCCTTGCCTGCGCTAGCCTAGGACGGACCGCGGTTCGATCCCCCGGCGTCCCATATGGTCCCCCAAGAAGCCAGGAGCAACTTCTGAGCGCATAGCCAGGAGTAACCCCTGAGCGTCACAGGGTGTGGCCCAAAAACCAAAAAAAAAAAAAAAAAAAAAGAATTCTTGTGCTCGCTTCGGCAGCACATATACTAAAATTGGAACGATACAGAGAAGATTAGCATGGCCCCTGCGCAAGGATGACACGCAAATTCGTGAAGCGTTCCATATTAAAAAAAAAAAAAAAAGAATTCTTCATGCCACTTCAAGAAGTGGTTTGTTTTCCAAAGTCATGAAATGAAAGGAATGAGTCCCACCTCTGGGCTTAGGGGAGGAGGGGTGTCTGGCTCAGCCCTGAGTCAGAGACACAGAGACACTGAACCATCCTCCCTGAGGATGCAGGCCCAGCCCTGACTGAGTCAGTGGTGGTGATGGGGTGAACCCCACACCCTGCTGAGGGCCTCAGGAATGCGTGGAGTCAAACCTAGCATGGCGCCAAATCCCCAAGTGCTCCCCGCTAGCATGTCTCCATGAAGGCTGGAGTAAGGGAAATAGGCAGGTGGGCCTGAGCCAATGACTCCACCTAAATGTGAACACTAAGCAGTTCCAGTTCAAAGATGGCAGACCAAATTGTATATATAACAATGTGTGTGATGGGCTATGTGGGTTCAAATCTAAGAGGGTTTGAGACCTCTGACCATACTCAGTCCTGACCTCCAAGTGTTCTTGGGTAGTTGGTTACTTCTCTTTTCCTCTCTGGACTTCACTTTCCTCCTTAAAAACAAAAAGGAGGGGGCCCGGAGAGATAGCACAGCGGCGTTTGCCTTGCAAGCAGCCAATCCAGGACCAAAGGTGGTTGGTTCGAATCCTGGGGTCCCATATAGTCCCCCATGCCTCCCAGGAGCTATTTCTGAGCAGACAGCCAGGAGTAATCCCTGAGCATTGCCGGATGTGGCCAAAAAAAAAAAAAAAAAAAACCCAAAAAGGAGTTATGGAGCTGGAAAGATATGACAGGGGTTACGACGCTTGCCTCGCATCCCAGAATCCTAAATTCAAATAGTTGGCATCACAAATGGCCCCTGAGCATCACACAGGGTCACTACTGAACACAGAGCTAGGAATAACCCCTGAGTACCACCCAGCATGGAGAAAGAAAAGGAGAGGGGAGGGAGAGGAGTGGGAAGAAAAGAAGAGAGGGAGGGAGAAGAGGACAGAGAACAGTGCTCTCATTAAAGACAATTTTGTTTCATTCTCCACCCTCATGTACCTGTGTGGCATTAATTGTTGCTGGAGGCATGTTTCTACCTTGGTATGTATGATGAGTAGAGAAGAAAGAGGACATTCAGACTCTCAAGGAGGATGCATCCAATTGCTTGTGTCTCTTTTCCTAATCATCTGATGATACTGGCTTTGTGCTCACACACCAATCTTACGTTCATTTTCACAAGCTCTTTGTAGCAAGACTCAGATAGGCCCCCACCTCCTCCAGGAGCCTATATCATAGCCCTGGGCAGAGCTAATTTGCCCTTTTGGACCTTCCATAAGTCCTGTGCCCTGGGAAGTTTTCACATTCTTTAGACTATGTATGCCATCTTCTTACCTGTCCCATATGCACAATGAACCTCCTGGAAGACAGGAGGAGCCTTGTACCTGCTATTTTAGAAGCTGTGTGGTGTGGGTTGACCCAGCTTCATCAACTCCCAATAAGTTTTCCACCCTCAGGGTCCCCCTATCCCTGTGTCCACCACTCTGTTTGGGTACAGAACAAACCAAACCCAAATCACACAAAGGGCTTCCCCCTTGGGGTTACCACCTCCCCCTGGCCAACTTTCACCCTGGGGGCCACAAACTATGGGACACCAGCAGCTGCTAACCTGCCAGTCCGGCCTCTGCTGCAGGAAGCTTCCTCCACTTTTCTGGACTTTCTGGCCCTAGTGTGAACCTTGCTGGCGCCCATGGGGTTTTAATATTTTCCGTTCCTGCCTGTTATACAACATTTCACCTCAAAAATGTGTCCACGCTCAAAGGGCGCACCCTGCCAGTGAGAGGAACCAGAGATAGATTGAGGAGATGGGCCCCTTCTCTGGGCTGGAGCCCAGCCTATGTCTGGGAGGAAGAGGGAGTCGACATGCCTCTCTGCCACAGAATTGGGGGTGCCTGAGCCTGGATCTTGGCTGAAGGGGGACCACTGATGCCTTCCCACTCCTGGCCCAACCTTGTGTGGCAGTTCTGACCTTAGTCACATGGTCCTTCTTCCCTGTCCCTTGTGCTTGCTGGGTGTGGTGGTGGCAGAACCTACCTTTTGGGGTCCTTGTAAAGTCTCTGCACAATGGGTGTGCGGAGCAGTGGGGGTTCACTTCAGTTCTTGAACTGGTTTGCGGGCAAATTCCAAGGTGAATGATTAAACAGTAGCCAGAGAGGGAAGGAAAACATCCTTCCTTAGAATGGCAAAGATCATTAGTTGATCATTGGTTGAAGGGGCTGGAACAATAGTACAAAAGTTAGGTCATTTGCCCTGCACGTTGTTGACTCTGGTACTACCCTCATCGCATCTCTGAGCCAACCAGGAGTGATTCCTGATTGCAGAGCCAAAAGTTAACCCTGAGCCCTGCAGGGTGTGACCCCCAAAGAAAAATAAACTAAAAAAGTTTTTGTTTTTTTTTTTTTTTTTGGTTTTTGGGTCACACCCGGCACTGCTCAGGGGTCACTCCTGGCTCTACGCTCAGAAATCGCTCCTGGCAGGCTCGGGGGACCATATGGGACGCCGGGATTCGAACCGATGACCTTCTGCATGAAAGGCAAACTCCTTACCCTCCATGCTATCTCTCCAGCCCCTAAAAAAGATTTTTGTTGAAGAAAAAGAACCAAGAAAGCCTGTGGAGGTGGGAAGAAGCTGATGGATCAAGGAGATGAGGAGGGAAGGGATGAGATCCCAGGCCCTGGGCGAATTTGTGGAGAAAGGCAGCTTTCTCCAGCATGGCTCATTAGGCTAGCTAATCTCAGGAGCAGAAAGGGCAGACTGGAAGATATGGAGGTGAGTTGAGCTCAAGAAGACAGGGGTGCAAGGGAACCAGAAGTATTGGAAAAGTAATTTAAATGACCCTTCACAAGTGCAGCCTGGGAAGAAGGATGCATGATCAGAGGGGGACAAAAATACTGGGTCCTAGGACAGAGATACGACAGTGGGGAAAGCACTTGCCTTGCATTCAGCAGATCTGAATTCAATCCCTGGTACTGTATGTGGTTCCCCAAGACCTGCCATGAGTGATCTTAGAGAGCAGATCCAGGAGTAATTCTGAGCACCTCAGTGTGTAAACCAAAAACCAAACTAAAAGACTGGGTTCTTGAGTCTTTAGGAAGTCAAAACCTCAGAGGAAAAGCAAGGAATGGCAGCTGACCACAAGAAAGAAGATAAAGACTGTTTTAGAAAGTGGAATCCCCCCTGATTTTATGTAAATATGTACCTAAAATATTATTGTCAACAATATGTAAGCCACTATGATCAAAATAAAAATTATGTTAAAAAAAAAGAAAGTGGAATTTTACAAAAACCAAAAAAAAAAGTGGAATTTTATTCTTGCTATTTCTCTTTTTTTAATTTAATCTAGTTTTCTAGTTCCATACACTCCCACTTCTTCCTATGTCATTGCAGCAATGACCAGGGATAACAACCTTTGGTTGTGCTGCTTAGAAATGGGATGGTGGGGCCCGGAGAGATAGCACAGCGGCGTTTGCCTTGCAAGCAGCCAATCCAGGACCAAAGGTGGTTGGTTCGAATCCCGGTGTCCCCTATGGTCCCCCGTGCCTGCCAGGAGCTATTTCTGAGCAGACAGCCAGGAGTAACCCCTGAGCAATGCCAGGTGTGGCCCAAAAACCAAAAAAAAAAAAAAAAAAAAGAAATGGGATGGTGCCAGGAACTGAACGCTTGACCTAATGCCTGCAAAGCACAGATTTTACCACTCAATATCCCTGGATCCAAGCATTTTGATATTTTTCTTTGGAGGGTAATGGTGAGAGCAGCTTGGATCATACCTGGCTGTACTTGAAGCTAACTCCTGATTCTGTGCTTAGAGCTCACTTCTGGCAGTACTTGGAGAACCATATAGTATGCCAGAGATTGAACCTGGGTCAACCACATGCAAAACAAGTTTCTTACCCACTGTGATAGCTATCTGGCCCCTCCCCCCTTTTTAAGTTTACTTTCCACAAATTGATATAATTTTTTGTGTGTGTGGTTTTTGGTTCACACCCAGCAGTGCTCAGGGGTTACTCCTGGCTCCATGCTCAGAAATTGCTCCTGGCAGGCATGGGGAACCATAAGGAACGCCGGGATTCGAACCGATGACCTTCTGCATGAAAGGCAAGCACCTTACCTCCATGCTATCTCTCCGGCCCCTGGTATAATTTTTGTTTCTGTATTCAATTGGTCTGTTTTCTTTTGAGAAGGGAGGTTGGGCCAAACCCATAATGCTCAGAGCTAACTCCTTGATCTGTGCTCAGGGATCACTCCTGAAGGTGCTCGGGGTACCATATATGGTGCTAGGATTAAGCCAGGATCTACCATGTGTAAATCAGGCATCTTAACCTTTGTATTATGTCTCTGGTACTCACTATTGTTATAGGGAATATGTTCGCAATGTGGGCCTGCTGGTAGAGTGCTTTGAACCAATGGTGCGGTGGATTTCAGGGACCTCCAGGCATGCCCAGAAGTGCCTGCAGGGCCATGCGTGCCAAAAATCAAATTTAAGACCCTATATGGGGGCTGGAGAGATAGCACAGCGGTAGGTCATTTGCCTTGCATATGGACAACCTGGGATGAACTTGAGTTTCCCAGCATCCCATATGGTTCCCGAGTCTGTCAGGAGCGATTTCTGAGTGCAGAGTCAAGAGTAAATCCTGAGCGCTGCTAGGTGTGACACAAAAACCAAACTAAAAAGGTTCTATACGTTCTAGGAAATACCAATTTTTGAGCCATCTCCTTCGCCCTCTTTTTCACTTATTTTTTTCTTATGCAATTTAGTGGTTTCACTATATAGTTTGACATGCTTTTTTCCTCCCTAAGTTAAAGTATCAGTGTTGGCATCAGAGCCATAGTACAGCAGGCAAGGCACTTGCCTTGCACACAGCTGGCCCTGGTTCCATTCCAACAGTCCATATAATTTCCCAAGTTCCACTAGGAGTGATCCCTGAGTACTGATGCAAGAGTAAACCTTGAACACCAATATGTGTAGTCCAAAAACAAACAAAGTTTGTTGGTAAAATAAAATAATGTTTGGGTGGAGAGATAGCACAGCAGTAGGGCATTTTCGTTGCATGTAGCAGACCCAGGTCAGAACTGAGTTCAATTCCCAGCATCCCATATGGTCCACCAAACCTGCCAGGAGCAATTTCTAAGTGCAGAGCCAGGAGTAACTCCTGAGCGATATCAGGTGTGGCCCAAAAAAAAAAAAAAAAAAAACAAAACAAAAAACAAAAAAACAACTACAAAAATAATTTAAAAATTAAAATAAAATAGAATAATGTTAATCAGTATCTTTGGGAGAAAAGGGTGAGGGTGGTCTACATCTGGCAATGTTCAGGGTCTAGTCCTATCTCTGTGCTCAGGAGAGACCCCTAATGGTGGTTGCTGAGACTTAAGGCCAAGGTCACTGGGATGCAGAGTTAAGTGCCTTAACCCCTGTTGCTCTCTCCAGTCCTAACCAATATCTTTGACTTGAGCGGATGAGGAGAGCAAAGAGTGTCCAGGATGGAACCCAGACCCCCATAGATGTAGGACAAGTGCTTTGCCACTGACCTATATTCCCATCTGTCTTTCATTTGCTCTTAAATAAACAAGAACTGAGCTGCAGAGATGGCTCAGTGACCTAACACACATGCTTTGCGTGTGGGAATCCTGGATTCATAAAGTTCACGGTCCCTGAGCACCATTTTGAACCACTCCTGAGCAACATGCTCCTATTAAAACTAATTCTAATCCTCACCTCCAAATTAATATATTATTGATCTGATGTATTTTCATCTTATCTTGCTTTTGGTCTGAAACATGGCCCTTACTGTTCTGCTGTCAGATTTACTCATATGTGTACAACTTGCTTTTGCTCTACATTCCTTCTTGTCTTTCATTCCTTCCATCTGGAATCACTTTCTCGCTGCTGCTGGTGGAAAATACAGTTTTTGTTCATCACACAATCTTATTATTATTATTTTATTCTTAAAATATCTCTTTACTGGGTTTTGCATTCTTGGTTGACATTTTCACTCAGCACATTGAAGACATCATTCCACTTTCTTCCAACTATTAAGAAATCAGCTGTTCTAGTCTAATTGTCACTACTTTGAAAAGTCTGTCCTTAATACTCGATGTCTTTAGCATTCTACATTTTGACTATAATGTTTTTACTTGTGGAAATTTTTTCAATCTATTTTTGAGATTTATTGAGATTTTTGTTGTTATTATTGCTTTTTTTTTTTTTTTTTTTGGTTTTTGGGCCACACCCGGCGTTGCTCAGGGGTTACTCCTGTCTGCCTGCTCAGAAATAGCTCCTGGCAGGCACGGGGGACCATATGGGACACCGGGATTCGAACCAACCACCTTTGGTCCTGGATTGGCTGCTTGCAAGGCAAACGCCGCTGTGCTATCTCTCCGGACCCTATTATTGCTTTTTCTATGGGGGCTACTCCCAGCAGTGCTCTGGGGACTTGCAGTCCTGGGGACCCAGCCCAAAATACCAAACATGCAATACATGCCCTCTAGCCTTTGAGTCCTCAGAGCCAGAACTTACTGAGATTTCTTAAATGTATGATCAATTTCTGGGAAATTCTATCACTAATTCTTCATCCATGATTTCTGTCCCATGATTATAATCTTTTATTTTCTTTTTTCTTTTTTTCTTGGTTTTTGGGTCACACCCAGCTGCACTCAGGGGTTACTCCTGTCTCTACACTCAGAAATTGCTCCTGGCAGGCTCAGGAGACCATATGGGATGCCGGGATTCGAACCACCATCCTTCTGCATGCAAGAGATAGCTCCATGCTATCTCTCCGGCCCTTGTTTTGTTTTGTTTTTATTTGAAAGCCACACCGAGCATGACTCAGGGCTGACTCTGCTCAGAAAGCACTCCTGGGGCCGGAGCGATAGCACAGTAGTAGGGTGTTTGCTTTGCACACAGCCAACCCAGAATGGATCCCTTTTCAAATCCAAGCATCCCATATGGTCCCCTGTGCCTGCCAGGCGCGATTTCTGAGCACAGAGCCAGGAATAACCCCTGAGCACCTCCAGGTTTGACCCAAAAACAAAACAAAAAAAAAAAAATAAAATAAAATAACTCCTGATAGGCTCAGGGGATCAAACCTGGGTTGTCTCTGTGCATGGCAAACACGCTCTCAGCTGTGCTAACGCTCCAGTCTTCTATATGCATCTTTGATCTTACTATAATTTCCATGTCTTTAACTCCTCTTTCATACTTTCCACATTTTTGGGGGGCTTTTTTTGGGCTACACCCGGCGACATTCAGGGACCAGTCCTAGCCATGAGCTCAGAAATTGCTCCTGGCTTGGGGGACAATATGGGATGCTTGGGGATAAACCCACGATTCGTCCTAGGTTAGCCAAGTGCAAAGCAAACGCCCCACCACTTGTGCCACCTCTCCGACCCCCATACTTTCCTTTTTGTTTTTTGTTTGTTTGTTTGTGGGCCACACCCGGTAGCACTCAGAGCTTACTCCTGGCTCTGCTTCAGAAATTGCCCCTGGCAAGCTTGGGTGACTAAATGAGATGTCACGAATTGAATCCAGGTTCTTTCCGGGACAGCCGCGTGCAAGGCAAATGCTCTGCCGCTGTGCTCTGCCACAGTGCTATCGCTCCGACCCCCCATACTTTCCACTTTTTTCTCTGTGTTACATTTTAGATTATTTCTTCAGGTCCATCTTCTAGTTCTAATTGTGCTGTGTATGATATATTCAATTATCTAATCTTTTATTATTTTTTTTTTTTTTGTGGTTTTTGGGTCACACCCGGCAGTGCTCAGGGGTTATTCCTGGCTCCAGGCTCAGAAATTGCTCCTGGCAGGCACGGGAGGACCATATATGGGACGCCGGGATTCAAACCGATGACCTCCTGCATGAGAGGCAAACGCCTTACCTCCATGCTATCTCTCCGGCCCTAATCTTTTATTATTAAACACAATTTTTTCTTTTCTTTTCTTTTCTTTTCTTTTTTTTTTTTTTTTTTGGTATTTTTTGAGGGGGTTTACACCTGGCAGCACTCAGGGGTTACTCCTGGCTCTACACTCAAAAATTGCTCCTGGCAGGCTCGGGGGACCATATGAGATGCCGGGATTCGAACCACCGTTCTTCTGTGTACAGGTCAAATGCCCTACCACTATGCTATATCTCAGGCCCCATTAAACACAATTTTGAATTTGTAGACTTAATTATAATATTGAAAACTTTTCCGAGCAGAAGCAATAATGCAGCAGGTAGGATGCCTGACTTGCACACAGCTAACCAACCCAGGTTTGATACCCAGAATCATATTGTTCCCCAACAGTGATTCCCTGAGCACAGAGCCAGGGGTAAAACTTGGGCACTGCTGGGTTTGGTCAAAAAACAAAACAAGGGCCAGAGCAATAGCACAGTGATAGGGCATTTACCTTGCATGCAGCTGACCCAGTATGGACCTTGATTAGATCTCCCGGAGTCCCATATGGTCCCCCAAACCAGGAGCGATTTCTGAGTTCATAGCCAGGAGTGACCCCTAAGCATCATTGGGTATGGTCCAAAAACAAAACAAAACAAAAATCAAAAAAGTTTTTAAGGAATGAAGCTTGAGAAGATATATTGAAAGTTTGGGCATATATGTGGCATGCATAAGAGTTCAATCCCAATAAAAATATAAAAAGAAAATTAAAAAAAAAAGTTCAATCCCTGAGGACTCAAGACCCTCTGAACCCTTTCACGATGTGGCCCTAGCACTGAATTGTCAGAACTTCACAGCAAGTATCACCCAGAGTAATCCCCTTTATCCCCATTTGGGAGACCCCCCCAAATATCTTTAATTATTCAGTATTCTATTATTTCTTATAAGTATTTTTGGAGGTTTTTTTGGGGGGTGGGAACATAGTTGGTTGCACTCGGGAGTTACTATTGGTTCTGCATTCAGAAATGACTCTTGTCAGGCTTGGGGGACCATATGAATGCCAGGGATAGAACCTGGGTCAGCTACATGCAAGGCAAACATTCTACCTGCTGTGCTATCACTCTGGTTCCTCTTGTTAGTATTTGATCCTTCTTTCAGTCTCATTCCCTATTCAAAGTTCCAAGCTTCTCAGTATTTCAAACATAGTTATTTTGCATTATTTCTTTAATCATTGTAGTGTCTGAAATTTATGCAGATTTGTTCCCATTGTCTGCTGCTGCCCCAAATGTTTGGTGAATTTATAATTAGGAACTATTTATTTCTTTGGCACTTGATTGGTGGCAATTCTTAAGGCTTGGGGTCCAGGTGGGTTTTTCCAGGAGGATTTTCCTTGGTTTTCCAGAGACTATGGCACCAACTCACTGAAGTGACTTGAAGTTACATGTTGGACTTAAAGTTTTCAGAGGACCTAAGTGGTTGCAATTGGGAGAGGGGAGGGGAGGCCACTCATGACAATGCTCAGGGCTTACTCCTAGCTCTTTGCTCAGGAATCACTCCTGGAGGGGGTTCAGAAAACTCTAAATATGTGGTGCCAGGAATTAAACCCTGGTTGACCACTTGTAAGGCAAGTACCTTCCCCACTGATTAATTGCTCTGGCCCAGTGATGTGAATTAGAGCTTTAGATTCATCTAGGAAGGTTAGGAATTTTTGAGGGCTTTTATTTTCTCCTGAGACTGAAAATTAAGACAGGCGTTTGGCTTCTATGTGTTGGGAAGTAAAAATTCATTTACTCTCTGACATCCACTCTTATTCAGGAAATCTTTTGTTAGATTCTTTGTGATAGAGGTGTCCAAGTGTCTTTATCAACTAGAGCTGAAAGTGCTTCCTACCTTCTGCTTGCTGCTCCACCATCCCAGGTGAGTCCTGTCGCTGGATGACATCAATAGGGCTGTTCTGGACCAGGAGGCAGATCCCTCCCTACTGGGTGGGTCCCAGCAGCCTCCACATCCCAACTTGCGCCATATCAAAGCCCCACACCACAGCTTATGAAGTGTGTGGCCACAGACAGAGCCTTCCCAAAAAATTACATATTGCTCAAAGTTATCCATTATTAGGTTACACCTTATTTTATCTAAAATGGTCATCCCTAGTTCCTTTGTATGTTTGTTTACAATTTGGATTTACTCCAAAACAGAGATCGTCTTACTTGTAAACCTGGGTGGGACTGCCTCAGAATAGTTTGAGCTATCTGTCCTTACTGCTCATCCAGGGTGGTCTCTGTACTCAATAAAAACTGCAGTTCTGGCAGGCAGCATGCTCTCCACATGAGGTATAACACTGCCAAACTACACATTTCAGCCTGGTTTGGATTATTTTATGCATGAACTTGATTCAGACTCGTTCACCTGGGCTTGGAGATATGGCGTGAGGAGTGATCTTACAATTCTTCCTGTCATTCTATGAAGATAGGCAAAAATGACAGAGAGCAACCTCCAGCTTAATTCCTCAGAGTTCTAACTGCACTAGAAAACCAATGGGGAGCCAGAGAGATAGTACAGTGGTAGGGTGTTTGCCTTGCACACAGTCAACCCAGGACAAACAATGATTCGATGCCCAGCATCCCATATGGTCCCCTGAGCAACCAAGGGCAATTTCTGAGCGCAGAGCCAGGAGTAATCCCTGAGCATCACTGAGTGTGAGCCCAAAACCGAAGAAGGAAGGAAGGAAGGAAGGAAGAAAGGAAGGAAGGAAGGAAGGAAGGAAGGAAGGAAGGAAGGAAGGAAGGAAGGAAGGAAGGAAGGAAGGAAGGAAGGAAGGAAGAAGGAAGGAAGGAAGAAGGAAGGAAGGAAGGAAGGAAGAAGAAGAAGAAGAAGAAAGAAGAAGAAAGAAGGAAGAAAGAAAGAAAGAAGAAGAAAGAAAGAAGAAAGAAAGAAAGAAAAAGAAAGAAAGAAAGAAAGAAAGAAAGAAGAAGAAAGAAAGAAAGAAGAAAGAAAGAAAGAAAGAAAGAAGAAAGAAGAAAGAAAGAAAGAAAAGAAGAAAGAAAAAGAAAAGAAGAAAGAAAGAAAGAAGAAAGAAGAAAGAAAGAAAGAAGAAAGAAAAAGAACAACCAGTGGGAAAATACATAGAAGCCCACTGAACTCAATGAACAAAAATAATATCACCGAAGATATAAACAACATTAGTAAGTCCTCAAACAGTGTCGTTAGTGACACTATGAGGATGTTCAAAAAGCTCAAAGAAAATATAGCACAAGTAACCATCAAAGCACAAGAAAAGTCTGAATGAAAAAACTTGAATCAGAAATTACAGGAATAAAAACAGGACATTAAAAAAAGCCAATAGAAGCTATGCATAGCAGAATAACAGCAGATAAGCAAATGATCAAGAAGCTCTGAGGAGGAAATTTCTAGAAAAAAAAGCAGAAGGTGAAAAATAGTTTGAAAAGAAATGAACAGACAACTAAGAGATGAGAAATAATATAAGAATCATCAGAATTCCTGAAGGGAAATGTGATTAAGAAACAATAGTTTGGGCCTGGAGAGATAGCACAGGGCATTTGCCTTGCAAGCAGCCGATCCAGGACCAAAGGTGGTTGGTTCGAACCCCATATGGTCCCCCGTGCCTGCCAGGAGCTATTTCTGAGCAGACAGCCAGGAGAAACCCCTGAGCATCGCCTGGTGTGGCCCAAAAAAAACAAAACAAAACAAAACAAAAAAAAAGAAACAATAGTTTATACCTTAAATATTACTGTGAAAGACTCGTGATTCACTTTGTTCACAATATAAATTAAAAAAAGAAAAAGAAAAAAGAAACAATAGTTTATGGGCCAAAGAGATAGCACAGCGGTAGGGCATTTGCCTTGCACACAGCCGATCCAGGACAGGTGGTTTGAATCCCAGCATCCCATATGGTCCCCTGTGCCTGCCAGAATAATTTCTGAGTGCAGATCCAGGAGTAAACCCTGAGTGCCACAGAGTGTGACCCAAAAAGCCAAGTAAATAAATAAATAAATAAATAAATAAATAAATAAAAGCAGCAAGATCCCCCCAAACCATAAGATATATAGAACAGCACATAGGCAAAACACTCCAGGACATTACAGGCATCTTCAAGGAGGAAAATGCACTCTCCAAGCAAGTGAAAGCAGAGATTAACAGATGGGAATATATTAAGCTGAGAAGCTTCTGCACCTCAAAGGAAATAGTGCCCAGGATACAAGAGCCACCCACTGAGTGGGAGAAACTATTCACCCAATACCCATCAGATAAGGGGCTAATCTCCAAAATATACAAGGCACTGGCAGAACTTTATAAGAAAAAAAACATCTAATCCCATCAAAAAATGGGGAGAAGAAATGAACAGACACTTTGACAAAGAAGAAATACAAATGGCCAAAAGACACATGAAAAAGTGCTCCACATCACTAATCATCAGGGAGATGCAAATCAAAACAACGATGAGATACCACCTCACACCACAGAGAATGGCACACATCACAAAGAATGAGAATAAACAGTGTTGGCGGGGATGTGGAGAGAAAGGAACTCTTATCCACTGCTGGTGGGAATGCCGTCTAGTTCAACCTTTATGGAAAGCAATATGGAGATTCCTCCAAAAACTGGAAATCGAGCTCCCATTTGATCCAGCTATACCACTCCTAGGAATATACCCTAGAAACACAAAAATACAATACAAAAACCCCTTCCTTACACCTATATTCATTACAGCACTATTTACCATAGCAAGACTCTGGAAACAACCAAGATGCCCTTCAACAGAAGAATGGCTAAAGAAACTGTGGTACATATACACAATGGAATATTATGCAGCTGTCAGGAGAGATGAAGTCATGAAATTTTCCTATACATGGATGTACACGGAATCTATTATGCTGAGTGAAATAAGTCAGAGAGAGAGAGAAAAATGCAGAATGGTCTCACTCATCTATGGGTTTTAAGAAAAATGAAAGACACCCTTGTAATAATAATTTTCAGACACAAAAGAGAAAAGAGCTGGAAGTTCCAGCTCACCTCAGGAAGCTCACCACAAAGAGTGATGAGTTTAGTTAGGGAAATAACTACATTTTGAACTGTCCTAATAACGAGAATATATGAGGAAAATGGAGAGCCTGTCTAGAGTACAGGCGGGGGTCGGGTGGGGAGAAGGGACACTTGGGACATTGGTGATGGGAATGTTGCACTGGTGATGGGTGGTGTTCTTTACATGACTGAAACCCAAACACAATCATGTATGTAATTAAGGTGTTTAAATAAATTAAAATAAAAAAAAGCAGCAAGATCAGAAAAAGAGCTTATATACAAAGGAAAGTCATAAGATAAAAAGATCTATCAAATGAAACTCTATGAGCAAGAAGAATATGCAAGGTTCAATGAAGTAAACACCTCACCAAGATTTTCTTTTTTTTTTTTTTTTTTTTTTTGCGGTTTCTGGGCCACACCCGGCATTGCTCAGGGGTTACTCCTGGCTGTCTGCTCAGAAATAGCTCCTGGCAGGCACGGGGGACCATATGGGACACCGGGATTCGAACCAACCACCTTTGGTCGTGAATCGGCTGCTTGCAAGGCAAACGCCACTGTGCTATCTCTCCGGGCCCTTCCTTTTTTTTTTTTTAATCAGGGGTCTCAAACTCAATTTACCTGGGGGCCACAGGAGGCAAAGTCGGGGTGAGGCAGGGCAGCATAAGGGATTTCACCAAAAAAAAAAACAAAAACAAAAACAAAAACAAAACAAAACAAAACAAAAAAACCTCCTCAAACATCATTATTAACAGTTTTAATTATTCTGGACATGAATGGAACATTGAGTGAAGATCATGAACAGTTCTTCTGAACATGGCATCTTTTGCCTATTCCTTGCTGCCAGAGACTTGACAGCGCTTCTTCTCACAAATCTGAACCACATTTGACTTTAGAGAGGAAGCAGTTGAGACCCTCAGTATGGATTGAAGATGATCATCATTAAGTCTAGACCTGTACTTTGACTTATTGAAGTTCAATGCGGAGAATAACTTTTCACACAAATATGTGCTCCCAAAAAGGCACATGGTGCGCTTGAACATTCGGGAAAGCTCAGGGAAGCTGCGGGGCAATTCTCTCAAAACTTGCCCATGCATGTCTGCTTTTCCACTAATCTCCCTGAACTTGGCTTTGAGATCATAATTGCATTGCAGGTAAATGAGCTCCATTTGAAGCACAGGAGGGGCATCTTGCACATCAAAGGAAAAGGGGTCCACAAAAATTTGGAAAGTGGCTCTGTGCTTTTTGAAGTCTGCAAATCTGTGATCAAATCCCTTCTCTAGCTTAAAAATACCATCAACATATTTCTCACCACTGAATGGTATGCCTGCATCCACAAGTTCCTTGCATGCTGGGAAATGGCAAAGATTTGTCTGAGAGAGCTGGGATTTCCATAACACAAGTTTTGTGGAGAATGCTCTCTCATTGTCATAGGCAGCACTGATAAGCTTCCCTGGGCCTTGTAACATCTTGTTTAGTACATTCAGCTTATGTGTGATGTCAACAAGAAAAGCTAAGTCCATGAGCCATTTGTGATCACTCAACTCAGAAACAGCATTCCCATCCTTCTCCATGAAGGCTTTCACTTCTCTCAACTCAAAAAATCTTTTCAGGACATTTCCCCTGCTGAGCCAACGTACCTCATATTCTGACTGCATTTCCTCTAAAAAAAAATAAGGCACAGAACCTCCTGTGCTTTAAGCCCCTGGATCTGATTTGGTTGATGCATTTCATAACAGACATCACATTGTCACAGGGCAGGCATATACTGCAAAGGGCCTGCTGATGGATAATGCAGTGAAGAGCAATGGCCTTCTCTACACCCTCCTCTTCAAGTTTTTTTTTAACAAGTGCCACCAGTCCACTTTTCCTCCCTGTCATCGGTGGCGCTCCATCGGTTATTATTCCAACAAACCTCTTCCATGGCAAACCTGCATTCTCAATGGCATCACACAGATGCTGAATATCTCATTAGCGGTGGTCTGGCCATGCATTGGAATTATTGTGAACAGCTCCTCTGCCAATTCAAAATTGCCATTAACACCACGGACATAAATTGTGAGCTGCTCAGTGTCTGTTATATCTGTGCCCTTGTCAAGAGCAACTGAGTATGCATCAAACCATTTGGCTTTCTCACACAGTTGATGATAAATGTCACTTGACATGTCAGAAATGCTCTCTGCCACGGTGTTGGCAGAAAGGCTGATTTTGCTAAACGGACCTTTCTTTTCTGAACAGATAATACTTGCAGCCTGTAACATGCTTTTTTTTTTTTTAACAAAGTCTCCTTCTGTGAATGGTTTCCCTGCCTTAGCAATCATCTCACTAACCATGTAACTAGCTTTGACTGATGCAACATTCTCTTTGGTTGCTTTCTTGAAGAAATCTTGTTGCCTCATTAGACATGCTTTAAGACTGGCAACCTGCTTGGCTCTCTCATTTCCTTGATATTTTGCACATTCCTCAGCATGTTTGTTTGTTTTTTTTGGGGCCTCAGCATGTTTAGTTGAATAATGACGTTTCAAGTTGTATTCCTTGTGCACTGCAACTTTCTCTGAGCAAAGAAGACATGTGGGAATGCCTCTGTGCTCAACAAAAAAATACTGCGTCTCCCATTTTTCTTGAAATTGTCTGTGCTTGTCATCAATCTTTCTCTTCACTGCAGGTTTTGGTGAAGCCATGATGAAGGTAGGACAAAATCTAAATCTGTAATAAACTCCTCTCCCTTCTCTCCCTTAGGCCTCCGATAATGCAAGGGACAGCGGGCAGGAGCAGTGGAAATGACGTCTGCGCTAGGCGCAAAGTATTCGCGATTATTCGCTTACCGAATATTCGCAATAAAAAATCACATTAGTAAGAAAAAAATCTCAAAAAATCACATTAAACATTTGCATACCCCAAATGGAACTGCTCGGGGTATGCGAATGTTTAATGCGATTTTATTCTTACGAATGTGATTTTTATTGCGATTATTTGGTAAGCAAATAATCACGAATACTGCGATATTTGAAGGCCGGCCGCGGGCCACAAAATGTTGTACGGAGGGCCGCGAGTTTGAGACCCCTGTTTTAAATAATTTTTGGGATGGGCGCAGTGGCACCGAGCGGTAAGGTGTCTACCTTGCCGGTGCTAGCCTAGGACGGACCTTAGTTCAATCCCTCCATATCCCATATGGGCCCCCAAGTCAGGAACGATTTCTGAGCGTATAGCTAGGAGGAACCCCTGAGCATCACCGGGTGTGGTCAGAATAAAACAAAAACGAAAAAAAGTAATTTTTATTGTGACCAAAGTGAATTACAAATTTTTCACAATCATAGTTAAGGCACATAGTGACAATGAATCAGGAGCATTCCCACCACTAGTGTTGTCCTCCTTTCACCCCTGTCCCAGTATGCATCCCATATCCCCCTCCTTTGCTCCCGGACTGCTAGTGTAACTGGTGTCCCCTCTGTGTATAGCTTGGTATAGATTGGGTATCAATTCTGTTGTCTTTGACTTTGGGTTTGGTGTCTAAGTCTGATCATTTTTTATTTCCACTTAATGTTCATACGACTGTTTGGTCCTAGTACCATCCATTCTCCAACCCCCCAATTTATAAGGCAGAACAAGATGATTCAAGTTAGGTGGTTCTGTTGGGGGAAAAAAAGAAAAGAAAAGAAAAAAGAAAAAAGACTGGGAGGACTCCATCTCTTCGATTATAAATATCAATTTAAAAGTACAAAGTGAAAAAAGAAAAGAAGAAAAAGGGACCAGAGAGATAACATGGAGGTAAGGAATTTGCCCTGTGTGCAGAAGGTCGGTAGTCTGAATTCTGGCATCCCATATGGTCCCCTGAGCCTGCCAGGAACGATTTCTGAGCATAAAGCCAGAAGTAACCCCTGAGTGCTGCCGGGTGTGACCCCCCTCCAAAAAAAAAGAAAAAAGAAGAAAAACATAACAGAAAAACAAAACAAACAAAAACCAAAACCATAGGGCCAGAGCAGTAGTGAAGCGGTAGGGCATTTGCTTTGCATGCTCTGACCTAGGACAGGCCTCGGTTTGATCTTCCACCATACCATATGGTCCCCCAAGTCAGGAGTGATTTCTGAGCGCATAGCCAGGAGTAACCCCCTGAGAGTCACCGGATGTGACCCAAAAACAAAAACAAAAGAATATTCTTCTTTTTGTTTTGTTTTTGTTTTTGTTTTTGGGGTCACACCCGGTGGCAGTGCTCAGGGGTTACTCCTGGCTTAGTAATAGCTCCTGGCAGGCTTGGGGGACCATATGGGATGCCAGGATTCAAACCAATGACCTTCTGCATGAAAGGCAAATGCCTTACCTCCATGCTATCTCTCCTGCCCCACAAAAGAATATTCTATCCAGCTAGATTTGATTCATATTTGTAGGAACAATAAAGTTTCTTTTTTTTTCTTTTTGGTTTTTGGGCCATACCAGGTAATGCATAGGAGTTACTCAAGGCTCTGTGTTCAGAAATCACTCTTGACAGGTTCAAGGGACCATATGGGACACCAAGACTTGATCCCAGGATCCCTACCACTGTACTATAGCTCCAGCTCTATGGAACAATAGAGTTTCATGGACAAGCAAACAGCTGAGGAAATTCATAGCCATGAAACCAATTGTGTAAGAAGTATTAAAAGCGCTCTAGGGCCCGGGGCGTTTGCCTTGCAAGCAGCCGATCCAGGACCAAAGGTGGTTAGTTCAAATCCCGGTGTCCCATATGGTCCTCCGTACCTGTCAGGAGCTATTTCTGAGCAGACAGCCAGGAGTAACCCCTGAGCACCACCGGGTGTGGCCCAAAAACCAAAAATAAAAAAAAAAAAAAAAAGAGCTCTAAAGAACAGGGTAGGGTCAGTAACATAATAATCCCATGGAAATGTTTACATACACAACACTCAACTATCAACAAATTTTTAACTCTGTATCTCACTATAATTTAATAATATTTTTTACAAAGCCAAAGGCATGTATACATTCTCCGAAGTTTCTGAAATTTGGAGGTCAGACACAATATTATTTCAGACCTTATTTGCTCAGGGATCATCATTCCTGGCTCTTTGCTGTTGCAAAAACATACGGGGTCTTGGCAATCGAGGCTAGGTTGCCATGTGCAAGGCAAAGGCCTTAACCCCTGTACCATCCTCAGGCCTCCTACAATATAAATATACCATCAGGGACCCAAGAGTGGAAAAGTAGCATCTGGCTGAAGATGGGCTGTAGCATGAGTGGGCACCAGTTCTGTTAAAAGAAGTGAAGGCTTCCAGGTAGAGGAAACCACAAGCCATGATCAGACAAGATGGCCAGAGGAAAGGTGGCTTAAGAGGCCATAGATGGCTCTAAATGCAGGGAAAGGAAGAAGAGGAAGGAAGAGTGAGAAAATGGGTGGAAGGAGCTGGGGTCAGGCCTCCAGATAAAGTAAACCAGGTAAGGAGACTGTCCTTTGGCCTAATAGCTGGGGGAAAACTGGGGAAGAGTCAGTCCCTGGAGAGGGACAGGAATAAATTGATGTTCTAAAGGTCACTTTAAAGTTGGCAGCAGAAGCTGGAGCGCTAGCACAGTGGAAGGGTGTTTGCTTTGCAAGCTACTGACCCAGGACAAACTTCGGGTTCAATCCCTGGCATCTCATATGGTCCCCCCAAACCAGAAGTGATTACTGAGCAACACTGGGTGTGATCCAAAAACCAAAATAAATAGGTAAAATAAAATAAAGTTGGCAGTAGCCGGAGCAGTGGCGCAAACAGTCTGCCTTGCATGCACTAACCTAGGACAGACTACAGTTCGATTCCCAGCATCCCATATAGTCCCAAGCCAGAAGCGATTTCTGAGAGCATAGCCAGGAGTAACCCCTGAGCATCACCAGGTTTGGCCCAAAAACCAAATAAGAAACAAAAAAAGTTGGCAGCAACATTCATTGAAGGCGCTAGCCAGAAACTAAGTTAGCATCCAAGAAAGTGAGTTGGAAGACTCCTGTCTGCTGTACTTCCCTCTCCAGAGACTCCATTCCTCTCAGGAATGTTCTATACATTTCAATCTACAAATTTTGCAGCTTCTGTCAGCTATAATCCTAAGTATTTTAAAGTATATAAATGTTTTGATGGTAATATAAATGACATAACTTGGACCAGAGAGGTGTAACAGCAGGTAAGGCATTTGTCTGGCATGCAGACAACCTGGATTTGATCCCTGGCATCATATGATTCCCTGAGCACCTCCAGGAGTGATTCTGACTGCAAAGTCAAAGAATAACCCTTGAGTAGCACACCTTTGTGGCCCCAAAACAAAATCAAAACAAAGCAGCACAACTTTTGGGCCACACCGGCAGGCATTCAGGGGTTACTCCTGACTGCGCTCAGAAATCGCTCCTGACAGGCTCAAGAGACTCTATGGGATGCCGGGAATTGAATCCAGGTAAATGCCCTACTGCTGTGCTATCTGTCTGGCTCCTATAGTGACAGTTTTTAAGCCTTCATTGCTCGTATACAATTTTTGTTTTTTTAAAAAATATATATTGAGGGGCCGGAGAGATAGCACAGCGGTGTTCGCCTTGCAAACAGCCAGTGCAGGACCTAAGGTAGTTGGTTCAAATCCTGGTGTCCCATATGGTCCCCCGTGCCTGCCAGGAGCTATTTCTGAGCAGACAGCCAGGTGTGGCCCAAAAACCAACCAAACAAACAAACAAACAAATAAAAAAAATATATATATATATATTGAACCCAACTACAATCATGCTTGTTAATATGGTACTTAAAGACTTTATATATTAAAAATAATAAAAAATAAACTCAATCACGAACTGGTAACTCAATTTAAAAATGTATTAATTCCGTACTCCAGGGAGGAGGTGCATGGGAAGGAGTTTGGGCAGATATCTGGCTTCCGGTTTCCCCTTTGATTCTGGAGGCCAGCTCTTGCCAGGTATGGGGTTTGGGGAGGCCCCATGCCGGAGGCCTTCTCCCTAGCCTGGTGAGTGCTGGAAGGCTTTGCAGGCCCCCAGCCATTCCCCTCTTTCTCCCTTGGACTCCAGGCCTTCCCTGGGCACCGGTCCAGGTGGACTCTATAGGGGTCATCAGGCTCTCCCCCTACCTCTCCCAACACTAATGGGAATGCGCTTTGGGAGGAGGGCGGGCTGTTGCAGCACTGGTTTATGTTGGGACAGTCACTGGAAATTTTTTCTCCTTGGTCTCCATTTCAAAAACCATGCGGGGGCTAGTGCCCCCATGCGTACAATATATATTGATAGAATTATATGCATATAGTTTATATATGCATAATATCCATCTTGTATTGTGACCTTGATACTGCCCTACAAAGCTCATTTCTAATATTTTACTGCCTCAGTTCCAACCATTATTTCCCCCATTTACCCATGTAGGTGCAGCTCATAACATGAAGTTCATCACATAGAGTGATGAGTGCAATTAGAAAAATAACTACACTGAAAACTATCATAACAATGTGAATGAATGATGGAAATAGAAAGCCTATCTCAAGTACAGGTGTGAGTGGAGTGGAGAGGAGGGAGACCTGGGAAATTGGTGGTGGGAATCTTGCACTGGTGAAGGGGGGTGTTCTTTACATGACTGTAATCATACAACTACAATCATATTTGTAGTCACGGTGTTTAAATAAAGATAATTTAAAAATGTATTAATTGGGGTCAGAGAGATAGCACAGCGGCGTTTGCTTTGCAAGCAGCCGACCCAGGACCTAAGGTGGTTGGTTCGAATCCCGGTGTCCCATATGGTCCATGGTGCCTGCCAAGGGCTATTTCTGAGCAGATAGCCAGGAGTAACCCCTGAGCACCACCGGGTGTGGCCCAAAAAACAAAAAAAAAGTATTAATTAAAAATAGTAAAAAATAAATAAAAATTAAATAATGAATATATTATATTATAATATGGAATATAAATAAAATATGGAAAACAAAAATATATATTGATCATAGGAGCTGGAGTAATAGTACAGCATTAAGGTGCTTTAACTTGCATACTGTCAACCCACGTTGGAAACTCGGCATCCCCAAGCACCACCAGGAGTGCAGAGTCAGGAGTTACCCTGAGCCTTGCCAGATGAGGCCTCCCTCCCAATTGATCAGGTATTCTGTAATTTAATAAACTCACTTTTTTTTTTTTTTTGGTCTTTGGGTCACACTCAGCAGCGCTCAGGGGTCCCTCCTGGCTCTACACTCAGAAATCGCTCCTGGCAGGCTCGGGGGACCATATGAAATGCTGGGATTCGAACCACCAACCTTCTGCATGCAAGGAAAATGCCTTACCTCCGTGCTAACTCTCCGGCCCCTAAACTCACTTCTTTGTTTTATTTTATTCTTTATTTTATTGTAGATTGATGTGTATTTAGATCAGGCCATTTGTAAGTTAACTTTTTTTCTTTGCAACCTTTTATTTATTTTTCATGCTGCATCGTACTAGCTAGAAACCCCAGTACTATGTTGGAGAGATGTGGTAAGAACATTCTTACCTCATCCCCAATCTTGGAAGGTTTCCCTCTCCCACAATTAATGACAAGGTTAGTATTGGGTTCTCAACAAAGCCAGATGGAGGGACTTGTGGATAAGGAACATTCTTTCCTACTATGCTGAGGGTTTTCATCAAGAATGAATGTAGTATTGGATCTAATCGTTTTCTAGACTCTATTCATCATCTTTACTGCTATTTTTTAGTTTACTAATTATGGCAAGTTGAACTGAGTTTTGGATAGCTCTCTAATCAAGATTTCTGAATTAAACCACACTTTCATGTGGCACAATAAAGTTTCCCTTTAGCAGTACTGCATTTATTTTCATAAAAAGCCCATTAAATTATTTGCATGTGTATTTGTTGTTTTCTTTTCTTGTAACATCTTTGTCTGATTTTTGGTATCAGTAATTCTGGCCTCATAGTATGAGATGGAAAGTATTCCTTTTCAATTTTCTTTTTTTTTTTTTTTTTTTTGATTTTTTTGGGTCACACCCGGCAGTGCTCAAGGGTTACTCCTGGCTGTCTGCTCAGAAATAGCTCCTGGCAGGCACGGGGGACCATATGGGATACCGGGATTCGAACCAACCACCTTTGGTTTTGGATCGGCTGCTTGCAAGGCAAACGCCGCTGCCTTTTCAATTTTCTTAAAGAATTTATAACATTTCTTTTTTTATATAACATTTCTTATATGTTCTAAAGAGATTAAAAAAAGAGAGGAAAACTGGAAGTTCTTCGCTTAGTAATAAATGTTTTTTTTTTCCATTTAAAAAAAAGAGAGGAAAAAAAGAAGATAACTCTTATCCTTAAAAAAAAAAAAAAAAGAGCTTATTAAACCTTCTATTTGCCTTTTGTTGTTGTTGTTGTTTTTGAGTCACACCCGACAGTGCTCAGGGGTTACTCCTGGATCTACTTTCAGAAATCTCTCCTGGCAGGCTCAGGGGACCATATGGGATGCTGGGATTCAAACCACCGTCCTTCTGCTGCCAGGTAAATGCCCTACCTTCATGCTATCTCTCCGGCCCCATTCTGCTATTGCTTCAATGAGTTAATTGGTCATACAATAATTTTCACAAATATACTTGCTACTGAATTTTTTTCTTCTTTCCTTTCTATTCCATTTTTTTTAGTTTTTCTTTCTATTTTCTATTTTTTAATAACTTTTCTTTTGAAACAAATGTATTATGATCAGTTATGTCAACTATGTGATGCATTTTCTTTAAATAAATGTATTAAAAATAAAAATAAAAAAGAAGAAAGAAAGAAAGAAAGGAAGGAAGGAAGGAAGGAAGGAAGGAAGGAAGGAAGGAAGGAAGGAAGGAAGGAAGGAAGGAAGGAAGGGAGGGAGGGAGGGAGGGAGGGAGGGAGGAAGGGAGGGAGGGAGGAAGGGAGGGAATGTGGGAGGGAGGGAAAAGAAGGAAGGAAAAAATAAGAAAGGGGGAAGGAGGGAAGGAAAAAAGGAAGGGAGGGGGAAGGATGAATGGAAGGAAGGAGGGAAGGAAGGAAGGAAGGAGATGTAGAGAGCGAAGGAGTAGGAGGAAAGGAAGCAAGGAAGGAAGCCTAGCAAGCTAGGCTGGAAACATCTAAGCCTGAAGTTTGCTTTGTTGGAAGGTTTTTGACTTTAACTTGAATTTCTTTCATGGATAAGGAGCTATTCAGGTGATCAATTTCTTCTAAAATGTTCCATGATTTTGCTTTTGGCCACTGAAAGCCGTCCTTTATACTTATTTATCTGTATAGTGGCTGACAATGCCCATCTGATCCTGCCCCTCTCCAACATCACCTACCAACCTCCCTCTCCATTTCCTGTGTTTCAGTCATATTATTCTTCTGATTATTCCAAGAATATGCAAATCCCTTCTCCAAATCAGGTGTTAGCATGACTTTTCCCTTTGCCTGGGAAAGTCTACACAGGCTTTCTGCATATTTGTTTTTCTTGTTCTCATTCTCTGGATTCAGGTCTTTGGAGTCCTCTCCTCTGACTGTTGGGTCCACATTAGGCCAGTGTGAGACTCGCCCAGAGAATCCTGCTTATTTCATGTTATGTCTTACAAACAGATATAGCTAAGAGTTGATACAAATATGGATATCTCATTTCACCTCTGCTTTTGGTTTGGTTTTTTGTTGTTTTTTTGTTTTTGTTTTTGTTTTTGTGGTTTTTGGGCCACACCCGGCAGTGCTCAGGAGTTACTCCTGGCTGTCTGCTCAGAAATAGCTCCTGGCAGGCACGGGGGACCATATGGGACACCGGGATTCAACCAACCACCTTAGGTCCTGGATTGGCTGCTTGCAAGGCAAACACCGCTGTGCTATCTCTCCGGGCCCACTCTGCTTTTGTTTTATTTATTTGTTCATTTTGGGTTTTGGGGTCACACTTTGTGATGCTCAGGGCTTACTTACTCCTGGTCTGTATTCAAGGATCACTCCTGCCAGGGCTTTGGGGACCATATGGAACCAAATCTAGATTAACCACATGCAAAGCAAGTAGGCCTTATTCACTGTATTATCTTATCTCTCTAGAGCCCCGTTTTATTTTTTTGTTTGTTTGGTTGGTTTTGGTTTTGGACCATACCTGTCTATATTCAGGAATCACTCCTGAGCAGGGCTCAGGGGATCATGCAGTGCCACGGCAGCTCCAGTGGAGTCCGTGACACAGTGAAAGCCATGTTCCCACACCTGAGGCAAAGCTTCATGGAAGTTAGTCTCCTGGAGCAGTCGCAGGTGGTCCCAGAGTAAGAAAATATCTCCCACGTCATGTACTGCTCCTGGGAATAATGATGATTGTTTTTCTTACTTCATGCTACAGTAACTTGGGAATACTGGGTTCTATAGAAAACCCACAGCATGGGCCCGGAGAGATAGCACAGCGGTGTTTGCCTTGCAAGCAGCCGATCCAGGACCAAAGGTGGTTGGTTCAAATCCCGGTGTCCCATATGGTCCCCCGTGCCTGCCAGGAGCTATTTCTGAGCAGACAGCCAGGAGTAACCCCTGAGCGCTGCCGGGTGTGGCCCAAAAACCAAAAAAAAGAAAAAAAAGAAAACCCACAGCATGGGGCCAGAGACATAGCATGGAGGTAGGGCATTTGCCTTGCATGCAGAACGGTGATTCAAATCCTGGCATCCCATATGGTCCCCTGAGCCTGCCAGGGATGATTTCTGAGCGTTGAGTCAAGAGTAGCCCCTGAGCGCTGCCAGGTGTGACTCAAAAACCAAAAAAAGAAAAGAAAAGAAAACCCACAACATAATTATTTGAGAACACGTTAATGATTTTACAAATCACACAGAAACTTCAGAGAATACTTTTTTTTTGTTTTTGTTTTTTGGGCCACACCCGGTGGTGCTCAGGGGTTACGCCTGGCTGTCTGCTCAGAAATAGCTCCTGGCAGGCACGGGGGACCATATGGGACACCGGGATTTGTACTAACCACCTTTGGTCCTGGATCGGCTGCTTGCAAGGCAAACGCCGCTGTGCTATCTCTCTGGGCCCCAGAGAATAATTTTTTTAAAAATAGAAGTCTTTAGGGCCCGGAGAGATAGCACAGCGGCGTTTGCCTTGCAAGCAGCCGATCCAGGACTAAAGGTGGTTAGTTCAAATCCCGGTGTCCCATATGGTCCCCCGTGCCTGCCAGCAGCTATTTCTGAGCAGACAGCCAGGCGTAACCCCTGAGCACCGCTGGGTGTGGCCCAAAAAACCAAAAAAAAAAAAAAAAAAAAAAAAAAAGAAGTCTTTAACAGAAAATCAAGGAATTTTGCTTAAAAGCTTTCACTAAAATTTGTGCTTAAAAGCTATCATTACGGTTCAAATCCGGGTGCCACCTCCAAAAATAAATAAATAAATAAAAGCTATCATTAATATTTTTAAGAATAATAGTAAGAATCATTTGGCCATAACTTTGAATCAGTTATAAGTAGGAAAGTCTCTGATAGAAGAATCTAGGGAAAAGCCCATAGCATAAAACCTGACAGCTGGAGACACTTGAAGGACTGTGACAGATTCACAAAAGTTTCCCTTGTAATAAGGCAGAAATAGATTAGGTAAAGGAAACAGGATTTCTTATGTTCCTAAGAAAAAGCAAGGCACACAATGATTATATCTAATACAGGGCAAAAGATGGGAACCACCTATAGATATGGTCCACTTAGCATAGAATTAACTACACCTGATCCCTCAACTTATACAGGAGTATATGATGAGGATGGTAACAGAGGAGTGGTGCATGAAGAAAAAAAGAGTGTCTTATTATAAATTGCCCTTTTTAAAAATATTATCAAGAGCAATGCCTCTTTGATTTCATCTTATACAGGAACAAAAGAATTTACTAAAAAAGCAAATAAAGAAGGCTGTGGAAGGCTTGGACCAAAACAGTACATGATTGGAGACCTAAACCTGGACCCCTAGACATAGACTTAAAATGGTGGATTTACAACATATTTAAATATAATAAAAATCCTGCTCACAACTCAGGCTGGGCAGATTTCTAAAATCAAGTAAAGATTAACCACATTAAACATTAGTCTTAGGTCATATAGTTAATATAGACAATCACCAGAGTGCCATTGTTTAGCAATAGTAAGATTACATCTGATTCTTGATGGGGTCAGCATGCTTAGAAAACTGTTAATAATGTGTTGGAATAAGGAACCTATAAATTGATGTATCTTGATTTTTTGCCAATATCCTGATGCTAGATGTATAAATAACCTAGAGCAGGGGTCCTCAAACTTTTTAAACAGGGGGCCAGTTCACTGTCCTTCAGACTGTTGGAGGGCCAGATTATAGTAAAAACAAAAATTATGAACAAATTTCTATGCACACTGCATATATCTTATTTAGAAGTGAAGAAACAAAATGGGAATAAATACAATATGTGGCCCGCGGGCCGTAGTTTGAAGACCCCTGACCTAGAGAAATAAATGCAGTTGCTCTGTAGCGGAGGCTCAAGACAAAGCTCTTAGCCACTTTCCAGCACCCGAGACTTCGAGTCTTTTATTACGCCAACCACTTGCCCACCTGTCTTCTGAGGAGGACCCAAGTGCTGCCCTCCGACAGCTGAACGGTCTATGGCAATGCGGGATACTGGGGATCAAACCATGTGTGTGGCAAGTGCCCACCTGCTGTATTATCTTTCCAGATCCTTCACCTTCGCTTTGTTTGCTTATTATCAACTCCCTAAGACCCTGTCTGCTTTGTTCACTTTGTTCACTGCTTTGTTCACCAGTGCAGAGAAGGCAATATGCAGAACCACTGTTATTACTGAATCAATGAGTTGGTCGGTCAAGCTGGCCAGCAGGCAGGTAGGGATTCATGAGCCTGCTAATTGATCTAAGGTTTCCCACCAGCCTGGGGTCGGCAGGTAGGCATCCAGTTGTGCCAGTTGACTTTTTGGGTGACTGATGGGCCCCCTTGGCTGAACCAAAACAACCTTGGTTCCTTGGGGGCAAAAAGAAGGGAAAGGGGGCCAGAGAGATAGCATGGAGTAGGGGGTTTGCCTTGCATGCAGAGGGACAGTGTTTCGAATTCCTACATCCCATATGGTCCCCCAAACCTGCCAGGAGCGATTTTTGAGCTTAGAGCCAGGAGTAACCCCTGAACGCTGCTGGGTGTGACCCAAAAATAAAAACAAACAAAAAAAGGAGGGGAAGGGCTGAGATTACCTGCAAGAGCCTTTGGACATGGAACCAGAGCGATAGTACAGCAGCTAGGGCACTTGCCTTGCACCCAGTGGACCTAGATTTGATCCCCAGCATCTCATATGTTCCACCAGGAGTGATTCCAAAGTGCAGAGCCAGAAGTAAGCCCTAAGCATTGCCAGTTATGATCCCCTATAAACCTCCCCAAAACAAAACAAGAACTGTTGGCCCACCTATCTAGGGTGATACAGCACTGGAGGTGAGGTGGAGGTGGCTTGGGATGAACAGGGAAGATGTCAGAGCCTGACTGCTCCTCAACAACTTAGGAAGTTTGTTCAGGAGACACAGAGAGATCTTTGTGGCTTCTTCCCTCCCCTCTTCACCAACCTCTGGTGACCCAGGCCCTCGGCTCATGGAAATGTCACAGCCCTAGGCTGCCTGGCCCCATGAGACATGCTGTGGTGCACGTTGTCCCTACTTCTTGCCACAGGGTGAGGGGTGGGACAGGACAAGGGCTTGTCCCTCTAGGGACCACTAAACACTTCCTCTGGGCCCCTCTCTTTTGAACCAGGAGGCCCAGCTCAGCCAAGGGAGAGACCTTGTCTGGGTATGGAAAGATGCCCAGTGAACCCCAAGTTCCCCAGATCAGTCCTGGCTATGGGGTCACAGAAGTGACCAGAGCTCATCACAGACTAGAATATAGAGATGTTACTGTGCTACAGACTACAGGTCACAGCAGCTTCCCTTCGGAGAGGCCCCATGATGTATCCCTCATGTCCCAGAGGGAAATGAGCTCAGGGTAGCATCAGGGTGGTCTGTTGACTTACAGAGACCCTGGCCATCAACAGCTCTGACTAGACATTCCAACTGAGCCAGCATGAAGCAGAAATTTCCTTTAACACATTACTTTGGCTTTGACCCACCAAGTGGTGGGTCTCTCCTGTGTTTCACTTTTTTAAAAAAAAAAAAAAAAAAAAAAAAAAAAGGAGGAAAATTCCCAGTTCTGGCCCCAAACAGAGCAGCCTTTTGCAGATGAAGGGGTTCCCTAATTCCCGGTCACTGTGTGTTGACAGCAGAGGGACAACTCACAGGCTCTAAAGGCAGACCCAAGTCTCCTAGGCCTCCCTCAGGGCTGGCTCACCCCAAGTACCTATGTGCAGCATTTCCCAAGTCAGTAATGCTGATGAGGCTCTGGACACCCCCACAGCAGGGCTCAGGAGCTCTCAGTTCTCACAGACCCCAGAGGATTCTAAAGATGGTCACTCCAGCAGTGCTGGCTGAAAGGGTGCCCCCTCCCAGCACTCCCCATGCTGTGCCTGCTGGAACTCAGCTCGTGGAGAGGTCTTGAAAGGACACTGATAATGGAGGCCTCCTCCTCAGTGCTTTAGCATGCCCAAACCCCAAGCCAGAAGAGTCCCTCCTCTTTCAAGCATCAGTTGCGGCACCAGAGCCCACAGTCTGGATGACCTGCAGGGCTCTGAGCCTACTTGAGCCTAATAGGCCCATTTCAGCTCCCATAGTACCTGAGACAGTCTTGGGGCAGAAGAGATAAGGAGATATTGTCAACATGTTTTATAGCACTTGACCTGTGCTGAAAAATATGCCTCAGCAGGGATCCGGCAGCTTCTCATGAGTAGGAAAGGCTGTTTGTTCCCTTGCCCAATCCTTCCCACTCCTGCACCAGCACAGCCTAAACCTGTGCTTCTAGTTATTCCATATCAGGCGGCTCGTTTACTGGACCCAGAAGTTGTCAAAAAGAAAGCTGCTAAGGACCAAGATCACTGTAGCAGCTGGTATGAAGTGAATGTGGACAATGAGTCTGGTTTGGGGTTCAGTTTTTCACATACATTCTCTCCTCTGATCCCCATAAAACCTGAGCAAGATCAGGAACTGTCCAGCAGTCATCGTGACTCTGGCAGCCATGGGCCTGGTACCCAGCTCTTATTCAACCCAGCTCCTACAGTTAACTTGAGAAAATAACTCAAGAGAAAGCCTCTGGGGTTGCTTCTTAGTCCTTCTGAAAACCAAGCAAGTTCCAGCCCCTTCCCATGTGACAAATGAGGAAACTGAGGCCAAATGTAAGTCTGACTGGCTATGGGACATTGCCTCAGACTCAGGTCAGTGCCAACCTCACTCCCACATGTCTCAGGGTCCCAAACCAACCCCTGTGGGAAACAAAGGCCTGAGAACAAAAATATACACAGAGGGTGGGAGAGATACTACAACAGTAGAGCTAATCTACCCTTGTTAGATTCCCTGGCACCATATAGGAGCTCCTGAGCCCTACAGGGAGTGATCCCTAAGCACTTCCAAAATGCCAAAGGTATGGCCCAAAAGCCAAGAAAGAACACTAGAGGGAAGGGGGGGAGAGAGGAGAGAAGAAGGGAAGGGGAAAGAGGAGAAAAGAGGGAAGAGGAGGAAAGGGAAGAGAGGAGGGGAGAAATGGGGAAGAGAGGAAAGGGGAGAAGGGAAGGAAAGAGAAGAGAAGGAGGGAGATGGAGAGGACAGAATGGGAGAGAAGGGAAAGGGGAGGAAACAGGAGAGAAGGGAGGAGGGGAGGAAAGAGTGATGGGGAACAGAAGGGAATATGGAGGAGAGGGGAGAGTGGAAAAAAGAGGAGAGGAGACAAGAAAAAAGAAAAGAAATTACAGAGGTGCCTACTCCAATGCATCCTGTTGCTTTTTATTTTGTTTTTGTTTGTTTTTTGCACACCTGGTGGTGCCCAGGGTTTACTCTTGGGTCTGTGTTCAGAGATCTTTTCTGGTGGGGTTTGGGGACCATACGTAGTGTCGGGCTAGAGCCCAGGTCACCAGAATGCAAGGCAAGTACCCTACCTGCTGCATTATTGCTCCATACTTTTTTGTTTGTTTATTTGGGGGCCACAGCTGGTGGTGCTTAGGGTTTACTCCTGGCTCTGCTCACTAAGAGGACTCAGGGGACCACATAGGATGCCTAGGATCAAACCTGGGTTGGCCAAAGGCAAGATCGTTTCTCAATGTACTATCTTCTATTGCTCTTATCTCTCTGCTTGCCAGGCTCCTTCCCAGCTTCCCATGAGAAAACAGACAAAAAGGGCTTTACCCTGGTTCACCCTTAAACAGCCACATTGTGACCATTAGAAAAAAGTACGGGGGGGGGGGGGCTGGAGAGATAGCACAGCAGTAGGGCGTTTGCCTTGCATGAGGCCGACCCAGATGGGACCCGGTTCGATTCCCGGCATCCCATAGGGTCCCCCAGCTACCATGGGGTAATTTCTGAGTGCAGAGCCAGGAGTAACCCCTGAGCATCACAGGGTGTGGCCCAGAAACCAGTCAATAAATAAAGTTAAAAAAAAGAAAAGAAGAGTCAGGCCAAGTGAGAGCCTGCAGCTCCCTCCTGGATGACATAATAGGCCAGGGGATCCTGTAGCTCCCACCTGGAGCCATTTGGACAGTTTGGAGTCAGTCATACAGCAAACTCTCCTGAGACAGCCACGAGCAGGTGAGTGGGTCACTTCATGAAGCAAGCGAACAAATAACTTTGCCCAAAGGTCAATCAACAGGTACAGAAGCTTTGAGAGGTCACGTTTTCCATTGACAGTACCCACACCCAAGGAGCTGTGGGTCATACACAAGCAAACGATTAAAGACACACAGTCGCACTAACTAGAAATGCGGCCACCTCCAGTCCCAGCGGGTCAGCCAGTCATTCACAGACAATATGCAGCTGTGGACGCAAGACAACCTGGTCACAGAGATTCCAGGGGCCTCCTGGACTTCCATACTGTCTGCCTCCTCCGCCCCCGGCCCCCCACCGCCTCCCTACTGTCTGCAGCCTGGGGGGCTCCTAAAAGCAATTCCTTTTGCAGACTGGCGGGAAAGGCAGGAAAGGCGGAGCTGGCCTCCCCCGCAGTCCCAGGCTGGAGGCCTAAGGCAGAGAAGCAGATGGCGAACACTGAGGGGAATTGGGGGCAAGCAGGGGAGACAGTCTTTCCTCTGTGTCTAGCTACTGGCCAAGGCGGGGTGCTGGGTCCAGGGCAGCAACAGGACCCCCTTCAGATCCCGCTGCCCCAGCTCTGCCTCCAACAACATGGTGTAGGAGTGGCTGCTGAGCTTCGCCTTTCCAGAGGCCTTGCTTCCTCAGGAAATGGCTCGGCAACTAGCCTGATGTCCAAAACAGGCGCAGATTGAAAACACCTCTGCTCCTCTCCAAAAAACACCAGCCACCGGCTCCTGCAGAGGCCACAACATCACGAGCAACATTCTCCTGAGGCCGGGAGGGCAGGGGAAGGCCACTGCTCCCTCACTCACTCTTCCCCGCTGTCAAAAAAGACATCTGGGATGTGGCGAAAAAAAGACATCTGGGTATGAGCATGACACATGTAGCTTGGAGACATGGGAGGGTGGTCCCCAGAGAGGGTGAAGTGTCTCCAGTCAGGGGTGGCAGAGGCCCTTAATGAACAGAGCTTGGGACAGGCCTGCCTGAGGCCAAAGTTCCTGGTGCAGAGGAGAAATGGGAATCAAGGAAGGGAATGTCCCATGCGGTCTGGAGCCCGTCGGCCTCCTGGCCCTTCCTTCCACCCACTGACCAGGTCTCCCAGGCCTCTGCTGGAGGTGGACAATGGTCTGGGCCCCACCCAAGCCAGGCGGGTGGGGAGACAGGAATGCAGCTCGGCACAGCTGGCTGAACAAGGGGAGACTGTTTATTCTCTCATGTCGGGAACATCTCAGACAATTAGGGGGATTTGGCTGCTGGCAAGCAAGGTCTCAAAAGAAGTCAACGTAATCAGAGCAGGCTGGTGGCCAAGGCTCAGAGAAGGGCAGGCAAGGAGAAGAAGGGGTTGCATGATTCTGGGAGCCCCTCTAGAACCCACAGCACCAGGGCTTGGGCATAGAGCCCTGAGCTGTGCAGGAGTCAGGGAAGTCAAGCGCGGAAGACTCTGACCTTACCCTAGGATGCAGCTCCCACCTCCTGGCCCCAACCCCGAATCCTTTCTGTTCAGGCAGAAAGCAATGATGTGGGCATGGCGGGATCATACCTCATGCCTCACAACAGCTCTGGGATCTTCCTCTGGGTATCTTTATTCCCTCGGACGGGCCTCCAGCTTTGCCCTTGCACTTGCCTTTCTTAGCCCAGCTCCATTCACACCTCTTTCCTCTTCTAGAGCAAGTCACTTCTCAAAATCTGTCAAATAAGCTTCCCGTGGCCATATGAGTGTTGAAAAGAGAACTCTTTCAACAAGCTCATTGGGCCGGAGGCACTTGGTTAGTGGCAGTACATTTGCCCCTCATTTCTTTTTTTTTTTTTGGTTTTTGGTTTTTGGGTCGCACCCAGCTGCGCTCAGGGGTTACTCCTGGCTCTGCTCAGAAATCCCTCGTGGCCGGCTTGGGGGACCATATGGGATGCCAGGATTCGAACCACCATCCTTCTGCATGCAAGGCAAATGCTCTACCTCCACGCTATCTCTCCGGCCCCTTGCTCCTCATTTCTGCAGCTACAAAGTCAACCTCACCCTGACACAGCCCGAAACATCTGGGGGCTTTTTAGAAATGATCCAAGTTGACCCAAGATGACCCTGAGACTGAAGCTGGACACAGAATACTGGTTCTGGCCTGGGGTTTGTTGGTTTGTTGTTTTGGGTCATACTGGCAGTGCTCAGGGATCACTCCAATACAGCTCAGAGGATTCTCTGGGATACCAGGGATTGAACGTGAATTGGCCATATATAAGGCAAGTGTCCTCCCCTCTGTATTATTTCTCCATCCCCTGCTTCATGTGCTTTGCCCATCTCTCCCTTTGCACAGTGTGAGGCCAACATCATGGCAGTCAGACAGCAATGATGCACCAATCGGGACTCTATGGTTTTCACATTTGGAATTCACAAATTTAGTAATGCTCTAAGAGGGCAAAGAATATCAAAGTGAGCTCCGGAGCAATAATACAGGGAGACCTGTACACACAGTTAATTTACCTGGGATATGGTTAGATAGATCCTTGGCATCCTGTATGGTCCTCTGAGCCCCATAGGAGTGATCCCTGGTTATAGAGACAAGAATAAATCCTGAGTACTGACACATGTGGCCCAAGGGGGGAGGGGAACCTTCCCCCCATACAGACAGTCCACACAATCCAGTTTAAATGCTGTTAAACAAAAAGGAATTTCTTGGTCACTTCAGTGAAAAATTTGGCTTCAGGGCTCCCTGGATCCAATAATTAGAAGCTCCAGGACTGTCTCCTTTCTTCTCTTGACCCCAGTTGTCCATATGTTGGCAGCACATACGGAAAGCACATCATGGCCACAGTATGGCAGAAGCAGAACCAGAGTCACCAAGGCCAGGGTGGTAGAGTCTATATCCCAAGAGCAACAGGAACTCTCTCCTGTAGATGTTGAGTGAAGCACAACCCAAGTGGGAATCTATCACTGAAGATTTGGGAGTGCACTTTGCTGACTAGTTCAGGCATAAGTCACTGCTCCCATCTAAAGCATCTCGGTGGGGTAGTGGAGAGAGAGTAGTACGGGGGTAAGGCACTTGCTGAGTTCCATCCTAGCATCTCCTCTAGTTCCTGTAGCAGGACCAATAGTGCAGAGCCAGGAGTCAGCCCTGAGTATAACCCAAAATGCAAAAAATAAATAAGTAGAAAAACATGACATGTTATCCAGAGAAATTGTGATCAAAGAACCTAGCAGACAAATGTTTTTCAAGATTCCTCAAGTGTCTAAAAATACAAATGATGTATTCATTTAAAATTCCAACAGATCTCTTAGAGGTCGTGTGTTGTGGACACATTTGTGGGGGATGAACTATGCTTACTTTAAAAAATTAAAGGTGGGCCCGGAGAGATAGCACAGCGGTGTTGCAAGCAGCCGATCCAGAACCTAAGGTGGTTGGTTCGAATCCCGGTGTCCCATATGGTCCCCCGTGCCTGTCAGGAGCTATTTCTGAGCAGACAGCCAGGAGTAACCCCTGAGCACGGGGCTGGAGTGATGGCACAGCAGTGAGTGCATTTGCCTTGCACGCGGGTTGATCTAGACTGACCTTGGTTTCCATTCCCCGGTGTCCCATATGGTCCCCTGAGCCAGGGGCGATTTCTGAGCGCATAGCCAGGGAGTAACCCCTGTGCATCACAGGGTGTGGCCCAAAAAAGCAAAACAAATTAAAGGCAACTTCTTTCCTGGACTTCTTCAGCAGTGCTCAGGCGGCCCATTTTTTCCAATTCAGCTTACACAACCTAATGGTTCAATGTGGAAACTCCATCCTTAGCCTAGAGCACAACCCATACCTTCCAGATTTCACATTGACCTATATTTCCTTTCTACCATAGCGAGTAGACAGTCTGGAGATCCACACTGCAGGAGTGGCAACACTTCAGGAGTGACTCCTGAATACAGAGCCGGGAATCAACAGCTGTGCCTCATAAAAAAAAGAAGTAAATTAATATAATCCCATCTACCTTGAAAATGTGTCAACCAAAAACAGATGATGGGATGACTAGAGTAGAAGATAACAGCAGAAAAGAAACCCCTAGCCCAGCCAGAAAAACAGATACACAGAATGAAAGATGAAATCTCTCTCTCTCTCTTCACCCCACTCAGACAGCAGGACCAGGCAGGGCTCATATACCCAGACAACCACAAGGTACTGAGCAAGGAGTCTCACATATGTGAGACTTAACCGGAGACTAAGGAAAGCTGAGAAGATGAAACTACCTCGGGTTCCAGTCTGAGAGGCCCAGTGACAGGTACTGAGCACTGGCCCAGCTGGGAGACACAGAGACAAGGTTACTATCAGCTAGACAGATTCTGGATCAAGAATGCTGAAGGGCAAGAATGAATGTAGGGCCAAGACCTAGATCATCAGACACAGGGATACAATAATTTGGGCCCAAAGAGAGAGAGAGAGAGATGAGTGATGTCATACATGGGGAACCTTTACTTTGAATTATGTAGTATACTTTTTGTGTAGTTTGCTTAATTTCCTAAGCATCTGCGTTTGTCCATTAATCTTTCATACAGTTCTCATGAGTGCATGAAAAAAGTCCACTTTGGTGCTAACATTTTCTTCACTCATTTTTCGCCATTTAACACTTTTTATTTTATTTTACCGAAATAATGGTGATCTACAAAGTCCTTCCTAGTTTGAATTTCAGATATATAATGAATGAGACAGGCCTCTCCACCACCAGTGTCATTCATACAATGGCCCCAGGGTGCATCCTACACACCACATTTTGCCCCCTAGCCTCCCAGGGGTCCCTTTAAGTTTAGATTGTTTACGGTTTAGGTTACACTTTCTTTCTTACAAATGTGAACATACCAAGTTTGTTCTGCCCTTAGTGGATTACAGTTAGATTTTGTTCATTAGATCTATGTCATCCATTCAGGCCAAAGGTATTGCTGCAAATTGGCCTTCCCCTAGGGTTTTGTGCTGTCCCCCCTCAAAGGCAATTCCATGCCTGATAGCAACTGGGCAGGCCCTGAGCCTAGGGGGGGACATGAAGATAGTGAAAGAATGATTCTTTTCTCAGGAGCCCCCACGCATATGTGGGGACATGAACTTATCACATTCTGGGATGAGAAAAGAAACCTTCCTTTCACCAGCAAGGGTGTGAGTGAGTCAGGAGAGAAGACTAGGTCACACAGGAGAACTTTCATGAGTTCTGGGCACATTGCCTCTGTGGTACCCTTCTGCAAATATTACAAAAATATTTATTTACATAGCCAACCTGGGTTCAATCTTTAGCATCCCTGAGAACCATTGGTTTGTTGTCTCCCAAAATTATAACTTATATTAATACAAATATACAATAATTTTCTTCCACTTAAAAACCTGTTTTCAAACCCCTTAAGACGGTTTAGTTTAAGGTACCACATTTAGGGGTACTTAGAGCTTACTCCCAGCTCTATGCTCAGAGTGACATTTAGGGGAATATATATATATGTAGTGCTGGGCATTGAACACCAGGTCAGCTATGTGCAAAACAAATGCCCTATCCACGTACTATGTCCCTATTCTTTTTTTTTTTCTTTTTCTTCTTCTTTGTTTTTGGGCCCATACCCAGGCGATGCTCAGGGTTACTCCTGACTCTGCACTCACAAATTATTCCTGTTGGCTCTGGGGACCATATGAAATGCCTGTCAATCGAATCCCAAGGTTATCCATGTGCAGAGCAAGTGTCCTACCCACGTACTCTTGTTCTGGTCCCCCAACTGTCATTTCTTATTAAATTAAATTATTATTAAATTTAATATTATGTCGATTATCTTATTAAATAATGATTGCTGATCAGACTAGGTGGTGTATTAGGAAGTTTGTGGTTTGAAAAAAAAATCACTTCAGACATTTTCCTTTAGAACTTGCCTCCTCAATTCTACCCTGATCCTCTATTAAGTTCAGAGGCTTCTATTGACAGAATCAAGGGCACTTACCCTCCCTGTTGCTGTGGTGATGCTCTGAGTCCAGCGCTATGCCCCACCCTAGCCCCTGTCCAGTTTTCATTCCAGTCCCCCTCTCCACCCTGCCCCACCCTCTGGAGTTTTCCATCTCTTCGTCTTTGTTTGTTTTTGATTTTGTCAGTCTCCCTGCTCTGGATGGGTTTCTGTTTGTTTCCAAGCTGTCTGGGGCTGCGCACACATGGGAGACTAATGTCCTGGGCTGCTCTCTCGCCCTGATTGGTAGATAAGTCCCTCTACTTTGCAATGCAAGTCCAACCTGACATTTGGAACACCCAAAACAAATCGCAACATTCTGAGGCCAGAGAAAACCATCCCCCCTTCCCATCTCCTGCCGGCATTCTGTCCACCTGGAGAGGGGTTCTTAGAAAATTTCCAGTGTCCACTGCAAAGGCCATCTATAAAATATATTTAAATAAAAAGCACTCACTGAAAACCTCCTGTATACTAATTGCTAGGACTACTTTTGTTAAAAATTCCTCTCTCAGGGCTGGGAGATAGCATGGATGGTAGGGCGTTTGCCTTGCATGCAGAAGGATGGTGGTTCGAATCCCAGCATCCCATATGGTCCCCCGACCCTGCCAGGAGCGATTTCTGAGCACTGGCCCGGGTGTCGACCCAAAAAACAAAACAAACAAACAAAAAAAAAACATACAACACACAAAAAAAACCCTTTATTAAAAAATAAATTCTGGGGCCGGAGAGATAGCAAGGAGGTAAGGCATATGCCTTTCATGCAGAAGGACAGTAATTTTAATTCTGGCATTCCATATGGTCCCCTGTGCCTGCCAGGGGCAAATTTCTGAGCATAGAGTCAGGAGTAACCCCTGAGCACTGGCGGGTGGTGGCCCCCCCCCCAAAAAAAATTCAGAGGCCGGAGAGATAGCATGAGGTAGTAGAGTTTTGCCTTGCATGCAGAAGGTCGGTGGTTCGAATCCTGGCATCCCATATGGTCCCCCCGCGCTTGCCAAGAGTGATTTCTGAGCGTAGAGCCGAGGAGTTACCCCCTGAGCGCTGCCAGGTGTGACCCAAAAAAAACCAAAATAAAATAAAATAATAATAATAATAATAAAAAATTTTCTCTCTTCAAAATACAGGGCACGCAGGTGGGGGAGGAGGGAGATGGGTGGAACATTGGTGGTGGGAAAGTTGGTGAAGGGGGGGTGTTCTTTTTTTTATAACAAACGCAACTACAAACATGTTTGTAAATAAATATGTGTGCTTAAATAAAGATACTATAAAAATAATTATCCTCTCATTGGGGGCGGAGCGATAGCAACAGCGGGGGGAGCGCGTTCGCCTTACATGGGCGGACCTGAGTTCTATCCCCAGCATCCCGAATATGGTTGGTTTCCCCCTAGCCTGCCAAGAATGATTTCTTCTTCTTCTCTTTTTTTTTCAGGGGTGGGGGTCACAAGAAATGCTATCTCTCCGTCCCCCAGGAGTGATTTTCTGAGCACATGAGCCAGGAGTAATCCCTGAGTACTGCTGGGTGTGACTAAAAAAATTCCTTTCTCTTCTGGGGGCCAGAATGATAGCATAACTGGGTAAGGACATTCTCCCTTGCATGCTATCTGGGTTCCATCCTCAGCATCCCATATTGTCCCCCAAGCACTGCCAGGAGTAATGTCCGGAAACACAGAGCCAGGAGTAACCCCTCAGTACCCCAAAAATAAAATAAAATAAAATAAAATAATAATAATAATAAATAATAAAATAAATATAAAAACTAATATTACCACAGGTTCAAGCCAGAGTAGGGGGTTCTTGTTGTTTGTTGTTTGCAATTGTTTTGGGTGACACCAGGCTATGCTCAGGATCACTCCTGGCACGGCTCTGGACCAGTCCCAGAGGTCTACCCCAGGTCTACCACATGCAAGGCAAGCACCCTACCCACTGCATTATCACTTCAGCAGCAACATAGGTTCTTAACAGAGGTATGTTAAAAGGCACCATTTCACAGGACAATTCAGGTTATCGACCCCACATCCCATACACAAGCTGACGCAACACTGCTTACTCCATTCCAATGATGGTACTCGTCAGTAAATCCAACAGAATTTTTCTAAAGGATTATCCCAGTTGCTCTGCAGCCTTCACACAGTTCCTCCAGCCCTCTTCTAACACCCAGGACTATGCTCTTGGCTTGTTCCCATTCCTTGGGCCATTTCTCAGAATGCTTGTCACTGCTGCTAGGCTATTAAAACCAGCAAGAATGATGATTAGTAGTTCAAACATAATGGCAATTTGTCCTGTGACAGGGGTTACACTAAACTATCAGTTATTTCAATCCTCAAAATTATCTTTAATCATTCTCCAGTCACTAGCCCAGTGATTTTTTTTTGGGGGGGGTCCACATCTGCCTTTGCTCAGACCTCACAGATCAGAACCCTGATGGGGTCCCTGGCAAGGGATCAAACCATGCATCAGTGACATGTAAGGCAAGTGCTGTACTATGACTCTGGCATCCAGAGTAAATTTGGGGATGGGTGGGGAGTGGAGGAGGAAAAGGTACTTAGAAGACCCATGCAGTATAGATACCCAATCCAGGCCTCCCACATGCAAAGCATTTGCAACAGAGCGCTGAGCTATATCCCTCCCAGATCTTTCTGAAAACCAAATCTGTTTGCACACCCTCTGGCTTAAAACCTTCTGGCTTTTCCCTGCCCACAGGTTTTGGCTTTTTTGACTTGCTGGGGGCCATAACTGATGATGCTCAGGTTTTGACTGTTGACTTTACATACTCAGAGATCACCTCCTAGTGATGCTCCAGGAACTATATGGATTCCTGGGGCTTGAACCAGGGTTGGCTACTTGCAAGGTAAACACTGCACTATTGCTCCAGCCCACCATGGGTTGTTTTTGTTTTGGGGTTTGTTTTTGTTTGTCTGGGGGCCACTCCTGGCAGCACTCAGGGGATTACTCTTGGCTCTGCACTCAGAAATCACTCCTGGCAGGCTCAGGGGGACACTTATTAGATGCCAGGGATCAATACCTGGGTCAGCAGCGGACAAGGTAAAAGCCCTACTCATTGTACTATCACTCGCAGTCACCCACCACAGGGTTTTTTTGTTTGCTTGTTTTTTGTTTTTTTGGTCAAGGGTCAACCCCTCTGTGTTCAGGGATCATGCCTGGTAGTGCTCAAAGGGACATTAGACAGTGCACCTTGCTCACTGGACTCTCCATGTCCTGACCACACTTCTATGACTCATGACCTGAAATAATTTCCCCTCCTCTCCTCCATTTTTTTCTTTCTTCTTCCTCAAGGATCCTCTGGGTTTAAAGTGCCCTCAGCAGTAACACTGGCGTCTTTGCATTGTGCTGGGTCCTACTGACCCAAAAACACTATTTCCTCCACCTATGGGTCAGAGTCCGCTCTGGCTTTTGCAGGTTTCAGTTGAGCATCGTTTCTGTGGATCCCGGGAAAGCGGGTACAACGTTCGATCAAGGAACCCACATTGATACCAAGACACCAGGACTCTTATCATTTCTGAGCCCTCTTTTCAATTTGTGTTTTGTTTCAGTGCTTGGGGCGAACTCAGGGCCTCATGTGAGGTGTATGGAGCATGCTCTACCAGTCACTTAGCCACTCTCTGGCCCTGTTTCTTATCTGTTTCTTTGGTCAGTACAAGGGGCCCTATGTCACCTCTGTACTTTCTGACCTGGGACCATAGTAAACTTTACCAAGCATCTTCCAAAGCTCCTTTATGATGCCACATAAAGCCTCTACCCCAGAGAATGCACCTGTCTGCCCCTTGGTGAGACTGTCAGCTCTGAGGGGCTGGGGTACTGTGACTTGGACTCTGCTCCTTCTGGTGTCTATGACACAGGAGGTGCTCAATGTGGAAAATCAGTGATGAGAAATTCAATACCTGCAGTGATCTCGTGAGAGTGGCCACCTTGAAGGAAGGAGAGGGTAAGAGTTTTTGTTCAGTTTGGGACCACTCCAGCAGTGTTCTAGGAACCTCATGGTGCTGGTGACCAAATCCAAGCATCTTGTTTGTGCTTACTCAGCTCTCTCTCTGGAAAAGCAAGAATTTTTTTGTGGGGAGGTAGCTCACCCCCCCCCAGTGGTACTCAAGGGATGGTACTGGACACTGAATCTGGGCACCTGATTGAAAAGTATTTCAAGAAGATGGAAAGAGGTTAATAAGAGAGGCTGGGAGTGTTGTGTGCATGAGACCCTGTTACGAATAGTATTATAAATCATAGTGACTAAAGCAAAGAAAAAAAAAAACTTTTGGCTAACAAGAAGCTAAACCTGACAGATTAATTTTAGGAGGTAACTAGGGGTTACTCCTGACGAGGCTCAGGGATCACGCTGAATGAGGCTAGGGGAGACTATCTGGGGTCTGGGGATTGAACCCAGTTCAGCCCACATGTAAACCAAGTACTCTACTTATTTGCTGTAACTATTATTGTTCTGAGAAACCAATTAATAAGCACACAGCGAAAGGCAGTCATGAGGGCAAGTTGGTAATTAGGAAAATATTTTTATTGTTTTGAAATGTTCCAATGTTCATTATAAAAATCATGATAAGGAACTTTTTTTTTACATCTTCTCGAATTATGGAAAAACTTTGCCCCTGCATCATCAGACAAGAATGGTGATGGCCAAAATCTCTGCAAGAACGGGGAACAGGAGACACCGACAGAGGTGGCTCCATGGCAGCCAGACCTTTTTCATCCTGCACATGGAAGCCTAGGCTGAGTGGAGAAGACCCACATGGCACCCTCGGAGAAGCAGGCCCATCACAGCCGAGGAAGGTTTCGGGCACTGTGGCTGGTAGGCAGCTTCGTGAGAAGGGGAGGCAGGCCTGTGGCTTAATGCCTCCCAGGCCAGCCAGGAAAGAGACTGTGGGCATGGGCCAAATAGCGCTCGAAGTTCAGAAATTACCCCTTCACTCAGGCTCACAAAGACTAATGTATCAGGGTGATTTAAAAAGAAAAAAATAGATCAGAAGTTGAACATCTGGTTCCCTTTCTTTCAGCTGTAAGCAGCGACCATTGGTATTGAGGGGGAAAAGCAGATGTGAGCAGCTCACAATTGAGCACCTTCACCTCTGGTTCCATCCTCCCGTGGGCTGTACGGCCAGGCAAGCACCACTAGGGGACAGGGCTTATGTGCGAATCTGAGAAAACTGGAAATGTTTTGCACTCATATTCAAAGACTGCAGGGATACACACACACACACACACACACACACACACACACTACACACACACACACACAACACACACACACACACACAAAGATTCCCCCCATTTTGGTTTGTTTTTTTTTTTTTTTTTTTTTGAGAAACATGACTGTTCCTCTTGGCTGTCCTTGAGTCAAAACAAGGCAATTGCCTCGTGATTTATAGTTCCCAACTACACATTTTCCGCCTTCCAGAAGGCATTAGAGAAAGGGGCCCGTGTTGCCAGGAGCTATTGTAAACAGGTCCCTGACAGCTCGGGACACTTTGTTTTTAAATACAGCAAGACTTTTTTCCTTTTGGGCCCTGGCTGAAAAGCCAACTCCCCGGACTGTTTAGGAAAGTGCAGATGGGAGGGAGGGTTCCCCTAAAAGCCAAGCATGAGGGACCAGTGGTTTCCGTGAGATTATCAAAGGCAATCAATACATTTATGGCATCCAAACATTACCCTAAGCTCTGCAGGAACCCCAACATGGGTGGACAAGGGGCATAGGAGGTACAGGACAAGTTGGACCATAAGTCACATGGCTGAGCATGCCCCATACCAGGTCAGGGGAAGATTATCTCTTTGCATGGCTCCAGAGCTGCTGGAAGGTGGAGAGTTGATGACGCTCACCAGCAAGCAGCCAACAGCAGATACAGGCAGATCATGACAATAGACCAATGGCTGGAGACCCAGGAGAGCAGGCTGCATGCCCTGCTGGAGAGGGAGAAAGAACTATGATTGAGAAAACAGTTTTTGTTAATGTGCACACCCATGACCTGAGCTGAAAGAAGATGAAATGATGGATTTTTATCCCGCTGGGCAAGCCATGAACTGAAGTTCCATGCGTGCCCTGTGGCCCAAGAAAGCTGGGGCTGATGCCGCCAGCCTCTGGCCAGGACATTCTCAAAATGTCCAAAGGACAGCTGTGTAGTGAGCTCATCTTGGCTATCTGCTCGAACAGAACCCACCCGTCTCCAGCTAAGTCAGGCTACAGTTTCTCAGCACGGATGACCTTGCACAAGGGAAGCATCTACCCCAAAGGCAGCAGGTAGCAGGTAATTTAGCAAGAAGTCTTTTCACTTTGAGACACACGAGTCTTGAGCCAAGATGGGGAAATCCTCTCTGGCCCGTTGGGAGATGATCTAAACCCTCCAAGTCTACATGAAATAAGATACTCTGGGGAGAAGTGGTCAGGAATGGAATTTCCGAGCAGAAAGAGCAGGGCCATTTTTTAAGCACAGCATAACGTCCCCTAGACTCAGACATACTGCCCCTGTGTCCAAGACTCAGAGGGCAGAAGACATCACTGGCTGATGAAATCCTGAAGCACATCAACTATTGTTGACCTAGTGGGAAATTTGGAAGTGAGTAACCTCATCTGCCACTCATCTTCAAGACCCCAACAATATCTGAAAAATGAGCCCCAGCACCAGAGAAGCCAACCTGCAGAGCAAGGCCTCATTTGTACAGGGAGTTCAACATTCATCTAAAAGATAAGGCAGCAGGAGACGCCTAGGACCTAGGGAACATGCCCCAAACTCAGCTTCCTCAAGTCACTGTGGAGGCCACAGTCCAGGAGCCCAAGGCCATAGCAAAACCCTGGCTTCATCATGGCCTCAGGCTCTGTATCGCGGCTCTCTCCTGAAACAGTGTGGCACAGAGCTGTACAAAAGCTAATCATAACTGTTGAGGTATGCTGGTGACTGAGCACCCCCCTTCTGAATGTCGCCCTTCCAGCGGCTCTACCTGTACCACACCTTTTCAAACTATCCTTACCTCTTGGGCTGCTTCTGTGAGTAAACCAACAGGTACTTCACACGCAGAAGCTGGGTTATTGGTGACCACAAAGTACTTGGGGGGGATGTCGCCCCCTTCACTATGCTTGATTCTTGCTCTCCTGCGGTCTATTTCCTGGGGAATCTGCAGAAGTAGAGCAAAAGAAAGAGCAAAGTGAGAGGGGAGGAACTGGTAGATTATTGGAGACACAAATCCTGGCACTCGGGGCAGACCTACAACGAGGGAAGCAGAACTAAAATATGACAGACTAAGATAGGGCACGAGAACTAGAAGTAGCCGACACATTCAATCCTTAGCATCCATATGATTCCCCTGAGCCTTACAAGGGAAGCACAAAGCAGATCCCTGAGCAGAACAGGAGTAAACCCTAAGCACCATGAGGTTTTTTTTCTTTTAAAAAATAGGCATTTTTTACCAAAAAAAAAAAAAAAAAAAAAAAGTAGAATAGGGGCTGGGGAGATAGCATGGAGGTAAGGCATTTGCCTTGCAGCGCAGAAGGGTTTGGTGGTCCGAATTCCAGGCATCCCATATGGTCCCCGAGCCTCGCCAGGAGCAATATCTGGATATAGAGCCAGGAGTAACCCCTGAGCGCTGCCAGGTGGTGACCCCAAAACCAAAAAAAATAAAATAAAATAAAAATAGCATTTTAGGGAATGGAGATAGTACAGTGGATAAGATGCTTGTCTTGCATATGGTCAACCTGGGTTCAATCCCTCCCCTAAGCTCTACCAGGAGTGATCCCCTGAATATTAGGGCCAAGAGAAAGCCGAGTGTGGTGAGTGTTGCCCTACAACAAACAAACAAAAAAAACCACAATAGCAAGCCGAAATGTTTCCTTTGGTGGCAAGAAAAGCTTCACCCCAAAACAAAGAAAGACCAAAGCAGCGTGCCACTGAACATGGCAAGGCTTGATGTCTGGTGATGCTGTTTCTGAATGCCCCATGCTGAAGGTGCAAGAGGGAGGCCTCTGAGCTGGCCGTCCTCTGGACTCCAGATTGTTTCATATTAGAAATTGGGAGCTTGTGGCTCTCTCCGCTGCTCTGATCAGTCCAGGACACCAGGACAGGCAGTTTATGAGTTTGCAGCCTTCAGCACAGGCCAAAGAGCAAATTCTCCCAGGCTTATAGGCAGGGCAGTAGACTGATGTAGGTCAGCCTGTTATCCACTCCCCAAGGAGCTGAAGAGTGGACATCCTGGGGCCTTAGTCGTCCCCACCCCCACTCCACTAACACCACCAGAGCAGTCTGGAAGGACAATCTGTGATGTCTAGCTGCTTTGTGTGTCATTTATCCAGCAAATACTCCATGATTATCTATCACATATCTCCTTGACTCCCATACCCTGGTCCATGAAATCTCATCTCCTTCATCCAGTTTTCCCTAGGCACTCGACCCTTTCGTGCTCAGATTCCTCTATTGAGCTGCCTACCCCTGCCCTGGACTCTGCATGATGGTGAGTGACATCCCTGGCATGCTGAGGCTCCCTACGGTGAGCTCCCTCCTCACAGGCCACCCCATCCTGTGGCCCTACTCTGCTTGTTCCACACTCTGCTCACTCACCCTTCTTTCTTGGTCTGGCACTTGACATCCGGATGGTCGATGACCTCACACACGGCCACGCAGCTGAGAATGAGACCAGGAGGCTACGCTTTGCCATCCGTGGCCGTAGGGGCTATAAATGAGAGCCAGACTCATGGTCACTGTGAGGTAAGTCCCTTCCCCAAACAGGGATGTCTGCGGAGCCAACAGAGAAGAGATGGCAGTGTGGTGAGCTGCCCAGGGGTCCAGAGAGGGCTCTGCCCATGAGCTTGTCAAGTTTGCTTCCCCCTAGCACCAGAGGCTCCATGGCACCTCAGAGAGGTAGACTGTAGTCAGCGCATTTCTTTTGTCTGACGGTTTTTAACTGGTTGTGAGTAGCAAAACCAGCAGTTGCTGGAGTCCGGATGGGTGAGAGAAGCATGGCTCGGAGAGTCCAAAGAAACCTGAATTTGAATCCTCCACTGACTGAGTTGCCAAATCAGAGACTTGAAATATCACGATATCTACAGTGACCAGCACCAACACTGATTGTTCCACCACCAGGCATGAGGTGGAGGAGACTCACAGAATAGCAAAACCTCTCATGGTCCTGACCTGGGTGCAGGGTGGCCCCTCAGTCCAGGACCCCCAGACATGGACATACTAAGTGTGCTGCTGCAAGATGCATTGGCATGATTCAAGGGCCGGGGGAGAAACTGAGTCAGTACTTGGAAAAGAATCTCTCAGAACAGACACTGCAAAGGAAACTACAAAGCGAACAACACTGTAACCCATGAGAACTAAATGGGAAATTACTAAACTAAAAAATGTGTCTAGCACATTTGTGATAGCACAGAGGGGAGGGTGTTTTGCCTTGCACAGAGCCAACCCAGGGTTTAATCCCTGGCATCATATAGGAGCTCCAAGCCTGCCAGGAGTGATTCCAGAGAGCAGAGCCAGGAAGTTTACCTCTGAGCACCACCAGTTGTAGCCCCAAAGCAAAAACAAAACAAAAATGTCTGTTTATAAGGCAGACCGGGGTGGGGGTGTAAGAAAGGTACCTGTGGACATTGGTGGAGGGAAGTTGGCACTGATGGTGAAACTGGTGTTGAAATACTGTAAAAATGAAAGTCAAATTTATTTTTTGTTTGTTTGTTTTGGGGCCACACCTGGTGATGTTCAGGCGTTACTCCTGGTTCTGTGCTCAGAAATCTCTCTTGGCTCAGGGGACTATATGGGATGCTGGGTATCCAACCCAGGTCCATCCTGGGACAGCCACGTGCAAGGCAAATGTCCTACTGCTGTGCTAACTCTCTGGCCCCAAAACTCAAATTTAAATAGAGAAATAAAAACACATCTGTAAAGGTCTTTTTTTTTGGGGGGGGCCCACACCGGTGATGTTCAGGGTTACTCCTGGCTATGCGCTCAGAAGTTGCTCCTGGCTGGGGGGACCATATGGGACACCGGGAATTGAACCCAGGTCCATCCTGAGTCAGCCACGTGCAAGGCAAATGCCCTACTGCTGCGCCACCGCTCAAAGAAGAAAAAACTGCAGCAGTAAATTGCCCACTCTTGTGTAGTAACCAACAAAGGAAAATGTCCCAGGAACTGAAAATACAGTCAAGAGGGTGCTTGCCTTGGAAGAAGTCATCATAGGTTCAATCCCCAGCACCTCATTTGGTCCCTGAGAATTGCCCATGTGTATTTCCTGAGTAGAGAGCCCAGAGTAACTCCTGAGCATCACCAGGTATAGCCCAAAATCAAACCAAAAAAGTCCCAGAATCGGGGTAGGGCAAAACCCCCGAGGTGTGCAGGTATAGACCAAAAAATCAAAAAACAAAAACCCCAGGAGGTCAAAGCTGGGAGAAAGCTTGATGGGTTGGAGCACATGCTTGACATGCAGGAGCCCTGGGTTGCATCCCTAGCATACAGTCCCCCAAAACTACCCAGAGTAACTCCTGTATGATGATTCCAGGAATAGTTCCTGAGTACCATCAGGGTATGATCCTAAAAAAAAAGGAACAGAAAATAGCAGCAACTCCCCTGGTTGTCCCCTAAATAGTATTGAGGCAAGAGAAGGGCCCTCAGGTTGGGAGGCCAACAGAAGTAACATGGCAGGGCCGGAGAGATAGCATGGAGGTGTACAGTGTTTTGCCTTGCATGCAGAAGACAGTGGTTGGAATCCTGGCATCCCACATGGTCCCGCCGAGCCTGCCAGGAGCGATTTCTTGAGTTGTAGAGCCAGGAGTAACCCCTAAGCACTGCCGGGGTGTGACCCAAAAAAAAGGAAAAAAAACAAAAAGAAGTAGACAGTGGCAAACAACAACACTTTGACCTACTACATGCCCACAGACCACTGTGACAGACCTAAAACCACCACCGTCATGCGAATCCATAAGTCCTTGAGCACAGTCGAGCAATAGAGCAGGGAGCTGTCCCAGAGGGAATACGAGCCAGAGTAAAAAGTGAGGTGTCTCACCAAGGCGAAGGAGTTCACTCACTGAGAACCTGGTCCTGAAACGGGGGTGCATAGTGCCACAATTCCAAGTCAAGAAGTTCAAGTATGGGCCCTGAGAGATAGCACAGCGGCCTTTGCCTTGCAATCAGCCGATCCAGGACCAAAGTTGGCTTGGTTTCGAATTGCCGGGTGTCCCATATGGTCCCCCTGTGCCTGCCAGGAGCTATTTCTGAGCAGACAGCCAGGAGTAACCCCTGAGCACTGCCGGGGTGTGACCCAAAAACCAAAAAAAAAAAAAAAAAAAAAAGAACAAGTATATGACCTCTGAGAAACCTTCTGCCCAGGCCATCTTGGAATGACCTCATCTCAGAAAAAGGGGACCTGGCTATTCTCTCACCTAACCCCACATCCATTCCTCAAGTATCCCTGTCACGTAGATCCTCTTCTCTAGACTCAAAACCTACAGCCCAGGGGCCAAAGAGATAGTATAGGCGGGAAGGTATTTGGTTACATGCACTGACCCAGGTTCGATCCCTGACATCTTATATGGTCCCCAGAGTACCACCAGGAATGATTCCTGAGTGCTGAGCCAGGAGTAAATCTTGAGGCACAGCTGGGTGTGGCCCCAGAAAAAAACAAAGAGTGGGGGAATAAAAACCAAAACCTACAGCCAGGGCCTCCAGGAACAGGGTGTACTGGAGCAGGATATGGGGATTTCTCAACCAAGAGAAGATGTCACACAACTTCGTGCAAGCAAGCAGCCCTGTCTAGCCAATCTCCTACCCTACTCCGAGAGAAGTGTTGCTGGGCATGCGAATCTATGAACACTGTCTGGATGAACACGGTCTGGCCGGCACTGCTTCAGGCCAGCTCGGCTGTAAAGGGGCCCAGGATTTCCGGTAGCCTGGCTGTGAACAACCAGCTCAGGGCCAGAGTAAACAAGCCCTGCATCCTCGGCAAAACCCAAGTGCACTAAGAGGTGCAGCAGCGAGCCAGCCCCGGTCGCTCAGCCTCGCCGCAGAGTACAGCCCCCTCAGCCAGCACTTGCTACAGTGACCAGGACCAGGGGAGAGAGGGGGGAATGTCTGCAGAATCACAGCTTCTGAAAATACTCTCCACTTCTGTACATGGGGAACACACATCCATAGCACATACACATGGTACTGTGGTCTTGAAAAGGGAGGCTGCGGGGTTCTACACTATGTGAACACACAACCCACACGCATGCCATGCTTGCAAGTCCTACACTACAGATGCAGACACCAAGCCTCATGGTCTCAGTGTGTCCCAGCCATTCTCTGAGAACCTGCACTGTTCTCAGGGCCGGGTAAAAGCCACTGATCTAAACAAGCCAGCAAAGCTGCTAGGAAGGCTATGCTGACACCTCTTTCTTTGACCCCTCACTGAAGGGTAAAAACAGATGTCCGCAGAGTAGGGTGAAAGTGAGTCCTTTTTTTTTTTTGGGTGAAAGAGGGTGCTGGGGATTGTAAGCATGATGCTCGACCTACTTAAAGTCTCATTGTTTGGACTCTCAAAGGGGAGGAAAGAATGGGATTGGGGAGGACAAAGGGACAATATAGAGGTCAAGACATTGCCTTGCAGCCAGCCAGTCTCTAGCACTGCATGGTTCCCAGCAACCAAAACATAGAGCCAGAAGTGGTACTCCAGGCCAACACCCTGCTCAAATCCCAAAAAAAGAATGGCCTGAGGAGTATCTCAAAGGGCTAAACATGTGCTATACATCGTGGGAGTCCCAGGTTTGATCTCTTGCATTATAGTTCTGAGTGCAGAGCCAGGAATAACTCTTGAGCACTGCTGGGTATGCCCTCCCAAGAAAAGTACTTAATAGAGGGGGTGCTGGAGAGATCGCACGTGTGGTAGGGTCGTTTGCCTTGCATGCAGCTGATTTGAAACAGATGGTGGTTGAAATCCCTGGCATCCCAACGATTCCCTTGCCTGCCAGGATTGACTTATGAGTGCAGAGCCAGAAGTAACCCCTTGAGCACCGCCGGGTGTGACCCCAAAAAAAGAAAAAAGAAAAAGCTTTAATAATATGTGTGTTAATAAGTTAAAAAGAGAGATAGTACGGAGGTTAAGGTGTTTGCCTTGCATGCAGAAGGTCGGTGGTTCAAATCCCGGGCATCCCATATGGTCCCGAGCCTGCCAGGAGTGCTTTCTGAGCATGGGAGCCAGGAGTAACCCCTGAGCACTGCCAGGTGTGACCCAAAAACAAAACAAAACAAAAAGGTAGAAAAAGGACACCCCTGAAACATCCCTCAATGTTAACAAGGACCAACTCTCCAAATTTTCAGTGAATGAGTTAGCACCTGGGGTCTCAGTAGTAATCAGAGGTTTCCATTAGCTGGTTGGGTGGGCCTGACATTCCATGGCCCCAACAAGTTCCCAGGGCCAGCTACAATGCTGTGAAAGTTGGCCACATGCTGAGATATCCTGAATAGCTTTTGTTTGGCTGTTTTTTTTTTTTGTTTTTGTTTTTGTTTTGTTTTTTTGGTTAGTTTGTTTTGTTTGGGTTGGATAGCACCTGGTGGTACTCAGGGATTACTACTGACTGCACTCAGGAATTACTCCTGGAGGGGCTCAGAGAACTATACAGGATGCTGAAGATTAAACCTGGGTCAGCTGTATGCATATAAGACTCCTTATTCCTCTGGCCTCGATGAGCTTGAATTTATTTATTTTTTGGTTTTGAGACCACATCTGGTGAGAGGGTTACATCTAGCTCTGTACAGCTGGAATTACTTTGAATGGGGCTCAGGACCATAGAGGATGTTGGGGATCAAACTAGAGTTAGCCTTATGCAAAATAAACTCTACCCACTGTCCTCTGGTTGATCTTTTTAAAGCACACTGATAGTACCCTTCTACTGAGATTCTGATTTAAGCAGATAGTTATTTTTTTTTTTTTTTTTTTTTTTGGTTTTTGGGCCACACCCAGTAATGCTCAGGGGGTTACTCCTGGCTAGTGTGCTCAGAAGTTGCTCCTGGCTTGGGGGGACCATATGGGACACCTGGGGGATCGAACCGTGGTCCGTCCAAGGTTTAGCGCAGGCAAGGCAGGCCACCTTACCTTTTTAGCGCCACCGCCCTGGCCCCTGCAGATAGTTATTTTTTACAATCCCCAAAGTGATATCAAATGTGCAGGATGGGAGCCATCTTTCTATAAGATTTTTTTTTTTCTCTTGGGCTATACCTGGCAGTGCTCAGGTTATTTCCTGGCTCTGCACTCAGGAATCACTCCTGGTGGGCTTGAGGTACCATATGGGATGCCAGGGATTAAACTTGGGTTGGTCACATGCAAGGTAAGCACTCTGCCTGCTGTATTATTGCTTCCAGTGCCCATTGTAAGAGTTTTTAAACTCAGAAGCAGGAGTGATAGTGCAACTGATTAAGCCCTTGCATGCAACCAACTGGGGTTCAATCCCAACATCCCATCCTGAGTACCAACAGAAGTGATCCTGATTGCAGAGCCAGGAGTAAGCCAGAGCAAGATAGGACCCAAAAACAAAATAATACAAGACAGCATGAATCCTACCAGGAGCCATGCCCAGGGCCCAGAGGATGCAAATCATCTTTAGATCAAAGGTTTTCCCCAGAGAAGAGACCTGGGCAGCTACTCGTCCCAGCAAGTCCAAGGTCAGGTCCATGTGCATGGCCATAGATCCCCAGTGATGTCAACACTGTTCAGGCGGCCACAAAGGGAGCATGAGGCCTGCCCGAGTACAATGCCCAGAACGCCAGCACACTCCCCTGGCTGCCGGCACTCCAGTGCGAGCCTTAGACCTACCTTGTTCAGGTGGCAGTGCAGGCCATTGTGGGATGGATGGGAATGGAAGTTCTCTAGGCGGCTGCCATGGAAGGCATAAATGAGTTCTCGATCGCCTTTGGTCTCATAAAACTTGGCATTAGCTGGGTTGAAGTATTCGATTTCAAATAGGAAGTCTGGTACCAGGGACAGGCGTGTGAGGGGCTCCAGTCAGCTTTTGGATCTTCTCAAACTTGAAAAGATGGAGAGAGCCACAGTTTTACTTGGGAAGCCTGGAGCTACCAGAATGCATTTTAGTGCCACCAAAATCTCCCCTAAAACCTTGGCCTTAACACCCATGGAGTCTACTCCATAAGAACAGCTGATTTCACAAAAATGAAAACGTCAGGGACGTGGAGCAATAGCACATGGTAGGGTGTTTGTCTTGCAAGCAGCAGACCTGGGTCTTACTTGGGGTTTGATTCCTGAAACCCATATGGTCCCCTGAGCTTCTAGGGGTGATTTCTGAGTGCAGAGCCAGGAGTGACCGCTGAGCACTGCTGGGTGTGGCCCAAAAACAACAACCAAAAAAAAAAAAAATGTCAATTTAGAGACCAAAGATGAGTTCAAGAATGACCACATGCTTTACACACGGGAGGAATCAGGTTTGAGCCAGGGAACCACTTGGTTCCTGAGCCCCACTGGGAGTGGCCCTGATCACAAAGCCAGGAATAGCTCCTAAGCACTGTGGGGTATGGTCCAAAAAACATAAGAACATCTGAAAACAGTAGTACAGCAGGTAGGGCTCCTGTCTTGCATACAGTGGGACCTACGTTAGATCCCAGCATCCTACATGGTAACCTGAATTACTCCAATCAGAAGTATTTCCTGGGGCCAGAGCAATAACACAGCAGTAGAGCATTTGCCTTGCACCTGGCCAAACCTGTGCGGACCTGGGTTCAATTCCCAGCATCCCATATGGTCCCCCAGCCTGCTGTGAGTGATTTCTGAGCAGAGCCAGGAATACCCCTGAGCGCCTCTGGGTATAGCCCCAAAACTAAAAACAACAACAACAACAACAACAACAACAACAACAAATTCCTAATCATAGAGAAAAAGGAGCAACCCCTGAGCATCAGTGGGTATAAAAAAAAAAACCTCAAAAGTTTTTTACAGATAGAACAGCAGACAGGGTGCTTGCCAGATTTGATTCCCAGAATCCCATATGGTCCCCAACCACTACCTGAAGTGATTCCTAAGTGTAAATCAAGAGTAACTACTGAGCATAACCAGGTGACGCCCAAAAACAAAAACAAAAACAAAACAAGCCAAAAAAAACAACAACAAAAAAAAAAAAAAACCCCAACCAACCAAGCTCAGAACTTAAAGCTTAAGACTTCTCTTTCCTCTGAGACAGGAGATAGTACAGTGGGGTAGGGCACTTGTTTTGCACATTGCCAACCCAGATCAATCTCTGGCACCCTATAACCTTGGCACCCCAAGCCTTGCCAAAAATAATCCTTGAGTGCAGAGCCTGGAGTAAGCCCTGAGCACCACCAGATGTAACACACAAACAACAAAAAAATACCCCAAAGATGCCCACTTTTGATGACGGAAAAAAAGGGCAGATGGGCACAGTCCACCCCCAGCAACCCACAAACATGATAAGCCAGTAAATGGGATCCTTGGGCTATAGCAGTATCAGTAGTGAGGTGACACTCATTCTGTCATAGCATACCTCTGGGTGACAGTGACTCAGTTCACAGAGGCAAAAAGGGAGATTCAGTTACACCTGAGGTGAGATGGGAAGGCTCTCCACTTCAGACTCCACCTCTGCTTCCTGACAACCCAACAAGTATTTCTTCTTTATTTTGGGGAGTATTGGAGGAGTCACACCCACCAAGGCTCAGGGGACATAAGAGGTGCTGGAGACCAAACCAGAATCAGCTGTGTGCCAAGGTAAGTGCCATCATCCCTGTTCTACCTCTCCAGCCCACCACAAAGGTATCTAAAGTGTGTGGGCAGGAGCAATAGCAGAGTGGATCAGGAGTTTGCCTTGCATGCTGCTGACCATGGTTCAATCCCCACATCCCATATGGTCCCCTATGCCTGCCAGGAGTAATTTCTGAGCACAGAGCCATGAGTAACTGCTGAGTGTGGCCCAAAAACTAAAACAAAACTAAAGTATGTGTGTCAAGGATCTGCCATGAAACCCAACATCTATGTAATCCTTGCCATCTGTCCTTAAGACACTGTACCACATAGAAAAATCCACCCTGTGGGGCCAGAGAGATAGCATAGCGGTAGGGCGTTTGCCTTGCACACAGCTGACTCAGAACAGATGGTGGTTCAAATCCCAACATCCCATATGGTCCCCCAAGCCAGCCAGGAGCAATTTCTGAGTGTAGAGCCAGGAGTAACCCCAGGTGTAACCCAAAAACAAAAAACAAAACAAAACAAAAAAATCCACTCTGTAGCCCATCCATGATGAAATGAATTACTATTCTCCCCCATTTCATGATTGTGGTGCCACATGGAATAAAGATCCTGGGCTGTACTCCCAACACACGAGCAGTTTCTCTGAGTGACAAGTGCAGGAATCTGCATCTTCAACCAGCTGCAGAGCAGGTGGCGGGGAGGGCTGGGGCCCAACTCCACATCCTACACACCAAAGACTTACCTCTGACTTCTTTGCACTATGGATGGCTAGGACCTTTGAAGATAAAATCCAGCTGACCAGGTCCCAGGCCCGTTTGTCTTTGTCGCTTGAGGACTGGAGAAGTTCTCGAAGGTTGGGTAACTTGCTGGCATCAGCAAGCTGGAGGGAAGTAAAAGCTCCATTAGTACGACCCATGACAAAGAGAACCATGCCCTCTAGTGACCAGGCTGGAGATTGGCGCGCCTCAGTCTCAAGAAGTAAACAGGACTGTGGACACGCTTTTCCAAACTCCAAACACTCTCATCACTAACAGGTTTATTTCTGTTGATCTGTTTATTTATTTTGAGGGGGGAGCTTTCTTCATTTTTATGGCTTTTGGGCCATAGAGATCATCTGTGGTGCCAAGGTTGGCTGCATGCACCTTACCAGCTGTATTATCTCTCCAAACCCTTTTCTTTTTCATTTTAGTCACTAGGGTAGGTATACATAAACCATTCCAGTACCACAGTCTCCACCAATGTCTGGTTCCCTCCACCACTGTCCTTGTGATGGCTTCCTAATGAAGAGTTTCTCAGGTTCTGTTGCCTCTGGGCATTCGCTATTCCCTACTAGGCATCTTTCACTCCCTCATATGAGAGATTATTCTGTCTGCCCCTCTTCTTCTAACTTCACTCTGCATGACACTCCAGCTCCATTCATGGAACAAAAAATTGCATGATTTCATCTTATGAAAGGTTATTTTTTCCATTCATTTGGCTCAAAAACCCACATTCTGTTCCATGATGCATTTGCTGCAGGAATATTACTGACTGGTAATGCCACCTGGCCGGAGGTGTTGACATACATTTGCAGGTGCTGACATCCATAATGAAAAGCTTTCTAAACTTTGGCAGGCATTAAACTTCTGGAGTACCTGTTTCCCTGGAGATCAGAAAAGGCCAGGAAGGTACAAGCAGAGGACAGAACAGCATGGCTGGAGGGAAGGCTGAGAGATAGTATAGTGGGCTCCAATCCCCAGTATCCTGTATGTATGTTCCCCCAGAGCCTGCCAAGAGTGATCAGGTGTGGCCCAAAAATAAAACAAAAAGCATGGCTAAGGGGGCCAGTGTGACAGTAAAGCAGGTAGAACACTTGTCTTGCACATAACTAACCCAGGTTATATCACCAGAACCACAATGACTCCCTAAGCCCAGCTAGGAATGATTCCTGAGTTCAAATCCAGGAGTATGAAATGATTCCAGGAGTTCAAAGCCCAAGCACTACAGAAAAGGGGAGGGAGGGGAAGGGAAGGGAAGGGGGGAAAGGAAAGGGAAAGGAAGGGGAAGGGGGAGAGAAGAGGAGGGTAAGGGAGGGGAAGGGAGGGGAGGGAAGAGAAGGGAAAAGGAAAGGGGAGGGAAGGGAAGGGAAAGGGGAAGGGAAAAAGTTTAGATGGACACTTACATGGGGGGGGATAGGGAAGGAAAGGGAAGGAAAGGGAAAGGGGAGGGGAAGGGAAGGGAAAGAAAAAATTTTAGATGGACACATGGGGGCACATCCAGTACTCAGGAGTTACTCCTGGCTCTGTGCTCAGGAGTCACTCCTGTGGTGTTCAGGGGACCATATAGGATCTCGGTGATTGAACTTGGGTTGGCCAGATGTTAGGCAAGTTCCCTCCCTGTTGTGCTCTAGCCCATAGACAGACAACATTTTGTGGTACTCAGTGGTTACTCCTGGTCACTCCTGGCAGGCTCAGGGGACCATCTGGAATGCTGGGGATAGAACCCATGTCAGCCACATGCAAGGCAAAAGCCTTACCCGCCATGCTATTGCCTTGGCTCCCTGGACAGCATTTTTTTTTTTTTTTTTTTTTGGTTTTTGGGCCACACCCGGCGGTGCTCAGGGGTTACTCCTGTCTGCTCAGAAATAGCTCCTGGCAGGCATGGGGGACCATATGGGACACCGGGATTCGAACCAACCACCTTAGGTCCTGGATCGGCTGCTTGCAAGGCAAACGCCGCTGTGCTATCTCTCCGGGCCCCCTAGACAGCATTTTTAAAGTAAGTATGAACCATATGCAATTATTGGGGCTTTCAGGCTTACCCAGGATGTGGCAAAGTGTTGGCACTCCCCCTCAAGCCCACTGTAATCTTCATTGCCACAAGTGAATAACCACCAGACACCCCCAACAATAGATGAAAGAGAAACAAGAAATAGAAGAAGCACAGCAGTAGGGCGTTTGTCTTGCACGTGGCCGACCCAATACAGAACTAGGTTCAATCCCCAGCATCCCATATGGTCCCCCAAGCCAGAAGTGATTTCTGAGCTCAGAGCCAGGAGTAACCCCTGAGCGCTGCCGAGTGTGGGCCCCAGAAAAAAAAAAAAAAGAGAAAAGAGAAACAAACACAAACAAAACAAAAACTAAGCATGAGAGCCAGCACTGTGAGGCCTGTTTGATCCCAGCACTTCATCAGTACCAGCTGGGGGGACACCTGGTGGCGCCATAGCTGGGGGCCAAGGGTGAGAAAAGACCCTGTCTCAAAATCAAACCAGTCCCACCAGAGGCTTCTGAGCTAGTGAGAAAGCAAGACACCTTTTTTTTTTCTTTTGGTTTTGGTTTTTGGGCCACACCCGTGGTGCTCAGGGTTACTCCTGGCTGTCTGCTCAGAAATAGCTCCTGGCAGGCACGGGGGACCATATGGGACACCAGGATTCGAACCAACCACCTTTGGTCCTGGATCGTTTGCTTGCAAGGCAAACGCCGCTGTACTATCTCTACGGGCCCAGCAAGACACCTTTTGAGATGCAGAATTCCAAGCTTAAGAGTATCTCTGGTCTTTGAGAAGAAAGGACAGAGCAAGAACATAAGCAGAATCAACCTCTCTCCTAGAAGCCAACACCTCAGTAACAGGGGCACAGTTTGGGAAAACCATCATCAAGGCCTCGAAAAGGAGCTGGGCACCCTCCATATTGTGGGTTGGCTGGCATCTCAGCTGTGCATCCCATTCTCTCTTCCACACCCCTCGTATTTCCCAAATAGTCCCTATTGTCTCTTTGCTGAAAATCTTTTGGCTCTACACTCAGAAATCGCTCCTGGGGCTAGAGAGATAGCATGGAGGTAGGGTGTTTGCCTTGCATGAAGAAGGTTGGTGGTTTGAATCCCAGCATCCTATATGGTCCCCCAAGCCTGGTAGGGGCAATTTCTAAGCATAGAGCCAGGACTAACCCCTGACCGCTACCGGGTGTGCCCCCCCCCCTCCAAAAAAAATAAACAAACAAAAAAAAAAAGAAATCGCTCCTGGCAGGCTCAGGGGACCATATGGGATGCTGGGATTTGAACCACTGAACTTCTGCATGCAAGGCAAACACATTACCTCATGCTATCTCTCCAGCCCCCTGCTGAAAATCTTCTGTTTGAGAAAGACAACAGTCCTGGGAACACAAACGAAGTCAGGACTGAACTTTTTCTTTCCTGGAAAGACCAGAATCCTCGTTCCAGCCCTAGTGCCCCGGCTAGCCCAGAAACAAGACGAGGGGGCTGGAGTGATAGTACAGTGGGGAAAGCCCTTGTCTTGTACACAGCTGGCCCAGGTTCGATCCCCATCACCCATATGGTCCCCTGAGGCTGCCAGGAGTAATCTTTGTGAATAGAGCCAGGAGTAAGCCCTGAACAAAGACAAGTGCCTCCCCACCACCACAAAAAAAAAAGAGGGGGGCCAGTTCATACCACGAGATTCAAGTGAACCTCACTAGAGTGAGGCTGGTGCGCCTGGAACATTGATGCACTTATCCTCTGCAAATACACACAATTACCTCAATACCCATACTCCACTTCAAACCAATTAAATCTCTCCACTTCAAACCATTAAATCAATTAAACCCATCTCTTGAGATGGGGCACAGATATCAGCTATTTTTTTTTTTTTTTTTTGGTTTTTGGGCCACACCCGGTAACGCTCAGGGGTTACTCCTGGCTATGCGCTCAGAAGTTGCCCCTGGCTTGGGGGACCATAAGATATCAGCTATTTTAAAGTTTCCCAGGTGAGTTCCATGTGAATCCACACAGGAAAGCTCAAAACAGAACCATCTCCCCAGCAAATGCTACTATTCTGTTTCCTATCTAGAAACATGCATGAAAGTCTTCCTTAGACAGGTTGGTTCCTTAGACAGGGGACCAGAGCGATAACACAGCGGGTAGGATGTTTGCCTTACACAAGGCTAAACCTGGGTTCGATCCTCAGCACCCCATATAGTTCCCCCGAGCCTGCCAGGAGCGATTTCTGAACGGAGAGCCAGGAGTAACTCGAGCACCACTGGGTGTGGGTCCCCCATCCCCCAAAATAAGAAAGGTCTATTAGCCTTGGAGCCAGCTGTTTCAACACTAGGAATTTTTTTTGTTTGGTTGGGGTTTTTTTTTTTTGGTTTTTGGGCCACACCCGGTGGTGCTCAGGAGTTACTCCTGGCTGTCTGCTCAGAAATAGCTCCTGGCAGGCACGAGGGACCATATGGGACACCGGGATTCGAACCAACCACCTTAGGTCCTGGATTGGCTGCTTGCAAGACAAACACCGCTTTGCTATCTCTCCGGGCCCAACACTAGGAATTAATCTACAAAAAATAATAAGAGGCGAAAAAGGTGAATAATGTAAAGGAATATTTATCATACCATTATTTATCAGAGCAAACAATGATTAGGAGGGAGCCCAGAGGAAGAACTCAGAGTGTGAGGCAGCCAGAGAGCTCAAGGACTCAAGTCCAACCCTAGCAGCCCACACTTCCAGCACTGCCAGGTCTGCCCCACCAATGACAAAAACGATGAACCCAGCTCGCCTCACTCCTAGCGGGGCTCAGGGGCCCATATGTGGTCTTGGGGACTGAACCCAGGTCAGCCAGATGCAAGGCTACACTATCTTTCCAGTCTCCACTCTGGCCTTTTTCATATTACTTCCTGAGTGCCTTATTTTGTTTGTTTTGTTTTGCTTTTGGGTTACACCCATCGAAGCTCAGGAGATCATATGTGATACCAGGAATCACCTTTGGACCCGTGCTGGCTGTGTGCAAGGCAAACCCCAATGTGCTCTCTCCAGCCCTCCCTCCCAGTGCCTTTTTTACACAAATGAAAACTCTGGTGGAACCTTACCTTCCTTCTCCAGGGAACCACAAATGATCTAGAAGTTCAAGTTCTGATGGAATTTCTTTTTTGTTGTGTTTTTGTTCCTGAGCCACATACAGAGATACTCTGGGCTAACTCCTGGCTCTGCACTGAATGATCACGCCTGGTGGGACTTTGGGGGTCATATGGGATGCCAAGAATCATTCAGTGCAGAGCCAGGAGTTAGCCCAGAGTATCTCTGGGAACCTGGGAAAGTCAGCCATGCCCTTGTTAGATTCCGGAACTCAGGATCTGCCACCCAAAAGACCACCAGGGAGACAGGCAGTGCTTTAAAACTACAGCCTGTCATAGCTGCACTGGGCTCACAGCAATTTTTTTTTACAAGAGAAACTTTTTTTTTTTGGGGGGGGGGGATCCACACCCAGCTGCGCTCAGGGGTTATTCCTGGTTCCACGCTCAAAAATCGCTCCTGGCAGGCTCGGGGGACCATATGGGATGCCGGGATTCGAACCAATGACCTTCTGCATGAAAGGCAAACACCTTACCTCCATGCTATCTCTCTGGCCCTCCAGTCAATTGGGTTTTTTTTGTGTGTATGTGTGGTTTTTGGGTCACACATGGCAGTGCTCAGGGGTTATTCCTGGCTCCAGGCTCAGAAATTGCTCCTGGCAGGCACAGGGGACCATATGGAACACGGGGATTTGAACCGATGACCTCCTGCATGAAAGGCAACCGCCTTACCTCCATGCTATCTCTCCGGCCCCGCTCCAATCAATTTTTAAACCAAACTTTGAATTCTAACAGCCTGACCCAGCTGCAGGGTGGAGCACAGTAAGAGAACAGGAAGAAAACAGCTTCAGGAAGTGGAGAATAGGTGGAGAACAAGACAGTGGCTAGGGTAACTGCTTGCATGCTACCAAACTGGGTTCAATCTCCAGCACCACAAAGAATTGCTTGAGCCTTGCCAAGGAGTGATCCCTAAGCACAGAACCAAGAGAAAACCCTGAGCATAGTCAGTATAACCCCAAATAGTCAGAAACTGAGAGAGAGACAGAGACAGAGAACATTCCAACAAAATTTATAAAATTAGAAGTAAAATTTAAGGGCCAGGGGGAAAGCTCAAATGATAAGAGTACGTGCAAGGCATATGTGAACCCCCATCGTGGTTGAACCCAGGCACTGAAGCATCAGGAATGGCCCTCCAGGCTTCCCCAAGATCTGCTAGGGTGTGCTAGAGTGACATTAGGGAGGAGGCACCTATACAAAATTCATGAAATTATATAGTATGTTAATATTTAGAGGACATGGACAAAATCTACACCATTCTAAAACTCCCTCTGAGTTCATCCTCTATCAATCAGACCTGAGAAAAATGTATTTCCCAACATGACATTCTGGCAACTCATATCACCAGGGTGGTTCTGGATAAGAATTAGTAAGGCATTTGTCTTGCACACAGCCAACACTGGATGGACCCTGATTAGAATCCCATCATCCCATATGGTCCCCTGATGTGACAACCCCCCCCCCCCAAAAAAAAAGACAAAAAACAAAGAACTAATAAAGTTCATGGTGGAGTACCAAGACGAGACCCCAGATTCCTCTCTTAAGCTGCTACTACAAAGGTCTTCCAGACATGCAACCTGGTTCCAGCCATGGCCTGCCTCCCCCAAGATAAGATCAACACATGCTGGTGGGCCTATCCTGCAGGCTCTGGTGGGCCTCGCAGCTTTCTGCTCTCCTCACACAGCAAACTAACCTGTCTGCCCAACCTGTGACTCCCTAGAATACTCCTTCCCTCCCCTCTACACCTGAAAAATCCTAATAAGTTCCTAGAGACTCGACACACCATCAGCCACTGCTCCTGCTCCACCCTGCCTCGTCTAGCTGACCATGGCTCTACTGGGCACAGTTTACCTCCCCTTGGCTCTGTAATGCTAGAACCTCCTCAGGAAGTCCACAAGCCTATCTAGAACTGAAAAAGAGTTGTGGTGTAAGTGGGAGAGAATCTAGCTTTGCTGTGGGTTTCATCCCCAGCACCACCAATGTGGTCCTGGTGCCTGGGCCCAACACCACTGCAAGTGAACCCCACAACCACTTCAAAATACTGAAGGACCTTTTGCCTCTAATCTTACAATGGCACAAAAGAGAATATCTGGTTTTGCAGAACTAAGCATAGTTGGTCAGTCAGCTTGACCCTTTCCCTGATGTCTCTTTACCCTGAAACAAAATGTATACTAGGTTATGGCCAGCAAGGTGCTCCAGCTCCCTGTGTTTTTTTTTTAAACTTTATTTATTGATTGATTGGTTTCTGGGCCACACCTAGTGTCATTCAGAGATTACTCCCGACTCTGCACTTAGAAATTTCCCCTGACAGGGCCCGGAGAGATAGCACAGCTGTGTTTGCCTTGCAAGCAGCCGATCCAGGACCAAAGGTGGTTGGTTCAAATCCCGGTGTCCCATATGGTCCCCCGTGCCTGCCAGGAGCTATTTCTGAGCAGACAGCCAGGAGTAACCCCTGAGCACCGCCAGGTGTGGCCCAAAAACCAAAAAAAAAAAAAAAAAAGGAAATTTACCCTGACAGGCAGGGGACCACATGGGATGACAGGAATCAAACCTGGGTTGGTTCAAGGCAAACACCCTACCACTGTGCTATCTCTCTGGTCCCAGGGAATCTGTATCAATTAAACATATTCAAGTGTGAAACATTGGTGTCAGTGTGTTTATCTGTTCATGAAACACCTAACATTAATGGCTTTCTAATGCCAAACTACTTTTGCATTTCTGGGATAAAAACTCCACCTGTCAGGGCAGGTGAGGTGGCGCTAGAGGTAAGATGTCTGCCTTACAAGCGCTAGCCAAGGAAGGACAGAGGTTCGATCCCCCAGCGTCCCACATGGTCCCCCAAAGCCAGGGGCAATTTCTGAGCACTTAGCCAGGAGTAAGCCCTCTGAGCATCAAATGGGTGTGGCAAAAAAAAAAAAAACCTCCACCTGTTAATGAGGAGATACTCTTTTTATGTGAGGCTAAATTCAGGGTCCTAATTAAAGGAGGAGTGTTGAGTTATAGCTGCAATGCTCAGGGATAGATCACTCCTAGTGGTGCTCAGGGACTATACGGGAAGCCAGGAACCAAACCCAGGTTGGCAGCATGCAAGGCTAGTGTCTACCTGCTGTACAATCACTCTGGCCCCTAGATTCAATTTTTTTTTTTTTTTTTTTTTTTTTTTTTGGTTTTTGGGCCACACCCGGTGCTCAGGGGTTACTCCTGGCTGTCTGCTCAGAAATAGCTCCTGGCAGGCACGGGGGACCATATGGGACACCGGGATTCGAACCAACCACCTTTGGTCCTGGATCGGCTGCTTGCAAGGCAAACACCGCTGTGCTATCTCTCCGGGCCCTAGATTCAAATATTTAAGGAGGATTTTAAGTAGTGTTTATTATTTTATGAAGTGACCACACTAGGGCCCGGAGAGATAGCACAGCGGCATTTCCCTTGCAAGCAGTCGATCCAGGACCTAAGGTGGATGGATTGAATCCCGGTGTCCCATATGGTCCCCCGTGCCTGCCAGGAGCTATTTCTGAGCAGACAGCCAGGAGTAACCCCTGAGCACCAGCGGGTGTGGCCCAAAAAAAAAAAAAAAGAAGTGACCACACTGACCTATGACTTTTTATCATCCTTAATAGATTTAGATTTAGTCTAAAAATCACGATAGACTCTTTTTCAACAGCGTGGAGAGTTTGTGCAAGTGAGAATTACTCTTTCAGTGTTTGGTAGGCCTAGTGAAGCCAGAGACACTTACTCTGAGGAAACAACCTGTGACTACTAATATACAGGAGATCTGATTTTCTTTTTCCTATACAATCAATAATTTCCCTAGGGACCGATGCAATACTAGCTAAAGCGGGTTGGAAGCTTGCATTGCACAAGGCCAACCCAGGTTCGATTCCCTGTACCCCATTCCCAGCGTGCAGTCAAGAGTAACCCCTGAGCACCACCAGGTGTGCCCCCCCCCAAAAAAGAAGACCCAAAACAAGCAAACAGGAGATAATACAACAGCTAAAGTCACCTTGCATGTGACAGTGAGGTTCAAACCTTGGCATTCCACAGGGTCCCCTTGAGCGCAAGAGCCCAGAGTTTAGACCCCAAGCACCACCGCCTGGTTATATATATAACCTTCCCTCCACCCCCAAGTGTATAAAACACTCAAAACCAAGACAAGTGGTCTGTGGAACGCTGTGGGCGCTGACTCCGCACGACAGAAGTGTCTTAGGAGGATCAGGGGCCGGAGAGACAGCATGGGGGCAAGGCATTTATTTGCCTTGCATGCAGAAGGTCGGTGGTTCGAATCCTGGCATCCCATAGGGAGGTCCCCTGAGCCTGGCAGGAGCGATTTCTGAGCGTAGAGCCAGGAGGAACCCCCGAGTGCTGCAGAGTGTGACCCCAAAACAAAAGAAATAAAGAATCTTATGAGGATCAGCCTGCAAGCACAGTGCTGTGTCTGAGTGCTTGGAGGCCCGGTGACACTGACAGCTGGCCAGTCAGCTGGGCCAGGCGGCTCCCTCGAGGCGGGCGGGTCTGGTGCAGGAGGAAGCTGTCACCGAGAGCCCCCCCAAGCCTCCCCCAGGCCGGGCAGGGGGGTGCCCGGGGCCTCACCAGGGCCTCGAAGTCCTTGCGGCCGCGGCAGGCGTAGGCGGCGGGGAAGGGCCGCAGCACCGAGTCGCGCTTGTAGCTTTGCAGCGCCGACGCGAAGACGCTGCACAGGAGGTCCGCGGCCAGCACGTCGCGGCCCAACGCCTCCCGGGCGGCCTCCGAGCCCGCGGGCGGCTGCATCGTGGCCCCCGCAAACGCGGGGCCGAGCGGGGCCACGGCGGGCGGCGAAGGCGGACGAGGCTCGCGGGGCCGGGCGGAGGCGCCGACGAGCATCTCAGATCGGGGCGCGGGGTCGCGGGTCAAGCGCCCGGGCCGGGCTGAGAGGGACGAAGGGGTCCGGGCCCGCGTCCAGGCCCAGGGCGGGGCAACGACACGCAATGAGATCACAACGGGGGTTCCCGGCGGAGCTCGCTGCCCTCGGCGCGGCCCACCGCTCCCGCTCCCGAGCTCCCAGGCTCCGCCCCCTGCGCAGGCGCAGCCCACGTGATCGCGGGTGCCCCGCCCACATCCCGCCCCTAAACCAACGAGGATCCGCTTCGTTCCTTGCCACGACCTTCTCACCTCTGGCCCCGCCTAGAGCCCGCCTCCTCCCTGCACCAATGAGGATCCGCCTCACTCTACTTGCCACCACCCCCTCACTTTTGGCTCCGCCCACAACCCTCCCTGCACCAATCAGAATCCGCCTCTCGCTCCTTGTCACGAAGTCCCCGACTCTGGCTCCGCCCAGAGCCCGCCCCAGTCTCCTCCCTGCACCAATGAGGATCCGCCTCGTTCCTTGCCACGACCTCCTCACCTCTGGCCCCGCCCAGAGCCCGCCTCCTCCCTGCACCAATGATGATCCGCCTCTCTCTACTTGCCACCACCCCCTCACTTTTGGCTCCGCCCACAACCCGCCCTCTCTGCACCAATCAGGATCCGCCTCTCTCTCCGGCTCCGCCCAGAGCTCGCCCCACGAGCCTTATGCACCAATCAGGATCCGCCCCTCGCTCCTCCTTGCCACGACTCCTCCCCCTCCGCCTCTGGCTCCGCCTACAGCCCGCCCCACGCGCCTCCCTGCACCAGTGAGTAACCACCTCTCACACACACACACACACACACACACACACACGCACACGCACACGCACACGCACACGCACACGCACACGCACACGCACACACACACACACACTTTGTTGTTCTCTTGTTTCTATTTTTGTTTGTTTTGGGGCCACACCTGGCAGTGCTCAGGGCTTACTCCTGGTTGGCTAAATGCTCTAACCTACTATGCTCTAGCCATCCTATATTGCAGTTTCTTGGCTGTAAGATTTTGCGTATTGGGGGGAGGTTTTTGCTTTGTTGTTATTTATTTGTTTTCTGGGCTACATCTAGAGCTACTTGGGAGCTACTCCAAGCTCAGTGCTCAGGGGTCACTCCCTAACAGTGTTCAGGAGACCACGAGATACCACAGATCAAAGCTACACCACCTGATAGTACAGCGGGTAGGGTGTTTGCCTTGAATGCACCAGACCTGCATTCGACTCCCAACAACATTGAGCCCGCTAGAAGTGACCCCTAAAAGCCAGGAATAAGTTCTGAGTACCACCGGGTGTAGCCAAAAAAAAAAAAAAGTTAAAGTAGTAAGATTTGGGGGTTCAAAGCAATAGTACAGTTTGTAGAACATTTATTTGTATGTGGTCTACCTGGGCTCAGTCACCAGCATATAGGCCGTCAGGAGAGATACTTGCATCCTCAGCCAGGAGTAAGCTCTAGCACAGCTCAGAGTAGCCCTCGGTCCAAAAATTAGTAGACTGCCTGCGTACTAAACATGTGCTCCAGCCCTTTGAGTCAACTATCTAATTCTTGTAGTACGGTAAGTTTTGAAGTCAAGTAGAGTCCTACAACAGTGGACCTAGAGAGTAATAGGTTAAAACAGACGAGGGGCCGGAGAGATAGCATGGAGGTAAGGCATTTGCCTTTCATGCAGAAGGTCATCGGTTTGAATCCCGGCGTCCCATATGGTCCCCCGTGCCTGCCAGGAGCAATTTCTGAGCATGGAGCCAGGAGTAACCCCTGAGCACTGCCGGGTGTGACCCAAAAACCACAAAAAAAAAAAAAAAAAAAAAAAAACAGACGGAAAAAGACATTGTTTAATTTTCACTTATCTGTTATATAGAGAAAAACACAATGGAATGAATAAAATAAAATATTCGGACTGGAACAATAGCACAGCAGTAGGATCTTTGCCTTGCACAAGGCCTACCTGGAACAGTCCCTGGTTCATTTCCTGGCATCCCATAGTTCCCCCGAGCCTGCCAGGAGCAATTTCTGAGCACAGACAGAGCCAGGAGCACCACTGGCTGTGCCCATCCAAATAAAATAAAATAAAATTTTATCAAAGCATAAGCATTAACATTACTGTAAAGAATAGAGATTGAGGGGCCAGAGAGATAGCATGGAGGTAAGGTGTTTGCCTTGCAAGCAGAAAGTCGGTGGTTCAAATCCCGGCATCCCATATAGTCCCCTGAGCCTGCCAGGAGCGATTTCTGAGCATAGAGCCAGGAGTAACCCCTGAGCACTGCCGGATATGACCCAAAAAAAACAAAAAACAAAAAAACTAAAGAATAGAGATTGAAAAGAGAGTTTAATGGGGAACTAGAGAGGTGGCGCTAGGGATAAGGTGTCTGCCTTGCAAGCGCTAGCCAAGGAAGGACCTTGGTTCGATCCCCCGGCGTCCCATATGGTCCCTCCAAGCCAGGGGTAAATTCTGAGCGCTTAGCCAGGATTAACTTCTTTTTTTTTTTTTTTTTTTGTGGTTTTTGGGTCACACCCGGCAGTGCTCAGGGGTTATTCCTGGCTCCAGGCTCAGAAATTGTTCCTGGCAGGCACGGGGGACCATATGGGATGCCGGGATTCGAACCGATGATCTCCTGCATGAAAGGCAAACGCCTTACCTCCATGCTATCTCTCCGGCCCCAGGATTAACTTCTGAGCATCAAATTGGTGTGGCCCAAAAATAAAAGTTTAATGGGCTTTACATGCAGGTATCCACAAATTCAATCCCTGGCTTGATGGGCCATGAGCACCACTTTGAGCTGGTAGTACTCCCTGAGCACTGCTGGGTGTAACGCCAAAATAAGGAAATGTGGGGCCGGAGAGATAGCATGAAGGTAAGGCATGCCTTGCATGCAGATGGTCGGTGGTTCGAATCCTAGCATCCCATGTGGTCCCCCGAGCCTGCCAGGGGCGATTTCTGAGCGTAGAGCCAGGAGTAACCCCTGAGCTCTGCTGGGTGTGACCCAAAAATCAAAAGAATGAATGAATAGGGCCCGGAGAGATAGCACAGCGGCATTTGCCTTGCAAGCAGCCGATCCAGGACCAAAGGTGGTTGGTTCGAATCCCGGTGTCCCATATGGTCCCCCGTGCCTGCCAGGAGCTTTTTCTGAGCAGACAGTCAGGAGTAAGCCCTGAGCACCACCGGGTGTGGCCCAAAAACCAAAAAAAAAAAAAAAAGAATAAATGAATAAATAAATAAATAAAAATAAGTAAATGTAAATGCAAGCAGAAGTAGTGCCTTTTTTAAATTTTGGTTTTGGTCTTTTTTTGGGGGGGGCCACACCTGGTGGTGCTCAGGGGTTCCTCCTGGCAATTTGCTCAGAAATAGCTCCTGGCAGGCACGGGGGACCATATGGGACACCGGGATTCGAACCAACCACCTTAGGTCCTGGATCTTGCTTGCAAGGCAAACGCCGCTGTGCTATCTCTCCGGCCCCAGAAGTAGTGTCTTGAACACTACAGGATATAACGGTTATATTATAACCCAAAATGAAAATCAGTCATTATCATGATAGTAGCAGTAAATGTGATAAGTATGATTTGTTGTTGTTGTTGTTGTTTGGGGCCACACCTAATGGTGTGATTTTACTTCTGGTTTACTTCTGGTTCTGCATTCTGGAATTACTCCTGGTAGTGCTGAATACCTTATGGGCTGCCACATGCAAGGCAAGCTCATTCATTCCCCCACTGTACTATCTTTTGACTCCATACATAATCCATTTTGTGTTTGTTTATTTAATGGGTTACACCCAGCGGTGCTCAAGGAGTACTCCTGGCTCTGTGCTCAGAAATTACTCCTGGCAAAGCAAACAACCTATCTGCTGGTCTACCTTTCCAGCCCCGATGATAAGTCTAATTTTTAATGCATCATAATGAAGCTCTGATAACTCCATTACAGGCTAAGAAAAGCCATACTGGGAAGGAAGAGAAAGGGCAGGGGTTAAAGCTCTGCTTCAAATCCGGGTCTACGCGGAAGTGGCTGGAGCGGGGCTAAACCGGAAGCCACTTCCGGGCTCTGCGGAGGAACGTCCAGGTTATTTGCATACCCCTAATTTGCATCGTTTCCCCTTCGAACGCGGAAGTGGCTCGAGCGGGACTCAAACCGGAGGCCGCTTCCGGGCTCTTGGGAGGAGCATCCGTCCGGCTCATTTGCATACCCACAATGCACCGCCCGGATCGCCGTTGTTTGGGGGCTCTAAAGACGCGACTTCCCCCGTCCTGGACTTCCAGATGCGCCTGAACGTTTGACCCCTACATGGCGCGTCGTCCAGGTGAACCGCTGCGGACAGAACATCTGGAATGACCAGCCACCGTCAGCGTAAAGGGAGTCGCCGCCGTCCAAGGAGAGAGCCTTGGAGGCGTCATAGCATGCTCTGGTTTCTCTTCAGATCGCATAAATCTTTCGCCTTTTACTAAAGATTTCCGTGGAGAGGAACAATTCTGAGTCGTAACCAATTTTTTGAGGCCTTGCTTCGGTGAGGCTACTAATATCTGGTAGAAAAAACAGACTTAACGACATACTTATACTTCTTTAGATGTAAGGTTGTAGTTTTATCTTAAGAACCTGTGCAAGAGAAGTTCTCTGCTCTTGTGTAATTGCTCTGTGCATAGGCTATTTGAAGCATGCGAAACAATCTGTTTCCAAAAAACTTTTGGAATCTATGAGGGCAAGATGGTAACTTCTTGAACCTAAATAGTGGGGTCTCTAAGAGGCAGCAGCAATGATATGAGCAGTGTTCCCTAATGCTCAGTCGAGGCATCCCCTAGCATTGAGCAAGGACTTCCTGGGAGGTAACTCTGGAGACACGTGTGAAGACAGGCTCAGTCCACCATCTTTTTATTTTTTTATTTTCCATTATTTTTCCACTTTTGATATTCAATATTCCAACAGCCATCCCACCCCGCCAGTGTGAGACTTTCCCTCTACCGATGTTCCAATTTACACTCCCACTCCCACAGCCTGCCTCCTTAGCAGGCACACATTAACTTACTTACTTTTCAGTATTGTCTTACCAAAGTCATTGTCTGAGGATTTGCTGAGTTGTTAGGTGCAGCCGAGCCTTCCATGTTACTATTTTCGCTAAATTGGGCATATTGGGTTTATGCAACTATCCTGTCTAATCTTCTGTGTTCCTACTGGACTATCAGGACTAATTTCGGAGATGTCATATGTTGCAATACTGCCCTTGAAGGGGCTGACTGATGGAGGGATGGAGCTTGGACCACGCATCTGTTACCCTGTTCAGCCGGTGGTTCTGAGGTGAATGCGGCGGGAAGCTAACAGGCAGTCTGGCTTCTGAAGAAAATAGCTTTTATTCCGTGGAAGAGACTGAAGCCAAAAGGCCCCAGAATCAGCCCCAGAAAAAAAAGCCCTCGCCTTCTATAGACCCTTGCTTTTATACCCCAGAATCAGGTACCATCCAATGGTGGGGAGCAGAATCAGGTACCACCCAAGGTGGGAGCAGAAATGCCAGGTCACACCCTAGGGTAGGGCACAATCCCCGATCAGGGTAGGGTCAGTAACATAGTAATCCCATTGAAATGTTTACATACACAACAGTCATAGATACGTCTTTAGGCTGGTCAAGCACCATGGCATCTTGGGCCTACTAGGTTTGGCACCGCGTTGGCTTCTCCTCTTCATCAGTCATAGGGCCGGGCCACCTAAATGCTAGTAAAAAGCAGGTATGTAAGTGGGTGGAGCTCTGGGCCCAAAGGACTGAAACTTGGCCTGCCCCATTGGTCTGAGTCCCGAGACTGGACCTATTCCTGGATCTGCTCTCAGGAAGTACTCCTGGTTGTTCTCCTCCTGGTGAGGAACCATATGGGGTACTGGGGATTAACCACTGAATGCAAGGCAAGCACCCAATTTGCTGTACTATTTTGCTCTGGCCCCATAAAGCCTTTTTTTTTTTTTTAACAGTTTTTGGTTTTTGGGTCACACCCACCCGGCAGCGCTCATGGGTTACTCCTGGCTCTACACTCAGAAATCTCTCCTGGCAGGCTCGGGGGGACCGTATGGGATGCAGGGATTCGAACCATCGTCCTTCTGCATGCAAGGCATATGCCCTACCTCCATGCTATCTCTCTGGCCCTCATAAAGCCATTTTAAGGGCAATTTGGTACTTGCTTATAGCTAAATAGAATATTAATATCAGACCCAAATCTTTAATGTACTTTTTTTTTTTTTTTTTTGGTTTTGGGCCACACCCGGCGGTGCTCAGGGGTAACTCCTGGCTGTCTGCTCAGAAATAGCTCCTGGCAGGCACGGGGGACCATCTGGGACACCGGGATTCGAACCAACCACCTTTGGTCCTGAATCGGCTGCTTGCAAGGCAAACGCCACTGTGCTATCTCTCCGGGCCCGTAATGTACATATTTTTAATTGTCATTTGTTTTTCGGTTTTGGGGTTATACCTGGTGATGCTCAGAGATCACTCCTGGTGGGTTCAGTGTAGGATACCAGGATTGAACACAGGCTGGCCACATTCAAGGCAAGCACCCTGCCCACTATACTATCTCTATGGCCCCTTAGTTCACCTGCCAGGAGAAAATCCATTGCAAAATTTTGAAGAACTACTGAGGGGGGACTTGGAGGTGTCCACACCCGGTGGTGCTCAGGGTTACTCCTAGCTCTGCACTCAGAAATTGCTCCTGGCAGGCTCGGGGGACCATATGAGATGCTGGGATTTGAACCTGGTATCCTGGATCGGTCACCTGCAAGGCAAACACCCTGCAGCTGTGCTATCTCTCCGACCCAATATTTACTGTTATTTTTGGGGGGGGGGTTGCTACAACTGGTGGTGCTCATAGAACCATCTGTAGTGCAGAGAATCAAACTAGGTGGCTGCACACAAGGCAAGCATTACTCCTACTCTACCCCTCCAGCCCCGATTCATGAATTCTAAAATAACTTTTTGTTTGTTTGTTTTGGCGTCATACATGGAGGTGCTCAGGAGTTACTCCTGGCTCTGTGCTCAGAAGTTGCTCCTTGCAGGCACGAGGGACCATATGGAATGCCGGGATTCAAGCCACCTGTCCTGTTTTGGCACATGCAAGGCAAAAGCCTTACTGCTGTTCTATTGCTCTAGCCCTTAAATAACTTTTTTTTTCTTTTGGTTTTTGGGTCACACCCAGCAGCGCTCAGGGGTTACTCCTGGCTTCATGCTCAGAAATCGCTCCTGGCAGGCTTGGGGGACCATATGGGTGCCGGGATTCGAACCGCTGACTTTCTGCATGAAAGGCAAACGCCTTACCTCCATGCTAGCTCTACGGCCCCAAAATAACTTTTTTTTTTTTTAAATAAACCTACTCGGGGCCGGCGAGGTGGTGCTAGAGGTAAGGTGTCTGCCTTGCAAGCACTAGCCAAGGAAGGACTGTGGTTCGATCCCCTGGCGTCCCATATGGTCCCCCCCAAGCCAGGGGCAATTTCTGAGCACTTAGTCAGGAGTAACCCCTGAGCATCAAACGGGTGTGGCCCAAAAAACCAAATAAAATAAAATAAACCTAATCAGGAGAGAGAACATGGAGGCAAGGCCTTGCATGCAGAAGAACGGCGGTTCGCGTCCTGACATCCCATATGGTCCCCCGAGCCTGCCAGGAGCGATTTCTGAGCATAGAGCCAAGAGTAACCCCTGAGTGCTGCCTAGTGTGACCCAAAAAACCAAAAACCAAAAATATTTTAAAAATAAAAAATAAACCTAATTATCTATAGATATAGGCACCCATTTATAGAGGGAAAAAAATAGATATTTAACCTAATCAACAAATCACCAGTGACAGTTGCAAACTTTTCTTTCAGAGTCAAGATGATAAAAGGAATCAATTTAAATAAAATATTCCAATAACTGGGCTAGGATGATAGTACAGTGGGTACATTTTTGTCTTGCATGCAGCTGACCTGGGTTCAGTCCCTGGCACCTCCTATGGTCTCCGAAACACACAAGGAGTGGTTCCTGGAACACAGAGCCAGAAATACACCCTGAACATAGCAGGGTGTGGTTAAAAACAAAAAAAACAAACAAATGGGGGCTGGAGCAATAGCAAAGCAGGTAGGGAGTTTACCTTACATGCAGTAAAAACATTAAAAACACCAGGAAAGGGGCCGGAGAGATAGCACAGCGGTGTTTGCCTTGCAAGCATCCGACCCAGAACCTAAGGTGGTTGGTTCGAATCCCGGTGTCCTATATGGTCCCCCGTGCCTGCCAGGAGCTATTTCTGAGCAGACAGCCAGGAGTAACCCCTGAGCACTGCTGGGTGTGGCCAAAAAAAAAAAAAAAAAAAACCTACCAGGAAGGTAAACCCTGAGCTAGGGATGTGGCTCAAACAGTAGAATACTTACCTTACAAGTGAGTTCTTTGAATATGGTATGATTCTGCACCTTATGCACCTCAGCACCACACACTGTGGTTTCCTTAAAGAAAAAATTTGCCCTCCTTTCCACTCCGCAGTAAAATACAAACTTTTAGTGCCCTGTATATTCCATCCTCATGTATCCCACTCTGCCCCAGAAGCTGTAAATATTTTGTGTTGATTTATTTTACTTGCAACTTATAAGAAAGACTTCATTTAGAAGAATTAAACTAAACAAATTAAAGACAATAAAGAAAATAAATTCAAGGGCCAGTGAGGTGGTACTAGAGGTAAGGTGTCTACCTTGTGAGTGCTAGCCAATGAAGGACCGTGGTTCGATCCCCTGACGTCCCATATGGTCCCCCCAAGCCAGGGGCGATTTCTTTTTTTTTTTTTTTTTTTTTGTTTTTGGGCCACACCCGTTTGATGCTCAGGGGTTACTCCTGGCTATGTGCTCAGAAATCGCCCCTGGCTTGGGGGGACCATATGGGACGCCGGGGGATCGAACCGCGGTCCTTCCTTGGCTAGCGCTTGCAAGGCAGACACCTTACCTCCAGCGCCACCTACCCGGCCCGCCAGGGGCGATTTCTGAGCACATAGCCAGGAGTAACCCCTGAGCATCAAACGGGTGTGGCCCCCCAAAATAAAATAAAATAAAATAAATTCAATCCAGTGCCCGGAAGGGTAATACCCTGTATAGGCACTTGCCTGGCATTGGGCTGAACCCAGTTTGACCTTCTGAGCACCTTCAGGTATGGCCTAAAGAATAACACAGGGGGGGCTGGAGAGATAGCATGGAGGTAAGGCGGTAAGGTGTTTGCCTTTCATGCAAGAGGTCATCGGTTCGAATCCCAGCGTCCCATATGGTCCCCCGTGCCTGCTAGGAGCAATTTCTGAGCATGGAGCCAGGAGTAACCCCTGAGCACTGCAGGGTGTGACCCAAAAACCACAAAAAAAAAAAAAGAATAACACAGGGATGGGCCCGGAGAGATAGCACAGCGGTGTTTGCCTTGCAAGCAGCCGATCCAGGACCAAAGGTGGTTGGTTCGAATCCTGGTGTCCCATATGGTCCCCCGTTCCTGCCAGGAGCTATTTCTGAGCAGACAGCCAGGAGTAACCCCTGAGCACCACCGGGTGTGACCCAAAAACCAAAAAAAAAAAAAAAAAAAAGAATAACACAGGGGGCTTGCAATTAAGCGCATAGCCAGGAGTAATCTCTGAGCACTGCAGGTGTGCCCCCCCCCAAAAAAAAGCCCAAAAAACAAAAGCAAAAAAAAAAAGATGAAAGTACAGCGGGTAGGACGCTTGCATTGGAAGTGGTTTACCCGTGTTCATCCCCTGCATCCCATATGGAACCCAGCCCCGCCAGGAGTGATCCCTGAGTGCAGAAGACAGGTGTGCGCCCTGAATATCTCCAGATGTGATAACCTCCTAAATAAAGAAGAAATTTAAAACAGGTGTAAATATAAACGGCTCCACCTCAGTCTCATGAATTAGCTCCAACTCGTCAGTAGTGTTTAGTTCCCATCGGCCGTTCCGTCCCCTGCTGGCCACACCGAGCCAACGCAGCGACAGTTCCCGAGTCAGGGGAGGTGACTCGGCTTATTTGCATACCCGCAATGCACTGCACACAATTCCAATTTAAAATGAAAATTTGAGAAAAGTCCTTCTTCTCCACCTAGTTCATTATACTACTCCAGTATTTATAAATAAATCTGAAGACTTGGAATCACACATTAACTCGGCGGTCATTAGTCACCATCACTGTTCTAGGTGTTGCCCTGGCCTGAGATGGGAGTTGAAGGAAGCAGCACTATACTCTGGTTTCTCTTCAGATCGCATAAATCTTTCGCCTTTTACTAAAGATTTCCGTGGAGAGGAACAAATCTGAGTCTTAGACCAATTTTTCGAGGCCTTGTCTTAACAAGGCTACCTATTGTGGTTTAAAGATAGAATTGGCATGCCTGACAGGCTCTAAAACTAAGAGATAATTCCTCAACTTTGTGTGTGATGCAGTTACCTCTGCTTTACAGACCACTGTCACACACATAAGCCACAGCTTGTGACCTTTGGGACAGCGGGTAGCTCATATTAGGCTTCGTGCTAGACAACTTTATAGAAAAGGGGGCAAAGAAATGGTACTATGGATGGATACCTTTCACTCTGCAAGCCAAACTTGATTCTAGGCATTCCATATGCTCCCCCGAGTCCTACCTGTAGTGGCTCTGGAGTAAGCCCTGAGCACCACCAGTTGTAGTCCCAAAACCAAGAATTAATCATAAGCATAATAGTTGTTATTCTTGATTTTTAGGCCACCATCAGTGGCTCTCACTCAAAGCTCATGCTTGCAGGATGCTCTTGGCAAGACTTAGGGCACCACGTGGTTCTGCAGCTCGAACTCAGTCCTCCCACCTCTAGGAGGAGTCTCGCACCAGGCTGCAGTGGTCAGAGTTCACTCCTGGTGGGCTCAGGTAACCATATGACAGTGCTTCTCAAATAGTGGGGCGCGCCCCCATACACCGTACTAACAAGCTAAGCCCTGTGTTTCTGTCTCTGTATGTTTCGAGCTGAGAGTCGCTGTGTCCTGCTTCAAACCCCGCTTCGAAAAGCTACGCATTGCAAAACGTGCTCATTGTAGCCATTCATCCTGACATCACCTTTGATTTAAAAAAACCAGCTCAAATTATTTTATAAGTTTTTGTTTTGCAGGTTAAAGGTAAGTTTTTGTTTTGTTTTGATTTGGTTTTGGCTTTTGGGTCACACCCGGCAGTGCTCAGGGGTCACTCCTGGCTCTACGCTCAGAAATCACCCCCAGCAGGCACAGGGGACCATATGGGATGCTGTGGTTTGAACTACCATCCTTCTGCATGAAAGGCAAACAAACGCCTCATCTCCATGCTATCTCTCCGGTCCCAAAGATTTTTTTTCTTAAATAAAAATACTATTTACAGGGCCCGGAGAGATAGCACAGCAGTGTTTGCCTTGCAAGCAGCCGATTCAGGACCAAAGGTGGTTGGTTTGAATCCCGGTGTCCCATATGGTCCCCCCTGCCTGCCAGGAGCTATTTCTGAGCAGACAGCCAGGAGTAACCCCTGAGCACTGCCAGGTGTGGCCCAAAAACCAAAAAAAAAAAAAAAAAAAATACTATTTACAGTCAGCTGGGGGCGCAAAAAATGTTTTTTTTATTCCTATGGGGGCATGACAGAAAATAATTGAAAACCACTGCCATATGGGATACTGGAGTTCAAACACTTGTTGAGGGAGTGCAACGTAAACACCCTACCCTCTGTACTATCGCTCCAGTTCCTCCACATTTTTTTAAATTATGAAGTTGAGACTAGAGTGATAGTACAGTAGGGAGGCTGATTCAGATTCCCGGCATCCCTGAACTTGTCAGGAGTGATTTCTGAGTGCAATGCCTGGAGTAACTCCTGAGTACCACTAGATGTGCCCCCCCCCCCGCAAACAAAAGTATTTGGTGGGGGTGAGGGAATAGAGCAAAAGCACATCAGACAAGGCATTTGATCTACACTTGGCTAACCTAGGTTCAATCTCCAACATCCCATATGATCCCCTGAGCATTGCCAAAAGTGATTAATGAGTTTAGAGTCAGTAGTAAGCTCTGAGTACCACTGGGTGTGACCCAAAACCAAAAAAAATTTAAAAGGGATTTGTTGGGGCTGAAGTCATAGTACAGATTTGCATATCCCTTGATTTACACGCAGCCAACCTGGATATGAACCCCAGCACCCCAAATGGCCCCATATGGTTCCCCTGAGCCATAGTAGGGGTGATCCCTGAATCAAGAGTAAGTCCTTGTCTGCCTTGCAAGCGCTAGCTAAGGAAAGATCGAGACCGTGGTTCGATCCCCCGGTGTCCCATATGGTCCCCCCAAGCCAGGGGCAATTTCTGAGCGCTTAGCCAGGACTAACCCCTGAGCATCAAACGGATGTGGCCCGAAAAACAAAAACAAACAAACAAACAAACAAACAAAAAGAGTAAGTCCTGGGGCCGGAACAGTGGCACAAAGGCATCTGCCTTGCACAACAGACCGAGGTTCGATCCCCCAGCGTCCCATATGGTCACCCAAGCCTGGAGCGACTTCTGACTGCATAGCCCGGAGTAACTCCTGAGCCTCACGGGTGTGCCTCCCCCCCCCAAAAAAAAAGAGTATGTCCTGAGCACAGCTGGGTGTCTCTTCCCCCCAGAGGTAGAAATAGATGGGATGGGGGGAATTCATAATTTCATGAAAGAATCAAACTTCTGGCGTCACAGCCCAGCCCTGACACTTGCTACTTTCCATAAATAGCACCAGTTCTTACTCCTGGCTCTGAACTCAGGAATAATTTTACTGGTGGGGCTCAGGGGACCCTATATGATGCTGGAGATCAAACTCAGGTCAGGCACAAGCAAAGCTGAATTATCACTCTGGCCCTTTCCTTCCTAGTTTTTGGGCTACACCAGTTGTGTCTCAGGAGCTGGTGTCACGCAACAATGAGTGAGTTCAGCTCACAGAGCAAGCTGTCCAGTTTTGTTTTTATAGTCTTCTCTCTTGCCCAGAAGCTGCAGCCTCTAACTCTAACCAAGGAAGACTTCTAGGATCATTTTCTCTGTGGCCTCTTCCAGATCACTGGACTATAGTGATAGCCTGGGCTCCTGCTGCTCCGCCAACTATATATTTACCTATGGAATATTTACTCCCTAAAGGAATTTCCTTTCTTTTTGTTTTTGAGCCACACCCAGAGATGCTCAGTGGTTACAACTGCCTCGGCAATCAGGGATCACTCCTGGGACTGCTAAGAGTTAGTCTATCTATTTGGGGGTCTGGAGTTCCAACCCAGGTTGGCAAGCACCCTCCCCACTGTACTGTCGCATCAGCCCCTCCCTGAAGGAATTTTCGATTCCTGGTTGCAGCCTCGACACACAGCTGAGGTCCCCTTTGTTGGTTTCCAGCAAATTAAAATTTATCTCTCAGAGAGGAAATGAGGGGGCTGGGCTTTTTCTTCCTCTTAATGGGCCCTGATGAAGGAAATGAATGCAGTGAGAAGATCAGAAATCCGATCCCCACTCACCCCAGCTCGGAAAGGTCGGGGGCTCCTGCGCCCCCAGAGGGCAGCTGGGCGCAGTGTGTTTTATTATATAATTAACCTTGACCCTTCTGGGTTCAAAGAGAGAGGTTAGCTGGAAATAAATCAATAGTCTGCTCTGGTCACTTCAAAGGCTACAGCAAGCCCTGCAAACTCCTGCAATGGCGCAGTGTGTGAATTGGAATAAGGTGGCGGGCGGTAAGATCTAAAATGGAAATTATTGTGTATCCGCTTGCTTTAATCAAGCAATCTACAGGCTTGATTTGTGGCTGAATGGGAAGAGAGGGCTGTAGCAGGGGGCAGGGAAAGCTTTAGTGATATTTCTATCACTCCCAGGCTGGGTCCTGGGACAATGGGCGTGTTCCCCAAGCTTGGAGTTCTACTCCCTTTGTTAGCAGCATTGGGTGCTTCATCGGGACAGGCTTGGAATCTCTGGGATTGTCCAAGCATCGCCCTGATAATAAAGAGCTTTTGCTTAGGTACTCAAGATGGATTAGTTCTGCAGAGTTTGGGGGAATGCCTCATTTCTGCCCAATGGCAGCCCGAGGAGATGGGGACCCTCCATGTCTCAATGAAATAAATGGAAATGGAGATTCAGGAAAGCTGAATATCAAATCTGAAGTCACGTCACAAGGTTTTCTTTTCTTTTCTTTTTTGGTTTTTGGGTCACACCTGGCAGTACTCAGGGGTTACTCCTGTCTCTATGCTCAGAAGTCGCCCCTGGCAGGCACAGGGGACCATATGGGATGCTGAGATTCGAACCATCATCCTTCTGCATGAAAGGGCAAATGCCTTACCTCCATGCTATCTCTCCTACCCCAACAAGGTTTTCAAAGTCTTTCACTGCCCACAGAGATAGTTCAGAGTACTTGCCTTGCATGTCGTCAACCCCTGTTTGAATCTCTGACACCACATAGGGTCTCCTAAGTCCTACTAGGGATGATCCCTGAGCACAAAACCAAAACCCCCAAAATATAGATAAATAAGATACAAAGAGTTGTAAAGTCTCCAGAATCTATTCTTGTTTTTCCCTACAAGTGAATGGGACATCTTCCTTCCTTCCTTCCTTCCTTCCTTCCTTCCTTCCTTCCTTCCTTCCTTCCTTCCTTCCTTCCTTCCTCCCTGCCTAATTTCCTTCCTTTCTTCCTTCTTTCTCTCCCTCCCCTCCTTCCTTCCCTCCCTCCCTTCTTTTCTCCTTTCCTTCCTTTGATTTGGAGATATCCAGAGATACTCAAGGCTGATTCCTGGCTCTACACTCAGGAATCACTGCTGGTGGAAATGGGAGGACACCATATGAAATGCGAGGATTGAACTAAACCCATGCCAGTTGCACGCAAGGAAAATGCCCTACCCGCAGTACTATCACTCCTGCCTCTCTTGCAATTATTCTACCTGAGGTTCATATTGATGGGGCTGGAGAGAGCTCAACTGGCTGAGCAGGCACTTGACAAACAGGAACCCTGGGTTTGACTCCCAACACCTTGTTATTTTCCAAGGACTGCAGAAGTGGGGGTGTGATGACACCCAAGCACCAAAAGGTGAGCCCCCCACCTCAACAACCCTGAGGGCTGCACTTCTCCCAAGTGCAGTGGAGCACATGCTAACTACTAGCTAATCTCTAGCACATGTGGGGCAGGATAGGCGCTTCCTAACCCCAAAGTTGTCATTCTCTGTGAGTCCACAGGGAGGCAGCAAAATCTTCCTCTAGTCTCCCAGGCCCCAGGGGCCTGCAGGCTAAGTTTGAGCTAGGGAGTTTATGATTGCTCCATCTGCATCCCCACCTACTACTTGGAGTCACTTTGTCAGTTCACTCCAGTTTCAGTGCTTAGAACAATGGAATTGGTTTTGGGCTGGTTGGTTGGTTGGTTTTGGGGCCACACTCAGCAATGCTAATAACTAAGGGGTCACTTCTGGCTCGGTGCTCAGGAATTTACTCCTACTGGCAGTGTTCAGGGGACCATGTGGGGTGCTGGGGCTCAAACCCTGGTATACCATATACAAGGCAAACGACCTACCCACTGTACTATTGTTCTGGCCCTGGGTTGAGTTTCTGCTTTTGAAAAATCTGGTCTATCAGTGGTTCCCAGGAGGCTCAGTCAGGTACCACTTGGTACCCTTGCACCATTTGCCCTCAGCCCTGCCCACTCTAAAGGCTTCTGCTACCCCAAAGGAGACTTTTTGTTGTTCTTTCAGAAGCAGAAGTGTGTGTGTGTGTGTGTGTGTGTGTGTGTGTGTGTGCTACCCCAAAGGAGACTTTTTGTTGTTATTTCAGAAGCAGAACCGTGTGTGTGTGTGTGTGTGTGTGTGTGTGTGTGTGTGTGTGTGTGTGTGTGTGTGTGTGAGATTGCTGAATTTCTGATGCCCACCTGAGGGCAGGAGAGAGTTCAGGTGCTACAAGTCAGCCAGGGAAGCCTGATCGCAAATCACAGCTCTGGTGCTTCTGGGGAAAGAACAGGGTCCTCTTGGAGGTCTGTTCACCCCAAGGCTGAGCTGTGTCAACCGCAGAGGACATGGATGGTCTGGGAAGCTGCATGAATGACACCACTGCCTCTTACTGAACATGAAGTCCCGGATATTTGTCACTGCTGTCACCTTTAAGCCAAGTTTCCCGTGATTTCTCCTTAGCCGACAGCCACTGATCCTTGGCTGTGGGAGCCCGGCAGAGGGAAGAGAGATGAAAAGATAATTTGCTCAGAGAGCTGGTTCCTCAGCAAAGGGAAGAAAAATTCCCGTTGTCAGTGTAGGAAAGGCACTTAGGACTGGTGGATAGTACCCACAGAGCTGAGGGGTGGGATTCAGACACCCCTAGCCCAGTGATGGCTAACATTTTTGGGCCCGCAATCCCAAACTGCACACAAAACCAAATCATTTCCTCAAAAGTGCCAGCATGTCAATTAAACCTCAATAACAAGATTTTTGTATAAGTATGCGGCATGCGCCACATATCTTACTTGCGGACCTTCCTGCATGCCAGCTGCAAGGCCTTTGCGTGATGGCACAAGTGCCATAGGTTCTGTTGTGTATGTAAATATTTTGGGGGATTACTATGTTACTCACCCTAAACTGATTGGTGATTGTGCCCTACCCTAGGGTGTGACCTGGCATTCTGCCCCCACCCTAGGGTAGGACCTGATTCTGCTTCCACCATTGGTTGGTATCTGATCCCACCATTGGGTGGTACCTGACTCTGGGGTATAAAAACAAGGGTCTGTGGGAGGCCTGGGCTTTTTGGCTGGAACGGAAGCTGAGTCTTTGGACTTCAGTTTTGTCCTTTGAATAAAGCGAATATTTCCACGAGCCTGACTGTCTGCGAGCTGTTTACCCGCCTTTTTACCTCAGAACCGTGGGCTAGACAGGGTGGCAGACTCGTGCTCCGAGCTGGAAGAAAAAGGCCTCATCCTCCATCCCACCATCAGTCAACCTCTTCAGGGGCTATCTTGCTACAGGTTCAACATCGCAGCCCTAGCCTAAAGGAGGTTTGGGGCGAGATCGGTGTTGACCCTGGAGCTTGGCAGCCTAGCTTGAATGTAAAATCTCATCATGGTGTAAGACTTGGGTTGTTTGCTTCCTGCATCTGGTCCTATCCCAGCTTCATGATTTGTTTAACAAGGATGATGGGGAGCTGGGAGGGTCCAAGACACTGGCCATCAGGGGGATCTGGCTCGCACAGTACCTAACCTGGGGTACCCATTATGACGTCTGAAGCCTAGCACCCCACTAAGCCCAGGCATAGGCACAGGCAATTTGCAGATTACTTTGGCAACAGGACTTTTATTCAATCCAAATGAGCAGTGACAAGTCAGGTCCCAAGACACCCACCCCCCATTCCCAAGGGGCAGGTTCTAGGATGAAGGGACACAGAGGAGTCGATGCAGAGGTGGCACAGGCGCCTCCGAGTCCAATTGGTCACGACTTTCTAGCAAACCACAAATCCTACCTTCTTCAGCTAATCGACTAAAGTTTAGGGCGGGGGTCTGGGGGAATTTAGGGCTCAGGGTGCTTAGGGTCTGTCTCAGACTTAAGGAATACATTTATCTTTTCTTTTTCTTTAAAAAAAGTTTTCCTTCCGCTATTTAAAAAAATGTTTCTGAGTGTAACCAAAAATAGGTATTTGTTTCCTTGGTTTTCTTAAGTACCTCAAAGAACAACATAACAGAAAACAGGCTCGAACATCACAGAAGAAATCCTTGAGACACTTCACATATAAAAATAGCTTCAGCTGTGTCTGCTGAGGTCAGCCCACTGGGGCAGCAGTGGCCTGAGGGGTTGGAGCCCAGAGGCTGGCACACACAGAACATTCTGGGGGTCAGCAACCCCCATGTCTGGGGGCACAGAAGCAGGCACCATAGCCTGTGTGGAGAGAATGGCTCTGGTCAACTGAGCCAGGATGAAGGGCTGAGGGCAAGAGTAGGAGTGGAAGGATGAACAGGCAGACAGAGGGAAGGGCGGCTGGACAGAGCAACCGCAGCCTGCGTGGGAGCAACCATCTCTGCTTCGAGGAACAAAATGTCCTCTCGTTTTTTTGGCTTTTTCTCGGCTTCTTTGACCAATTCTGTCTTTACTTCTGTGGATGGAGAATCCGGCATCCCGCAGGCGGGGATGGCCGGGGGTGCCACGCGGGCAACAGCCAGCGGGCCCTGAGGTAGACACGGTTTCTTCACCCTGGAAACGGGCACGGTTTCTTTTTTTTTTTTTTTTTTTCTTTTTTCCTTTTTTAAACTAGACACTGGGGTGGGGCAGAGGGGTGCCCACAAGGGCCTTGAGGTAGGAGTGTGGGGCGATGGGGGACATTCATTCCGGCTGAGGTAGGTGCTGGCCAGGCGGCAGACCTGAGGGCAGAGGCGGGTGAGACGGTGGGACCCCGGGAGCCCCTTCCTCACTCGTGCTCTTTAAGTCTTTTTTTTTGTTGGTTTTTTTTTGTTTTTTGTTTGCAAAAGGAAAACGTTACTTCACTTCCAAGTCACGTGGCACCAAGCAGTGGTGAGGAGATTGGAGGGGGGGCTGCAAAAAGACTTCACATACGACCACTTGAGGGTAGCCAGGGAAGGGAAAGGCGCTAGGAAGCCCCATGGGGGGGGTCCTTATGATGGCCTAATGTCACCTTTGACCTGAGAAGGGGGCATCCCCACAGTGCGGCCATAGGAGTTATTGTCCAGAGGGCACTGGGAGAGCAACAGGGTTGGTGGGCTGGGGAGGACCCGCCAGGACTGCACAGGAGGTCATGGTGGTCCTCTCGGGAAAGTTGGAGCCCTGCAGCGGTGGCGTGGACAGGAGCGTCTCCTCACACAGGGCCTGCAGGAAGGGTGGCAACTGCATGGGAACGAGGAACCTGCTGATCTAGGAGCAGGTTCCAGAAAACAGACCCAGAGCCAGGGGCTGGCTAGAGGGGAGGAGGTGGAAAATAGGGAGGAGGGAGAGGAGGGAAAAGGAGGGAAGGAAAGATGAAGGGAGGGAGGGATGGAAAGGGAGAAGGGAGAAGAAGGAATAGCAAAGGGAGGAGGGAGAGGAAGAAGAGAAGGAGAGGATGGAGAGAGAAGGAGAATGGGGCAAAAGGGGAGGCAGGTAGATAGGGAGGGGGAAGAAGGAGGAGGAGGAAGGAGAGGAAAAGAGGGTAGAGGAAGTAGGGAAGAAGGAATGGGAGGAGGAAGAGAAAGAAAAGGGGGAGAGGGAAGATGAGGAAGAGGGAGAGTGGAGAAGGGGGACTTGCTCACCATGGGGCTGGGACTGTGCTCCCGCAGCCCTGAGGTCCCTGCAGGCGGTGAGAGCTGCTCCAGTTCCTTGGTGTCCACAGGTTTCCCTCCCTGGCACGCCCCGTGCAGCACCATGAGGCCAGGCTCCCTATGGCTCCGGGGCTGAGGTGGGGACAGCTGGTTTTGCACATCCTTGCACAAGAGCACCCTGGAGCCCGGGCATAGGAAGAGTGAGAACCCAAGCAGTGAACCCCAAGTTCTCCTTCCCTAAGGTTCTTCTACTCCCCACAGCCCAGTCAGGACCCACCTGCCCCTCTGGCCAAATAGAAGGAACAGGACGCAGAGGACGATGCAGGTGACCCCAATGTGGATGCCAATGACGATGCCAGTGGTTGAAGTTGGGGCGCTGGCTTCTTCCTTCCGGCAGTCACAGGGTGGACTCAGGGCTGGGGGCACAGGTGGGGGGACTATGGCACTCCTGATGTGAACCCCCCCCACTCATTCCCAAGAGTTTCCCTCACCTGCTCTGGCCCAAGCCCACAGACCCACAGTCCTGTTATTTTTGCTCCTGAAACTCCAGCTGAAATTTCTTGGGGTTTTCCTTCCTCCTGTCACCTTCCCAGAGCCAGTGGCCCATCTCTAAGCCACATTCCTAACCCAACCTTTTTCCCTTTATCGAGCCATGACTTATAAAGCCGTAACTTTCACTCAGCCTATTTCATTCATTTTTGTTGTTGTTGTTGTTGTTTGTTTGCTTGCTTGCTTTGGAGCCATAGCCAATGGTGCAGGGCTTATTCCTGGTTCTGTATTCAGGGGATCATATGCATTTCTGGGGATCAAAATGGGGTCAGCTGCATGCACGGCAAGACAGCACAGCATGCCTTGCACACTACTGACCTGGGTTCAATCCTCAGCATCCCATATGATGATCTGAGTCCACCAGGAATGATTTTTGAGTTCAGAGCCAGGAAGGAGTAACTACTGAGTAACATTGGGTGTGGCCCAAAAATAACAACAATGAGATAGAGAGGGGGGGGCACAGCAAGAGGGGAAGAGAGAGGGAAGGAAGGAAGGAAGGAAGGAAGGGAGGGAGGGAGGGAGGGAGGAGGGAGGGAGAGGGAGGGAGGAGAGAACTGGCTAAAGAATCTTTTCAGCTGCTCCTGAGCCCCAGCCCTTTGGTTCTCAGGCACCTGCCCCAGCTACTATCTATGAACATACTGAAAAAAAAAAAATAAATTTTTTTTTGGTTTTTGTTTTTTGGGCCACACAAGGCGGCGCTCAAGGGTTACTCCTGGTTCTGAGCTCAGAAATCGCTCCTGACAGACTGGGGGGACCATATGGCATGCTGGGGACAGAACCCAGGTCCATCCTGTCCCAGGCGGGTTACGTGCAAGGCAAACGCCCGACTGCTGTGCTACTAAAGAAAGAGGCCGGGCCCGGAGAGATAGCACAGCGGTGTTTGCCTTGCAAGCAGCCAATCCAGGACCAAAGGTGGTTGGTTCAAATCCCAGTGTCCCATATGGTCCCCCATGCCTGCCAGGAGCTATTTCTGAGCAAACAGCCAGGAGTAACCCCTGAGCACCACCGGGTGTGGCCCAAAAACCAAAAAAAATAAAATAAAATAAAATAAAATAAGAAAGAGGCCTCTATATACTGCAAAATTTAAATTCTTTTTTTGTTTATTCCTTTCTTTTTGGGCCACGCCCAGCAGTGCTTAGGACTTTCTCCTGGCTCTGCATTTAGGGATCCCTCCTCATGGTCTCAGGAAACATTCGAGTATCGGGGATCAAATCCCAGTCAATTGCATGCAAGGCAAGTGCCCTCTCCTCTGTTCTATCATTCTGAATCCTAAATGGATTGTTTTGAATCAGCTAAAATTTAGAAGATGTTGTGAATATCATTCTGAACTTGTGTAAATAAGTAAGAGAGGGGCTGGAGCGATAGCACAACTGTAGGGTGTTTGCCTTGCATGCAGCTGACCCGGGTTTGATTCCCGGCATCCTCTGAGCCTGCCAGGAGTAATTTCTAATTGCAGAGCTTGGACTAACCCCTGAGCACCACTGGGAATGCCCCCAAAATCTAAATAAATAAATGAGTGAGAAACAAACTTCCCAAAGCCCACTATTAACATTTAAACTAGCGCCTAGGCCTGCACTGGCCAATGCGCCTCCTGGCCCCTCTTCCTGTGCTCCTTTGCTGTGGCCCATCTTTAGCCCAGCAAAGCCTCACCTGTCCTCTCAGATGCTCCCCTGAGAGACACAAAGCGAACAGTGGCATTGCCATCCCCGTGTTGGTTATAGGCAAGCAGCTTTACCTCATACACTGTGCTCGGGTCTGGGAAGAGAGAAAGGGCTGTTAAGGGGTGGTAGGAGGGAAGCAGGAGGAGCAGCCTGTACCCCCACACCCCTGCCTAGCCCTCCTTCCCCCACACAACCACACCCCTGCCCAGCCACCCCACTTCTACCCCACCTCCCCACCACACCCCATGCCCAGCTCTGCCCGGTGCACTCCAGGCTGCAATGGCCTCACCCAGTTGGCTGAGGTTGTAAGAGGTCGCTGTCCCAGGCAGCAGGATGGGGCCCGTGAAGGTGGCCTTGCTGGCTGGCCGGTAGAATAGCTTGAAGCCTCCCTGGTGCTGGGCCAGCCGGGACCAGGGCTCCCACAGCAGCTGCAGGGAGTTACTGCCGAGCACCCTCACGGACAGAGGGGGTGGGGCTGGGGCTGAAGGCAGAGAGAAGGGAGCCTGATGGAATCTCTCCATTTCCCTGCCTCTCCCCCCACTCCACCCCCTGTGGTGAGGCAAGGTGGGCATTTCTGTTCACTCAGTGCCTCCACTTGCTCAAGCAGTAGCTTTATGCCCCTTCCTCCCAGCAGACCCAGGGCTACCCAGCCAGCACTTTGCACAATGTACAACCAGAGCATGCATGCATGCGGTCCCGTCCCAGCACCCCATGCCCCAGTGGTTTTGTAGCACACCCAGGCCTCACCTTCCCCCAGGGTGCTGGCCAGAGTTGGGGGAGAAGCTGAGCTGGCCCCCCCTGGGCGTGTAGGCCTTGATGTAGAAGCTGTAGGCGGTGGAGGGCTCCAGGTCACTCACTAGGTGTTGGAAGGTGTTCTTGCTCACTGCTTCCTGATACTCCAGTTCTGGTGGGTCTGAGGGGGCAAAGGGTCAGGCAGGGGGCATGAGGGGCCCTGAGGAGGCCTATGAGCACTGGTGAAAAGAGCCAAGGGGTGTTGGAGAGACAGCAGAGTGTAGGGCCAGGCAGGACAGGCAGGAGGGAAGGAAAGGCTGAGAGACGGGTGCTACTCACCGGCAGCCCTCCGGATGTGCAGGACATAGCCTATGATCTCCTTGGTGTGGATCAGGGGCTCGGTCCAGGACACACGCACCTCGGTGGACGACACGGACACAGCCTGCACGTTGAGGGGGGGTCCAGGCAGCCCCTCGGCCCACAGCACAGTCAGCCGGGCACTGGCCTGGGAGGAGCCAGCGCTGTTCTCGGCCACGCACTGGTAGATGGCCTCATCCTCAGGGCCGATTCCAGAAATGGTCAGGGTGCTGTAGGGCACGGGGGTGCAGGAAAGTCTCAGACCTCTTTGGCCTAGGTTAGCCCTGATGGCCAGCGGGTTCACCCTTGTTGAATTAAATAATTAAGGATGACAGAGGGAGGCAGAGTCCCCTCCCTAAAGCCTGTGTGGGATCCTTAGACCCAAGACCTCAAATTTCCACAGTGCAAATATATGCAGATGCAGACACCCATGTCCATATAGAGCCACCCAGGAACACATACAGACATAGGCACATGTGTATACACATAGATACATTCATACACACCTGTACACATATAGATACCCATAGGTAGATAGACACAGACACGCCTACATACATACATGCCCAGACACCTTTGTACACACATACCTGTTGTTATTCTTGAGCCGGACGTGGCCTCCGGGCCCCAGCACTTGGCCGTTCTTCAGCCAGGTGACGTGGGGGGGTGGCTCCCCCTGGGCCTGGCAGGTGAACATGGCGGTGGTCCCCGCTGGCCTAGAGATGGACTGAGGGTGCTGGACAAATTCTGCTGGGGCTGGGGGCACACAGAGCAAGGCAGGTCACCTTGAGAATCAGGCGGAGGGGGAGGTGACAGCGGAGGGGTCGTGCAGGGTGGGAGGAGTGATGGGCTTGGGACATCCACATCACTCTCCCTTCAGAGCATCCTTCTGAGGGGTCCCTCAACCCCGAAGCTGACAGAAGAGTCTGGGAGAGAACTCTATTTTTTTTTATTTATTTTGGTTTTTGGGTCACACCCGGCGGTGCTCAAGGGTTACTCCTGGCTGTCTGCTCAGAAATAGCTCCTGGCAAGTACGGGGGACCATATGGGACACTGGGATTCCAACCAACCACCTTTGGTCCTGGATCGGCTGCTTGCAAGGCAAATGCCGCTGTGCTATCTCTCCGGGCCCAAGAGAACTCTATTTTAATGGCAATTTAAAAGACTGACATTTGTATAGAATCCAATCAAGCTGAGCTCCTGTTCAGGAAATTGTTCAATAAATAAATTGTGCTAATAGCTTTGGCTGCACCTCCAAGGCAGTAATGAAGGGAAGACGAGAAGGAGTCCTCAGAACCGGCCCCTTTCACCTCTATATTTAACTCCACTCTCCTCCAATCCTGTGCCTCAAAGCTCCATTAATACTTGGGACAGTCGGGGGCATGCCAAGTGCACCCCATCTTCTACCCTTGCAGGTTGCCCAGGAGACCTTTAAGGGGTCCAGAAGCAAATTAGGGGGTGCAGGGGAACTACTAGGAATGAACCCCTGGGTAGAACCTTCCCCATGCGTGTGCACGAGCACACACACACACACACACACACACACACACACACACACACACACACACACACACACACAGGAGCCGGGTGCGATGGTGTGAAAATGACACTGGCAGGAAGGCAGGTGGGAGTGTGGAAAAGCCTCACGTGTGAATGAAAACAGCACATGTGTGTGTGGGGGGGAACACACGTGCCAGCGACAGGCCCAGAGACCCACTGGGCTTCTGCAGTGGAGAGGCTGGGGTGCTGGGGTGGCAGGAAAGGGCGTGGGTGCGGTGGGGTTGGTGGCTGGGCAGATGTGCAGATGTGGAGGCCGGAGGGGCCTACCTTGCACCACCAGGCGGCCCTGGGCGGTTCTGCGAACACGGGTGCCCGGCCTGTTGGCAGCACAAACGTACACGCCCGAGTGCTGCACCGTGACGTCGGAGATGATGAGGTTCCCGGTGCCCAGGACCTGGATGCCCTCCACTCCAATGGGGCGGCCGTCTGCAGAGCAAGGAGAGAGTCAGGCGTGCAAGGCTCCCGCAGCACCAAGGCTTACCCCAAGGCAGGGCCCTGTCACCCAACTCCCCTTTACAGCCTTCTAGGAGTGTCCCCTAGAAGCCAGCAGCAGCAGCAGCAGCAAAGGGTTCTTTCTGCACGCTGTTTCCCTACCCAGATCTCTGAGCAATTCTAGCCAGATGGTGGAGCAGGCGCCTAGCCTGCAGCCTGCATTCTCCCCCCCCCCCCGCCCGCATAGCCCCATCAGATTAGCAGTGAGAAAGGGGAGACAGCTCCCATTCAGTCTCTGAAGTGGTGAAATCTACTCCATTATCCGCAGGGCACAAAGTGGGGTGGGGGGCTGGTGAATGGGACCCGCAGCCCTTCACGTTCCCCTGGCCCCTGACCTTTCTGCTCAGACACCGTGGCCCATCTGTACCCTTTCATTTCTTGCCTTTAGCTGCCTAGGGATTCAGGCCGGGGGGGGGGTTTAGGGGGTCTGTCTAGAGACTGGGGGGCCCAGGGGCGTGGCTGGGATGTATAGGAGGGGAAGGAGACTGGGGTGCAGAGTGGTTCCGAAGGCCCCATGACATGAGGAAGGGACAGAGGATGAAGGAGAAGTCATGGTGCCAAGGCTGACAAGGTAACTGGGAGCTAAGCCCACACACAACACAGGCGCCCCTCCTGTTCCATCCTGCAAGGCCAAAGCCAGAAAAAGAACCCCCGTGGTGAACAAACAGGATTCAACACCCTGAGCTGGGTGATGAGCCTTGCACACTACACCCCTTTTCCCCAGAAGCAGGAAGGCCAGGCAGGGGCTCAGGACTCACCCAGGCGGCTCCAGGACACAATGGGGCGCGGGTTGCCCGTAGCGACGCACTCCAGTACTGCAGTCTGATGGACGGTCAGGGTGAGGTTCTCAGGCCCCACAAGGATGGTCGGCTCCTTGTAGGCCCCTGAGCCAGAGCCTGGGGGCACAGGCAAGGGTTCCACACTTGAGCTAAATCCCTAGCTACATCCCCACCCAGCACATCCCACACGTGGGGTGCGCATCCACACCCAGGGGGCACCCAGCTTCAGGTACAGAGATGGAGGCAGGCCACTCCTCAGCCCTACCCTCGACAGGCAGAAAATGCCCTCTACGCTGTGGAACTGGAGGGCAGGCTCAGGGTCTGTGTGTGGGGTTGTGGGGGGCATGAAGGGAGGGGCAGGCTGTGACCCCTCACCGGTCACCGTCAGCTTGGCTCCGTGGCTGATGCGGACACTAGCAATGTTGGAGGCCACACAGTGGAAGATGCCGCTGTCCTCAGCCCGAAGGCCCGTGATCTGCAGGACACCCTTGGGCAGCAACGTGTACCTGCAGAGTGTGACGGTCCCATGTCACTGCCATTGTTCCCAAGACACACTGGGGGACCCCCCGCAGGTGGATAAATAGGAAACTGCCTTTGAAAACACACTTTCTTTTTTTGTTTGTTTGGGAACCACATCCAGAATTACTCAGGGCTTATTCCTGCCTTTGCATTCAGGGCTCCAGGCGTACCTAAGGGATGCCAGTTTGGCAGTGTGCAAAGCAAGCGTCCTCTCCAGTTCCATTCTCAGTTTGTTTGTTTGTTTTTTTGTTTTGGAGCCACACCCACCAGTGCTCAGGGGTTTTATTCCTGGCTCTGCTCTTAGGGAATCACTCCTGGCAGTGCTTGGGACCATACGTGGTGGCAGGGATAAAATCTGGGTCAGTGCATGCAAGGCCTCCCCCTCCCCTGTACTACCTCTCTGGCCCCAGCCCATCCCTGCTTCAGATACCAGTGTCCCAGGGGGCTGCAAGCCACTGGCTTCTACAAGACCTCTGTCCCTGTCCTCAGGCAGGACTCACCTCTCATTGTTTGTGTCGACGGGCACTCTGTTTTTCTCCCAAGTGATCCGGGGTTTAGGAAGTCCATGGATTTGGCACTGGAATCGGGCTACACCACCCTCCTCACCTTTGGTAGCCTGGGGGTGCACGTGGAAGTCGGACATGGCTGGAGGAAGGAGGAAGGAAGGGGAAAGTTAAGGTCAGGCCCTAGGGGGAGGTAGGCTTTACTTTAGTACAGGGGTGGCGAACAAGTTCGACACAAAGAGCCAAAATTTTAAACTGTGAGAGTCAGAGAGCCACACCACGCAGTGACCTGCCAAAACAGACAAACACTCACACAAAAGCATCTCATTTTAACAATAATCTATGAAACACATATTGCATTTTGCCATTTTGAGTGAAGGTACAAATCCTGCAGTGATGGTGAGGGTGTGCTGTGTCCTCCACACTAAGAACTAATGGCAAGATGTGACCCAATATGTGACACATGGTCCTCCCGCTCTCTGGCCCGTACAGTTGTTTCCGAGGGATGGGAGACAGGAGGACACAACCTGGAGGTGGGACTACACGCTGGGAGATCTCTCCTCAGAGGTCCCTCCTCAGAAGCAGCAGAACAAAATCCAAACTTGGCAAAGAGCCACAGTATACAAAATAATGATAAGAGGTAAAGAGCCGCATGTTCACCACCCCTGCTTTACCACTCACAGGAACATCTCCCCAAAGGGATGGGCCTGCAAGGCTAGAACCCTCCCCGAGGAAACTCTGCAGTGACTTGGCTGCCAAACCTCTCACAAGGAAATCCTGGGGGCTGGAGCTATAGCACAGTGGTAGGGTGTTTGCCTTGTATGCAGTCAACCCAGGATGAACAGTGGTTCGATTCCCAACATTTCATATGGTCTCCTGAGCCTGCCAGGAGTGATTTCTGATCGAAGAGCCAAGAGAAACCCCTGAGCTCAGCTGGATGTGGTCCAAAAACAAACCAAACAAACAACATGGAAATCCTGAGCTGCTAAGGGCTTTCCCTCAAGATTCTGATCCCCGAAAACTGACATGCAAAATCCTTTTCCCATTTGCAGCTGCCCAGGAACTTATTTTTATAAACTCCCTGAAGGCCTGCAAGTCTTCTATACAAGTTGGCTCTGTCACAGACCAAAGCCCTAAGGCCCATAAGCAAGAAGGACCAGGCCAGGGTCATTTGGCCTTGGTTTCTGAATTTGGTAGCTTTCATTGTTACTAACCACATTTGGTTGATGCTTGGGGTTGTGCACCCCTGGATGTGAGCTCAGGAGTGACCCTTAGGAGAGCTGGGGCACCATATGAGGATTGTAACTGAAGCATTTGCACACAAGTTAAGTGTATCACCTGCTTTATTACCTCTCTAGTCACTCCAGGGGCTGCCAGGGGATGGATGCTTTGAGCATCCCCCAGTCTCTGGTGGTTTCTCCACCTCCTCTCCCTGCAGCAATTTTTGTACCAGCATCTGAGAGCTGTCAGAACTGCAAAATCCATGTTGGTGCAGAGTGGCCAGCCTCCCTCTTGAACTCTCTGTAGAGGTCTGCACAGAGTAACTGAGTTGCTTACCGGCCTGCACAGAGCTGGCTGGTCCCTCTCATTCTTACCATCCCTGAGCCGAACCCCGGATGGCACCCTCCCGCCTGCAGCCCAGCCTCAGCACCGGCTGCAGATTTCATTAAAACCCACTTTGCTTCAAGTGCGGGAAGGCGGTGCACCATCTGTCCCACAGCCAGCCCTCCCCGCATACTCCATCAACTGGGACAGTTGTCCCCTCCCAGAAGGGGCTGGCCAGGAGACTGGCGCCTGCTCCATGCTCCCTGGGGTGGGTGGCATTGCCCTCCGGGTCCCCTTGGGCGAGCCAGGCCTGTCCTGGACTCCAGGATGGCCCCAGAGGCTGTCTTTGTGCCAGTCTTCCCTCCGGGCTGGCGCTTTTGTGGTGCCTCTTCCTCTCATTTGCATGTGGCTCATTAAATATAAACATGTATAAAAGCACCCAGCAGTCTCCTCCCTCTCTGGCTCCATGGCTAAAGCTGGTGGGTGTGCCCGAAGGCTGCGTTGCTTTCTGGGATCAGCATGTCTACCAAGGCATGCCCAATTTGGGGGTACTCATTGTCACCAATCTATGTCCCCAAAGGTACAAAATTACAATGAGTACCAGGGGGCCCCGGGTGGAGGCAGAGAGGGCGGTGGTGGCAAATACTCCAGCCGGTGACCCTTTAGACTTGGTGAGGAAGCATGAGGTTAAGGGGCCTGAGCGCAGGCCAAAGGCTTTGTGGGTCAGGCCTGGGACCTGGGGGAGGAGGCGATGAGTCTCTGAGGGTCCTTCCCTGCCTCCTGGGGCACCCTGGCTGTAGGGGGCACAGTTCTCTGTGGCTCCAGGGCTCGGCCAGACTCCCCTGGACTCCAGCTAGAGAGGCACAGGCGGCCCCCAGGGACCTGGTGGAACTAATGGTGCTGCTGACTACAGATGCCGCCTCGTTAAGGAGCTGAATGAATCCTTTTGTGTTCGGAGCCCTTCTCGCTCCCAGGAGGCAGGGCTAGGAGCAGGCCCAGGAAAAATGATGAGAGGCAGAGGGTCTGCTTCCTGCCAGGGGCTGCTGTGGAAAAAGTTGCTGCGGATGGAGAAAGTGGGTTTGCTATCACCTCACTTTCCCCACAACCCCTCACAATTACACAATTAGGAAGCCCCCAAAGATGTGGGGAGTGTGGGGGGGAGTGCGGGGGAGGGTTGGAGGCTCATCAGCAGGGATGACTGACTGTATGGGGGCACAACTGTACCCTCCCCACGGTCCCCCTATGCTCTTCCGCTGGGAAGCTCCCTCTCCCCTTGATTCAACCTAAACCTTTGTCCAACATTTGGGGGTGCTCAGGGCTTATTCCTGGCTCCGTACTTTAGGGATTACTCCTGGGGAAGAATCAGAGAACCCTCTGAGGTGTTGGGGACTGAACTGGGGTTGGCTGTATATAACCCCCCCCCCCGTCCTATCTCTCTGGCTAACATTTTATTAGAATGGAAGCTTTGCCTTTGAGTGCTGATGGGGACTGAAGAGCTTGGTAGGGCATGAGGCTGAATCGGGTATAAGTTCCCTTGAGCCCTACCAGGACTGATCCCTAAGCACAGAGCCAGGAGTAATCCTTGAGCCCATTCCCAACCCCTTGAATATCCTCACCATGTGAGGGGGCTGGAATCTGTGTCTGTGGCCCATGGTCCAGGGGAAAGGGTGAAAAAGGAGGGTGTCCATGACCTACGCCTCTTTGCTCCTTCCCTATACCCCTGTGCTCAGGCTGAGCCATGCAGTTGGAACGTGGCCGGTCCTTTCATCTGTGTGGAAAGCTTATTAGGGTCCCCAAGACACTGTCCCCTTCTTTACCTTCAGCACTTGTTCAGCTCCCACAGTGGAAGAATTGGGGGGGGGTTGTCTCTTAACCCTAGACCAGAGGAAAAACTATCCCCCCTCCTTTCTTTTTTGTTTGCTTGGGGGCCACACCCAGCTGTGCTAGAGTATTACTCCTGGTTCTGCACTCAGGAAGCACTCCTAGCGGTTCTGTGGGGGGGCCCTATGGGATACTAATGATCGAACCTAGGTTGGCCCAGTACAAGGCAATTTCCCGCCCCACTCTACTATCACTCAGGGCCCCTCATTTTCCTTTTTTGCATATCAGTGGATAAAGTTTCTTGCTCCAGTGCTAAGTCCCATCCCTGACTGGGGAGGAAGTTTCTTAAGCTTGCTTCCCTCTCTGGATGGCGCTTTTAGGGTTCATTAATCTGCTTTTGACAGGGCTTATGTTTTGGGACCTCAGAGACATGGGAAGGGGCATCCTGCTGGTAACACTAAGATTCTAGGCCAGTGCTGGGGACCCGAGGGCTGCACCTTCAGAGACCCCCTCAAATCCCAAACTAAGGGCCCTGGAGCCTGCAGTAGGAGAGCAGGGCATGAGCAGAGCCTCAGGACCAGAGCCTGGCAGCTGCAAGTCCGTATTGGGGGGGTCAGGAAGGAGGTGCTGGGGATGGTGGGTACCAGGCTCTTGCTCTCATTTCTCAGCCTAAGAGGAACAGTTTGGGGTGGAGTGTGAGAGGGTGATGGTGGGGCCAGAGGCCCTTCTAAGGGTGAGAGTCAGAGAGCAGCAGGAAGGGAGAAAGAGCAAGGGCTCATGTGGGAGGAATGGAAGTTTCTGTGTCCCCAAGAAATCCGGGGAGTAATGTGGGTCATCCCACACACACCAGGTCTACCCATTGGGCATCAAGAAAAAACAGGCAGGGACAACTCAGAGACCAGCAAGGCAGAGGAAACAGCAAGGCAGGAAATGGCCCCATAGCCCCAGTAAATCATTGGTGTGGGAGCCCTGAGAGCTCAGACAGGAGGTGGGACCAGCTCCTCCAGGTCGGGTTAGGGACCTCTGGCGAGGTCAGGCCTGGATCTGATTAGCCAGGCTCCAGGGCGACACAGGGGGAACAGCAGAGTGCAGGGAGGAAGCGGGTAGCGCCCCCAAGTCAGCCAGAAACTCCTTAGTTAGGAAGACAGAGAGGAGAGGGGGTTTAGGCAGAGCCAGAGGGGTCAAGACCTTCCCCTCCCCGCAGCAGCACCAGAGAAACAACCTCCATCACACTGGGAAGGAGAAGGTTTGAGTCATCCCAGCAGGACCAGAGACGCCTGGTCTTCTGACCTCTTCACCCCACAATCCCAATGTCCACCCCACCCCCCAGCATGGAAAAAAAACACTAGACAGGACAAAATGAAATGAGCTGTAAAATATATGCACTGGATTTCAAAGGTTTCCTCCCTTAGGGGCCAAAAAAGATAATATAGCTGCGGCTCTTGCCTTGCATGTAAGCCAACCCCAGCCAGCCAACCAGAGGAATTCTATTCCTGGAACCCCAGGTGGTCTCTTGAACCCCACCAGAAGTAATCCCTGAGGTTAGAGCCTGGAATAAGCCCTGAGCACAGCCAGGTGTGGCCCAAAGACAAAGATGAAAGAGATTAAGCATTAAGAAAGTGCATATCAAACCCCAAAGCAAGATCATTCCACTAAAGTCACTCACTAAAGATCACTAAAGTGATCTAAAAAAGTGACTAAAGTCACTAAAGATCACTCACTTTAGAATGGATTCTCCAAATCCAAAATAACAAAAGATCTTGTGCTGGTGAACAAGTGGGAAACTGGACCCTTCACGCACAAACAAGGTCACTTTTTTTTTTTTTTTCTAAAGCCAGTCAAATTGAGGAGTGGGCGGGTTATATACCAACTTTTGTGATACTAACGTGAATAAGTTCTGATAAACCACTGCCATCGGACCAGCCAAACAAGGTCACTTCTATGGAAGATACTGTAGCAATCCTCAAACACTTAAAAAGAAAGTGACCATAGAATCTCTCAACTTGGGCCCGGAGAGATAGCACAGCGGCGTTTGCCTTGCAAGCAGCCGATCCAGGACCAAAGGTGGTTGGTTCGAATCCCGGTGTCCCATATGGTCCCCCATGCCTGCCAGGAGCTATTTCTGAGCAGACAGCCAGGAGTAACCTCTGAGCATCACTGTGTGTGGCCCAAAAACCAAAAAAAAAAAAAAAAAAAAAAATGCACTAAAGAGAAATGTGAATGCTCATGTCAAATTATCTCTCTGGTCTATGCTGAAAACACTTAAGATCTATGAAAACGCCCGGAGAGATAGCACAGCAGCATTTGCCTTGCAAGCAGCCGATCCAGGACCAAAGGTGGTTGGTTCGAATCCCGGTGTCCCATATGGTCCTCCGTGCCTGCCAGGAGCTATTTCTGAGCAGACAGCCAGGAGTAACCCCTGAGCACCGCCGGGTGTGGCCCAAAAACAAACAAACAAACAAAACAAAACAAAACAAAACAAAAGAACAAAAACGAAAAAAAAAGAATCTCTCAACTTGGCCATGAGTATTTTACAGCTTTGACTGGATTATTTCCTGCAGTGACCCTTGCTCCAGACCCGCTTTCCCTGGGTGGAAATATGGCGTTTGGGGCCATTACAACTGGCTCCTGAACAGGGATCTGAAACCCAGGACCCTCAGAGTTGATTTACACCTGGGATCAAATCCTGGTAGGCTGCATGCAAGCCAAGTGCCCTGCCCACTGTACTATTGCTCCACCTGAAAAGGAAAATTTTTTTCTTTTCTTTTCTTTCTTTCTTTTTTTTTTTTTTTTTTTTTTTTTGGCTTTTGGGTCATATGCACTGACAATCAGGGGTTACTCCTGGCTCTGAGCTCAGAAATTGCTCCTGGCTATGTGCGAGGCAAACGCCTTACCGCTGCACCATTGCTCCTGCTCCTCGAGTTGCATTTTCGCAAGATGCTCTCCTAGTGCTCACTTTGGCAACACATATACTAAAATTGGAACAATACAGAGACAATTAGCTTGGCCCCTGAGCAAGGATGACATGCAAATTCATGAAGCATTCCATATTTTATCATGGTGCTTAAATAAAGATATTATTTTAAAAAATGAAGTCCTAAACACAGATAGTGTGGCAGTCACACAACAAGACAAATGTACTTAATACCCTAAACACATGCTTAAGAATGGCTCAGAATGGGAGTGAGTGTGAAATAATTCAGAGCTTAAGACACTTCCTTTGCACACATCTGACTCCAGTTCCATCCCCAATACATTTGATTCCTAAACTCCTAGCACAAAGCTAGGAGTAAAATGTGGATCCCACCACTAAAATAAAGTTCAGGACAGAAAATCATATATATCTTGCTATAAAAAAATTTAGAAAATTTTACATCTTTATTTTTTTTATTTTTATTTATTTTTATTTTATTTTATTTATTTATTTATTTATTTTGGTTTTTGGGCCACACCCGGCATTGCTCAGGGGTTACTCCTGGCTGTCTGCTCAGAAATAGCTCCTGGCAGGCACGGGGGACCCTATGGGACACCAGGATTTGAACCAACCACCTTTGGTCCTGGATTGGCTGCTTGCAAGGCAAACGCCGCTGTGCTATCTCTCCGGGCCCGAAAATTTTACATCTTTATTAACAACAATAATTAATATATATTAAAACATTAATTACAACTTGAAATCATATTCTGGTTTTTGTTTTGTTTTATTTTGAGGCCACACCTGGTGGTGTTCAAAGGAGCATATGGGATGCCAAGGATCAAACCCAGGGCAACCATGTACAAGACAAATTCCTTACCCACTATACTATCACTCTGGCCCCAATATTGTTTATTTTAAAGATAGTCCATTGGAAGCAATGTGAAGAAGAGGAGGTGAGAACGACCCCTGGACCAACCAAAGCCTTCGTGCTGCTGCATCTGCATGTCCAATACCTAGTCTAATGTCCAGTCTCACCACTGTTGCCACCTTGCCCAAGAGAAAGGCTAAAGGAGATGTGAACGGAGATAAAGCCAAGGTGAAGGACAAAGCAAAGAGAAGATCTCAGTGTTATCAGCTAAATCTGCTGCTCCAAAGCCAGAGCCCAAGCCTAAAAAGACTCCTGCAAAGAAGGGAGAGAAGGTGCCCAAAGGGATAAAGGGTAAAGTTGATGCTGGCAAGTGTGGAAATAACCCTGAAGAACATGAAGATGCCAAACCTGGGGCCAGAGAGATAGCATGGAGGTAAGGCATTTGCCTTTCATGCAGAAGGTCGGTTGTTCAAATCCCGGCATCCCATATGGTCCCCCATGCCTGCTGGGAGCAATTCTGAGTGTGGAGCCAGGAGTGACTCCTGAGCACTGCCGGGTGTGACTCAAAAACCAAAAATAAATAAATAAATAAAATAAACAAAAAAAAATTAAGATGCCAAACCAGACTAGGCACAGGAAGTTGAAGGTGTTAGAGTTGCCAAGTGAAATACTATTTGGTGGGGGGGGCACACCCAGTAACGCTAAGGGGTTCCTCTTGGCTATGTATTCAGAAATTGCTGGCTTAGGGGACCATATGGGACGTTGGGGATTGAACCGCGGTCCGTCCTAGGTTAGCCTCATGCAAGGCAAATGCCTTACCGCTTGCACCACCGCTCCAGCCCTGAACTACTATGTTAAGTCAAGTTTTATAAAAATGTAGATTTTTTTAAGCTATGTTGTACACCACAGAACACTTCATTGTTGTATTTGGGAAAAGGTCATAAGTCAATAATAGAAAAGTTTTCCAAAGCTGGACCCGCCCCCTAGGAAGAATTCGAACCCAACCACCTCTAGGTCCAGCACCACTCGTGTGACCACTCATATGAAGTGAAATGAAAATGTAAAGACCCATTTCCTCTGATCACAGACCACATCAGAAATGCTCAATGGCCTACTAGTGGTCACTGACTGCATTTGGAGAAACTTGATTGTACAGCATTAATACACCCACGACCTGACTCCCAGCTACCTTTCTCTTCGCTTGCTCATCAAAGAGCCCCCCTCTTTCTCTCATCTCATCAATCATCATAATCATGTCAAGTCTCTGTCTAGCCTTGTCCTTCCTAACTCTCTCCCTTCTTGACCACAAGGATCCTAGAGTAAGGTTCCACTTTTTTTTTTTTTTTTTTTTTTTTTTGGTTTTTGGGCCACACCCGGTGGTGCTCAGGGGTTACTCCTGGCTGTTCTCTGCTCAGAAATAGCTCCTAGGCAGGCCATGGTGGACCCATATGGGACACCGGGATTCGAACAACCCCACTTTGGTCTTGGATCGGCTGCTTGCAAGGCAAACGAACTCCGATGTGCTATCTCTCCGGGGCCCAGGTTCCACATTTTTTTTCAGAAAGACATACCCAGTAGTGCTTGGGATAATTCCTGGCTCTGCAATCAGGATCACTCCTGGTTGTGCTCTGGAGATAATATTGGAACTGGTGCAAAACAAGCACCTTAACTCCCTATACTACCTCTCTGGGCACTAAGGCCTTTTCAATTACATCCTGGGACTATGGCAACCAGACAGTGCCACAGACCTTGATCCCTGGCAATGCCTTATGGTTCTCAGGGACATCACCAGAAATAGCTATCCTGAGCACAGATAGGTGTGGCCCTAGCTCCAAAATGGGATACTGGGGCTAGAAGATCATTCGACAGAGCAGAAACATGTAATTTACATGCAAGAGGTCCAGGATTGATAGCTGGCACTGTAAGATTCCACAAGCATGAACAGAAGTGATGCCTGAGCACCATGCCAGGAACAGCACCTAAACACCATTGGGTGTGGCCCAAACATCAAAACTAAACCAAAGGAAATAGGAACCCTAACAATCCATGTCATCAAACATGGAAAACCTGGAAAAACAAGGGTCTGTATCTATAAAGTGCTATTAGCACAGTAAACGATACTTGAATATAGCTAAGAAATAATGGCAGAATCCTGACGCTAAAAAGCATCAAGAGGGGGGCTGGAGAGATAGCATGGAGGTAAGGCATTTGCCTTGCATGTAGAAGGACTGTGGTTCGAATCCCAGCATCCCATATGGTCTCCCGAGCCTGCTGGGTGTGATTTCTGAGCGTAGAGCCAGAAGTAACCCCTGAGTGCTGCTGGGTGCCGGATGTAACCCAAAAACCAAAAAAAAAAAGCATCAAGGGGGCTATATCAGTATAGTAAGATGGGTAGGCACTTGCCTTGCACACAGTCTACCGGGGTTTGATCCCCAACATTCTGTTTGGCTCCCTGAGCATTGCCAGGAATAATTCCTGAGAGCAAAACTGGAAGTTCCTTCCCCTCCAAAAAAAAGAAAAGAAAAAGTATCAAGAAGTTGTGGAAGAGTGGGGTAGGGCTGGAGGAGGCAGCCATATTCCCTGAGAAAATTCAGGAAGTCACCAGCCCTTGGCCCTCAGTGTAAGCTGGAGGAAGACCAGTAAGGCTTGAGTGGTGAGGAGCAGGGTCTGGGGGCCTCCTGGAGCCTCTATAGACATGCTGTCAGTGGGAAGAGGCCGCTGAGTAATTGAGGCCTTGATTTCTCTAGTAAAATGTTTATGAAGCCCATAAACTCATGCCTTTATTGGCCAGGCACATTCCGGGGGATAGTTGTGGCTCTCAGAGGTGCAGTTAAAGCACCTGCTGAACTCAGACACCCCCCAATAGCAGCTCTCACCTCACCCAGACCCCCCAGGCAGAGCCCAACACTGGGGCACAGCTGGGACAGCGGGTCCAGGGCCCCTCCACACGCCTCTTTAAACTCCCCACAAAGCACTTGTAAGCAGCTTCTCTCCTAAATGTACTGCTGGAAGGATGGGATTACTGGGCCCAAGGTTATGCCCTCACATGTAGTCCCTCTCCCTACAACCTGAGTCCCCGCTGTGCTTCGCATTTGCTTTATTTGGATTCAGAATCTAATATCCAGGGAGAGGCTGGAGAAATAGTACAGCAGAAAAGGGCACCTTGTCTTACATTAGATCAACCCATTTTGAATCCCCGGCATTCCCATATGGTTCCCCTCAAGTACCACCAGGTGTGATTCTTGAGTACTAGAGCCAGGAAGAAGTCCTGAGCACAGCAGAGTGTGGCCCCAAACCAAAATACTACTATTAATAATATATAAAATAAGTAAGTAATGGGCTGGAGAGATAGCATGGAGGTAAAGGCGTTTGCCTTTCATGCAGAAGGTCATCAGGTTTGAATCCCAGCGGTCCCCCATATGGTCCCCCCGTGCCTGCCCAGGAGCAATATCTGAGCATGGAGCCAGGAATAACCCCTGAGCACTGCTGGGTGTGACCCAAAAACCGCCAAAAAAAAAAAAAAAAAAAAAATAAGTAATGTAAATTCAGCTTTCCACCTGGGTGGTGTTCGGAGGTAGGGAAAGGGCGGATGGGGGTGGTGGTAGCCGATGCAGTGTGCTGGAATAGTTTGGCTGGGCTGGAGTGATTTATCTGTGTGAGCCCCTGACCTTCTCAAAAAAGCCTCAGGACCCCTTTGTCTGCTGCTTCAGCCTCCTCCAGCCCCTCATCCCCCTCCCCTTTAGGGCCCCTGAACCCAGCCCCCTCCCTTTTCACCCCATCATGCCTCTACCACCAGCTCACCACTCCCCCAGTCCCAATTCTCACACAAAAGCTAACCTTTGTCTTTCAAGTCAGCAGCCATAAAATCCATGTCTCACCCCTCCCCTCCCACAGCCACTTCTGACAAAATGGGGGACCTGGATGGGGAGAAAGGTGGTGGGCGGTGTGGGGGTGGAGCTGGACTCAGCATGGGAAAGTTCCTGCAATCTGTACTTGGCCTAGCGAACTCTGAACCCTCTTAGGATCCACTTTTATTTTTCTTTTTTTTCTTTATTTGTTTTGTTTTCAGGCCACACCTGGTAGTGCTCAGGGATTACTTCTGGCTTTGCACTCAAAAATCATTTTAGTGGGGCCAGAGAGATAGCTTGGAGGTAAGACATTTGCCTTGCATGCAGAAGGAAGGTGGTTCCAATTCCGGCATCCAATATGGTCCCCTGAGCCTGCCAAGAGCAATTTTCTGAGCATTAGTGCCAGGAGTAACCATTTCTGGCAATGTTTCAGGAGTCAACATCCATATAGGATGCCCACCCCCCTGGATCAAAGCTGTCCAGCTGTCAGCTGGATGCAAGACAAGTGCCTAAACACATGTACTAATTTTTCAGCCCTAGGACCCACTTTCTGATATGATGGGTGGTCAGCCTCAGGCATGGCTTGCCTGGAAGCAATCTTGGGTCAAGGAGTCTTTTTTGTTCACTTGTTTGGGGCCCACAGTCGGTAGTGCTCAGGACTTATCCTTGTTTCTATGCTTGGGGATAATAATGGCAGAGGCATTACAGTGCCAGATGCAACCCAGGCAGGCAAAGTGAAAGGTAAATATCTTCCTCACTGTTTTAAGTTTCCATTCAAAGCTTCCTTAGAATTGCTGCACCTAAGGCTCAGCTCTTTCTTCAGATCAAGCCAAAGTTTCTTGCACCGACACAGACATTCTGCTGCCGTGGGGAATCAGGTGGAAGGAATACCAGGCGAGCAGGTGCTGGGGGCACACAGGGTCACCCTATGGCACCACTCTGGGTTGTTTATTAATGGAATTCCTTATAAGGGAGAATAAGGGCAAGATGTGCCTACCCTCTGGAGATATTTATTCTCTTCATCCCTAGGCTTTCAAAAGCCTAGTAAAATGGGGCCTGAGAAATGGTGGAGGTGGGGCCAGAGAGATCGCATGAAGGTGGGCATTTACCATGCATGCAGGACAGTGATTTGAATCCCGGCATCCTATATAGTCACCCCTGAGCCTTCCAGGAGTGATTTCTGAGTGTAGAGCCCAGAGTAAACCCCCTGAGTGCTATTGGGTGTGACCCAAAAACCAAAAACAAACAAAAAAAATGGAGACATTAATACATCCTGCCCTGCATGTGCCATCTTCACTTTGACTCCCCAGCACAGACTACAGCCCCCTCATCCCTGCTGAAGTGATCCCTGAGCCCCTGCTGAGTGTGACCCCAAAAAAACATAAATAAGCATCCCATTTCTGTTTGCCTATATTTTATTTTTGCTTTTGCACCACACTTGGTGATGCTATGCTCTGTGCTTCAGAGCTTACCTCCTGGCTCTGTGCTCAGAAATCACTTCTGGGGGCCGGAGAAGATAGCATGGAGGTAAGGCGTTTGCCTTTCATGCAGAAGGTCATCGGTTCGAGTCCCGACATACCATATGGTCCCTGTGCCTGCCAGGAGCAATTTCTGAGCAGGAGCCAGGAATAAACCGCTGAGCGCTTCTGGGTATGACCCAAAAACCACCAAAAAAAAAAAATCACTTCTGGTGGAATTAAGGAAACAAATGGATAACGGAGATCAAACTCGAGTCAGATATATGCAAGGCCTTACCCACTGTATTGGCTCTTCTGTCTTGTTTTTGGTTTTATGTTTGTTTTTAGGGAAGCAAATTATTAGGAAATGTTTGTGGGGGGCCCAGAGTAGTAGCGCAGCAGTAGGGTGCTTGTCTTGTACACAGATAATCCAGACAGACCCAGCGTCCCATGTGGTCCCCCAAGCCAGGAGTGATTTCTGAGTGCATAGCCAGGAGAAACCACCAGAGCGATCATAGGGTGTGCCCCAAAACCAAAAATACAAAAAAAAAGAAAGAAAGAAAGAGAGAGAAAGAAAGCAAGAAAGCAAGAAAGCAAGAAAGCAAGAAAGCAAGAAAGAAAGAAAGAAAGAAAGAAAGAAAGAAAGAAAGAAAGAAAGAAAGAAAGAAAAGAAAGAAAGAAAGAAAGAAAGAGAGAGAGAGAGAAAGAAAGAAAGAGAGGAGGGAAGGAAGGAGGGAGGGAGAGAGAGAGAAAGAAAGAAAGAAAGAAAGAAAGAAAGAAAGAGAAAAAAGAAGAAAGAAAGAAAGGAGAGAGAGAAAGAAAGAAAGAAAGAAAAAGAAAGAAAGAAAGAAAAAAGAAAGAAGAAGAAAGAAAGAGAGAGAAAGAAAGAAAGAAAGAAAGAAGAAAGAAAGAAAGAAAGAAAGAAAGAAAGAAAAAAGAAAGAAAGAAAAAATAAAGAAAGAAAGAAAAAGAGAGAGAGAGAGAGAAAGAAAGAAAGAAAGAAAGAAGAAAAAGAGAGAGAGAAAGAAAGAAAAAAAGAAAGAAAGAAAGAAAGAAAGAAAGAAAGAAAGAAAGAAAGAAAGAAAGAAAGAAAGAAAGAAGAAAGAAAGAAAGAAAGAAAGAAAGAAAAGAAAGAAAGAAAGAAAAGAAAGAAAGAAAAAGAAAGAAAGAAAGAAAGAAAGAAAGAAAGAAAGAAAGAAAGAAAGAAAGAAATGCTTATGGGTAAGGAGGCCACCAAAGGGAAGCCTGACTCAGTCCTTGAATAACTGGCGTGTGATCCTGTGGCACTGGGTGATCACGTGTTGGCAAAACCAAAGCCTGGCTCCAGGCCTCAGTTTCCTTCTCTGGAAGGAAATCTGGAAGGTTTTCTCCTCTGGGAGGGTGGGTGTGTGGGATAGTTACATAGTCTCAGGCGGCAGCAGCCTTTTAGGCACATCTGCTTCTAAGCACCAACCAAAGGTGAGGTTCAGGGACTGGGGCCCCCTGGGATGTGCTCTTCGCCTCAGACTTGAAACTGTGCAGGCCCCAGAGCCTGTCTCCACAGACTGCCCGTCTCCTCCCTAGTCAGGTCACCGGCTCCCTTATGTAAACCTGTCCGGACCCACAATAGGCCTCACTTCCGTCCTCTGCTCAGGACACCGGATCCCCTCACCTCCCGGAAGGGTGTCTGGTGTGGGCCCCAGGCTGGACCTATTAAGTAAATTGCTTTCACATGACCACATGGACTGCTTAGCAAAAACAGACACTTCCCCCCCAAACTGCCCACTGAGCCATGGATCAGGCTTCACAGGCCACTAGCCGACGAGGACTGCAGGGGTGAAGAGTGGACCTGGGAGACCTGGCTCACTCAGCCCTCACAGTGACCTTCCTATCCTAGCCTTCTTTTCTCATCTGTAAGTTGGGAGTGGGCCGAAGGACGAGACCTGACAGGTCCACAGTGGCAGTGAACTCACACCCACAGATGGCCCCTTCCCATCTGTCTGACTACCCACTCCTGTGATTTTACCCTTTCTCACTGGGCATCCCATAGTATGAATGTCACAAGCCGATAGGCACCAGGATTAAACTCATGAATTTACACTCTCTCCAAGGTTACATCTTTTTCCCCCCCGATGTTGGGTCATACGTATCAGTGCTTTAGGGGACCACTCCCTGCAGTAAGCAGGTTCAGAATGGGGGGGGGGCTCTACACGCAAAGCAAATGCTTCAGCCTTTGAGCAAACTTCAGGCCCACCTCTCAAATCTTGATCTATGGCTTGTAGGGTGTTAGTCCGCCGAAGAGTAGTAGATCTAAAACCCACCAACTTTCCAAATTAAACCTTGATTGAAGAAGACCAAGTATAGATTCCCAAGCTATGGAGAAAGCACCAAAAGGCTGAGGGAGACCTGGATTACATCCAAAGCACCACATAGTCCCTTGAGCATGGCCAGGGAATGCACCAGGAATTGAGCTAGGAATCGTTCCTGATACAAATACTATGAAATACTGAGATATTTCTAAGAAAGGTTTTTTCTTTTTCCTTTTTTTTTTTTTTTTTTTGCTTTTGACCCATACTTAATTGCATGCAGGGCTTAAACTCTTGGCTCTGCCTCAAATCACTCCTACCAGGACTCAAGAGACCATAAAGGGATGCCAAGAAATAGGACCTGCATCAGCTGTGTGCTGATCCTGCTATATTATTGCTTTAGTCTCAATCATAATTTCTTATTGTTTGTTTTTTGAACCACATCTGCCAATGCTCACAGGTTACTCCTAGCTCTGTACTAAGAATTATTCCTGGTAGTGCTTAGGGGACATATGGAATATCGGAGATTAAAGCTAGGTTCGCTGAGTGCAAGGCAAGCACTGTATTATCACTCTAGCCCCTTTTGAGGATTTCTTTCCTTCCTTCCTTCCTTCCTTCCTTCCTTCCTTCCTTCCTTCCTTCCTTCCTTCCTTCCTTCCTTCCTTCCTTCCTTCTTTCTTTCTTTCTTTCTTTCTTTCTTTCTTTCTTTCTTTCTTTCTTTCTTTCTTTCTTTCTTTCTTTCTTTCTTTCTTTCTTTCTGTTTTTGGGCTACACCCAGTGACACTCAGGGGTTACTCCTGGCTATTGCGCTCAGAAATCGTTCCTTGCTCGGGGGATATATGAGACGCCAGGAATCGAACCGAGGTTCGTTCTAGGTCAGCTATATGTAAGGCAAACACTCTACCACTGTACCACCGCTTCGGCCATAAGAGGGTTTCTTGACCCTCATAGAAATCAAGAAACTATTGAGAGAGGGCTGCCAACTCCTAGAACACTTATTTGGGGAGCTATATAGCTATGCCCTAGTTACTGGGGGTTTCCTAAATCAGTGGGATCATGTTCTGTAGAGAGTTTCAGTTTTCCCATAGGCGCAGGACACAGTACAGGGGCTTAGTTAGCTGCTTCCTCTATGTGCAGCTGACTCAGTTCTGTTCGAGATATGTCCTGCAAGGAGTAATCTCTGAGTATTGCCAGGTATATTCACTCTCATCTTTCCCATAAATTCAAAGGAATTTTCACATCCGCTCCTAACCTCTTCCTGTGTCGCTTTCTTTTTTTTTTTTGGGGGGGGGGCATACCTGGCGTTGCTCAGGGGTTACTCCTAGCTCTACACTCAGAAATCGCTCCTGGGGATCATATGGGATGCCAGGCATCGAAGCTGGATCCATCCCGGATCAGCCACATGCAAGGTAAACACCCTACCGCTGTGCTATATCTCTGGCCCCATGTCGTTTATTTAACGGCCTCCTCAGGTGCCAACTGCCCACAAGGCATTAGCAAACCAAGGCTCACTGCCTCATGTTTCTTGTTCTCCTGGTTCACCGGATCTTTCCCTCAAATCACCAACCCTTGGCAGCTCAAGTATGAGTTCTTTCAGTAGTAGCTTCCTGGATACTCCAGTCCGGTCCCTGGGTCCCTGCCCTACCTCCACCTTGAATAGCCTGGGGCCCCCTGAGCCCTATTGGTGCTCTGAGTTTGAACTGACAGAGCTCCCAAAGGGACCCTCCTGAGCTGACTTCCTGCTTTCCCTGAATTCTTTCAGCCCCTCAGCCAGGGGTTCTTTCTTCTCACTGACCATGTGGAACCAAGCCTTAAACACACACACACACACACACACACACACACACACACACACACGCACGCACGCACGCACGCACACACACACACACACACACGCACGCACACACACGCACGCACACACACACACACAACACACACACACACATACACACACACACACAGAGCCCTAGTTGGCTGTATCTCTGTATAGTCAGTTCACACACCCTGGACCTGGCCTATGGGCTCTTCTCAGCTTCCTGCACCCAGAACAAGCAGGGACCTGGATACTGAAGCAGTCAGGGGCTGCGGGCTCACTCCCACCGCCACGAAGGCCTGCAGCTGTCATCACCCCCTGTTCCTGGGCACACAGATTTCCTGCACCATCACCGGGGTCTGCTTGCTTCTACATGACAGTCCAGCCCTGACATTCGCTATGCGTGCCCTGGGTGAGCAGCAGAGCAGACCCAGTAGAGCCAGGCTGGTGCGGCCTAGGAAGCTAGCTAGCTGCCTGCTGGGGAGGGGATTCTGCATTTCTGCATTTCTGCATTTCTGCATTTCCACGGAGCAGGCCCACCCCGGGCCTTCTGCACCGCTGGCTGCTGGAGCTGGGGGGTGGAGGCTCCAGCGGGAGCGCAGCCCCCCGCAGGGCCCCAGTGGAGGCCTGGGGGTGGGTCGGGGCGGCGGAGTAAGTGGGACCATCTGCTCGGCTCCTGGGGTCACGGCTTTGTGCCGGCTCCCACCCCCTCGCGCCCGCTCCTCCTCCTCCCCGCCTTTGCCCTTTGACTCGGGGGTCTCCAAGAGGGAGAGAAAAGCACTCGAGGGCGCACGCAGGGGGGTCCGGGCGGCGGTGGCGGGGCGCGGGGCGCAGCGCTGGACAGCGGCGGGGACGCACCGGGCACCGCGCGCGCAGGGCGCACGGGGTGGGCCGGGGGTGCGCGCAGCCCGCAGAGCCGGCCGGGCCTGGCGGGGGGCGCCCGGTTCCCACAGCCGCGGGGCCCGCCCGGCCCTTTGAAGTGGCCGCAGCTGCACCCCGGCCCCCGCGGCTAATCCCCCGGCCGCCCCCCGCATTGCAGCAGTGGCCGCGCTGAATGGCGCGCGCTAATTACCTCGCTCGCCCCGCCGCGGGGGAATGCGCCCGGCGCGCACTGTGCGCGGCCGAGGGAGGAAAGAAGACGCCCATTGTCCCCCCGGCCAAACGAGGGTTTGATGTCGCGCCATTTCCCGCCCCCCAGCTGCGGGGGATCCTGCAAGCCCCCCGACTTTCCGGGGCTCCCCAAGACCAGACCCTCTCCTTCCCCCGCCAGCGCGCTCCTTGCACTCCTAGACTCCCCTAGGCCAGTGCTTCTCAATTCTTTTCTGCCATGGCCCCCAGGAAGAAGAAAACATTTCTCTTCATTAAAATGAAAAACTTGAGGGACCGGAGAGATAGCATGGAGGGAAGGCGTTTGCCTTTCATGCAGATGGTCAGTGGTTCGAATCCTGGCATCCCATATGGTCCCCAAGCCTGCCAGGAGCAATTTCTGAGCATGGAGCCAGGAGGAACCTCTGAGCGCAGCCGGGTGGGACCCCCCCCCAAAACAAAACAACCCCCCAAAACAAAACAAAACAAAAAACAAAAAAAACTGAACCGGCAAAACAAACATATATAAAATAATCGGAGCTGATTTTTTTAAATCAGAGTTGATGTCTGGATTAATTTCTACAATGAGCACGTTTTGCAATGCATAGATTTTTCCAATCGAAGCGGGGTTGGAAGCACTCAGCGACTCTCCAGTGACAGAGACCTAAACACAGGGCTTAGCTTGTTAAGACAGATATCAAACGCGCGCCCCCCCCTTTACCGAGCCTGGCGCCCACTATTTGAGAAGCACTGCCCCTAGGCCACACCCTGCCTGCCTGTTTGGAGCGACAGGACACCCGAACCAACACCAACGTGGCCAGGCATTGGGGATCCCTTGGGGATGTAGTGGCGAGAGAGAGAGAGAGAGAGAGAGAGAGAGAGAGAGAGAGAGAGAGAGAGAGAGAGAGAGAGAGAGAGAGAGAGACAGAGACAGAGACAGAGACAGAGAGAGACAGAGACAGAGAGACAGAGACAGAGACAGAGACAGACAGAGAGAGACAGAGAGACAGAGAGAGACAGAGACAGAGAGAGACAGAGACAGAGACAGAGACAGAGAGACAGACAGAGACAGAGAGAGACAGAGAGAGAGACAGAGACAGAGACAGAGAGACAGACAGAGACAGAGACAGACAGAGAGAGAAAGACAGAAAGACAGAGACAGACACAGCGAGACAGAGAGAGACAGAGGGGAAAGAGAGAGGAGAGAGAGAAGAGAGAAAGAGAGACAGAGCGAGACAGAGAGAGAGAAAGAGAGAGAGACAGACAGAGAGACAGAGAGAGACAGAGACAGAGAGAGACAGAGACAGAGAGACAGAGACAGAGACAGAGAGACAGACAGAGACAGAGACAGAGAGACAGACAGAGACAGAGAAAGACAGAAAGACAGAGACAGAGCGAGACAGAGAGAGACAGAGGGGAAAGTGAGAGGAGAGAGAAGAGAAAAAGAGACACAGAGAGAGACAGAGAGAAAGAGAGAGAGAGAGAGAGAGAGAGAGAGAGAGAGGACAGAGAGAGAGAGAGAGAGAGAGAGAGAGAGAGGAGAGTTGGTGCAAGTATCTGTGGGCACCAACTGACTGGCCTGGGGGGAACGCAGGAGTAGATGGAAAAGGGGCCAGGGGCAAGGGAGAGAACTAGACAGAAAGGGAAGGAAGGTGTACAGCTGAGTGCAGCCTGGGATGGAAAGGGAAGAGGAAAGTGACTGACAAGGGGCAACCAAGCTGTAGACGGCTTACAAAGCGAGGCCTTGCCACTTGGGTTTGGTGTTTCGGACTTCAAGACCTCTTTTCTGGTCCCAGAAGATTGAGTTGATGGGCAAGGCTGCAGTTGTCACCCAAGCTAGCTATCAAAAAACTGGGGTTAGCCCAGATCCTGACACTCCTTTCTTGTAATAAGGAGATGGCTCTGCTCCCTTAAAAGCGAGAAGGAGGGCCGGAAAGATAGCATGGAGGCAAGGCATTTGCCTTTCATGCAGAAGGACGATGGTTCGAATCCCAGCATCCTATATGGTCCCCCCATGCCTGCCAGGGGCAATTTCTGAGCATAGAGCCAGGAGTAACCCCTGAGCGCTGCCGGGTCTGACCCAAAAATGAAAAACAAACAAACAAACAAAAAAATTGGTAAGGGCAATGCAGATGCTCCCTCTGATGACTGGCTATTTATGCACTCCATAATCTTTCGATCCCGAAGTGTCCTCCCATCTTTCCATCCTAGAATGCTCCCCTCAGAGCAGGCAACACAGCAAAGGTGCTAAGACTTGAAGGCTGGATTTTTGTTTGTTTCTGGGTCACAGGTAGGTGTGCTCAGGACTTATACTTGGTTCTGTGCTTAGGGATCACTCCTCATTAAGCTCAGGGGTCAGATGGAGGCGTCAGGGATTGAAGCAAGTCAGCAGAATTGCGTGCAAGGAACCTTCCCTGCTATATTATTTCTCCAGCCCTGATTTGTAGATTTGAGAACTAACCAGATCTAATATCCCTCAGGGCCACATTTCCTGGAAGAACACATTTCCTGACTCCTTCAGATGGGCTCTATGACTATTTTAAAGAAAAGTCCCAGGAAAAATACCGTGTGTGTGCAAATCAATGTTCTCTTTGGTCTCATATAATGATGAAAGGTCTGGTCTGCCTGCAGTGAGCCCTGAGTTAACCCCTCTGATGCAATGCCTATAACAGAGATCTTGGTTTTGTTTGGTTTTGGCAATATAACCAGCTGTGTCAGGGCTTATTCCTCCTGGCTCTTTACTTAGAAGAATGAGGTCTGGAAGGACCAGATCTTTAGGTATGGATTGGAATCTGGGTTGGCACTGAACAAGACAAGCACCTTACCTGTTGTACTCCAGCTCTCAGAGTTCTTGCTGAAACTGCCACTCTTTTCTTTTGTTTTGGTTTTGGTTTTTGGGTCACACCCAGCAGCACTCAGGGGTTATTCCTGGCTCTACGCTCAGAAATCGCCTCCTGGCAGGCTCACAGGACCATATGGGATGGGGGGATTCGAACCACTGACCTTTTGCATACAAGGCAAATGCCTTACCTCCATGCTATCTCACCGGCCCCTGAAACTGCCACTCTTAATGTTTGAGTCCCAGCTAGATTGAGTGCCCTTTGTCATCAATCTCTGGCTAAACCCTTAATAGGACCTTTCATCTACCCAGTCATGTATCCACATGCTTGAGAATAAAATTAAACAATAGAGAGCACAGGGTCAGAGGGATAGTACAGAGGGTATGCTCCTTGCTTGACTTGAGTGCTGCTGGCCAGGGTCTATTCTCAAGCACCCCACATGTTTCTTGAGCCAACTCAAGGAGCAAGTCTTCAACACTTCCATGTGTGGCCTAAAAAATTATTAAAAATAGGGGCCCAGAGAGATAGCACAGCGGTGTTTGCCTTGCAAGCAGCCAATCCAGGACCTAAGGTGGTTGGTTCGAATCCCGGTGTCCCACATGGTCCCCCGTGCCTGCCAGGAGCTATTTCTGAGCAGACAGCCAGGAGTAACCCCTGAGCACCGCCGGGTATGGCCCAAAAACTAAAAAAAATATATTAAAAATAAACAAACAAGGGGCTGAAGCATGGCACAGTGGTAGGGCGTTTGCCTTGCACACACTAACGTAGAACAAACTGTGGTACAATGCCCTGGTGTTCCATATAGTCCCCTGAACTAGGAGTAATTTCTGAGCACATAGCCAGGAGTAACACCCTCTGCCCCCCCAAAATAAACAACCAAGAAACAACAACAACAAAAACCCAAAACTGAATTATGAACTGTTCAAATTGTTCCTTGTTCTGACCAAGCCACCATATTTAACATTGCCAGGTTGTAACAGTGAGATATAAAGAAGATGATGGGGGCACATCTGGCAGTGCTCAGGGCTTACTTCTGGTTTGGGGCCCTAATGATTTGGCCCAAATTTTGGGCTACCAGGTTACTCTTGGTTCTTGTACTCAAGAATTACTCCTGGCAGTACATGGGATGCAAGGAAAATTTTCTACCTGCTGTACTAAACTCTGATCATATCATGGCTAACCTCTGGATCTAAACTCAGGGATCACTCCTGGCAGGGCTTGGGGGACCATATAGGATGCCAGGGATTGAACCCAGGTCAGGAGAATACAGGGCAAGTACCCTCCCTGCTGTCCTTTTTTTTTTTTTTTTTTTTTTTTTTTTGGTTTTTGGGTCACACCCGGCAGTGCTCAGGGGGTTACTCCTGGCTGTCTGCTCAGAAATAGCTCCTGGCAGGCACAGGGGACCATATGGGACACCGGGATTTGAACCAACTACCTTTGGTCCTGGATCGGCTGCTTGCAAGGCAAATGCCGCTGTGCTATCTCTCCGGGCCCTGCTATCCTATTTTTGATTTGCAAACAAGGCCTTCCAGAAGTGGTTCTGGGGACCCTGGGATATGCCCACAACTTGAGTGGTTCACCAAGCAAGACTCAGAGAGTCATGAGCCAGAGATGAAACATGGTCCCTTGAAAGAAAGAGAGAGAGAGAGAGAGAGAGAGAGAGAGAGAGAGAGAGAGAGAGAGAGAGATGAGAGAGAGAGGAGAGAGAGAGAGAGAGAGATGGGTCACACCAGCAGCACTCAGGGGACCATATGGGATGCCAGGATTCGAACCACCATCCTTCTACATGAAAGGCAAACGCCCTTAACTCCATGCTATCTCTCCGGCCCCCAGAGTTTACTGTTTTTTCTGACTGAATCTCAAAGCAAAGTTTAATCCAATCCTGGTCGGAGCCACAGACATCATTCACCTTGAATGTGGTCAACTCAAGATTTGACCTGAATTTAGTTCCCTAAATACTTCTGGGAGTGGGCTCTGAGCACAGCTGGGTGTGGCCCAACAGGACCCTCCATCAAAAACAAGTCTACCTGCCTTTCCCAGAAGCTCCAGGATAGTTTAACAGCAAGGGCACCTTTTAACATAGGTAGGGCTTGGGGATGGATTCGAGGTTTCTCCCCAACAAGGGTATAATCCTAGGTTGGAATAAGCTATGTTAAGAGGCATGGGGTCAGGGTCCGGAATACAGACCTTGGCATAAGTACCAGGAATGATCACCCCTGGAAAAAAATATCTCCAGGTCAGGATGGGGGCAAGAACTAAAGTGGGGGATATGAGAAAGAACTGAGTTCCCTTGGGCTCCAGCAGGATTGAATGGGAGGTAACAGTCCTCCAGATCCTAGTTCTTACAACCTGCCCCTTCCCTAGCCAGTCAGGTGCCAAGCCTTCCTGAAGGCCTGCCTGCCCCACCCCACCAGGCCCCTCCAGTCCCAACCCAACCAGCCTGCTGCCCACCTCACCAGGCTGCTCCAATCCCAAACTACCCACCTCCCTGCCACCCACTGCTTCCTGTAGGCTAGGGTCTGGAAAGGACCCCTTTCTCAACTTGAGAGGCAGAATTTCCTATGCACCAGAGAGCAGGCAGGAACTGGGGCCCAGAATTGGGATCACGTCTTTCCATAAGGTTCTGAGCCCCTAGTCCTGGGACTGAAGGGGAGCAGGCAGGCAGGCAGGCAAGGGGACAGTAGCACAAGGACACTCTGGTGCTGCAAGTAGCTAGGCTTCTGCAGCCTGATTATGGCTCCCCTCCCCCCTCCTCCTTAAGGACCCCTGGGGAGAAAGCTCCTTCTCCAGCCACACCAGTTCCTCTCCTGTGATTTGTTCTGAATTTTCAAACAAAGAGTAATTATGACAGATGTGGAGCAATCAGCGTCATTATGCTGGGAAACAAGACCGGGAAAGGGGGGGAGGGGAACTTGTCGTTCAGCTTCCTTGAGAGGAAGCAGCGCCCATCTCCATCTCCCAAGTTCCTTTCCAGTCAGGATCTACACCCCTCAGGCTGCCCCACTTAGGTCAGGGGCCTGGGAGACCTATTTACCCCCTCCCCAGTTTAACGAGGCTTCTCAGTTGTCCCCAAGCCTCCATACCCAGGAACTGGTTATCAGCAATGTTTATGTTCTCAGGGGACTCTGCCCTCCATTCAGGTTCCTGGATGGTGCAAACAGACCAAGGTGAAGAGCCCAACTTTGCCAGGCACTGCACCCCTCAGGTCAAGCTCGTGAACCATTCTGGGTTTTATTTACTTACCGATATACTTGGATATAGCTAGAATGGAATTCTGTAAATGAAGCCAATGAACACATAAAGGGTTTAAGGTGAAAGATGTATTTGCAGGACTTCATCTGCTATTACTAGTTAGTGCTGAAGTACCCTTCAAACCATCCAGGGCAGCATCTTAGTGTGGGGGAAAGCTCAGAGACTCTCAGGACTAGGCTTTGCATTCCAAGAGCACTATCCACATTCACCCAAAGAGACAACCCCGCACCAAGCCTGTGGCAGGGCAGAGGGGAAACAGAAATACATGTGTTTGCCCAAGGGAAAATAGAAAGATGCTCTCCTTTCCCAAGCACAGAACAGGATGCACCAGCTGGAGAACCAAACACTTGGTTGAGCAGATTGCGCCAGGGCCTCAGTTTCCCAGTTTGTAAAATGAGGAAGTTGGACCAGATGAGTTTGGAGTTTCACTTTGCTGAAGCTCTGGAGAATGCTGGGGATTTTGAGTGGCAGCTGGAAGAGTCTCCCCGTCCTCAGTTCCAGATAGATGCACTAGGAATTTTCAGGGCTTTTGAGGGCAGCCTGCCGCTCAGTGACTAGACTAGACCTGGGGTCGCTCACCTCTGCTCCTTTCTATGAAGGGGGTCTGCTCTCCGCCTTCCCCTCTCCAATTCTGGGGCCTCTTGCTCGATCCCCCTCACATTCCAAAGGCC